>NC_091786.1:43107786-43717786 GCF_029378745.1 Bos indicus
TCATGTAACTTTGGAACCGTTTCCCAAGTGGAAATACTGCCCTTAAACTGATTGGAAAGGTGGCAGTTTTAACATATTGCCTCAGGTTCTGTGACAGTATTTTCATTGAGCTTAGGGTCTGTGTCCTCTTCCCTTGAGTTTGAGCAGGTAGCTTTGCCATCAAAATATGGTGGAAAAGACCCTAGGCAACTGCTGAGGCAGAGTCATAAAGCCCATGCAGCTTCCGCCATCTGCTCTGGGACACTTGCTTTAGAGGCTGTGAGCGCGAAGGGGTAAGAAGTTCAACTACCCTGATACCACCGTGCTGAGTGGAGGCCCAGGCCACCTGCAGGGCTCGCTGTAGAGATGCTGGTTCACGGACTCCGTCAGCAATCCTGGTCCCGGCTCTGGGATCCCACCCCCATCCACTGGAGTCACTCCCAGCTGTGCAGTTCTCAGCTGAGGCGCCAAACACCAGAGACCAGAGACATCCCGTGCCTGCTCCACCCTGTCTGAATCCACCAGACTCATAGAATCTGTGAGGATCATAAACCTGGTGGGTTTTTTGAAAGTTATGTTGACTTTTGGGGTGCGTTAGTTAAGATGCAGTGTATGACCAAAACAAAATTATAGAGGTTATACTGGAGTTTTTCAGGCTGAAATAAAGGACCTGTGGAATTCTGGAAACTGCTCCCCTGAAAACTGCTTATGATATCTGGCACCCATGGGAAAAATAGGGCTAGTGGTAGCCTCTTGTGAGTTCACTGTGACCTGCATGACCTGAGCCATATTCCAAATATTTCAAAATGTTGACTGTTAACACTAAACATTCCCTGGAAATAGAGTTTGATTCCAAAAGACCTTTGGTGAGAAAGCTCAACATTTAACATCCCATGATCTTCTTTTTAGAAGGCACAATTCTGCGTGGGTGGTTTGGGGTACCTTTGAGGCCTCTTCTTACTGTCGTGGAAATTTCCAGTTTGTTATTGACTCCATGTTTCAATGTCAGTAGGAGTAGTCTATCAAATTTCTCTACGAATTCGTTCACATCCAGAGAAATGGCACTGCCTTTATTTATAGCTTCTGCTTAGAATTTAATATTTAGAAGAGTTCAGTGACATTTTCATAGTGATATGACATGAGGGCAATAAAATATTACAGAAGCAGAAAAAGTTCAAATGTACTTTGTTTCCATTGATGACACCATATGTCACAAGGGAGAATGGTGAGCTGATTAATTAGAATCAAGAAGAGCAAAAATTAGACAGCCTCTGAAACAAAGCAAAACTGAAGATCCCTCTTGGGACCCAAAGCTCTTCTCTTGTTCCTTTCCTCCCTGGGGTGACAGAAAGTCTTCCTTCTCAGTTATTGAGGCAGAAAATATCGTTGCTGAAAATCCAAGAGACCAACGATGGACCTTTTGGCTGTATTTTTTTCTTTTTGTAATTTATCTAACAGCCCAAGGTGGGCTTCTTGTGGGGGTGGCCCTGGTGGTAAAGAACCTGCCTGCCAGTGCAGGCGACATAAGAGACGTGGACTCTATCCTTACATCAGGAAGATCCTGTGGAGAAGGGCCTGGCAATCCTGGAGAATCCCATGGACAGAGGAGCCTCGCAGGCTACAGTCCATAGCGTTGCAGAGTTAGACGTGACTGAAGTGACTTAGCACGCATGCAACAAACCAAGGCACATTTTGAAAATGGGGGAGAGGTATAGTGTTGGTGATATGGTGGATAAAAGATGGATTGGACCAAATATGCTACCTTTAGTTTTGTTGAGACAGTTTCTTTCATTTTATGTTTTAGTTTTCTGAGAGTGTTTTAACTCAGTGCTTCCTCAGTTTTTATGTGCATAACAGTCTTCTTTAGATCATGTTAAAATGCAGATTCTGACTCAGTAGACTGAGGCCTCAGTTTAGTGGGACCTACGACTCCACGTTTCTAGTGAATCCGAGCTGATGCCTAGGGCCACTCTTAGAGTGGCAAGATTGTCAGTAGCTACTAACAGATCCTGGCAGCCACACGTGGCAGCCTTAACTCAGTCTTTCACACAAGCAGTTGAATTTCAATGGAAATGCAAAATCAGTACATAGGGCCAAATTATCCAAA
This sequence comes from Bos indicus, assembly GCF_029378745.1. Lineage (NCBI taxonomy): Eukaryota > Metazoa > Chordata > Mammalia > Artiodactyla > Bovidae > Bos > Bos indicus. Next base: position 43,109,873 of record NC_091786.1, read on the forward strand.
TCAGCAAGTACTTGAACTTAGTCCCTAAGTGACTCTGGAACTTTCTTGTAAGGGACACACTTCTAACAATGATATTTCTTCTGAAAATTTGGGCGTTGTTATAGCTCACTCAATTATGAATACTGATTATTTTATTTCATATAAAAATTCAAGGCAGTTGCTCCTTGCAGATACAAACTGAGATTTGCATGTAATTCTTCTTCTTTAGCTGTATTTTCCAGAATCAAGGTGTGTGTTTCCCAGCGATTAAAAAAAATGGTTGTACTTCTTCCTATCTAATTATATTCTGAAAATGATGTCACTGATTTAAAATTTTAATGCAGATGTGGTTTTGACATTTTATTTTCCAAGACAATTTGACATGGCAGGTATAATTCTTGGATGGATCATCAAAGAAACAGTCACGCAATAGAACCTTCTAATAGAGAGTAAAATTATTAGCATATATAAAGGTTTGTAGATCATAGAAACAGGGTTCTGAGCCAGTGCAATTTTTTTCTCCCTAAAGGAAGATGAGCAGTAGTTTGACAATTTTGATTGATATCATATGAATGAGTAGCATTTGAAACGTAGTTATATTTCATAGAGGCTTACTTTTTCCTGAAATACAATGAATAAAGAGATGTGAAATAAGATTATGGTAATCTGACTTTCAGAAAAGTTAGTATGCATGACAGCAAAAGATTTTTTTTAAAATTTCCCTTGTTTTTCATGAATCTACTCATACATGCACTAGAGCATGTATATGATCTTTCCAGTAGGAGGTTGGAGGAGACTGGCTGAAAAATCCAGGATCTGAAACACCTGGGATGTTGAGCAACAAATGAATCCCAGAGCCAACCTGCCTTCTGAAATAATCTCATGTAGTTAAGCACGTCTTTAATTAGTCGTTACAGATGTTTTTGATGTCTTTGAACTCTCTTTCAGAGACACAGTTGCAGCCCATTAATAATGTACCTATAGATGGAGATGCTTTAGTTCTCTGTGTAGTGTGACAAGTTGGGGAAAGGGACAAATTGCCTGAAGAACTGATTCTGCGTTACATCTCCATCTGTGACTAGGAACCTCATCTCACCCTTTGTTACAGAAAAGAGAAGTTCAGAGAAGGCGGCCGCACAGGGTGCCGAGGGCCCGGAAACCACCCTGACGTGTATCTGCTCTGCCCCTGCCCCCGCCCTGCAGCAGGAGGGGCGGTGGGGGTGAAGCAGATGATGCGTGAGAGGGTTTTGATCTCTTTCGGGTGAGCCCAAAGCAGCTGGGCGAGCCCAGAGTGTCATGTTATTGTTGTGACTTTTCCTCTAACCTATGATTTTCTCCACATTACGCAAGCTTGTCAATTACCCACCTGTGTCCTGTTCACGCCACCATGATTTTATTTCTCATTATTGAAGTTTGTGCTTCTAATTGAGTGACATTGCTGTTTTTCCAGGTCCATCCTGGCAGATTAATACCCAGCAAGAGTCCTGCTGTCAGTGGGCATTTGAATCCTGTGTTTAAAACTGCCTTTGATGGCAAGGATGCCAAATTATGCACTACGCGACTACTGTTTTGTGCTTCTTTGTAAGCTATGTGATTGAAGACCACAGAGGTTTGATATCATCTGACTGTGTTTGTTTGGTAATTGAAGTCTTAAATACATGATACCTCTTGCAGTTCATCTTCTGAAGCCATCGAGAGAACATTAAAAGAAAATTAAAAAATAAAAGAATATCCCTGAAATTTTGCTCCTGGAAAAGTCACATTTCAAGTCAGACTCTGTTTTTGAGTAATTCCTTAGGCTGCAGAGCCTTCTGATGGTGCAGCTGGAGTTGAGCTGTACGGGGTGTTAGGGGGAATGTTTTTGCCTCCCCAGGCACTCAGTTCAGTGAGAAGTCAAATCCAGAAGATGAATCCATCTGTATGCTACCAGGGAACACACAGCATTGTTCTTTTTAAAATTAATTAATTCATTTTATTTTATTTTTTTAAATTTATTTATTTTAATTGGAGGCTAATTACTTTACAATATCGTAGTGGTTTTTGCCATACATTGACATAAATCAGCCACAGGTGTACATGTGTCCCCCACCCTGAACCCCCCTCCCTCCTCCCTCTCCATCCCTCTGGGTCATCCCAGTGCACCAGCCCTGAGCACCCTGTCTCATGCATCAAACCTGGACTGGAGATCTGTTTCACATATGATAATATACATGTTTCAATGTTATTCTCTCAAGTCATCCCACCCTCACCTTCTCCCACAGAGTCCAAAATTTTGTTCTATACATCTGTGTCTCTTTTGCTGTCTCACATATAGGGTCATTACCATCTTTCTAAATTCCATATATATGTGTTAATATACTGTGTTGCTATTTTTCTTTCTGACTTACTTCACTCTGTATAATAGGCTCCAGTTTCATCCACCTCATTAGAACTGATTCAAATGCACTCTTTTTAGTAGCTGAGTAATATTCCATTGTGTATATGTACTACAACTTTCTTATCCATTCATCTGCTGAGGACATCTAGGTTGCTTCCATGTCTCCTGGCTATTATAAACAGTGCTGTGATGAATGCTGGGGTATACATGTCTCTTTCAATTCTGGTTTCCTTGGTGTGTATGCCCAGCAGTAGGATTGCTGGGTCGTATGGCAGTTCTATTTCCAGTTTTTTAAGGAATCTTCACACTGTTCTCTGTAGTGGCTGTACTAATTTGCATTCCCACCAACAGTGTAAGAGGGTTCCCTTTTCTCCACACCCTCTCCAGCATTTGTTGTTTGTAGACTTTTTGATGGCAGCCTTTCTGACTGGCGTGAAATGGTACCTCATTGTGGTTTTGATTCTCATTTCTCTGATAATGAGAGAGCATCTTTTCATGTGTTTGTTAGTCATCTGTATGTTTTTTCTTTTCTTTAAAAACTTTTATTGGAATGTAGTTGCTTTACAATGCTGTGTTAATTTCAGGTGTGCAGCAAAGTGATTCAGTTATATCTGTATCCACCCTGCTTTGATTCTTCTCCATACAGGTCATCACAGAGCGTTGAGTAGAGTTCTCTGTGCTGTGCAGTAGGGCCTTGTTAGTTACCTGTTTTGTACATGGTAGTGTGTGTGTATCAACCCCAACCTCCCGGCTTACCCCTCCCCACTTCCCTGATAGGAGCTCTGTTTGTTTTCCGCACCTATGACTCTGTTTACCCCTCCCCACTTCCCTGCTAGGAACTCTGTTTGTTTTCCGCGTCTATGACTCTGTTTCTGTTTTGTAAATAAGTTCGTTTGTACCATTTTTTTTTTCTAGAGTCTGCAGTGACTTCCAAAATGAAGCATGCATAAACCCAACATATATTGCCTAACAAAAGGGAATTTCCTTAAGTTTGGTGAACAAGTGTGATCAATAGGCAAATATCCACCTTGCTCTGCCTGGCTTCTGATGCTGAGGGCAACTCCTTTAGCCTCTGGGTCCCCATGGTGACATCTCATAAGTGGCTCTAGGGCCCTTGGATGGAAATGCAAGCCAGTCTGTGGGTGCAGTGTAGGTTATCGCTTTTACATGTTTATACATGTGGTAAGCAGGCTCCTGTTTATGCGCTTGCCTAGAGTTCCACAAAAGGCAGAGGGAGGCCTGTTGGAGGAAAAGCCACTGAAGAAGATTCAGATGGGACCTCTTCAAGGTCATTCTTCTGGCCACAGGATTGAGATTTACCACCAACCCTGTAGCAACGAGAAACTGAAGATTTGGATCCTGATGCATATTCCTTAGAATTTGTTATGAATAATCAGTATGTTAAACTCTCTTTTGTCCTCAACATGACAAACACTTCTCAATGGTTTTTTTTCTTATATGAATTCCCAAGATAAGTACAGGTATTCTTATATTTTATTTTTGGATCCCGCCTGCTTATTAAAGTTAATAATTTAAATTGTAAAGTAAGAGAAACTAGATAATTAAGTTCATGTCAGAAAAGTACCTCAAAAAGGTACAACAACCTTATATGAAATTTTCACAGGTCTTTACTCACAGGAATGGTGGAGAGGCCTGTCTATGACATTGCTTCTTTATAAGTTATGTGGAAACAATTTTCATATCACGTTTTCTTAGAATGACCCTCAAAGAAAGTTGAAGTTCATGATAATAAAGCAGAAGAAAATGAAAACATGTTTTCAGGAAGTGCTTTCCAAAAGGCTTGCTTTCCAAAGAGTCTAGATGAACAGCTTCAAACAGATATTTCTCTGAAGTTTTGAGTGTTATCTTAAAAAGCTTTGAATATTTTATTCATCCAATAATATAATTGTGATTGATATGTGTATATATTTTTGACAGTGGTTGATGTTTTTGTTCAATTATGTTATTGATGTTACATATACTTTATGTCTATAATAAAATAAAATACTAAAATAGAAAGTGTTAGGTCAGGAGCTAAACTCTCAGGGTTAAGCCTTATGTTTGCCACATACTACTGTGATCTTAAGGAAATTACAAAACCACTCTTTGCTTAGTATTTTAAATAGAATACTTATCTCAGAGTTTTCAAAGTAATCAAATGAATTAATACATGTAATTTTTTTAGAAACACTGCCTGGCACACAGTTCTGGCTCAGTGTATATCAGCTATTATTCTGGTTGTTCATTGTTATGTAAAAAGACCCTGGGAAACAGTAAAAGAGAACAAAACTGAGACAGGAGGGAAAGAGGCAGGGCATGCGTGTAAAGGAAGGCCCAAGGTGGTGGAAGATCCAACCTCTGGGAGAACTCGAGCCTCATCGCACGTGCCCTGTAATACATCAGCATCTGCACGGCACAGCCACAGGCAGCATGACAGTTCTGAGGGTAATGGGAAAATGCCACCAAGTGGGCGATGGCCCAGTTTCTGGAAATCTCCACCCCTTCCCCAAAATAATTGTAATTATTCTCCCCGTCATTAGCCTATGAAATTACCCAGCCCATGAAAACTAACCACATCATATTTCAGGGCCTCTCACCTTCTGGGATGCCCACACTCGGCCTATGGAGTGTGTTTCTCTCTAAACAAATCCGTTTCTTAGCTATCGCTTCGTCTCGGAATACTTTTCCCACGAAGCAAGAACCTTACCTTCACCTTCAGGGTCAGAACCACCATCTTATTCTCTCTCACAGTCTCTGTGGGCCAGGAATCCAGGTAGGGCTTCTGTGATTGGTTCTGCTTGGAGGGGCCGTAGCTGAGAGTGTGGGGGCCTGGAGTAGCTGAGAGCTGACTGGATGCCTCTCTTCAAGAGGTCTCTGCATTTCCCCATCTGTTCTTGCGTGTGGGCGATTCGGGTCTCCTCACCGCATGCCTGCTTCACGGCAGTTAGCTTGCATGCAAAGAGGCCCAGGGCCCGATAGCCAGGGGGCACAAAGTAGTCTTTTTCTGGAGCCCCAGAAGCCATGCAAGGTCGCTTGCACTGCACTGGACTCACTGAGCTGTCATAAAAGTCCAGCCAGCCTCAAGGGGAGGCAGCACAGATTTCCCTTTTTTTAATGGATGGAGTTGCCTTGTGAGGGGAGTGTGTGATTCAGGAGACATCATCGGGGCCACCTTTGTGAGATGCAGTCCGTTGCTGCTATTACTGTCTACTGTCTTCCTGACATGGTCACATCCTCAGAGGGATATACCCTAACTGTTGAAGAAACATGGGGCTAAGTGTATTTTTCTTATGAAGTGAAATAGAAGTTTTCTGTCTCAACTAGATTATTGCCTGAGGCTAAAGCATAATCGACTCCATGGAGTTTTCTCACAAATGGAGACATGTTTTCTGTTGACGCCAGATGCAAAGATGTCCTAACCCTATTCTGTTACTAATGAAGGAGTCTGTCTGGAGTTATTGCGTCAAAAGAGAATCACCTTTTCTTGTGTGCCCTGGAAATGCCTTTAGACATTGTATTCATCCTCCAATTATATTTTATTTTGATAGCATATTTAATAGGCTTGGTTATGGTTGATACATCTTTGTTTGCCAGATAAAAATACAATTCAGTGACTACAATGAGTAGTTATTAAATTCTGTGATATGATGAAAGTAATTACAGTTAGTGTTATCTGTATTATTACAACTTTTGCCATTAGTGAACAAACACATTTTAGCTTTTCCATTATAGAGGAAATATGTTTCTTTCAGCATACAGTGGCAGTTTGCATATATTAACTTTATTTTGATATTTAATTATATATGTTTTGAGTGGCATTTTGCATAAATTTATGGAATTTTATATAAAATTCAAGGTAAGTTTTACTTGGGGCTTCTCTGTTGGCTCAGTGGTAAAGAATCCACTATCAATGCCTGACATTCAAGAAGCCTGGCAATTTTGACCCCAGAAATATCTCTGTGGAGAGTAATTAGCTTTTCCACTGTTGATGCAAGAATCTGAGAACCTACAGTATTCAAGAACACTCAAGTGCAAGAGATCTCTATGGAGAAAATTCTCTCTGCATTCTCACCTCTTTCTATTTGTCTCGTGCCTTTCTGTCTGTCTGTTTGTCCAAGCTTGAGACAAGTGTTATGACTTTGAGGCAGTAAGGGTTCATCCTGCTCTCACAATCGTTGTTGTTGTGGCTGTTTAGTCGCTAAGTCATGTCTGACTCTTTGCAACCCCACGGACTGTAGTGTGACCAGGCTCCTCGTCCATGAGACTTCCAGACAGGAACACTGGAGTGGGTTGCCGTTTCCTTCTCCAGGGCATCTTCCCAACCCAGGGACTGGACCCTCGTTTCCTGCCTTGGCAGATGGGTTCTTTACCACTGGGCCAGCTGGGAAACTCCCACAATCCTTGTTACCAGGAAGTTACTGATGACTGTCAACATCAGAGCTTTACCTTCCATCATCATTTTTTTCCCCTTAATTGAGGACTACTGGGAAATAGTTGAAACATAAAAATAAGTATTTATGGAATGAAAATGCCTAAAATCAAAGCAATCTAAAACTGCTTTGTGGGAAAGATAGTCCATATTTCAGAAGCTCTTCTTCTGATGTAGTTTGCTCACATCAAAGGAGAGAAGCAGTTGGTGGCTCAGTCTTGGTCCTAGAGGAGAAAGCTTCTAAGTGTGAACTGAACAAAAAAGAAAGCATATGACTAACAAGTAAGTCCCTTGATAGAGTCTGTTATAGCATATTTGTCCTCTCAAAAATGAATTCTGTGGGTTGAAAACTAACACAACACAAACACATAGTCACTGCATAGAACAAGCCTGGAAGAATAAAGCATTCGAAATTTAAAGGCGCTGAGTAGGCACCTCTGGAGGAAGACATGGAACTGGCATTATGAGAGAAGCGGGAAAGGGGGTTTTCACTTTCACTCTCTTTCTGTATAATTTGAACTTTTCTGATGTAAAGATATTATTTGTGCTTTTATTTTAAAATAACAAGAATGTTCTGTGTATTGCTACTTTTGTTTGTGTTGAAATCAGGGTGTATTTGTTACTAGGTAAAGATGTTTATTTGTCATTTTTTTTTCACAGTAATCTTTTTAAAGGGTAAAAGGATGTAATTATTTCTGTTTTTGAATTTCAGAGCTGAAAACACAGTAGAGGAAATGTCGCCTCTCAGGCTGCCTCCTGTAAACTCTCAATTCAAAATCAAATGCATCAAAATCAAATGAATCCCTAAAGGCTTAAAACAACTTGTTGTTTTTCATGGTTCTGTGAGTTGACTGGATCATTCAGCTGGGGTCACTCTCGTGGCTGCTGGCTCATGGTCTGGTGAGGAGGAAAATGAGGTGGCCTCACCAAGGAGCTGGCAGTCAGCTATGCTGTCTTAAGTCTGCGCCCCACGTGGCTTCTTTCACCATTGCATCTCCTCCTGCAGGGCCTCTCCAGTGGCCCCTGGCTTCAGCAGGACAGCTTGGATTTCCTTACAGCGTGGCCAGTGGGTTCAAGCTGAAAGCTGTCTCAGCTTTTCATGGTTAGACTTGGAGCTGGCACGTGGTTGGTTCCCATTGAATTCTGTTGGTCAAAGAAGGTCAGAGGACCCTTTAGATTCAAGGTGTCGGGGAAGAGCCATCAGTGGGCATCATCACAGTCTCTGGCCACACCCTCCACATCCCTTCCTTGCAGGACGCCCATCCTGATGCCTCCTGTTAGGTAGCCGGTGGTAGACAACTATACTGTTGTAAAGTAACGCTCAGCGTTGTGCACGCCTGCTAAGTCGCTTCAGTCACTTCTGACTCTTTAAGACGCTGTGGACTGTAGTCCTCTGGACAGGCTCCTCTGTCCATGGGATTCTCTAGGAGCTCAGGACCAGATTTCAAAGGCTTAGCGCAATAGACTTGATTTCTTGCTTACATAGCAGTCCAAGGGTTCCTGGTCAGAGCAGCTCTTGTTCTGTTGGTGATTTGGAGGTCCAGGCTCCTTTCATCTTCAGCATGTGGTTTCCGGGTTTGCTGTGCCTGCAGGCAGTGGTATATGAGAGAGCGAACAGCATGGGGAGTCACACAGGAACGGTTTTACGGGCCAAGGGTGGGCACAGTGTCCTTCGTCTCTACTCACATAACACCAGCTGGACCTCAGTTTCAAGGCCACACCCAGTCACACAAGGATGCTGGGATGTGTACTCTGATGGCTGTGTGTCCAGGGGAAGGGGGAGGGGGTCTGGTGATTAGGTAGCATTCCCGGCCACAAACCGCTTCCCCATCCCCCCAAAAGAAAGAAAAACAGAAACGACTCCCTTTGAGAATGGTCACATCCACCTATGCGAAGTCTTCAAAGTCGCCTCAGAAACTTGTTCTTTTATTGGATTTTAAAAATAAAAGGATCATGCTGTTTTATTTTTTTGAGTGTTGTAGGGGTGTGATGTCTATGAGGGAGCAGGGAGATTAGTATGGTGGTACTGAACCTGAATGAAAGCTGATAAATGGAAGTCAGACTTCACCCAGCATCCCTTAGGTCAGAGCGAAACAGAGCAGGACCCTGTGGCCCTGGCGCCGCCGTGCCCTCTGCCTGCCTTTTGTCTGTGGAAATATCTTAGCCAAAGAGTAAGTTTCATCAGAGAGGTGAGGACATGCAGGAACAAAGGAAAAGAGGAGACCAAATAATAATAATTAGGTAAAGTCAGGGACTTTTAGTTCCTCCCCAAGGTCTACAGATAATATTCTGAGCCATATCCTGTGTGCTGTCTTGTAAAGACTGGAACCCCCAACAGGTGGAAGAGGTTAACTACATGTTGACCGGTGATGACACCCCACTCCAGCACTCTTGCCTGGAAAATCCCAGAGATGGAGGAGCCTGGTGGGCTACAGTCCATGGGGTCGCTAAGAGTCGGACATGACTGAAGTGACTTCACTTTCACTTTTCACTTTCATGCATTGGAGAAGGAAATGGCAACCCACTCCAGTGTTCTTGCCTGGAGAATCCCAGGGACGGGGGAGCCTGGTGGGCTGCCGTCTATGGGGTCACACAGAGTCGGACACGACTGAAGCGACTTAGCAGCAGCAGCAGCAGCAGACCAGACTGTGGCCGTGACATAAGCTGCCACAATTCCCAGAGCTGGCCTTAAGAAATGGAAACAATCAAGATGATGCTGGTCAAACCACGATGACCAATTTTAAAGTGACTGTCAGAGCTGACTGTGCTGTTTCTGCATGTAGTCCCCTCCCTCTGTCTATGAAAGCTCTTGCCCACTGATTGTCAGTGGCTGCCTGTGGACAAGAGTCCACTCCCCTGCTCCGCCCCACCCCAGTTGCTGGCATCCAAAATGAAGCAAACTTTCCTTTCCACCAACCTGGCTTCTTTAATGACTTTTGAGCAGTGAACAGCTAGATCCCACTTCCAGTTACAATAGTTATCAGTAAAAAAAAAGAAAAGAAAAAGAGAGAAATGTTCTTGCTTGTTTCTTATGTTTATCCAGTGGCCTCAAAATGTGATTGTTTATGAAAAATAGACTTTCCCCATTTTCTTTTGTGTACAGTATAGGTATAGGTCACAGCTGTCTGAGTAATGGGCACCAAAGCTAGGTTAGATTTACTGGGGAAAATGCTGGTGAGGGAACATGGGGAGAGAGACAGACAGATGGGAGAGAGCTCAGATGGTGATGTAGGTGTGGCCCTTCTGACGGCAAGAGGGAAGGGAGGATAGAAGGGAGACGAATCGAGGTCTTAGACCCAGTTCCCTTTTAAGACCATTTCAGCAAGGCTGATCCGTGGCCTGCTGCATCTTACAGAGGTGGATTCCATCACTGGCAGAGAGCTGTTGTGGCAAGTGGCCCTCTCACAGTCACAGTGGGGTTTCAGATGCTGCAGCTTGAGTCACAGTCAACTATTCTTCTTGGAGCTGGAGAGCAGAGAGGTGTATTTTCATGGTTGCTGTAGTGTGATTTTGTTCTTGTGGTCCAATGAGCAATTAGAGAGTGGTTTAAAATATTTAACAGTTTTCATAAATGCCCTTTGGAATAACTCATTTACTCATTATCTTTGTAATAATTCATCATCTGTTATTACCTGGTGGCTCAGATGGTAAAGAATCTGTCTGCAAGGCAGGAGACATGGGTTCAATCTCTGGGTTGGGAGGATCCTCTGGAGAAGAGAATGGTATCCCACTCCAGTATTCTTGCCTGGAGAATCCCATGGACCCTAGGAGCCTGGTAGGCTACAGACCATGGGGTCACAAAAAGTCGGACATGACTGAGTGTCTGACACTTTGACTCATTGTCTGTTACTATCTATCTGCCTGTACCAGAGGAGTAGATTGAAAAATCTTAGTTGGGTGGGTTTAAATTAATTTTTGTTTTTGGCCTAGAAACTTGCTTCCAGAGCATTGGTGTTACAAGAGAATGTCTTAGAGACAAGCCCACTCTAAATTTGCATCTCAGGAAGTCAGCCGTCCCATTCTGTCTTCTGTTAACTACTTTCAGTGCCATTTTGCTGAATATGAAAAGCATTCTTTCTCAGACTAAGTTTCAGCTCTACCTGGCTTTGTCTTTCTTACATTATTGCTGTTTGTGTTTTATCAGGATACTGACAGGAACAAATATTCTCAAATATAAATAGGAGTTTCTTAACAAAAATAATTAGTTGGATATGGTAAATTAAGCTAAATTTTGTGCAATGACTTTTTTTAAATAAGACATGTGAAAATTTTTTGTAATGTTGGATTAATAGGCAGTTTTCTTTTGAATTGCTTAGACCAGAGATGATGGAGAAGAGTGAATTCAGAATGCTGTGCCCTTAAATTGCTCTTATTTAATTGTGTTCTGATTCATGTGCTGCTAAAGGGAAAAGGATGTGAAAAAGAATGAATATATGTTTATGTATATCTGAATCACTTTGCTGCACACCCGAAACTAACACAGCATTGTAAATCAACTATGCTCCAATGAAATAAAAAAGCGAGTTTGAAACTCAGGAGAAGTGTGGAAAAATGTCTTGGTATGCCTATTTTAAAAGGGATATTTCTTTTATTTCCCCATTAGACCGTCGAATGGGTGGAAGAAAGGATCGCAAGGGGTTAACGACAGGCCTCAGCAGTGATGTGGTTCTTGAGCAAACATGTGCCTGACCCTGCAGGCTTGTGGGAAAGTTGCACTGTGGACTCGGTGAGTTACACCTGGGCGGCGGAGATGCCTTTCTGAATTTAATGTGCTGGTTCTGTCACTCCATAATCTTTTATGTGGAAGAAAAACCCGCGCACTTAGTAATCTTAGAGACTTTGGGGAAGATCGGTTTGCCCACTTTTATTACTTATCTTCCCAGTCATCTTCGTGCTCATGATAGAGAGGATAAATGGATTTAGTAGGAACATGCTTATTGGCAATAGAGGGAGAAGAGCCCACTTAAAATTTCTGATGCTGTAAAAGCTATAACTCTGTGTGAAGACTAGAGTGTTCTGGTACACAGGCTGTAAAGAAGTGGAGACAAATCACAGTTACATAGTAAAAGATACAGGATTCTATGAAGTGATGGGGAAGAAGCGAACATAAAATGCAGCTGGGCTAAAACATACTCATCCGATCATTCCTTCCTTTGCATTTGCTGTTTCAGGCTCTGGGTATACAGCGGAGGACATTTAGAAAGATAAAAATGTCAGGGAGAAAAAATTATTTGTTCCATCCAGATGTTCAGGCTGATTGTAAAATTAATAGAGCTTTAAGACTCAAATTCCAGAGAAATCAAGGTGATGATGGCAACAGTAGTTAGTATGTTATAGCATCATTTCACACACTCAGTGCTAAACATTGTGTATGTGCGTGGTTTCATTTGCCCGGTGACTTTACCAGTAGGCACTTGAGCTGCTCTCGTTCTACTGGTTGAAGAAATTGGGGCTTAAAGAGATTTGAGGACATTTCCAGTTTCATTTGCCTTTGGAGAAAAGTATGCCTAGTCTGTTCTTCATTATGAGTCGGGAAGAATGAGTTGTTGCTGTGCTTTTACTCAGATTTTTGGGAGAGCCAATTCAGGTGTCTTTGGCACCTTGCTTTAGTCAGTCCTCCATGTCCAGATCCCTCACAGTGAAGACTGCCTTTGTTTAGATCTTTGAAGATTCCTTCCTCAGCAATAAACGCTCTCTCGTGGCGTTTCATGAGCCCTGCCTTCTTCTGAATGGCGTTCAGTAAATGTGGTGAGTTCTGGATATATGTCACAGTTCTCATCCACCCCACTCTGCAACACTAACTCTGCATCTGCGGTGTGCAGACTACAGGCTCTGAAGCTCTTTAGGGAATCTTTTCTGATTTCTCTTCAAGATGCAGCTTGTAAAGAGAAGACAAAAAATGGGAAGTTGTGAGCTTGGAGGTGATACATGTTGGGAGCACGGCTGGGACTTCCAAAGTGGAATATGTAAACATGAGGGCTGTTTGAAGAACAAATCACAAGATTATTTGGTTCTCTTTAGCTGCAAAAACTGAGTTCAATTTCTGAGAATCCCTCGGGTAATTGTTCACAGGGCAAACACAGAAATCCCTTTCAGTTACAAGATGAGAGTCCATTACCTGCTGCCCAAGACCAGGGTCCTAGGGATGGAGGTCACTACGAAGCTAGTCAACATTTTATTCATGCTTAATTTAAAAGCAACAATAGAACAGCAACTACACCACCACATCCAAAGTAACATATTCAAAAGAACCTTATATGGAGATTTAGCAAAAAAATTTTATGTGTGTTGAAATTTCAATTCAATAATCATATATGGATTTAAAGTTAAAAAAAATGAACTGTGTGCAGGTGTGTATGTGTGAGTCGTATGCTTACTGTGGGTCATTGCACCCTGAGCCTATAACGGTTTCCTTAGCATAGGGAATTAGAATTTGGTATTGCTACTGGAGAGGTGACAGAAGAGATTTTCATGCAAACATCTGCATTAATGTTGATTTTTCACAGTGACCTCGTGTACTCCTGAAGCCGAATCTGGTCTTTGTACCCTGATGCCAAATTAAATCTCAGAGTTTTGGGTGAAGTAGAAAAGAGCAGCTTTACTGTTTGGCTAGACAAAGAGGGACACAGTGGACTCCTGCCCACAGAGCTGTGTATCCCAGCCTGGAGGGGGTAGTGAGAGGCTGCGTAATGATGGTTCAAAGAAGGGTGCTCAGCGCAGGGACGTTCTTCTGATTGGTTGGTGGTGAAGTAACTGGGAGTCAGCATATCAACCTTCTGGTTCCAGCTTGTGTGGGGTCAATATGAGTGCGGGCAGCAGACAGTCAACTTCTCTTACCTGGCAGGGATGGGGCAAGGGGGGCGTTCAGTTCCTGCAAAACTGCTTAAAGATACTGTTGTGTGTCCTCCTTGAGGAGGAACCAGAATCCCGCCCCCAGGCTGCGCTCTTTCTTTTGACTGTTCCTCCCTTGTCTCGCACCCCTTCCTTTCCCTGATTAACAACTATTTGGACCCGCCCTTTGGAATTCCTGGAAGGTCACGGAGGCAGAATGAAGCTTATTTCCCGTAATCAAGAGATGGGCATCACAGAAAGGGCTTTGTGCCCAAGAGCCCAAGGGTCCTGTTTTGTTTTACTCCCAACCTAATAAAAGAAAAAAGAAAAAAGAAACTACAAGTCAGATAATAATCCACGATGTATTTATCTGGGGATGTTAATTTTTCTTTTTCTTTGCTAATTGTGCACAATGGCATCCTCCCCAGGGTTGATTTGCTTTTTTGGGCAGTTTTATCCTATGTAGTGAGTGTCAAGGGTCTTCAGTGCCGTGACCGATGGCTTGAGGTAAAGAAACCATCTGGGTTTCTGAATGACGGGAAGTTACATCAAGTATGACAAAAACTCTGAATATTAGTAACGAGGCTTAGCAGTGAGATGGCATTTTGGAAAATATTTCTGTTTCAGGTCACTTGAGGATAATGGGTGAGTGTGTACTCAGTTGCTTAGCTCTGTCTGACTCTTTCCAACCCTGTGGACTATAGCCCACCAGGCTTCTCTGTTCATGGGATTCTCCAGGCCAGAATACTGGAGGCAAGTAATCTATATAAAATAAGTGAATTACATTTTGATTATAAAATTATTTCTTCATATATTATTTAACACATCCTCTCATATTTTTTCTGGAATCAAATGCACCCAGGAGGTAGCCTGGTAATTTCAGCCATCTGATTAGCTTGACCACCTGTTTGGCCATATTGATTATTAGAGCATCTTTGAAAGGCTCATTCAGTTGAGCACATAAAAAGCTATTCTAATTCCATTTCTGGAAAAAGTACCTGATAAGAAGGAGATGGTATTAGACAGACTCTGTACTAAGTGCTTCTGTTCTGAAAAATCTAGGAGACTTCCGTGCTCAGAAGATGGTGTATTCAGCTGTAGGACTACCTTCTACTTAGTAGGTATTGGTTTGTCTGGATGGTGATATTAAAGATTCACTTTCTTACTTCTATTAATAAAACATTGATAAATGTCTTTAAGATTCTAATATTTGAACAGTGTAGAAAGTTTTTGCATTCCTAATAAAGTTGTATATGCATAAGGAAAGGTCATTTCAGGTTTGTTTAAAATTCTTACAGAGCAGTTCATGAAAATGTGTGGGAAAGGAACCAGTGCCTTTTACTTGACATCATTTTCCCTCTCCTTAAATAGTTAATGACTAGAAAGAATACTTCAAAGTATTCAAAAATACTTTAATTTGAACTTTGGGCTTTTTTGACACAATTACCCATGAACAAATTAAAAAAAACAATTATTTTTTGCTTGACTGATAAGATATTCTTTGGGTTTCTACTATGAGCAGGGTACTCTCTGCTTGAGAAACCAAAGAACCAAGAGACGTGTGGTTCCTGTATTACTATTCTCTTGGAAATTTTTCTTCATCTTTAAATTGATGTGTTAGATATATTAATTTATCACTCGAATTTAATTAATAAAATTGAGAACACATTTTTATTTGTACTATTCTAGTTTGTTTTTTCTTAATTGAACATATTCATCTTCTTGATTTAATGGGAGAGCGTTTGGGGAAACTGATGAGGTCTGAATGGTTAAAACTGTTCAGAGCTTCTGTCTTAAACTGTGCGGTGGTGTAACCACCATCCAGAGAAAAATGGTGATAGAAGCTGACTGATGCCATTTCAGGAATTTGCATACAGACCACAATGGGACTTGCTATGGACGTGAGTCTGAGTGAACTCTGGGAGTTGGTGATGGACAGGGAGGCCTGGTGTGCTGCGATTCATGAGGTCGTAAAGAGTCGGACATGACTGAGAGACTGAACTGAACTGAACTGAAGGCATGTTAAAAAATTGCTATGCTGTAATTTTGTGCCTCATTCTTTCAAGGATATTTTGTTATTTTCCAACTTTGAGGTTTTGAGGGCAGTCTGAATAAAAATGAGAATTTTAGGTAAGGACTCTAATCAGAGAGGTAGCAATTAAGTTGGGAGTTTAAAGGGATGAAGCACAACTGTAGGATTTTGTTAAGTTTGCCATCTCCTTTTCTCTGTCTTTCTGATCAGATTCTTGGAGACGTCAGTGGTATGCTGAGAAAACAGGACTCACAAGAGCTGGCCACCATTAAATGGTGTGGACAGAGAACTGATGACAAATGTTAAAATCTCGTAAAAAGGAAAAAAAAGAAAACCACAGGCCAATATCACTGATGAACATAGATGCAAAAATCCTTAACAAAATTCTAGCAATCAGAATCCAACAACACATTAAAAAGATCATACACCACGACCAAGTGGGCTTTATCCCAGGGATGCAAGGATTCTTCAATATCCGCAAATCAATCAATGTAATACACCACATTAACAAATTGAAAAATAAAAACCATATGATTATCTCAATAGATGCAGAGAAAGCCTTTGACAGAATTCAACATCCATTTATGATAAAAACTCTCCAGAAAGCAGGAATAGAAGGAACATACCTCAACATAATAAAAGCTATATATGACAAACCCACAGCAAACATTATCCTCAATGGCGAAAAATTGAAAGCATTTCCTCTAAAGTCAGGAACAAGACAAGGGTGCCCACTTTCACCATTACTATTCAACATAGTTTTGGAAGTTTTGGCCACAGCAATCAGAGCAGAAAAAGAAATAAAAGGAATCCAAATTGGAAAAGAGGAAGTAAAACTCTCACTGTTTGCAGATGACATGATTCTCTACATAGAAAACCCTAAAGACTCCACCAGAAGATTACTAGAACTAATCAATGAATATAGTAAAGTTGCAGGATATAAAATCAACACACAGAAATCCCTTGCATTCCTATACACTAATAATGAGAAAATAGAGAAATTAAGGAAATAATTCCATTCACCATTGCAATGAAAAGAATAAAATACTTAGGAATATATCTACCTAAAGAAACTAAAGACCTATATATAGAAAACTATAAAACACTGGTGAAAGAAATCAAAGAGGACACTAATAGATGGAGAAATATACCATGTTCATGGATTGGAAGAATCAATATAGTGAAAATGAGTATACTACCCAAAGCAATTTATAGATTCAATGCAATCCCTATCAAGCTACCAATGGTATTTTTCACAGAGCTAGAACAAATAATTTCACAATTTGTATGGAAATACAAAAAACCTCGAATAGCCAAAGCGATCTTGAGAAAGAAGAATGGAACTGGAGGAATCAACCTGCCTGACTTCAGGCTCTACTACAAAGCCACAGTTATCAAGACAGTATGGTACTGGCACAAAGACAGAAATATAGATCAATGGAACAAAATAGAAAGCCCAGAGATAAATCCACGCACATATGGACACCTTATCTTTGACAAAGGAGGCAAGAATATACAATGGTTTAAAGACAATCTCTTTAACAAGTGGTTCTGGGAAAACTGGTCAACCACTTGTAAAAGAATGAAACTAGAGCACTTTCTAACACCATACACAAAAATAAACTCAAAATGGATTAAAGATCTAAATGTAAGACCAGAAACTATAAAACTCTTAGAGGAGAACATAGGCAAAACACTCTCCGACATATATCACAGCAGGATCCTCTATGACCCACCTCCCAGAATATTGGAAATAAAAGCAAAAATAAACAAATGGGACCTAATTAAACTTAAGAGCTTCTGCACAACAAAGGAAACTATAAGCAAGGTGAAAAAACAGCCTTCAGAACAGGAGAAAATAATAGCAAATGAAGCAACGGACAAACAACTAATCTCAAAAATATACAAGCAACACCTACAGCTCAATTCCAGAAAAATAAATGACCCAATCAAAAAATGGGCCGAAGAACTAAATAGACATTTCTCCAAAGAAGACATACAGATGGCTAACAAACAACACATGAAAAGATGCTCAACATCACTCATTATCAGAGAAATGCAAATCAAAACCACTATGAGGTACCATTTCACGCCAGTCAGAATGGCTACGATTCAAAAGTCTACAAGCAATAAATGCTGGAGAGGGTGTGGAGAAAAGGGAACCCTCTTACACTGCTGGTGGGAATGCAAACTAGTACAGCCACTATGGAGAACAGTGTGGAGATTCCTTAAAAAACTGGAAATAGAACTGCCTTATGATCCAGCAATCCCACTGCTGGGCATACACACTGAGGAAACCAGAATTGAAAGAGACACCTGTACTCCAATGTTCATCGCAGCACTGTTTATAATAGCCAGGACATGGAAGCAACCTAGATGTCCATCAGCAGATGAATGGATAAGAAAGCAGTGGTACATATACACAATGGAGTATTACTCAGCCATTAAAAAGAATACATTTGAATCAGTTCTAATGAGGTGGATGAAACTGGAGCCTATTATACAGAGTGAAGTAAGCCAGAAAGAAAAACACCAATACAGTATACTAATGCATATATATGGAATTTAGAAAGATAGTAACAATAACCCTGTATATGAGACAGCAAAAGAGACACTGATGTATAGAACAGTCTTTTGGACTCTATGGGAGAGGGAGAGGGTGGGATGATTTGGGAGAATGGCATTGAAATATGTATAATATCATATATGAAACGAGTCGCCAGTCCAGGTTCGATGCATGATACTGGATGCTTGGGGTTGGTGCACTGGGATGACCCAGAGGGATGGTATGGGGAGGGAGGAGGGAGGAGGGTTCAGGATGGGGAACACGTGTATACCTGTGGCAGATTCATTTTGATATATGGCAAAACCAATACAATATTGTAAAGTTAAATAAAATAAAATTAAAAAAAAAAAGGAATTGGGAGAAGGGGAGATATCAAGGTAGGAATCAGGGCATACAGAGGTTAGGATCATGGATTCTGGAGTCATACATTCCTTGGTTCAAATCTTGCCCACCCCCATTTACAAATGTGACCTTGGTTAATTTATTTCACCTCTTTGAACTTGGTTTTGTTCTTCGTAATTTGTAGGTAGTGATAGTAGCCAACTTATGAAGATTAAAGGAAATAATCCAGTGAGTACCTAGCATGTATTAATCACTAAACACATGCACGATGTTATTACTATTTGTTGTTACGGACGTAGAAATGGTGCAAGCATAAAGGAAGGCTGGGAGGAGCAGGAAGAAGGGCTGTGGCTTGAAACGAGAGACGCTCTATCCACCTCGCAGCCATGCTTGAAAGTGCAGTCAGGTTAGAACGTTACTGTTGACTCCTTGCTGTGCTACAGGAATTGTTTTGTAAGCAATGCTGCAGAGTTGGTCCTCTGGGGCCTTAGGCTGTTAATGGAGTTCACCGCCTGTCGCCTGCCCTTTTGTGCCCGAGGTCCTGAGGCTGCGTGGTTGCTCTGCACCGCGCCCTCCGGATGGACCTTCGTCCATGTCATTGGTAATGATGCTCATGGTCCCCAGAGGACTAGACGTCCCTACACAAGGAAGACTGAGAGGAACATCTGGGGACAGTTCACTGCACCTTTAAGTAAAGGGCTTTGGGGAAAAGGAATTCCAAGAGAATGCCGTAGGATAGGCATGAAGTGAAGGAGGAGAGACCAGAGCCGCAGAGGGACCATCTGATGAGGGGGAAAGCCACGGCCCTGGATGAGGATGAGATGAAGGAGGGGAAAGGAAACACTGGAATGCAGGCGGCGGGGGGTGGGGCTTGATTAGATATTCTTTTCTGGCACGAGAGAAGATTTTCTTTAGAGTGTACCAAAGCCAGTGCCTTATTTTAAAACTTAAATGAATATTTCATTTCCAAATAACTTTAGATTTACAGAAAAGTTACAAAGGTAAAACAGGAGCTCCCGTGTACTCCTGCCCAGTTTTCCCTACTCACATGTCATGCTGTATGCAGCAGTTGTACCAGGAAACCACGTTGGAACATGATTCTTACAACTCTTGCTTTCAGAGATCACGAGTTGTCTCCTAATGCTCTTTATTTTTTAATTTTTTTCTAATCCAGGATCCCATAGAGAATGTCACATTAAATTGGGTTAGTATGTCTTTCGACTCCTCTGGGCTGCTACACTTTCTTGGAGTTTCTTGTGTTTGAGGAGTGCTGGTCAGATGTTTTGTAGAATGGCCCTCAGTTGGATTTTCTCACTGTTAGTCGGAGGTTATAGAATTTTGGGAGGAAGACCATGGGATTCTCTAGACAAGAATACTGGAGCACTGAGAATGCTCTTCTCTCTATCTTTATATATATATATATATATATATATATATGCATATATATAGCATATGGATACATTCTACCCCCCTAAACAATTCCTATGGCTCTCCTAGCAAACATTCCTCCCTTCCCAAAACTTCTGGCAATTAGCTATCTATTTTCTGCCCCTATAGTGGTGAGAAAGGGTATCTTTGCCTTGCTCCTGATCTTAGGGGAAATATTGCAGCCTCTCACTACTAAGTATGATGTTAGGTATGGGTTAATTACATATGTAAGTATGGGAGCCCCACAGAGATGTGAGACTCAAAGAAATAACCAGGGTTTTATAACTTTTAGTCGAAAACTTAATTGTGAGAGAACTGACAAGACAAAGAGGTTTGGACTCGGGATAATAGAATGGCGAAGAAGTAGCATGATTTGTTTACACAGTCTTCTTGGCCCTGAATCTCCTACCTCTGGTGGGAATGGTTCCTTTTATCCTCCTGGTACAGGGAGGACACCTTTCACATGGGAGATTTATCTCCCGCTTTCAGGGGTACAAAGGAGGTTCAGAGTGTCTTCTTGAGCTGGCTGTTTCTCAAATATCTTTAATTCAAAATAATTAATGTGCCAAAATGACCTATTCTGGGTTTATGTTGAATAGTCACCTACTCTGGGCTTTTTCATTTCCAGATTTCATATGACTGTCAACCTTATTTCAAATTGTGCCAATGAGATTTTGGATCAAATCTGCATAGTTTCTTTAAAAATATTTTTCTGAATACTTAGAGCTCAGTGACTGTAAACAACCATAATGCTTTTATAAATTAGAAAAAAAAGCTTCAGGCAAATTTGTTTGCCATCATGACTTCTTCCCCTCCAGTCAGTTTATCTATAATCAAGCAAAATGTGTACCAATTAACAATTTTCCCCTTAAAGCACCACTTTCAGCCTGCTTGTTTTGTTTTCTTAAAAAAAGAGGCAATAAAGTCCACTCCTGAGGTCCTTTGGTATTTCACCCGGAGACCCGGTCTCATCCCATTCTTTGATTTCAAGTGATGTGGCTGTGGTTGGTGTCTCCATTGGGTGATCCCTATCACAGGTACAACCTCCGCCCACCATGTTGTAGCTTTGCTATGTTACAAAAGCCAATTTCCTCTGAAAACAATGCCTCTGTTTACTTAGGTTTGTCTCTGTAGTGCTGAATCACAATGCTCCTTGGAAGGAAAGCTATGACAAACCTAGATAGCATATTGAAAAGCAGAAACATTACTTTGCCAATAAAGGTCCATCTAGTCAAAGCTATGGTTTTTCAAGTAGTCATGTATGGATGTGAGAGTTGGACTATAAAGAAAGCTGAGTGCCAAAGAACTGATGCTTTTGAACTGTGGTGTTGGAGAAGACTCTTGAGAGTCCCTTGGACTGCAAGGAGATCAAACCAGTCAATCCTAAAGGAGATAAACCCTGAATACTAATTGGAAGACCTGATGCTGAAGATGAGGCTCCAATACTTTGGCCACCTGATGTGAAGAACTGACTCATTGGAAAAGACCCTGATGCTGGGAAAGATTGAAGGCAGGAGAAGGGGATGACAAAGGATGAGATGGTTGGATGGCATCACCAACTCTATAGACATGAGTGTGAGCAAAAATCAAGGAGATGGTGATGGACAGGGAAGCCTGGCTGCAGCTCATGGGGTTGTAAAGAGTTGAACACAATTTAGCAACTGGACAACAGCAACAAGCTTTGTACTTGATTTCCTTTCTGAAAGAGTCCAGCATGCCTCAGATATGCTACTTGGGCTCCAAAGGCAATTTTTTGACTGGTGTTTCCTTTGAACTGAAAGAATTTTTTCTCCCCTGCTGAAAAGCATTTTCTAGGAAAAATAATGGCAGTGTCTCTGAAGTATTAGTTTTTGCACACTGTTAAATTTCCTTATTGCAGTATACATTTTTTAGTGTTATATTTCTTAAAGAGTACATATATCTTGAGTTACTATTTATAAAGGGGAAGAAAACTAATGATATTGATATATTATATATTGCATATTGTGATTTCCTTTCATATGTTATGTTAAACCAGCAAAGAAGACATTTATTGTCACATTATTCTAATGTCAGTGGGTTGAGTTGGTGAAAATAAAATCTGTTTTAATGTGGAGTATCTGTTGGTACTGTGTATCTGATTTTCATGTGCAACAATAGTTCACATAAATATGTGTGTGTCTTTAATTTAGAATTTATAAATCAGTTTTTTTTTTAAATATTGTATAGTTTGGGTAAATCTATTGTTGTTAGTCAGTTGAGATTGGACTTTTTTTGTGGGTGATTCATATAGCTCACGTTTTGCCTGTATAAATCTCTGAATATGATGACCGCAAACACCACATAAGAGGAGCCCAGTACCAAATTCTCCGTGTTACAGAGTAGGGGGTGTTGTTTTTTTTAATTTTATTGACGTATAGTTGATTTAAAGTGTTGTGCTAATTTCTGCTGTACAGCAAAGTGACTCAGTTATCATATACGTTTTCCTTCATATTCTTTCCCATTGTGGTTTATCACAGGGTATTGAGTATAGCTCCGTGTGCTGTACGGCAGGACCTGCTTTATCAGTCTTATATGTGATGGTTTGCATCTGCTAGTCCAAAACCCCCAGGGCTCCCCTCTCCCCCGCCCCTCCTTGGCAACCACAGACCTGGCCTCTATACTGTGGGTCTGTTTCTGTTTCGTAGATAAGTTCATTCGTGTTCTATTTTAGGACTTCCCAGCTGGCACTAGTGCTAAAGAACCCACCTGCCAATGCCGGAGACGCAAGAGACGCAGGTTCGATCCCTGGGTCAGGAAGATCCTCTGGAGGAGGAAAGGGCAACCCGCTCCAGTACTCTTGCCTGGAGAATCCCGTGGACAGAGGAGCCTGGTGGGCTACAGTCCATGGGGTCACGCAGAGTCAGACACGACTGAAGTACTGAGCGTGCATGCTTCTCTGTGTATGTGGGTCTGTTTGTTTCGTAGATGAGTTCATTTGTGTTGTATTTTAGACTCCACATATAAGTGGCATCATACGGTGCTTGTCTTTCTCTTTCTAATTTACCTCACTTAGTATGATAATAACCAGGTCTATAAAATTTCATTATTCTATTCTTTTAATGTACAGGGCGGTATTTTAAAAATACTTACAGATTATCAACAAAATACCACTCTTCTCCCATTTTGAAATCATCGGTTTTTCCTAATATATTTCAACTTCCCCTATTTAAAGATCCATTTAGCATTTAAACATTAAGTTTAGTTATATTGTCCTATGATGTATATATTTAGTGTTCTGGAGGATTTTTTTTTAATTAACATTGCATTTTTAGCAGATTCAAAGTAAAACCAAAGTCTTTTCTGGGATGTCCAGAATGAGATGGCATGAGTCTAAAACTAAAGCTTGAGCCTAGTGGCTGCCACCTTTGAAAGCCTCCGTGGAACATGCTTTCATGGGCTCCTGGCTACTCTTCACTAGTGACTGGAACCACTCTGGCAATTATCAAAGCTATTAGATATGATTAGGATTAAATTAGATATGATGATAGACGATTAGGATTAGGAAGGATGCAAAGCCTGCCCAGACACTGTAAAACATCAGGTTTCTAACAAATCACACTCAAGTGTGACATATTGATAATGACACTGCACACTGCAGTGCTGGGGGTCTCGTGCACATTTGTTAAAACATCTCAGGACTGGAAATCTTCTTTTAGTTGGTCTTATTTAAGTCTGCTGACAGCAGGCGTGAGATTGTCTGCTTTCATTAGAATTGTTGGACTTTGGATTAACTCACTAGAAGTGCTTTAGACAAGTGATACAGTGCATGTTTTAAACTGTTCAGGAAGTTATGAGGTTACTTCTAAAATGATTTCATTTTTAAAGTTAATTTTTATTAGAATATAGTTGCTTTACACTGCTGGTTAATTTCTGCTGTACAGCAAAAGGAATCAGCTATTTGTATACATCTATCCCCTCTTTTTAAATTTTCTTCCCATTTAGGTCACCACAGAGCACTGAGTAGAGTTCTCTGTGCCTCGTGACCCCCTGGACTGTCGCCCGCCAGGCTCCTCTGTCCACAGGATTCTCCAGGCAAGAATCCTTCAGTGGGTTGCCATGCCCTCCTCCAGGGGCTCTTCCCCACCCAGGGATGGAACCCGTGTCTCTTACGTCTCCTGCATTGGCAGCGACGTCCTTTATCACTAGCATCACCTGGGAAGCCCGGGTTTGTATTAGTTACCTGTTTTATACATGGTATCACTACTGTGTATATCTGCATGTATCTCAATCTCCCAATTAATCTAAAATGTTTTCTTAATAAAGGTGTTAAAACTGAAAATAATTGCACAATACTTTTAATAAAGTATGTAGTAAAAAGCAGAGCTCCTTTTGGAAGGCATACTAATTGATGAAGAATGATATATTATTTTTTAGTAAGTTACCATTTGTGTGTATGACAGTTTTTATTATGACTGTTACTGTTGGGTCTGGTGTTTTCGATGGCTTTTTATTTTGGCACCAGGCAGTAATTAGGAAGGGAGGAGAATGTCTTACTTAGGCATCATTCTCTCTGGGCTCTTGCCTGTTGACATCAGAGTGTTTCCACATCTATTTACAATAATGACACAAGTTGCATTCTATAGTTGCCACCACATTGGTCTTTGGTTTGAAGCTCTGAGAGCAGCTTCTCCTTTTGCTCAAAGATCTGCATTCAGAGTCCTTGGTGCCTGTAGAATAAAGTGCGAAGGCCTGACCCTGACCCTCTCGTGATCTGGATCCCAATTCAGGTCCTGCTTGCAACTAGACTGCTCCCTCTGCTTGGAATGCTGTTGCCGGTCTCTGTGTAATTAAACTTCATTATCCCTTCAGGGCTCCATCCAAAAGCAAGATCTTCCATCCTTGTTCCTCTCAGTTGCCCCTGGACCCAAAAGTCTACTTTCTGGGAGCTGTATCCATTTCAAGCTCTTTATACATATGACACATAATATTTTAAACAGAACAGGCTGGTGAATTTCCACAGTTGTCTTCTGTCTGGTTGGCTTGTAGCCTTCTGTTTCAAAGCTGAATCACAGGCTCATGTCTGGCGGTGAGGAACAGAGGTACTGGTCATGGTTAAGCCTAAAAAGTGACCTCCTGTATTGAGGCAGTGATCCTAAATCCAAATTGGGCACATCTCTCTGTTCCACCTGTTCTCCTTTACCTGATCAAGAGCCACGTCTGGGCCCCTAAATCAGAGCGTTTTTATAGGCTAGGGTCTCAAGGAACTCGATGAAGGAGAGAAAAGTCTATCATATTTCCAGAGCCTGCATTTTCCTCCTTTTCAGGATAGGACCCAGATGAGGTGGCAGGTGGTAGAAACATCCAGATAACTTTGGTAGATGCCAAAGCCTTTGACTGTGTGGATCACAATAAACTGTGGAAAATTCTGAAAGAGATGGGAATACCAGACCACCTGACCTGCCTCTTGAGAAATCTGTATGCAGGTCAGGAAGCAACAGTTAGAACTGGACATGGAACAACAGACTGGTTCCAAATAGGAAAAGGAGTACATCAAGGCTGTATATTGTCACCCTGGTTATTTAACTTATATGCAGAGTACATCATGAGAAACGCTGGACTGGAAGAAGCACAAGCTGGAATCAAGATTTCCGGGAGAAATATCAAGAACCTCAGATAGGCAGATGACACCACCCTTATGGCAGAAAGTGAAGAGGAACTCAAAAGCCTCTTGATGAAAGTGAAAGAGGAGAGTGAAAAAGTTGGCTTAAAGCTCAACATTCAGAAAACGAAGATCATGGCATCCGGTCCCATCACTTCATGGGAAATAGATGGGGAAACAGTGGAAACAGTGTCAGACTATTTTTTTGGGCTCCAAAATCACTGCAGATGGTGACTGCAGCCATGAAATTAAAAGACGCTTATGCCTTGGAAGGAAAGTTATGACCAACCTAGATAGCATATTGAAAAGCAGAGACATTACTTTGCCAACAAAGGTCCGTCTAGTCAAGGCTATGGTTTTTCCTGTGGTCATGTATGGATGTGAGAGTTGGACTGTGAAGAAGGCTGAGTGCCGAAGAATTGATGCTTTTGAACTGTGGTGTTGGAGAAGACTCTTGAGAGTCCCTTGGACTGCAAGGAGATCCAACCAGTCCATTCTGAAGGAGATCAGCCCTGGGATTTCTTTGGAGGGAATGATGCTAAAGCTGAAACTCCAGTACTTTGGCCACCTCATGCGAAGAGTTGACTCATTGGAAAAGACTCTGATGCTGGGAGGGATTGGGGGCAGGAGGAGAAGGGGACGGCAGAGGATGAGATGGCTGGATGGCATCACCGACTCGATGGACATGAGTCTGAGTGAACTCTGGGAGTTGGTGATGGACAGGGAGGCCTGGCGTGCTGCAATTCATGAGGTCACAAAGAGTTGAACACGACTGAGCGACTGAACTGAAAATCTTAGGGGGAGAGTCTGGTGGTATGTTTCCTCCATAAACCACCAGCAGAAGCTCCACACACAGCCTTGTCCAGCATGGCACAATCTGGGGAAGTGATAGGTGACGGAGAAAACGGGCTTCACAGATGAAGCAGAAGCAGCTGTCCTGACTCCTGCGGCCTGTGGGGAGGATGGAGACTCATCAGCACAGGTGCCCTGGGGAGGAAAGCAGGTGTGCAGAGGCCGCTGGAACCTTGTGATCAGAAGAGAGTGGCAGGGACATGGCTTAATGAAGGGGTTTGGTGCAGAATGTGTGCTTTGATGCTGCAAGACAAATGCAGGAAATTTAAGTGAAAGGTTAAGAAACTTATCAGAAAATTGTTTCCCTGGAATAGAAAAAAAAAATATGTGGCCAAACACACCACTATGAATTAAAAACTGATAATGACACAATCACTTATCTAAAATTAGGACCAAAGTGTGTGCATGCATGCTGAGTCGCTTCAGTCACTTAGTCATGTCCAACGCTTTGTGATTCCAAGGACTGTAGCCCTCCAGCCTCCTGTGTCCTTGGGATTCTCAAGGCAAGAATACTGGAATGGATTGCCATGTCCTTCTCCAGGGTATCTTCCCAATCCAGGGGTTGAATCCACGTCTCTTATGTCTCCTGCATTGGCAGGCAGGTTCTTTACCACTAGCGCCACCTGGGAAGCCCGAGGGACCAAAGTAGAGGTGTAAATTGTCAAAACCCCAGTAGAGGGGAAAAGACCCTCACTTGAGGGTCTTTAGAGGTTTCTTTTCCTCGAATTCCTAAAAGGGTGAGGAATTATTCCAGCCAGATGGTATTTGATACTTAGCCTTGCTTTAAGAAAATATATGGTCCCAGTTCTGAATTCAGCTAAGGCATGATTCTTAGAGTAATAGGTCTGAGCCTTTAGATAATGAAGGTGATGGTGTTAGGCTAATTTTACATGGATACAACTCAGGTGATCTTTTTCAGATCCCGGAGGAGCCTGGTAGGCTGCAGTCCATGGGGTCCTGAAGAGTCGGACACAACTGGGTGACTTCACTTTCACTTTTCACTTCCATGCATTGGAGGAGGAAATGGCAACCCACTCCAGTGTTCTTGCCTGGAGAATCCCAGGGACGGTGGGGCCTGGTGGGCTGCAGTCTATGGGGTCTCACAGAGTCGGACACGACTGAAGAGACTTAGCAGCAGCAGAAGGAAAGATACACCAAGAGGGAAAAGATACAGTTTTATCCTCTTCTCTGTTGCTAGATTTATCTCCCCTTTTGTTCAGTGTGTTTACCACATGAGAGGCAAAGATTGAAGGGAAGTGACGGCAGGCAGTTGGAAACACAGCATCAGCAGTGGAGGAAGGACAAAAGACAGGTCAGGGGGGATGATGGCGAAGGACGGGACGAGCACAGCTGGTGGAAGGAGCAGAGAGGGGATATGCCCTAGAGGTGAGGGACCCAGAAGGAAGCGCCAGCAATGCAATGCTGTTGCTCTCCTTCACCACCACTGCTTCCGGTTGTGATCACGGTTTCTCTCCAGGCAGACACAGTCAGGGTGGAGGACCAGACAGGTGTTGTAGAGGAGGGAACCTGATGTGGCCAGGACGGACTGGGCAGGAAAGGGGCAAGGGGCAACACTCAAGTCCAGGGGACGCCATGGGGGCAGGAATGGGCGTCAGTTCACTCGCTGCGTAGCCATCGTTCTCCGGGCTGTAGGCTACGCTGTCACCCTCTTCCCAGGTGGCACTCCTCCTGGTGCTCCAGGGTACCAGGGGCCTTGCCAGGAGCTCTATTAACACCAGGCAGGTCTGCCCTAACTTTAATAACTTCTGGCAAAGTGTGATCCCCATGGAGACAGAAAGAGGGGTCTATCCATTGTGCTTTAAGGGTCAGAAAGACTACCTGCCTAGATGTTAAACTGGTTGCCTGCCATGTCTTTAATTCTGTTCAGGAAATGAAGACGTCATATTTCCAGAATGGTACATGTACACGTGAAATGCATTTTTATGGAGGAAGTAGTTAAATTTAGCCCATGGTGGCCATAAATATGGTTTTCCAGGTGTAAAGCTCAGTAGTAAAGAATCCACCTGCAACGCAGGAGACACAGGAAACTTGGGTTCAATCCCTGGTCAGGAAGATCCCCTGGAGAAGGAAATGGCAACCCACTCCAGGATTCTTGCCTGGGAAATCCCATGGACAGAGGAGCCTGGTGGGCTACCGTCCATGGGGTTGCAAAGAGTTGGACACGACTAAATGACTGAGCACTCACTCATGCTCACAGCCATAAATACTTGTGGGTGGCGGATAAATGATATTCATTGAGCCACTAGTATTTGCTAGACAAAGCTGAATTGAAAAATAGACAAAGCTATTTTTTTTTCTAAGCACCACACTCAGCATATTTTAAAATATAATAAATTAATCCCCACAACAATTTGGTCAAGTCTGGAGGTGAGTTAATAGATTGCCCCCTTGGTATTTTTATTCACTCAACATTCACTGACTTCTTATTCCACTGTAGTACCAAGCTCTGGGGAACATAGTGTGGCTAAGACGTTTATCTCTCTTGGAATGAAGAACTAGTGAGGGAAAGTGAATTTTAAAGAAGATAATCACCCTGTGTTGTGATGAGTACATTTAAAGGGGAAATGAAGAATGTCAAGGGATCACAGACAAGGGCTGGAAAAGCAGACTCAGGGACTCGGGAAGAACTCCCGGGGAAAGAACTGTCCAAGCGAGAGTAAGGCGGGCACAGGAGTCAATAGGAGGAGCCATGCTGGAAGAGGCAACCACACAGGACACGTCCTGAAGATGCAGAGATGCTGTGCATGCCTGCATCTCAGGTGCTAAGTCAGGTCTGACTTTTGAGAGCTCGTGGACTGTAGCCCGCCAGGCTCTCCTGTCCGTGGAATTGTCCAGGTAAGAATACCAGAGTGGGTTTTTATTTCCTCCTTTGGGGGATCTTCCAGACCCAGAGATGGATTCCGAGTACCCTGTGTCTCCTGCATTGGTATACGGATTCCTCACCACTGCGCCAGCTGGGAAGCCTGCAGAGATGTTGTTGGCCGTTGAAAATGATGTGTTGTAACAAAATGTAGGTAATGAGGACAGAGCGATGTGCGGCATCCTAGGGCTTGACGTGTGGAGCTGGAGCACAAACTCAGTATTTTAGGCTCAAGAACCCTGCTCTTACATTTTCACATTCTTTATGTATATTCAGCAACTTACTGGGGGAGGAGAGAGCAGGGACCTGAAGGGTGGGATCAAAAAGGACCTTTGAGACTGAAGGTCCTAAAGGAGGAAAGGACTAGAGCTGATTCCAGAGGAACCCAGACAAGACGAGCATGGATGGGGACCCTGCATCTGGCGGACTTTGATGCCAGGGGTTGTTTTGAGTAGGACGAAGACAAAGGCATGGAAAGGACAGAAGGGTGGGACCCAAAAGAAAAATTTCAAAATTTTGGGGTTATCTGGAGATCATGTTGCAGTGGCTAGAGAAACCCCTGGCAGTGGTTTTCTTCTCTCAAATTGGCTGGTAGCTAAAGGCCATTTTTTGATTGAGTTATTTATTTTTTTTTAATATTGAGCTGGGTGAGCTCTTTGTATATTTTGGAAATTAAGCCCTTTCTAGTCATATCATTTGCAAAATTTTTCCCCCCATTCCTTAGGTTGTCTTCAAAGGGAACCTTTATATTTCTGTGGATCCAAGAGAAGGCTCTAGGAAAAACAGTAGCAACAATCCATGGCCTTTCTGTGCACAGGTTAAGAAAATAAGATGTGGAGGTCCGTGTAGAAGTCCTAGCTTTTCTTTGTACATAGAAGATGCAATTATCTCTCTTGAATAAAATTGGAAACTTGCAGAAGAGAGATACTTAGAGCAGGAACTATATGATATGCTAGGAACTCAGCATAAGATTTAGCAAATATCACAAAATCTAGCTTTCTTAACCAAAATTCATCTCTTGAGGTGAACTTTTTCAGTTGACTAGGATAAATCCCAGGGATGAGGGAAAGCAGCAGAAAGGACCTGTGTTAGCATATGGTTTTGTTTTATTCCTGACACCTAGTGATACATGGTAGACTAAAATGAAGAATGGAGGTATGGGTAAGTGGATGAATAAATGGTGGGTGCATGAAGGGATGGATGGATGGATGAATCGATGAATGAAGCGGTTCACTCCAGGAAAGGGCTTACATATGGTTCCAGTCAAGTAGGAGTTGAAGACTGGCTTTCTGAGGGTGACAAGTTGACCCATGGGGACTATTGAGAGTTTGTTAGGGAAGAAAGCTGTCAACAACTGACTGTCATAGAGGCTACGTTCTTTAATTGAATCCCCAATTTTAGAGTGTGTCAGAGGAGAGTAGCTGTAAGAAAAATTCCCTCGACTTTGATCTGGAAGATTTCAGCATTCCTGACAGCCTATCTCATTTCAAAAAATATAATTCAGACATCTGCTCTTAAGAGAGGTGAAGACTATGCCTGCTTATGCAGTTGGTAGCAAGTGCTCTGCCTTTTAATGACACAATATGTGTGCACTTTTTTATTCGGGTGATCATTTCTGTGTTAGTTTCGATCTCTGCAATTTTTCCCCACTGGAATGAAGTCTCTAAGTTGTTAATAAAGGCCAAGACCTATATTTTGGCACTTTCCTCCACATCTTCATTTGGAAAGACTTTCACTTTTTATTTATCTCTTTTCCCTCTGTGACAAGAAAAAGAGATGAGTCAGTTCAGCCAGTGGACTCATAGAAAGCCAGAGAATTAACATTGATACGTGACT
Organism: Bos indicus; assembly: GCF_029378745.1. Lineage (NCBI taxonomy): Eukaryota > Metazoa > Chordata > Mammalia > Artiodactyla > Bovidae > Bos > Bos indicus. Next base: position 43,141,046 of record NC_091786.1, read on the forward strand.
TGCAAGGCAACATTTTAATTTTAGATACAGGATTTATTCAAATTCTGTTTAAAGTAGAAAGACCAAGACTTCAAGATGGCGTCTCCTTGACTTGTAGCATTTTATGGTTTCCATGATAGCCCTCCTTGCAGCGGTGAATGGGCCAGGTGCCACTTTAGGACTGTTTCTCAAGTCATCCATGAGCATTTCAACTCAGCTATAAAATAAATAGAAAAGGTCAAACCGAATCTGCTGTCTTAACAAATGCAAACTACTGCTGACCAAGGATAATGGCTTCCTTTGTTTCTGGAAAGGCTTCTAACCTCTTGAGAGGAGGGAAAGGGGTTTGCACACCCTTGGTCCCAGAAGCATGTGGTTTAATCTGACTTATGCTCGTTTTTGTCAGGGGGTAGGTTAAGTGCTTATATCAACCTGAAGTTTTCCTGTAGGACATAGAGTGTAAGAAATAGCCATGCATTAAGGTAGTTCTTTTTCATTTCTTCCCCACAGATCTCTCACCTATGTATCTACTTTGATATCAACAATCCATGTGAGAGAGGTGTGGAAAATAACCAGCCTCATTCAAGATATAAGACAAGCAAAATATTTTTATATTATGTGATAGTTCAGACATCCTTTCACATATATAACTTTATGATATGCAACTTTTCATGTATACAACCTTATGATAAGCAATAAAGCTGAGAAAAGTGAATGTCCAGTATAAATGAGGGCAGATCAGATGAAAATGGAAGCACAGATTAAAGAAATGGTTTGCTCACAGGGTCAGATGACCTTCTCTGTTTCTGCTTGCTTCCCATACTGGACAGCACCAGCAGACATTTCTGGAAAGTCTGCCATGTGTCAGGCATTGTATTAAGTTCTTTACACACATGAGTTTATTTGTCTTTCTAGCAACCAACCGCAATCCCTTTTTATGACCACAAAAACTGGAGCTCTGGGAGAGTAAATAACTTGTCTATGTCACACAAAGTCTTGGAACTCAGAGCTGCTGTCCTTGGTCCTAAAAGCCCAATTGATATCGATGTTTATTGGCTGAGTCTTTGCCCCAGCTTCTATTGCTCTTCCAATTTTTGAGTTAGTTTTCTTTCCAGCCTTCCTGTCACTTCACATTCTCTGGGTGATTGTGGTAGAATAAGCAAGGATAATAGAGTGAAATCCTCTCTTCTAGCAGAGTCAGTGAAAATCATCAGCTTGTGAGAAATATTTGTGGGCGTTTGTCTCTAGTGACATAATCCCCAAAGCTGTCTAATCCCAGAGAGCTCGTCTTGTGACTGCACCCCAGAGCAAGAGATTTTTGCTATCACCTTAGAACGTTAATAAAACCCTGTGATGGTGGTGTGTTCTCCGCACTGTTCCACTGGTCATCTCTTGATAAATGTGTCTCTTAAGCATTTGACATTTGGCTAGTACAACCGAGGAACTATTTTTTAGATTTAATTAATGAAAATTTGTACTTAATAACCACATGTGCCTGGTTGCTATAATATGGGATGGTGGAGCTTCAGAGGAAATGACCAGGAGACAAGTGTCAAGTCTGCCCTTTTACTTAATAAGCAGAGTAGCCCAGTGAGAAAAATGTATCTTTTCTCCTTATTTTTTGAAGCGTGGTGGGCTTTGAAACATAGGTCATCCTATGCTCACCTCTCAGTGAAGAACTAGAATTCTTCACAGTTGTAGTAGTTCATTGAATATCAGAAGGGGTGGGTGAGGGAGACCCCATTTCTTATATAGGCAACAAAATTTAGGAGAATAATCATGAATAAAAATTCTTGGAAAGTAGAGACCTTATCTTAGTTTTGACTATAACTCCTGCAAATACTCATGTGTCAGACAATAGCTATTATTAATGAAATAACAAGTACTTATTGTTATCTAGCTTATTACACATAACTGATTTAATTCCCAAAACCACTCTGCAAGTATTAGTATATACACAAGTTGTCTTTACGTCACACAGCAAGCTCCCAGGCCACTCAATAGTTGTGCCATATGATGGCACAAATACACTGTCTAACCTCCTGGCCCCTCTTTTGCAGCAGCACACCAGCATTCCCTGTTAATGTTTGTGAAGCTCTTAGTAAGCTCTAATTTCTTACATAAGTCAAGGCCACAACTCTGGGGTAGGGAAGATTTGCAAATCAGGGACCTGCGTGAACAGTGCCTCCTGGAGTGCTACAGAGCTGTCCAAAAAGCTTAGCTAGAAAATTTTTCCCCTTCTTCACGCTGTGGTCAGACTGGTGCACGCCCAAATGAAGGATATCATGCCCCATAAGGAACTACTTTCTGAGGAGTTCCCCATGACCCCAACAGGCTATCTGAGAGTTGATCCACCGTCAGTGGAGATATTTATGATACCATTTAGGTCACGCTTTACTCCATCACTCTCCGACGTCACAGTAGGGAGGCACCACGGACTAACCAGATTTAAACCTTTAGAACCGCTATGTTACTAAATAGTGACTCTCTGAGGGTCCAAGCCTTACTTGTAAATGGAAATTACTTTTTCATAGGGTTGCCATCGTAACCTGGCAATGAGACTGAGTAACTATAAGGCAGAAATAATTAGCAGCTATTATTTTTACTATAAATGGCATTTTTCAGTAGGTATATGGTGGTACAAGGATCTTAATAGGGTAAACGAGATAAACAAGAGGACAGTTACACCTGATAGGTATTCAAAGCAGGAAAGAGCTTATTTCCAATGAATTATCAGGAAGAATTCCTCAGAAAGCAATGATAAGTTGCTTGGCAGAAGCCTTTTAAATGCCCTTTTTTTTTTTTTTTTCTGTGAAATGAATAAAGAAAGCAGATGTAAGTAATGCACTGGATCTTGGCCACTGGAAATTCAGACCATCCCAGCCCTTCTAAGCTTTCTGTGTGAAAGTCCTGCCTGTGGAGCACTTTCTACATTCTTTGTTCTTTCAGACCTTCCAAAAGTGAAGCCCTCTTACTGAATGCCTTCCTGCATGAGTGACTTCCATTTCCCTAACTGATTCTTTGTGGTTTTGGAGAGTAAAGCTTGGGGAGGCCAACACCTGTGTTCTACTGACGAGCCAAGGTGGCCCAGAATCTCTCTCCGGCTTTCAGAAATCTTCACAAGGGATTTTGGAGTTATGGATCACGGCTCCTAAAGAGTGTTATGTTGTGCTAGCAAGCAATTTTTTTTTTTTTTATCACTTTTGTTTTTAATTCCTCCAGCATCCTGAAGTCAGTTTCCTATACTCAGACCTAAACCATCTACAAACTCTGTGCCTGGGTTGTGCTTCCTTGGGGCCAGAATATTGGCCATCTTGTAAATGTTGTTTATTAAGTACCACTAATGTATTCAAAAGAAAAACAGCAAATATTTATAGTCATACCAAACAAAATCCAGCAGTGTTTCCATCCCCAAAGCATGGAATAGCTCTTCAGCATTCCTGCCTAAACACACCATGGGGTCATAATGACAGATGCTGAGCCCACGGGGCAGCAGTAGGGCTGGTACTGACCTCAGTTTATGCAGCGCTCCAGGCCTGCAGCAATGACAGGGAATTTAACAGTATCTTTTGGAAGAAGCAGTTCAATTCAATAACTCCCCAAATGCCTGCTACCTGCTTATTATAGTCTTCTTTACCCCTTGGAATCTTTGCCATCATACCTAAAAAGCCAAATCTGAGATCACTATGCAATGCTCACCACTAACAATATGTGTTCATTTCTAGGCAGTGATTAATAAACATAAAGGGTTGTTAGCAGGGAGAAAGACTTATGTAATCATTATGGATTTTTCAAAAAGCATTCTCCTGAGTCTGGCAGATCAACCCTAAGTGGAATTTGCGGGAAAATAAAATAAAAGCTGCATCAATCATCAAATATTTCATAGAGGCAGTGGACATTAAGAAAACAATAACAAAGGCAGGTGGAGGCCTGTTCTCCCTTTTAAAATGAATACAATAGAAGTTATTTCTTTGCTGGAATGGCATGAAGATCCAGCTCTTTCTGTCTACAAATTGTCTTGGGTCACTTAGAGCCAGATATGACTTTGAGTAGTTGGTATGGAGCTGCAAGATGGCAGTTTAAGAAGTTATTTATTTATTTATTTTCCCTGTGAAAATGTTATCATTTTACTTTTATCACATGATTTATTTATGTACTCTAAGCCCACATACACAATACTTGAAAATTACACCTGAGATATGCATTCCCTCCTAATAATATATATGCACCAAAGAACTTCTCATAAGTAAGTCAAAAACAAACAAGAAATTGATACAACCTAACCCACTGGTATAAGAAACAAGCTTTTGTGATAACTCACTTCTTGGTAATGAAAAGTGTTAGTCTCAGTTGTGTCCAGATAATGAAGACAAAATGTTTTGCACTTCACTCCAGGAACACACGAGTCAGTTACCTAGCTCTTGCAGGCGCGTGTGCTCATTCGCTTCAGTCGTGTCTGACTCTGTGCTATCCTGTGGCCTATCGCCCTCAGTGCTCCTCTGTCCCTGGGATTCTCCAGGCAAGAATACTGAGGTGGGTTGCCATGCCCTCCACCAGGGGATCTTTTCAACCCAGGGCTCAAACCCAGATTTTTATAGTTCTTGTGCATGCTAAATTGCTTCAGTCGTGTCTGACTCTTTGCAGCCCTATGGACTGTAGCCTGCCCAACTCCTCTGTCCATGGATTCTCCAGGCAAGCGTACAAGAGTGGGTTGCCATGCCTTCCTCCAGGGGAATCTTCCTGACCATGGATGGAACCTGTGTCTGTGTCTCCTGCACTGGCAGGCAGGTTCTTTACCACTAATGCCACCTGAGAAGCCCTTTATAGTTCTTAAAGGATCTTAAAAACGTAAGAGACCACTGACACTTAGTAATCTTCCAAGTATCAGAGGCCTTGGGAGGGTGCCGAGAACTCCAGATGAAGACGACCATGGACTGTGGAGGAGTCTTGTGTCTCTTAGGTCTTCTAAGCACAACTCTAGGATGCCTGGACCTAGACTAGGCCTCCTAGTTCAAGGGCACCTAATAAAATGGACACCTCTTGAATATTATGGGCTTCCCCAATGGCTCAATGGTAACGAGTCTGCCTGCACCGCAGGAGATGTAGGAGAAGTAGGTTCAGTCCCCAGGTTGGGAAAAATGTCCTGGAGGAAGAAATGGTAACCCACTCCAGTATTCTTGCCTGGAGAGTTCCATGGACAGAGGAGCCTGGTGGACTTCAGTCCATGGAATGGCAAAGAATCGGACATGACTGAGCACACACAGGCACACTTGAATATTCTACATGCCTGAGGCTCATTCAGTCACCAGGCGCCCACTGTTGCCCTACTATGAACCCGTTATAATTTTTCTAACTATAAAGCCCAGAATACCCTGTAACCTTTAATCCATATTTCGGTAAGAAAAAGAAGTCTCTAACATGGGTCTGTAAGTTTTCTTTTAATAAATACTGAAACTGTTTTTTTTTTTTTCCCCTCTGGTAATTTTTATACAAATTCTAGAGCCCAGTCAAGAAAAGCATAAATTACTGACTATAGAGGAACCCACTAGTGAGTATTTCTTGTGTTAAGTCCAGATAGATACTCTTTTTTCTTTTTGTTTTTTCTTTCAAACTATCACGAACTTGTGCTTGAAGCACAAGCTGGAATCAAGATTGCTGGGAGAAATATCAATAACCTCAGATATGCAGATGACACCACCCTTATGGCAGAAAGCAAAGAACTAAAGAGCCTCTTGATAAAGGTGAAAGAGGAGAGTGAAAAAGTTGGTTTAAAACTCAACATTCAGAAAACTAAGATCATGGTATCTGGTCCCATCACTTCATGGCAAATAGATGGAGAAACAATGGAAACAGTGAGAGGCTTTTTTAGGCTCCAGAATCACTGCAGATGGTGACTGCAGCCATGAAATTAAAAGATGCTTGCCCCTTGAAAGAAAAGTTATGACCAGTCTGTTGTTGCTGCTGCTGCTAAGTCACTTCAGTCATATCCAACTTTGTGTGACCCCACAGACGGCAGCCCACCAGGCTCCTCCGTCCCTGGGATTCTCCAGGAAGGAGTACTGGAGTGGGATGCCATTGCCTTCTCCGATGACCAGTCTAGACAGCATATTAAAAAGCAGACATTACTTTACCAACAAAGGTCCGTCTAGTCAAAGCTGTGGTTTTTCCAGTAGTCATATATGGATGTGAGAGTTGGACTATAAAGAAAGCTGAGTGCTGAAGAATTGATGCTTTTGAACTGTGGTGTTGGAGAAGACTCTTGAGAGTCCCTTGTACTGCAAGGAGATCAAATCAGTCCATCCTAAAGAAGATCAATCCTGAGTGTTCACTGGAAGGACTGATGCTGAAGCTGAAACTCCAATACTTTGGCCACCTGATTTGAAGAGCTGACTCACTGGAAAAGTCCTTGATGCTGGGAAAGATTGAAGGCGGGAGGAGAAGGGGACGACAGAGGATAAGATGGTTGGATGGCATCACCGACTCAGAGGACATGAGTTTGAGTAAACTCCGGGAGTTGGTGATGGACAGGGAGGCCTGGCATGCTGCAGTCCATGGGGTCGCAAAGAGTTGGACACAACTGAGTGCTTGAACTGACTGAATATTAAGGAGAAGGTGCAGAGTTTTCCCATGTGCCCTCTGTCCCCACACATGCATAGCCTCCCCCAGCAGAATGGTGCATTTGTTTCAGCTGATGAACCGACATGCCCTCTTCACCTAAAGTGCATAGTTTATATCACAGCTCACTCTTGTGAGCATTCTATCTGTTCAGTTCAGTGGGTTTGGGCAAATGTATTCAACATTATGGTATCATAGAGTATTTTCCCTGCCCCCAAAATCCTCTGTGCTCTTTTTATTCATCCACCACGAACCCCAGCCCCAGGGAATCCCTGGTTGTTGTTGTTGTTTTTGCCTCTATAATTCTGCCTTTTCCAGGATGCTGTATAGTTAGAATCATGGAGGTTGAAGCCTTTCCAGGATGGCTTCTTATCACTTGGCAATATGCGCTTAAGGTTCTCAAGTGCCGAATAATATTCCATTCTCTGCATGTACCGTGGTTTATTTATCTGTTCACCTACTGAAGGCTATCTTGGTTGCTTCTAAATGTTGAAAATTATAAGTAAAGCTGCTGCACATAACCATCCGTGTGCAGATTTTTGTGTAGAGGTGACTCGTTTCGTATGTTAGGTGCAGGCATAAGGGAGGGTTACGGCCTCGTTAGAGGCCCTCTCAGTTTAGTTCTCTCAGATTCACCAGTGATCCCCTTACTATCCAAGTCTGAAAGTGAAGGTTAGTCACCAAGTCCTGTCCAACTCTTTGTGACCCTAGGCTCCTCTGTTCATGGGATTCTCCAGGCAAGAATACTGGAGTGGGTTGCCATTTCCTTCTCCAGGGGATCGTTCCAAACCCGGGATTGAACCCGTCTCCTGCACTGCAGGCCAACTCTACTGACTGAGCCGCCCGGGAAGGCGATACTCTCCAAACACTAGCCTACCTAGTGTTTTCTTTGTTTTGTTTGTTGGCGTTAGAATTCTTGCTAACTCAGGGGTGAGAACCTTTTTAAGAGCTGTGAGTTCATTAAACAACCCTATGTTGCTTCTAAGATCATATCTACCAGCTCCCTTCAACTGTAAGCTCTAGAAGGATGCAATTTCTGTTTTGGTCATCGATGTATCCCTAACACCTAACCAGCGCTTGGCACATAACATGTGCTAATAATTAACGTGTGTCTTCCTGTACTAATGCCTGCTATTAGAGAGAGGGATGTGCACTTCTGCCAGTCATTTCCCAGGAGCCCCGAGGGATCACTTCCTGGCCAGACCTCTTTTTCCACTCCCATCCCACCTCTCCTCTCCCAGTCCTTCTCCAGACTTGACCTTTCCGTATTTTCAAAATTTCCTTCGATGAACCTATATTTCATAGTTAGAAATACCTGGATAGATTTGTGAAATAATAAAAGGAAATCTAGACATATTTAGGCAATAATAAAGGAAATCTTTTCTATAAAAATTTTTTTCTTCCTTTTCTGTGGACTCTTGTCAAATTTGACAGCCAGAGCTTTATATAATTATCTGTTGCTTTATAAAAAGAACCATTAATTGATCCATTACATTTCCCTACTGTCACTGATATTCTGGGCAATTAGGATTTACATCCATATCTATACATTTAAATTATTTCATTTTTCCAATTGTGGTAAACAGAGTGTTTTAAAAGAAACAGAAATTTTCCAGCCCTTTGGTTTGAGTAGGTGCTCAGCTGCCAAGAGCCTGGACACCTCCTCCCCCGCCCCAACTCTTTTTTTGTTTTGTTTTGTTTTCTATAACTGTTTGAAAACAGTTTCATAATTTGGAAGAATGCTTTCTCATCTTAAGTGATGCTAATTGTAGGCATTCATTCAGTTTTTATTTGAAGACTGAATTTAATATTGTCAAACTAAAAACAGTTGTTTTCTAGTGTTGCCATCTTGATTTGGAGACCAAAAGGTATGTTGTTGCTTATTTATTTAATATAGAAAAATTTTCCAACATCTTGGAGATTGCAGTGCATTTTATTTTTAAAATAGAAATTGGAGGCTGTGTCTGCTGATTTCCAGGACTTTCTGTTGCAGTAGCGTAACTGGGAAGGGTTAATTTTGACTCCGTACTGGATCTGTTTCTGTGACGTTGTCATTTTTTTTGTTGTTGCTGCTTTTGTTATTAGCATACATAATGGCCTGCATCATGGAACCCTGATGGGTTCTCTCTGCCTAGCCTTTAAACTGAAGTGTGTTTATTTAGCTCACAGGGAGATAATCTGATCCTGCCCACTGTGTGAAGGACAGTCAGGAAATGAAGCTAACATATACCCATGCCTGGGGCTTGCCATTCTAGGAAATATTTGCAAGAATTAAATGGTCTTTACTTTGTTTCCTCACCTCCCCCAATCTCTGATCCATATGGGAACCTGTCATCCAGGCCCCAGGAAGACGGTTATTTTGAGATATTAGTCGGCCATCTTCTTGGTCAGCCAGCTCTGTGAATAAACTTGTACACCTTGCCTCAACACTTCATCTCTTGGATTTATTGGCCTGTTGTAGGTGAGCAGAGAGAGCTTGGACTCTCTGGTCCAGTGGCTTTAGACATATTACCTATGGGGATGAAGTAAATATGAAAATATGGCCCGGAGAGGAAGCTGCCATACAAACTCACAGGCACGTGCTTTAGAGGGAAGCTGGAAGCTGGGATGATTCAAAACAACCCAAATCTTACTTGCAGGCTGAACCATGATAGAGAGAGTTAGGCAGTGAGATTGTAACCTCTCCTGGATAATAGTTGATAAAACTTGGAATATTCAACCTAGTTGCTTTGAAACACAAAGCCCAAACCTCAGGGTCTTGACAAAATAAAGCTTTATTCTCAAATTACAGACCAATTTAGTTTGATGGGATGGCCTACCATCCAGTTATTCAGAATCCTCTGAGCTCAAGGGCCAGGTGAAGTTGGTGTGTTCTAAGTGAAGAGGATCAGGAACCACCTTCAGACTGTGCTTCTAAAGAGACGTCGTTTGTTGAGATGGTTACCTTGGAGGCATCCACGTGGAACTGCCAAGGAGACAGCTAGTAGGCTCTTCAACTAAATACAGCTCAGTTCCCAGGGAACCCAGGTCTGGCACCAACCCACCCAGTTTAACCCAAAACTGAGAGTATTTCCAGGAACCATGTGCTGGGATGGCTAGTGTCTCAGCTGCTTTCTCATGATTCAGTTGTAGAAATGAAGAAGAAATATCATATAAGAAATGAATCGCCAGTCCAGGTTCGATACAGGATGCTTGGGGCTGGTGCACTGGGATGACCTGGAGGCTTGGTACAGGGAGGGAGGTGGGAGGGGGGTTCAGGATGGGGAGCACGAGTGTGCCTGTGGCAGATTCATGTTGATGTGTGGCAGAACCAACACAATATTGTAAAGTAAAAAAATAAAAAAATAAAGCAATGAAGTGGAAAAAAAAAAAAAAATGAAGAAGGAGGAGCATACGTACACAGACGATTCACAGAGTGTGGTCACTGAACCAGCAGCAATTTACTTGCTGCTGCTGCTGCTAAGTCGCTTCAGTTGTGTCCGACTCTGTTCGACCCCATAGACGGCAGCCCACCAGGCTCCCCCGTCCCTGGGATTCTCCAGGCAAGAACACTGGAGTGGGTTGCCATTTCCTTCTCCAATGCATGAAAGTGAAAAGTGAAAGTGAAGTCCCTCAGTCGTGTCAGACCCTCAGTGATCCCATGGACTGCAGCTACCAGGCTCCTCTGTCCATGAGATTTTCCAAGCAAGAGTACTGGAGTGGGGTGCCATTGCCTTCTCTGAGCAATTTAATTACTGAGACCTTATTAGAAATGGGAATTCCTGGGCCCCATCCCAGGCCTGCTGACTCAGAAACTGAGGGATGAGCCCCAGTATGTGTGTTCTGACAGGCCTTCTGGGTAGTTCTGAGGCAGTTAAAGTCTGAAAAATGCTGCCCTAGAGCATCAGTGGCACCCAACTCCAGTACTCTTGCCTGGGAAATACCATGGACGGAGGAGCCTGGTAGGCTGCAGTCCATGGGGTCGCTAAGAGTCGGACAGGACTGAGTGACTTCACTTTCACTTTTCCCTTTCATGCATCGGAGAAGGAAATGGCAACCCACTCCTGTGTTCTTGCCTGGAGAATCCCAGGGACGGGAGCCTGGTGGGCTGCCGTCTGTGGGGTCTCACAGAGTCGGACACGACTGAAGCGACTTAGCAGCAGCAGCAGCAGCAGAGCATCCACGAGGAAGCTATCTTGAGCGGTTTTGTGACTTCTTGTGTTGACACACTCATTCAGACTCGGTTCTGGGAACCGAAAGTGCGATCCCACTGCCAGGTTCTTCATGGGCAGGACTGTCACTTTTTCCTCGTCCTCTTCACACCTCAGTCCCCTCTGGGCACAGTTTCCATAATCATCAGGGGGAGACACATTGTGGAATATAAATCAGGTTTAATATTTGCTGAAACTTAACAGCTTAGGAAAATAAATCTGCTAGAAAACACGCATGTAACTCATTCTAAATAAAATATTATACAATGAACTCAGCATTACTCACTACTTGTTTTTATTATTATCTTCACTAATATTCTCCCACATTTGCACTGGTAGTTAAATACTGCCTGAAAATTCAATGTTTGTAGATTTCAGATTCTGTGGAAGCAGGTAAGTTCTCTAAGTTTTGCAAACTTAGCATATTTGTGTAAATTAAGTTGATGTTACCTGTGGAAAAAAATCAACTGAGAAAAATTGACAATTCTTTTTGTAAACTTTTCCCCCTTCCCCTTCCAGCTGTGATTGGCAAAATGACGATAAGTGTGTAGCAGAGTGAGTCCTTTAGAAATGAATTGTTGCCTTGTTTTCTAGTGAACTTTAAAAAATTATTTTATAGTGGAGTATAGTTGGGTTAGGGGCTTCCAAGTGGTGATAGTGGTAAAGAACCCACCTGCCAATGCAGGAGATGTAAGAGACGCAGGCTCAATCCCTGGGTCGGGAAGATTCCCTGGAGGAGGAGGACATGGCAACCCACTCCAGTGTTCTTGCCTGGGGAACCCCATGGACAGAGGAGCCTGGTGGGCTGCAGTCCACGGGGTCACAAAGAGTCAGACACAACTGATGCAACTCAGCACAGTGAACAGTCGATTCACAACGTGGTGGTAGTTTCAGGTGTACAGCAGAGTGATTCAGCTATACAAAATACACATGTCAATTCTTTCTCAGATTCCTTACCCGTGCACATTATTATAGAGTGATGGCTAGTTCTCTGCGCTACACGCAGTGGGTCCTTGATGATTATGTATTTTATGTGTAGTAGTGTGTATGTTAACTCAGCTCCTAGTTTATCCCCCCTTCACCTTTTCTCTTTAGTAACTGTAAGTGTATTTTCTGTCTGTGAATTTGTTTTCTGTTTTGAAAATAAGTTCATTTGTATAATTTTTTTTAGATTCCACATATACGTGAAATCATAAGATATTTGCCTTCCTCTATCTGACTTACTTCACCTACTATGACAACTTATAAGTCCATCCATGTTGTGGTGAATGGCATTATTTTTATTTTTTAATGGCTGAATAATATTCCATTTTATATAGGTACCACATCTTCTTGATCCACTTATCTGTTGATGGGCATTTAAGTTGCTTCCCTATCCTGGCTAGTGCTGCGATGAAATTTGTGGTGCATGTGTCTTACTGAAGTGTGGTTTCTCCTGGTATATGCCCAGGACTGGGATTGCTGGATCATATGCTCTGTTTTTAGTTTTTTAAGGAACCTCCATACTGGTTTACATAGCGGCTGCACTAATTTAATTCCCACCAACAGTGTACAGGGTCCCTTTTTCTCTCTATCCTCTCCAGCATTTACTATTTGTAGACTTTTTATGATGGGCATTCTGACCAGTGTGGGGTGGGGTGATCCTCACTGTAGTTTTGATCTGCATTTCTCTAATACTTAGTGATGCTGAGCATGATTTCATGTGCTTTTTGAACTCTTACTTCTCTTCCTAACAGAAAAGGCAGCCAAGATGTTGTCTTCTTGATTTCTGGGCTTACTTTGTATAAACGTAGTTTGTAGTTTTTAGTATTTCCAGGGAAAAAAGAAGTGACCACACTTTAGGGACATTTTTAAATAACGATTTTGCAAACATTTCTTGCTGTGTGCTCTGTGGAGCACGACTTGCAAACATGAAGAACCTGTGTTTTCGTATGACTGAGGTTTGAGAGCAGTTGATCTGCACCCACAGAAAATGGGTCATTTGAAAAAGTTGGGGTAAATTTGGTGGTTTGGGGGGACTAGTGCCTGCTCTGACCATGGAGCTGGAGAGTGAGATTCTAGAGGACTGACGGGACGGGGGTTCCCAAAGGAAGTAGAGAGCTGTGGTCTCTTAGAGCTGAGAGGTCCAGTCTCCAGCAGCTCTCACCCACGATCAGTGGGAGTCCCTGTATAAGTAGCCCTGCTCCCTCTCGCTATAGGCAGGGTAACTGTGGCACACGCTATGCACTGACTCCTGGAGCTGCCCAGTGGGATTAAGTTCCAGTTAACCACATTGATGAGCCACTTAGTAATGGACACTTTATCGGTTCCCTTCCTTTCTCTCTCTTACTTTCCTTCTGGTGTTTCCCGGTATCATCTCCTAAGTGAATTATTTGTACTCAAATTCTTATCTCAGGGTCTTGTCCTAGAAATACTTGTTCCTGGTGAATTGAGGTTATTGCTTTGTTGTGAGAGAATTTGGAGATGAAGTGATAGTAATAAGTGGGTTTATTTAGAAAGAAACACTTTACAGAGTGTGGGGCATCTCTAGAAGGAGAAAGAGAGCTTCAACATATGGGTGATCAATTCTTATGGGCTGGATAGTTTCATAGGCTTATAAGGGGGAGGACTATTCCAATTATTTAGGGGAAGGAGTTGAGATTTTCAGGAATTGGGTCACCACCCACTTTGCGGCCTTCTGTGGTCAACCTCAGAACTGGCATGGTGCTGGCGGGTCTATTGTTTGGCTTTTTGATGTGTCGCAGTGAGTGTAAGATGAGGCTCAGGGTCTAGTGGCAGTTGGCTCTTTCACTCACTATCGTGGACCGAGTTGGTTCTAGCCCGTCGTTGTCGTATCTTATGGCCTTGCTGTTCTTTTAAAGATGGTGCTGTGCCCCCTTCCCTCCTGTTTCACACTTAAACTATGAAATTATGTCCCCTTCGTTTTGGCTTATTTAACCAGCAGGGCTCCTTGACTTGTGTCTAAACTTTCAAAAATGAAGAACAGGTTCAGTCCTTCTCACTCTTTATAAACATAAGTTTTCATAGAAAGATTAGCTGTTAAGTAATTTGATCTTATGGAGAAGGCAATGGCACCCCACTCCAGCACTCTTGCCTAGAAAATCCCATGGATGGAGGAGCCTGGTAGGCTGCAGCCCATGGGTTCCCTAAGAGTCAGACACGACTGAGCGATTTCATTTTCACTTTTCACTTTCATGCATTGGAGACGGAAATGGCAACCCACTCCAGTGTTCTTGCCTGCAGAATCCCAGGGACGGGGAGCCTGGTGAGCTGCCGTCTATGGGGTCGCACAGAGTCAAATACGACTGAAGTGACTTAGCAGCAATTTGATCTTATGGTTCATTTTTCAATTCACCAATTGAATATAAAATTTTATTCTCTTAAATAAAAACATTGCATGTCTCATGAATATACAAAATTGTGAAACTGAAGACCCTGTGGGGCTCCTGGGCACAAAAGCCTTCTTGTATTGCCCATCTCTGGGAGCAGGCAATGGCACCCCACTCCAGTACTGTTGCCCGGAAAATCCCATGGATGGTGGAGCCTGGTAGGCTGCAGTCCATGGGGTCACTAAGAGTCAGGCATGACTGAGTGACTTCACATTCAGTTTCCACTTTCATGCATTGGAGAAGGAAATGGCAACCCACTCCAGTGTTCTTGCCTGGAGAATCCCATGGACGGAGAAGCCTGGTGGGCTGCAGTCCATGATGTCGAACAGAGTTGGACACAACTGAAGCGACTTAGCAACAGCATTGCCCATCTCTTGATTACAGGAAGTAGGGTTCATTTAGCCTCCATGACCTTTCCTGAGGTCCAAAGGGCAGATTCAAACAGTTGCTAATCCAAGAAGGAAGAGAATGCAGAGAAAAGGGAGGAACAGTCAAGAAACAACAGAGCAGCCTTGGATCAGGGTCCTGCTTCCCCATTAAGGAACACACACAACAGTGTCAGCTCTTCCCTCAGGTGGCCCAAGTATTGGAGCTTCAGTTTTGGCATCAGTCCTTCCAATGAATATTCAGGGTTGATTGAAACCTGTATGCAGGTCAAGAAACAATAGTTAGAACCGGACATGGAACAGTGGACTGGTTCCAAATTGGGAAAGGAGTACATCAAGGCTGTATATTGCCACCTTGCTTATACATCATGCAAAATGCCACGGTAGATGAAGCACAAGCTGGAATCAAGATTTCAGGGAGAAATATCAGTAACCTCAGATATGCAGATGGCACCACCCTTATGGCAGAAAGTGAAGAAGAATTAAAGAGCCTCTTGATGAAAATGAAAGAGGAGAGTGAAAAATGTTGGCTTAAAACTCAACATTAAAAAACTAAGATCATGGCATCCAGTCCCATCACTTCATGGCAAATAGATGGGGAGACAATGGAAACAGTGATAAAAATAAAAGTAAAAAAAAAATAAAACAGACTTTATTTTCTTGGGCTCCAAAATCACTGCAGGTGGTGACTGCAGCCATGATATTAAAAGAGGTTTGCTCCTTGGAAAAAAAGCAATGATGAACTTGGGCAACATATTAAAAAGCAGAGACATTACTTTGCCATCAAAAGTCCATCTAGTCTAAGCTACAGTTTTCCCAGTGGTCATTTATGGATGTGAGAGTTGGGCCATAAAGAAGGCTGAGCACTGAAGAATTGATGTCTTTCAACTGTAGTGTTGGAGAAAACTCTTGAGAGTCCCTTGGACTGCAAGGAGATCCAACCAGTCAATCCTAAAGGAAATCAATCCTGGATATTCATTAGAAGGACTGATGCTGAAGCTGAAGCTCCAATACTTTGGCCACTTGATGTGCAGAACCTACTCCTTGGAAAAGACCCTGATGCTGGGAAAGATTGAAGACAGGAGGAGAAAGGGATGACAAAGGATGAGATGGTTGAATGGTATCACTGACTCAATGGACATGAGTTTGAGCAAACTCAGGGTGTGATGGGGAAGACTGATGTGCTGCAGTCCATGGGGTCACAAAGAGTCAGACACTATTTAGCGAATGAACAACAACAATAATAACAATATTTTTGAGCTATTTTGCAGATACTAAAACCCCCAACATAAGGGAGAAGTTAGCTGCACATTGCCCACAAGCACACCAGAAGGTTGATGGTGCGGACTCCCAAGTACCTCATGACCAACCAATCAGGAGAATGTCCACAGGCTGGTCACGCCCTCTCTGAACCGTTACTATTGAACTCCTTGCTCTTCCCTCCAGGTCGGGACACAGAGTTTTGAGGGAATTAGCTCCTTGTGGCTCCCTTTGCCCAGCAAAGCACTAAAGCTATACTTTTGCAAAACTCTGCCTCTGAGATTTAATTCATAGGCAACATGGAAGATAGAGAAACTTTGACTTAGAAGTCCGGGTCGGCCCTCAGGAAAGAGGAAATGCTTCAGGTGACAGGACTGTGGGGTTGCTGTGCGAGCACTACGTGATAGACTTTGAGGGCGGCTTTAGTCACGGGGATATCTCAGAATAAGTCGGTAGTTCAGGCGCTAAGAAGAAAAGGCCGGAAGAACGGAGAAATGTGAGCATCACAGAATCTGGGCTGACAGATGTCAGTTAAAGGGACTGAAATGGATACAAAACAGTTTTCTTTAAAAAGTGTCATGTTTTTATATTTAGCCAGATCAGAAAGCCAGTGCCACTCCAACCTCTAAAATCTGGAAGCAAGTAAATTAGCACTGTTTCATTTCTTTGTATTATATTGAAAGCAGTGCCAGCATATTCAAATAGCATTAATGCTAACAACGGCTAAAAGAACAGAGCCTGATTTGGTAGCTGATTCAGATCTCTTAACATTCATCACTTTTCTCTAGAGGAGAACAATTGAGTCGGTGCATTGGGGAGCAAGCAGAACAAATGCCTTCCACGCCTTTGTTTCACGAAATTAATCCTCTTTGTGAAGAATGGGGCAGCTCCCCGACTCATTAATGGGGTGCAGCACATGTCCCCTCCGTGTCCCTGACTGCGAGCACGTTTGCTCAACGGTGACCAAAAGTCATCCTGTTGATTGATTTTACTAATTGAAGAACTTATCTGCCTCTCTAGATGCTTGGGCTGAAGGATCAACCAGTAATTTGTGTTCTAATCACAAAAATAGTTTCCAGTTCAAGTTAAATGAAATCTTTTCATCTTTTCCCCTTTCAGTCTTTGCCTTTTTTGTAGGAACCACTGAATTGGCTTGAGTTCAGGCATGACTGCCTTATGTAAATACAAACAGAATGAGACCTTATAGTACTTGACCCAGGGATTTTAAAATTAGCACTAACATATTTGTCTTCTTGGCTTGGGAGTAAGAAAATCTAGTCTTTTATTTTTGAAATTGTATAGGCTTACTGTGAAATATCTTGAGAGAGTTACTTATTCCCATCCCCCTGCCCCCTGTTTGAATCTTAAATTCATATATAACAAGTATTAAAAATCCAAATTGGGGACATATGCACACCTATGGCTGATTCATGTTGGTGTTTGACAGAAAACAACAAAATTCTGTAAAGCAATTATCCTTCAATTAAAAAAAAAAAACAAAAAAAAACTAAATTGGTCTAGGACCTAAACTTCTTGTTTGTAATTGAATAAACATTCTCAGGATTAAAGTGCTTTTTGTAAATAACTGTTAAGTTGCGGTCAAGTGAAAAAAGATGCACGACCTGAGTGGTGAGTTGTGATTTATTTGGCAGACTGTCCAGGCACCGAAGCCTGAGAAGCAGCCTTTTAGATTTTGCCGAGGGACTGCGTCGATGAGGTAAGAGAGAAGCCAGGTTATATACAAGTTTTTGTGATGAAATCCAGGTAGTCAGAACATCAAAAGATTACTATTAAAGAAAAGCAGACATCTCAAGTTGATGAGTTTAGCGCTTTTCAATATGTGATGGTGCAAGAATCTGGGCTCATTTCTATCCTTCCTTTGACATGCATCTTGACTGTCTAGGGACAATGTCCTGCTTTTCTCCATTCTGAGTCCTCTCAGAGTATGCAGCCCAGCATAGCTTCGGTGGCTAATGGCTTGACGACCACAGCATCCTTTGTTTACTGATATGGCAGGTGAATATCTTTTTAGATAAGAATAGATCCTATTTTAAAAGCCTCTCAGAGAATTAAATTCATCCCTAGAAAATAAATGCCTGTTTCACCACCATGGCATTCAGTTAATTTTCTCATCTTATTTGGCATTCTGCAAAAAGTAAGAGAAGAAAAGAAAAGGCAAGGGAAACCGTGGCCTCCGAGGGCAGTTATGGGTTAGTTTGAAAGGTGGTGGTCAGGCGGTGGTGGGGAGGGCTTGGTGGGTGTGACCAGAAGTAGCATTTGTTATTGAAGTTGATGTTGAAGCCTGTTAGAATCTAAATTCAAAGTTTTCACGTGTAGAGTTCTAAATTTCAACTTTCAAGAAGCTGCAAATAGACTCAGATGCCAGTATGACAACTTGAGAATAAGGCTGGGAGAGGAGGAAGCAGATGCAAGCAGTTGATACATATCACAGGTCCGATCCAGCTTCTGCGGCAGAAACTTCAGATAGTGAGTGGTCATGATGAGGGGACTGAAATCTGAATGCAATTCCAACCCCCAAGCCACAGCAGATATTAGTAATTAACTTCCTTGTATCTAACAGCTATGTCCACTTCTTCTGTGATGGACCTTGCATTCTATACCCCAGTTCCCCTCCTTAGGAATAAACTTGTCTCCTAGATGCTGGGACTGTTGCTTCTAAACTCCCCTCAGCTTTCAAACCCTTTGAGAGATGGACTCAGATGTAGAGACCTGTTTTATCCAAGTTCATGCTCCATTTTCAGGGTCATCCTCCTCCAGCGACTGATGGGTATGGGGTATAAAGTTTTTGAAGGTTTGATTAAGTTCAGTCACTCAGTCATTTCTGACTCTTTGTTACACCATGGACTGCAGCACGCCAGGCTTCCCTGTCCATCACCAACTCCTGGAGCTTGCTCAAACTCATGTCCATCGAGTCAGTGATGCCATCCAACCATCTCATCCTCTGTCGTCCCCTTCTCTTCCTGCCCTCAATCTTTTTCAGCATCAGGGTCTTTTCAAATGAGTCAGTTCTTCACATCAGATGGCCAAAGTATTGGGGTTTCAGCTTCAGCATCAGTCCTTCCAGTGAATATTCAGGACAGATTTCCCTTAGGATGGACTGGTTTGATGTCCTTGCAGTCCAAGGGATTCTCAAGAGTCTCCTCCAATAGCACAGTTCTAAAGCATCAGTCCCTCGGCACTCAGAGGTGGTAGTTTGAACATTCTTTGGCATTGCCTTTCTTTGGGATTGGAACAAAAACTGATTTTTTCCAGTCCTGTGGCCATTGCTGAGTTTTCCAAATTTGTTGGCATATTGAGTGCAGCACTTTCACAGCATCATCTTTTAGGATTTGAAATAGCTCAACTGGAATTTCATCACCTCCACTAGCTTTGTTCATAGTGATGCTTCCTAAGGCCCACTTGACTTCGCATTCCAGGATATCTGATTCTAGGTGAGTGATCACACCATGGTGATTATCTGGGTCATGAAGATCTTTTTTGTGTAGTTCTCCTGTGTATTCTTGCCACCTCTTCTTAATATCTTCTGCTTCTGTTAGGTCCATACCATTTCTGTCCTTTATTGAGCCCATCGTTGCATGAAATGTTCCCTTGGCATCTTTAATTTTCTTGAAGAGATCTCTAGTCTTCCCCATTCTATTGTTTTCCTTTATTTCTTTGCATTGATCACTGAGGAAGGCTTTCTTAACTCTCCTTGTTGTTCTTTGGAATGCTGTGTTCAAATGGATTTATCTTTCCTATTCTCCTTTGCCTTTAGCTTCTCTTCTTTTGAAGGTTAGTCCTTGTTCAATAAAAACTCCACTTGCTGATTTTATCATGGTATCTGATATTTTGTTATAAAAACTTTTCAGAATTAATTAATTTTTGGCTGTGTCTGGTCTTCACTGCCGCGTGCGGGCTTCTCATTGTGGTGGCTTCTCTGCCGCGGAGCACAGGCTCGAGGTGCACAGGCTTCAGAGGTTGGAGCACATGGCCTTAGTAGTTGTGGATCACAGGCTTAGATGCCTCACTTCTTGCAGGAAGGGGGACCCCTTCCAGGGCCCCAAACTGGGCTCTTGTCTAACACTCAGAAATGAATTGTCTGAGGAGACACACGTGCGGACAAAGCAAGAGATTTTATTGGGGAGAGTGCCCGGGGGAGAGCACTTTATTGGGGTAAGGGAGCCCGGAGGACTGCTCTGCCACAAGGCTGGCAGTCTCTGGTTTTATAATGATGGGATTAGTTTCCAGATTGCCTTTAGCCAATCAATCTGATTCACTCAGCCAAGATGGATACCGGCGAGAAGGATTCTGGGAGGTGCTTGGACACATGGTGTCTCCTTTTGACCTTGCCCAAACTCTTCCGCTTGGTGGAGGCTTATTAGTTCTGTGTTCCTTATTAGGACCTCCTATCGTAAAACAACTCATGCAAATGGTTACTAGGGTGCCTGGCCAGGGTGGGCAGTTTCAGTCAGTGTGCTTCCCCTAACACCCCGGCATGTGGGACCTTCCTGGATCAGGGATTAAACCCATGTCCCCTGCAATGGCAGGTGGATTCTCAACCACTGAACCACCAAGGAAGTCCTTGTTATAAAAGTTTATAAGTCTTATTTTAAATTCATCTGGAATTGATTTTAAAAAGTAAGCCAGGAAGAAAAACACCAATACAGTATACTAATGCATATATATGGAATTTAGAAAGATGGTAACGACAACCCTGTATGCGAGACAGCAAAAAAGACACAGATGTCTAGAACAGTCTTTTGGACTCTGTGGGAGAGGAAGCGGGGGGATGATTTGGGAGAATGCATTAAAACATGTATAATATGTAAGAAATGAATTGCCACTCCAGGTTCGATGCAGGATACAGGAAGCTTGGGGCTGGTGCACTGGGATGACCCAGAGGGATAGTATGGAGAGGGAGGAGGGAGGGGGGTTCAGGATGGGGAACACGTGTACACCCGTGGTGGATGCATGTTGATGTATGGCAAAACCAATACAATATTGTAAAGTAAAATGAAAAATAATAATAATAAAAAAAATAAGTGAAAAAAAGAAAAGAGCTTCAAAAAAAAAAAAAAAAGTGTGAGTTAAGATTAATTTATTTTCTTTCCCCATATGGTAACCAGCTGTTCCACTCCAATTCATTGTCTCACTGAACGACAGGAAGGCCACCTCCACC
This sequence comes from Bos indicus, assembly GCF_029378745.1. Taxonomy (NCBI): domain Eukaryota; kingdom Metazoa; phylum Chordata; class Mammalia; order Artiodactyla; family Bovidae; genus Bos; species Bos indicus. The sequence goes on from NC_091786.1 coordinate 43,162,044, forward strand.
ACGTATCGAGTGTGCGTGTTACTACACTCAGGCTTGGATTCGCACTACTCAAAAGCCAACACTCAAGGGACGCGTGTGGGTAGGAATGGAAAGTTGCTTTATTCAGGAGGCTGCAGGCTGGGGAGAAGGGGGACTCATGTTCACAAACCAATTCCAAAGATTCTGCTCAACCGTCCCAGGTTTTAAAAGGAGACTCATTTACTGAAGGGGTCAGAGTCTTCACTGCCTTCCAGTGTATGCAGACTTTCTTCTTACTGGCTGGGGGTGCGGGAACAGGGTGGTGTTCCAGGGATCCTGTGCTCAGCCTGAAGTTGCCGTCCTCCTTCTGGGTGGGGGACTTAGTTCCTGTGGAAGAGCTCAAAGGTATTTCTTTAAATATATATTCTTTAAGAAGGAACCAGGGCCCTGCCCCCATGGCTGCACTCTCATTTCCTAACTGCTTCTCCTTTGTTTCTTCACCCCCTCCCCTTCCTGATAATCAATGCTTTGAGTCTGCCATGTGAAACTCAGGGAAGGTCAGGAGGCTGCATGAAGCCTATTTCCCACAAACAAGAAACAGGGACACAGAAAGGATTTGTGTCCAAGAGAGACCCACAGGGTCCCGTTCCACTTCGTCCATACATATGTGAGTTTGCTGTGGGGTTTTGAGGATTTTTTTTTCCGATTGACCTGCTGTGTATATCTCTATTTCAATACCATGCTATGCTAAGTCACTTCAGTCGTGTCCGACTCTGTGAGACCCCATAGATGGCAGCCCACTAGGCTCCTCTGTCCCTGGGATTCTTCAGGCAAGAATACTGGAGTGGGTTGCCATTTCCTTCTCCAGTGCATGAAAGTGAAAAGTGAAAGTGAAGTCGCTCAGTCGTGTCCGACTCCTAGCAACCCCATGGACTGCAGCCCACCAGGCTCCTGCATCCATGGGATTGTCCAGGCAGGAGTACTGGAGTGGGGCGCCATTGCCTTCTCCAATCTCAGTACCCCGCTGCCTTAATTACTATAGTTTTGTAATAACCTGATGCATGGTAGGTGAATGGCCCCTCTTTTTCTTTCTTCAGTGATTTCTTAACTGTTTTAAGTCTTTGCGCTTACAAACCAAGTTTAGGAATGAACTTGTCCAGTTCCTTTAAGAATCCTATTGGAGTTTGATAGGAATTAATTAATCCTAGTGGAGTTTGCTGGTCTTGCAATATAGCTGGAGAGACTCCACCACTTCATAACGTTGTCTCTGACATCATATATCTCTTCAGTTACTTAGGTCTTCTGTAGTGTCTTTTCATCAGCTGTAAAATTTCCTCCTTAATGATTTTGTATATTTGAAAATTTTATTTTTGTTATTTGTATTTTTGAGCTATTATAAATTATGTTTATTATCATATTCTTTTTGTTACTAATGTCTAGAATGATACTGCTTTTATATTTATTCACCTTGTTAAGCTCACTAATTTTCATGATATGAATGCAATTTTTATTTTAATAGACAAGAGTACTATGTGTGAACACCATCAGCTTTTCTTTCCAATTCTTTTATCTTTTATTTATCTTTCATACTCTCCTGAGTGAGACAAAAATTCCAGTGCAGTGTTTAATACAAATAATGACTCTTTCTGTTCCTGATTTTAAAGTTTTGTTTTGAATATTTTTCCATTAAGTAGGTATTTTTAAAGATTTTTTTTTCTATACTATGGAACACACTAAGAAAATTCCCTTCTATTTATAAATCATAAATATGATTACAAGGAAATTATGGCTTGAGAGAATGCTGAATTTTATCAGAGGCTTTTTCAGTAGCTACTTAAATAATTACTTGTTTTTTTTTCTTTTATTGGTTAGCACAATAAATTATATTAATAAACTTGCCTAATGTTTTAATTCCTTGAATAAGTCCAATTTAGTCATGATAAAATTTTTTTAAATAAATCTTGCTGCTGAAATTTAGCTTAGGTTTTTCATATGTGTGCTTTGAAGCCCATCTGTGGAAATAGCATGGACCCTCACCAACACTTGATTCATCAGCAGGAGCTGAAGATGCCGTGTTGCAGGTGTTAGGCAGCTGAGAGTGAGTTGTGACAGAGGATCTGACGCCACCTTTTGATATCTGGTGTTTAACTGGTGACAGTATCTACGTCCTCTCTTCACCCTCCCCTCAGCTCTGCATCTGGGCAAGCTGATTAAAAAATAAATAAAGGATCCTGGCTGCTTCTTCCTCTGGAACAGCCGAGATACTGAACCACAAGCCTTTGCCTGTGCGTGGAAACCCCCACTCTACCTGCAGTGAGACCCCAGGCCAACCTTGTGCTCTCAACCCATTTTTGGACGGGCTGGGGACGCACGACTTGCCCTCTCCTAAAAGCCGCCTTGTGTGAGTTATTAGCTTTCTCATACCCTCTGGTGTTGTGTGTGTCTCACCAGTTTTTACATTCGAAACAGATTTTGAGCAGAGGTCCATCCATCCTGCACCTTTGGTTTGGACACAAAGCAGTGTGCTGATGAGTGAGATGGAATTGCGACTTTACTTTTGCTATCTTTTCCTGGCTTGAGTATCATAGTTACACTTGACTTAGTAAATCAGTTGAAAAATGAAAAAATTCTTGTAGAGAGGCATTTATGTAAGATTAGACTTATCTGTTCCTTAATTTTTCTTAGAATTCATCTGTAAAACCTGGATACAAACGTTTTATGGATATTTTTAAAGACTATGAATTTAATTTCTTTAAGGATTTTAAGGTGATTCAGGTTTTCTGTTCTTTTTCAATATGAGAAAATGAGAAAAATAGTCCAAATTTCCTGAGTTGAAATGTGGGTTTGTAGCAGTGGTATAGGGTAGAGACAGAAGGGGTCAGGGGTCTGGGTTCTTTTTCATAAGGGCACTAACTAATCCCACTCATCAGGGCTCTACCCTCATGACCTAATCGCATCTCATAGGCTCTTTAACTTGTTTCAAAGATGTTTTGTCATTTCTGGTGTACATGTCACATGCATCTTAATTACCAGTTTTATTTTTGATGTTATGGTAAACAGAACTGCTTTTTAAATTTCACTTTTGGATTGTTCGTAGTAGTTATGGAAATATAATTGATTTATGCTTTTTAATGTTCTATCCTACAGCTTTGCTTTTTAGTAAGTTCCTTATGATATTCTATGTATAAAATCATGTTATCTGAAAATAAGGATAGTTTTTACTCCTTTTAAAAATATAGATGTATTTTCTGTCTTTTTTGGAAAGTTGCTAATTTTGGACTTAGTGTCTTTAATAGATACAGGCCTATTCACATTATTTCTCCTTGTGTTTGGGCTGTGTGTGTCTGTTAAGGAATTGATAACTTTAAGTTATCAAATTTGTGGCAATGGAATTATTCATAGTATGCCTTCATTATCTTTTTAATGTTCATCAGATCAATAGCGATGACCCGTCTTTAATTTTTCATATGCATATCTCTCTTTATTCTTGGTTTCTTCATGATGGCTTCTCTATTTCTTGGTTAGCCTGGCTACAGAGTGCTCAATTTTATTGACCTTAAAGAGCCAACTTTTGATTTTGTGGATTCTCGCTATAGTTTTTGACTTAATTATCTTCTCAATTTTAATTAGATCTTATCTTCTTGCTTAGGCGTCACTGAGCATTTTATATGATCTTATTTTTCTCTTCCCTTAGGACATCAGTCATACAGGCATGCCTATGATTTTACTTTTTCTCTTCTCTTAGGACATCAGTCATACAGGCACGCCTTGTTTTACTCTGCTTTGCTTTATTGCCGCCCTCCTTTGAGCAAGTCTGTTGGCTCCATTTTTCCAACAGCATTTGTTCACTTCATGCTTCTGTGTCATGTTTTGGTAATTTTCACAATATTTCAAGCTTTTTCATTATTGTTATATTTGTTATGATGGTCTGTGATCAAGTTGATATTACTACTGTAATTGTCTGGGGGTGCCATGAACTGTGCCCATACGAGACAGTGACTGTAATAAATGTGTGTGTTCCGCCCACTCCAGCTATTTGTCATGTCCCCGCCTCTGTCCCTCTCCGAGGACTAACCTATTCTCTAAGACAAAACAATATTGAAATTTGGCTAAATAATAACTGTACAATGACCTCTAAATGTTCAAGTGAAAGGAAGAATTGCATATCTTTCACTTTAAATCAGAAGCTGAAAATAATCATGCTTAGTGAAGAAAGTATGTTAAAAGCCAAGATAGGCTGAAAACTAGGCCTCCTCCACCAGTTAGCCAGATTGTGAATGCAGAGGAAAGGTCTTGAAGAAAATAAAAAAACACTACTTCAGTGAACACACAAATATTAAGTAAGTGAATAGCCTTATTGCTGATATGGAGAAAGTTTTAGTGGTCAACATGGAAGATCAAACTAGAGCCATAAGACTCCCTTTAGTCACAGGAAGGCCTTAACTCTTCAATTCTATGAAGGTTGAGAGAGATGAGGAAGTTGCAGAAGAAAAGTTTGCAGATAGCAGAAGTTGGTTCATGAGGTTTAAAGAAAGAAGGCATCTCTATAACAACAAAAGGCAAGGTAAAGCAGTGAGTGCTAATATAGAATATACAGCAAGTTATCCAGAAGACCTAGCTAAGATAAAGTGATGATTCTAAGCAACAGATTTTCAAAGTAGATTAAACAGCTTTCCAACAAGAGAAAATGCCATCTAGGGCTTTTCATAGCTAGAGAGAAGAAGTCAATACCTAGATTCAAAGGACGGACTGACTCTTTTGCTGGGGGATAATGCAGCTGGTGACCTTGACTTGAAGTTGATGCTCATTTACTATTCTGAAAATCCCAGGGCTCCTAAGAACTATCCTAACTCTACTGTGACTGTGCTCTGTGAACTGAACAATGAAGCCTGGAGGACAGCACATCTGTTTGCAGTGAGGTTATGTGAGTGCTTTAAGCCCACTGTTATGACCTGCTGCTCAGAAAAAAGATCCTTTCAAAATATTACTGCCCTTTCACAATACACCTGGTCACCCAGGATCTCTTAAAGGAGATGTACAACGAGATTCATGTTGTGTTCATGCCTGCTACCACAACTTCCATTCTACCAAAGAGTAGTTTTGATTTTCCAGTCTTATTGCTTAAGAAGTGTATTTCATAAGGCTGTAAGTGTCATAGATAGTAATTCTTCTAATGCATCTGCACAAAATAAATTGAAAAGCTTCTGGAAAGGAGTCACCGTTCTAGATGCCATTAAAAATATTTGTGTCTCATGGCAAAAGGTTAAAATATCTGTATTACCTGGAGTTTGTAAGAAATAGATTCAAACCTTAATGGATGACTGTGAGATTCAAGACTTTATTGGAGGAAGTAACTGCAGATGTGGTGGGAATATCAAGAGAACTAGAATCAGAAATGGAATCTGAAGATGGACTGAACTGCTATATAATTTTTATGATAAATGTTTAATGGATGAGAAGTTGCTTCTTATGGATGAGCAAAGCAAGTGGTTTCTTGAGATGGAAACCACTCCTGGTGAAGATGTTGTGAAAATCGTTGAAATGAAAATAAAGAATATAGAATATTACGTAAACTAGTTGATAAAGTAGGGGATGGATTAGAGAGGATCACTTTAATTTTGAGAGAAGTTCTGCTGTGAGTAAAATGCTATCAAACAGCATTTTTGCCACAGAGAAATCATTCATGAAAGGAAGGGTCAATTGATACAGTAAACCTCACTGTTGTCTTATTTTAAGAAACTGCCACAGCCACCCCAACTTTCAGAGCAACCACCACCTCGTTCAGTCAGAAGCCACCAACACTGAGGCAAGACCCTTCACCAACAAAAAGATTCTGACGTGCTGAAGCCTCAGATGATGGTTAGCATGTTTTAGCAATAAAGTGTATTTTAGTTAACACATGCTCAGTTTTTAGACATACTGCTATTGCACAGTTAGTGTACTACAGAATAGTCTTAGCATAAATCTATATGCCCTGGGAAACCAGAACACTGTCTGACTCACTCTATTGCAGTGTTCACTTTCTTGTAGTGGTCTAGAACTGAGCCTGCAGTATCTTCAAAGCTACGCCTATCCTCCTTTAAACACTGTTTTAGTTCTTTTATTGTTTTTATCTTATAGTTTCTAGTGTACCCTGCAGAGTGAAAACTTTCTCTACAGGTAGTAACGTGGGGCAGTTTTAGGGCAAATACTGTTTACTTCTCATCTGTCAAGCAGTATCTTTTGCTGCCTGATGCCTAGTGTCTTGAAAACCTTCGCTTTGTGTGTTTTTTCCTGCTATAGTTTTATAAACTGTTTCAATGCAACAGCTGTTACTCCATCTTGAGTCGAAGCAGAAGTTTGTTAAATATAATATATCAGCTTGGAATGAGCACATTTTTATTACTTATGCTTTAGTAAACTTTATCTTCTATATAGAAATGAGTTTGAGAAGCTCCTAGTTATACAGCCAGCCTCTAACAGTCTTGATTCGATTCCATGTGTTTATTTCAAGAGAACATCCACAGCGCTTTGAGGCCGTTCAAGCTTGTTTCAGGTGCAGCTGAAATGCTAGATCCCGTGCCAGGGCACGGTCCTGCCTGTGCACAGCAGATTGAAAATGAACAATGACAACACAGAGATTGTTGTTGTTGAAGCAGAAGCAGAACTTGAGTTACGTCCATTCTGTCATTTCACAGGATACCTTAAAGTTTTCACTTGTGTTCAAAACTTGAAAGAATTTTAGCTAACAGGGCTTCCCACAAAGTATTTATAATTCATCTTAAACCTTCTACATAATAAAATATTTTATCAATAGAAGGTCACTTCTGCTATAACTAATATTCTTTTTTAAATTTTATTGAAGTATGGTTGATTTACAGTGGTGTGTTAGTTTCAGGTGTACAGAAAACTGAATCAGTTGTACATATACACACACTCATTTTTTAAAAATTCTTTTCCCAGATAGGTTATTAGAGAGCATTGAGTAGAATTCCCTTACTTTACAGTAGGTCCTTGTTGGTTTTATATTTTAAATATAGTAGTGTATATATGTCAATCCAAATCTCTCAATTTATCTCTCCCTCACCCTTCCCCCCAATAACCATGTTTGTTTTCGAAATCTGTGAATCTGTTTCTATTTTGTAAATAAACTCATTTATACCATTTTTGTAGATCCCACATGTAAGTAATATACGATACTTGTCCTTCTCTGACTCACTTCACTCAGTATGGCAGTATCTAGGTTCATCCATGCTGCTGCAAACAACATTATTTCATTTTTCTTTATGCCATAACTAATCTTAGCTAATGGCAAATCTGGCATTCAATCTTCATTAGGTTTCCAAGAAACATACCTAGAAAATTTGCTCAAGATCAAATTTATCCATAGACCAGTACAAAGTGTTACAGTTACCCTTTATCAAGCAGTGTCTATAAATATTTATAGATAAATATCCAGATTGATTATGGGAACTTGTAGAGTGGTGATTAACTCCAGCTCGAATGATGGGAGAACACTTCCTAGAGAGTGTGAATTTTAGTTAAGCCTTGAAAAGTGATCAGCAAGGTGTCCAAGGGTAAAAAGGAGTTCTTAGAGGCAAGTGTAGCCTGCGGATGTTCCTAGGCTGAGGAGGGGCCTGCCTGGTTATTACTAATAAATGAGCTTCCGTTGAAAGCTGTATTGACTCTTAAAGTTTACTTAGGCTTTCCTATGGGAATGGAAGAGTAGGGACAGAGGTCATTGGATGCTCTTTCAAGGTTTTAGTTGGTGAATTATTAATCTACCTTCAGAATCTACTTTTAAAGTCTAGTACCATATTCTATGAGATGAAAAAAGTCATCCTCAAATGGACCATTTCACTTTCTTAGATTTTTTTCAACTTCAACTGATATTAAAGAAGAAATTTTGAGGCATTCTTCCAATAGTTAGGAGCAACTTTTATTTTGAACAATTTCTACATTTTTAGGCAACACAAAATCGCCACAGACCTCTTTCCTGCTGCTGCTGCTGCTGCTGCTAAGTCGCTTCAGTCGTGTCTGACTCTGTGCAACCCCATAGACGGCAGCCCACCAGGCTCCACCGTCCCTGGGATTCTCCAGGCAAGAACACTGGAGTCGGTTGCATTTCCTTCTCCAATGCATGAAAATGAAAAGTGAAAGTGAAGTTGCTCCATGTCCAACTCTTTGCGACCCCATGGACTGCAGCCTACCAGGCTCCTCCATCCGTGGGATTTTCCAGGCAAGAGTATTGGAGTCGGGTGCCATTGCCTTCTCCAACCTCTTTCCTAGTAAATATTAAATGGAATGGTAACATGAATTTTTTGGTTTTGTTCCAAGAGAAGGATAAATGTTTCACTTTTTTTTTTCTCCCTTCAATTTAATGGAAGTCTTCAGTTACCCAAGAGAATATGATGGCTTTTAGGAATCTAAACCATGAAATTAAATGTAATTACTTTGTTCCTTTTTATTTTTAAAGCCATTTGTGTTAAAATGTTAGAAATTAAATGACTCTAAATGAAATGGCATGCATTTAGCATTTTGTGAGATGAACAAAAATTCCTGTAAGAAATAAATGTTAGTTGTATGGACAGTATAGAATGAGGAGGTACTTGGCCTGCCCCGTCAACGTCTGCTTTCTTGCCATTTGCTTTGTATTTCAACTCGCTACCTCCGAGGTTTTGGACAGCTCTAAAATGCAGTGCTGATACTAACTGGGCCACCTACTGATATGCAGTGACTGGAACACAATTACTTAGACATAAGTGCAGACTAACACATTTTCTTCTTGGAAATGGACATCCTTGTGAAGATAAAATTGAACAGTTTTCTACATTAAAAGAAAAAAATCAAGAAATTCTTACATATTCTTAGAAACAGAAAATATCTCTACTTGGTATTTCCAAACATCAGCAATATAAGGAAAAGCTAGGGATAGACTTTGTGAGAGTGGTATTTTTTTTTTTTTAATTGAATCTAATTCTTATGTTTCGGAAGAAGAACAAACCTGTACTTGGCTGTCCTAATAAAAGCTTTAATTACCTTAATCAGCTGTCCACTTCGCATTATTAAAGACAAAGGAGAAATTCCCCTGTGGACGTTCTTCTCCTTGCCATCATGAATGCTGCCATAATTGCAGTATTACAGAAGAGAAGCAGCCGTGTGGCATTTGAATGGATATTAAGGGAAGAACCCAGGCCTACTTAGTTAATTGGCATGGAAAGCCAACAAAAATTCAGAAACTTTTAAAAACAAATTGTAAATGATTTCATTAGTATGAAAGCCTAGGTGCTTGTAGGTTGCATACCAATTTCAATAATGTGATGGTAAGTCAAGGTTCTGTTGGATTCCATCATGACTTGGTTTTTGTTAGAAGATGCTTTGTGTGAAGGGGTGATTCTACACGTCTCTGTGTAATTATTAACAGGGATTCCACACAGCTCAGGCAAAAACATCTAAGCTACCTATTGGCTTCAAGTTTCCTCTTAAGAATCGGCGCTTGTATTGAGAGAGTAGCACTGGCATATATGCAGTATCACGTGTGAACAGAGCCAATGGGAAGCTGCCACGTGGTGCAAGGCGTTCAATATGGGGCTCTGCGGCCACCCAGAGTGGAGGGACGGGAGGATGGGAGGGAGGTCCAAGGTGAGGAGGCATGTAAGGCTGATTCATGTTGCTGTGTGGCACAAACCAACACAACGTTGTAAGGCAATTATCCTCCACTTAAAACATGACAGAAGATGAATTCAGAGTGGTAGAACAAGAAAGAAAAAAAATAGGTGCCTGTATTCCATAATTTGAAGCATGCTTTTTTCTCTTATTATGTTATTCTTGAAACGTGCATAAGAGTTGGACCATGTGAGACTGCTCTCTCATATGTCTGAGACTCATATCAGGCACAGAGATGTGAATTTGTTGCTAATGGCATGGAGTCTAGAATTTAGATGGGGTAAACACAGCAGAGTTTGTCAACTTCAGCAGGTAGACCTTTGGGTTGGCTCATTCTGGTTGTAGGGGGTTGTCCTGTGCATCACAGAAGGTAGAGAAGAATCTCTGGTTCCATCCCCAGAAGCCATCAGCACCCCCTTCTCAGCTGTGGTAAACAAAGTCATCTCCAGGTATTGCCAAATGTCCCTGGGGGACAAAGCGTCCTCCTGTTGAAGCCTTGGCTGGCACCATTGAGCCATCAGGGAAGTTCTAAATAGCACAGTACTTGGTGTATAATTAGAATTCTCCCACCTTTAGGAGGATTTTATATTTAAAAATATATCTGAAGTTCCTTCAGAAACATCTCCTTATGTATCTCTTCTTGGGGATGGGGGACAAAATGGTATGGGGCTTAAGTGGTTGTTGGTCTCTAAGTCGTGTCTGACTCTTTTATGACCCCATGGAATGTAGCCCATCAGGCTCCTCTGTCCATGGAATTTTACCAGGTGAGGATACTGGAGTGGGCTGCCATTTCCTTCTCCATGGGCCTTAGATATTCTTATGATTAGAGAGTTTATCCTCAAATTTGGTTTTATGGAAACATCACAGGAAAGACAAAGATGTTCATGATGAAATCATCATTTGTGTAGTACTGTCTCTTCTTAGGGGTTGCAGGGATTCCTTTCTTTACCAAGCCAATGACTCTTTGAAGAGATGCAGAACCTCAGGAGGCAGACCCATAGGAAGCCCACTGTTCTTTTCTGTATGCCCCAAAGAAGATGAGTATTTGATGGGAAGCAGTGATGGCTTCTCTGATGTTCTCAATGAAAGAACAAATTTTGTATCTCTGGGTATCCCTATTTTACCCTCCATGGCACTTCAAGAGTTGAGAAGTGAAATTTGACATTTGGAGACTTTTAAAGGGGAAAACTACTGTATGTCGATGTATCATTGCTTCACACACTATGCTGGGTCTACGTACTTCATAAGGATGATAAGCTTCCACTGGCTTCAAGTCATCAAATAGAACATCATGTAGTAATTTTCTCCTACTGTTACCTAAGGTACATTTGGATTATAGAGCAATTTCCTGCTACTTTTAGCAAAAAATCAGGTTATAGTTAATTTCATTAAAGTAAGTGGTGGTTATCGACTGCCCTCTCTCCTTGCAGCTGATACAGTCACAGGAAGGACTGAAGTGAATTCAGGTCCCTGAATGACACACAGCATTCATGGCACGAACAGCTGTTGTTATTCCGAATCTCTGTGGTTTACCCTGTTGTATATCTCAAGGAGTTTGTGTAGTAACAAAGCTGTAATGACAAAGTTGAAATCTGTCATCAAAGTGTCGTCTAAATTTTCTAAGTCTCTTTTAAACTAAAGCCAAACAGATTTTAGTCTTCATCACCTTTTCCGAAAAGCTCTCATCTGAATCCCTAGTGACTGTAATACTTATCAATCCAAGGGCTGGTTCCTGTTCCTCACCTTTCATTTATTTACTTATTTATTTGGGGGGGGCTTCCCTGGTGGCTCAGCTGCTAAAGAATCTGCCTGCAATGCAGGGGACCTGAGTTCGATCCCTGGGTTGGGACGATCCCCTGGAGAAGAGAAAGGCTACCCACTAATTTTCTGGCCTGGAGAATCCCGTGGACTGTGTACTCCACAGGGTCGCAAAGAGTCTGACATGACTGGGCCACTTTCACTTTTTCCCCTGTACTTACTGGAGCATATTGGATAACAATGCTGTGTTAGTTTCTGCTGTACAGCAGAGTGAATCAGCTCTGTGTCTACGTGCAGCCCTCACTTTGGACTCCCTTCTCATCCAGGTCACCATGGAGCCCTGAGCAGAGTCCCTGTGCCGTGCAGGACGTCCTCATCAGTCACCTGTTCTGCACACCGCAGTGTGTGTAAGTTCCTCATCCTTCTTAACGTTTCAGTGCCGTGTGATCCAGTTGATTCCATCCTTGCAGTGCCCTCTCTGCTTGGTCTTCTAGCCACCCACCAACTCTCAGTGTTCTTTCTACCTCACTGCATATTTCTTCTCTTTCTCTTTTGCTGATTCTCGTTCTCACTCCCCCTTCCATTTTATTGTCTTCTTAGTGTTGAGTTATCATTAAGTGCATTCTTTGAACCTCTTTGCTTTTCAATCAACATAAGGTAATCTCATGAATTCTTTTAGCTTTTAATATGATTGATATTAATTGATGTCAATTGATATTAACTTATTATGATTGATATTATCCAAGATGCTTGCTCCTTGGAAGAAAAACTATGACAAATCTAGACAACATATTAAAAAGCAGAGGTATTGCTTAGCCAACAAAGGTCTGTTTAGTCAAAGCTGTGGTTTTTCCAGTAGTCATGTATGGATGTGAAACCTGAATATTCACTGGAAGGACCTGATGCAAAACGCTGACTCATTGGAAAAGACCCTGATGCTGGGAAAGATTGAGGGAAAGAGGAGAAGGGCATGACAGAGAATGAGATACTTGGATGGCATCACTGACTCAATGGACATGAGTTTGAGTAAACTCTGGGAGACAGTGAAGGACAGGGAGGCCTGCTGTGGTACAGTTCATGGGATCTCAAAGAGTTGGACATAACTTAGTGACTAAACAACAAATAAAAAAGAATGAAATAATGCCATTTGCTGCAATGTGGATGCAACTAGAGATGATCACAGTAAGTGAAGTAAGTCAGAGAGACTCAAAGGCCATCTGATATCACTTAAATGTGGAACCTAAAAGATGACACAAATGAATCTGTCCATGAAACAGAAAGAGAATCATGGACAGAGTATAGTTGCAGTTGCCAAGTGAAAGGGGGCTGGGGAGGGGTAGGGTATTATATACAGGATGGATAAAAGACAAGCACAGAGAGCTGTACTCAGTATCCTGTGAGAAACCACAAGGAAAAGAATGTTTAGAAGATGAATGCATATGTGGCTGAATCAATTTGCTGAACAGTAGTAACTGATACAACATTGTAAATCAACTATACCACAATTAAAAAAATAAAAACAAAAGAAAATGAACCCATGTGTCACAAAAGTAAAGGTGGTGATCAGGTATTTTGGAAATAATGATACACTGTGTGAGTCCTGTCAAGCACGAAGAGGTTTTTGAAGGTTGGTTGATTGTGCAGGAAGAGCCAGGTTCACTTTGTGGGAGCACGACTATTCACTCCCAACTCAAGCTAAGACTAGGGAAGGATCACACACACCCATTCACATACACACGTGTGTATGCACACATGTATGTGTATCTTATCGCTCTTCCTCCGAAGCGTATTGTTTATGATGACATTTCCCGCGTGTCTGTGGAGGCAGGCACTGCTGAAAACATGTGTGTTCTCGCTGTGCATTGGCGGAGTCATACAGCTGCCCCTTGTCCTCATTCTAAAGGTGAGGTCAGAAAGAGTTGGCTGGATAGGCATATCTAACCGGTAAGTCATTTATTCACTGAACAGTATCGGGATTTTAGAAATTGTAAGTTTATTGACAACTTAAAATGTTTGAGTATTTTGCTTAAAATCAGATTTCTGACTTTTTAAAAACTACATTTATCTACTTAATAGGCTGAGCTGGGGCTCTCCTGAAGCGTGCTGGGTCTCTGTCATCACTGCTGTGTGCAGGGTCTTTAGCCGAAGCGTGGGAATGCTTGTTGCAGCACGTGGGATCTAGCTCGCTGACCAGGGATGAAACCCAGGATGAAACTCCTCTCCCGGCACTGGGAGAGGAGTCTTAGCCACTGGACCACCAGGGAAGTCCCATCTGACTTTGATAAACTAAATTTATGGCAGAGCTAGTCTCCAGGTTTCACAGGAGGGCTAGGAAGTTCTCCTTTGAATGAGACTTTCTTTTTCCAATGGCCATAGTTCCCCCTTCCCCTACACTTAGCTCATTTGGGTACTTGCCTGGTCCATCCATGTGATAAAATAATTTAATTCAGCAAATTGATTAATCCTTCAATCAACTAATTGGTCCATTCAATCAAGACAGATGATGAAGTAGACCTGCTTGGAAACATTGTCTGACTCATGTTCTTGACAGCTTTTTCAGTTGAAGCTTCTATTGATTATTCTGCCCTTGGGCCTTTAAGTAAATTAAAAACAGCTCCCATGGAAAAGATGTTGACTTAAAGGGTAAATATATCAAAGTAATCAAAATAAAGAGTAATGTCCAAAGAAAAGAAGGTATAGTGAAATTTTGTCATTTTTTTCAGATAGGATATAGGTGTATCAACATGAGGGAGGGCACAGGAAGCTCACCAGCGATCATCTCTTTAAATGTATAGACATTAGCTTCACTCTTTGAAGCATTATGCAAATCTTTGGTATTTTCTTCATGATGCACATTCACTTATTGTATTATAATTTTTAAAATCTCATGAACTGTGAAGGATGGAAAACAGACTGAACATAGCTGGGTTCTCAGCATAGAGGAAGGGTTTTCACGTAATTCAAGTGGACTCACATGTGCAGGAAAGATATCCTGAGAGATTTAGCAAGTAGCAGGTACTTTACTCGGAGAAAGCAATGGCACCCCACTCCAGTACTCTTGCCTGGAAAACCCCACGGATGGAGGAGCCTGGTAGGCTGCAGTCCATGGGGTCGCTAAGAGTCGGACACGACTGAGCGACTTTCACTTTCACTTTTCCCTTTCATGCACTGGAGAAGGAAATGGCAACCCGCTCCAGTGTTCTTGCCTGGAGAATCCCAGGGACAGGGGAGTCTGGTGGGCTGTCGCCTATGGGGTCGCACAGAGTTAGCAGCAGTAGCAGCAGCAGCAGTTACTTCACTAGTTGGAATGCTGCCATTCCACCCAGCCTGGACTTAATATGGGAGAAAAGTCTCTAAACACTGCAGCTCGACTGCAGATGCGCTGAGTGACCCACCTTCCTTACTGGGGCGGGGGTGGGGTAGGGGGTGGCTCTGCAGGCTGGCCAGGCTATCGTATCTCCCCCCTGAGGAGCTCTGGGCTTCTTGGCATCATCAGCAAAGCTCTGGGGACAGGGAACGGTTTCAAAATGGTAAGAAACCCCATGTGAACCTCAGAATCAGAGAGATATTAGGTGGATCCAAGGCTTGTGTTAGGAACCACAGGTAAGAATTAAAGAAAGATAGGAAAGAAAAGGAAAGTTACAACATCGAGAAAGTGGATCTAGCTAGATATTGGATGGACCATGAGGAGTTACTGAAGATGAATTTATTTTCCTCGTGAATATCAGCTATCAATAAGAAATATGATAATGAGCATGTGGATATTACATTTTATTGGCCTGGTAACAATTGTTCTTTGTATGAGCATTTATTAGTTGCAGAAAGACAATGAGCAGAATATTTAACATAATTTAGAAATAAAACACTCATTTTTAAATGAAAACAATTGATTTTTTCCCCCAAAGGAGAAAATCATCCATTTTAGTATGAAATTAATGAACTTAGTCACTTGATATATGGAGAAAGGGGCAAACCATGATAGCATAGTCAAGACTGTGATGCTTCACAACACCTCAGGTAAAATTCCACCAAATGGGGGGGAGATAGTAAAGCCAGACCAGAGGTAAATGATGCGATATCATGCGCAGAGTAAAAGTGAAGAGGAACTGGAAAACGTCTGAGTCAAATGGTGCTGTTAGCTGTTTTATAATACACGGTGCAGTCAACAGGAAAGCACAGTTGCTCCTGTCTGTGTATTACCAGCTGGTCTCGGGAGATGACAAAGGCCCGTCTAGTCAAAGCTATGGTTTTCCCAGTGGTCACGTACAGATGTGAGAGTTGGACCATCAAGAAGGCTGAGTGCCAAAGAATCGATGCTTTCAAAACTAGGTTGCTGGAGAAGACTCTTGAGAGTCACTTGGACTGCAAGGAGACCCAACCAGTCCATCCTAAAGGAAATCAACCCTGAATATTCATTGGAAGGACTGATGCTGAAGCTGAAACTCCAATGCTTTGGCCGCCTGATGCAAAGAACTGACTCACTGGAAAAGACCCTGATTCTGGGAAAGATTGAAGGCAGGAGAAGAAGGGGATGACAGAGGATGAGATGGTTGGATGGCATCACTGACTCTGGATATGAGTTTGAGCAAGCTCCAGGAGACATGAAGCACAGGAAAGCCTGACGTGCTGCAGTCCATGGGGTCTCAAAGAGTCAGACACGACTGGCCTAGGGGACAGCAACAGAGGAGAAGACCACAGCAGTGGATCATATGGATCAATTTCAGGCTCTCGTTGATGACTTTTTGTTCTCTTTTTCAGTGAAACCCTGTGTTTCTTGGAGTTAATGAGATTTTTAAAAATTTTGTTGCAAATTAGAAATCTGTTCAGGGAGCAGTGAATAAGTGAAACTGAAAATGTTAGTCGCTCAGTCGTGTCCGACTCTTTGCCACCCCGTGGGCTGCAGCCCAACAGGTTCCTCTGTCCATGGAAGTCTCCAGGCAAGGATACTGGAGGGGGTAGCCATTCCCTTCTCCAGGGGATCTTCCTGACCCAGGGATTGAACCCAGGTCTCCTGCACTGCAGGCGGATTTTTACCCTCTGAGCCACCAGGGAAGCCCATAAAAAGCACTGCTGTTTATAAAAGCAGTGTGTGCAGAGGAGATGGGTGTTACTATAAATAAAGGCAGATGATGCCCATCTATGGATAGATGCCCATCCGTAGACCAGCTGGTTTATAGAAAACAGCTGGCAACGAAAATACTTATTCTGATCTTGAGTTTGCCTTGAAGGAAATGGACATATTTTAATAAGTTTAATGTGCAGCCAAATGTGGATATATGAATACTTCAACTTGGAGAGACAAAGAGCACACATGAGATTTTTAAATGAGGGATAATTTTTTTTAATTTCCTAATAGTGTTAATGCCAGTAAAACCATGGTTGTATTCTTTAATGTCAGTTTTTAGAAGTCTTGATAAAATACTAGACTTTGTCATGAAGAGCAAACTGTGATAGCACAACCAAGATTGTTTGATTTTGAAAAAACTGATACTCTTTTATATTTTGTGATTTTCATTTTTCCATTGAAGAAGCAAAACAGTGAAATATTGGACATCTTTTCAAACAATATCACAAGCTTGCATTACATTACTAGTTATAAAAGAATAGTACATTATTAGTTATAAAAGAATAAAAATCTAAAGCCAAATGCAATCAAAACACAAAGTTAGGAAGCCAATCTCCATTATTCCACAAGTAGAAATAGGCAAGTTTCCGGTTTTGGGGTGTAGTACACTTACTAATTAGCATCTGACGGGGCTCTTAAGGTATTACAATATGAAGCCATCTCTCCATAGTTTCTAGGCCCGTGTTTGGGTTATTGCTGCCAATGATGATGGCATATGTAAATTTTAAGTTTCACATTTCACAGAAATAAAGAATAAGAAGAGAAATTGAAACTGAACAGAGAATCTGACCTATGCCTCACGTTGTTCAGCACTGCATCACATACAGTTGCTTTGGAAAACTTGCTGAGAGAATACTTTAGTCTTCATCACTGTTAAACGAGTCTTAGAAGTAGTTTACAAAATTGCTTTATTGTTTTAAAAGTCTTTAAAAATGATATAAAACTGGTGGCCTGTGTGTGCACCAAATGCTGCATTAACTGGTCTGTGGATGCTGAAATGTGCAAGAACATCGAACTAGAAAGTATGGGTGTAGGAAAATGGAAACGAAACCGGAAGTCTGGGAGCAATCGGTACCAAGGAGTGTGAGACAAGCAGCATTGCAGGGCTGTTCACAATAGCCAAGACGCAACCCACACGCCCATCAACAGAGGAATGGATGAAGAAGACACGGTGCATGTGGACAGTGGGATGTTCCTCAGCCACGAAAGAGGACGAACGAATGCCATTTGCGGCGACATGTATGGATCTAGAGATTATCACACTGAGTGAAGTAAGTCAGAAAGAGAGAGACAAATATACGACTTTGCTTATTTGTGATGTCTAAAAAATGATACAATGAACTTATTTACAGAACAAAAAGACTCACAAACATAGAAAAGAAACTTACGGTTTCCAACGGGAAAAGTAGGGGGTGGCAGAAATTAAGAGTTTGAGATTAGCAAATATGCACTAATACATGTAAAACAGATAATCAGCACGGACCTGCTGAGCAGCGCAGGGAACTCTACCTAACATCCTGCAATAACGGATAAGGGAAAAATCTGAAAAAATATATGTGTACATACATGATATGTGTGTGTGTGAATAACTGGTTCACTTTGATGTATACTTGAAACTGACACAACATTGTAAATTAACTGTAGTTCAGTAAAATAAACAACCTTTATCAACCTCCAGCAATGCGGAAAGAGGTTTGAGGATCCAGGACATCTCTCGTGAGTGGTCTGTATTATTAGGACTAGCTCCTACTGCGTGCTGAGAACACTGCTTTCTGGTAAGGGCACTAAGTTGGGCTAATCAGCTGAAATTCTCTCTAAAACTTTCACTTTCGTAATAAGACATTTCTTTAATTATCTCTGAGACTTTCTTTCTTAGAGCCCTTTACTTAGTCATCTAATCCTGAGCCCCCAGCCAATAAATTCTCATGTATCCCAAGGTCAGGCATAAGCATCTTTTGTCTTCATATTCTTTCCATGGCTGATTTTATATATTTCTAGCTTTAAGTAGTAATTCAAAGCAAATGGCTTTTCAATCAATATTTCTGCCCCATGGATGTCTTAACCCATAGGCCATTTTTCATCTGCAAGTGGCTCTTTCTTCTCAGAGAAGACCTTCTCCCCAAAGGTGGGTTTCCTTAAACCCAGAAATAAAATTAACCTTCTATTTTGAACTCATGCACACTGTTCCTCTGGCATTATCACGTCTATATCCTTATAATTATTTAATTATACTCCTTATAATTAGCACATCATGTATGTATTGAATTCTTCATACTGGATTTCCATGCACCCTGAGTGCTAAGACTATTCTTCATTTGTGTTTTGGTTATTTGTCAACCCTAGTCATCATATGGCTCCCTGCAGTGCATGCAGTGGACGGTACATACAGATGTTCCAAAATGTTGGATAAATGAATATATGAAGGAGAAAATGGATTCTTTTTTTTGGGGGGGGCTTGTGGGGTCTTAGTTCCTCAACCAGGGATTGACCCTGGGCCTCCAGCAGTGAAAGAGCCGAGTCCTAACCACTGGACAACCAGGGAATTCCTGCGTCTTGGCTCCTTGCCTCCTCTTTTCTAGCTTTGCATTGGTCAAACAGAAATGAAAGTACAACATAAAACTCAACATATTTTTGTTCATTTGCCTGCCATAAGAGATACTATTTTTGGAACATAACATTTAACAGATTTCTTTGTGCTCCTTTTTAAACCAGATATTTTTATTAAAATGTACTGAAACCAGACCGATAGGCAAAGTAAGATACAGGCTACAGGCCATAGGAAGCAATTTTAGCAAAATTTAGTAAGAAAGGAAAGAAGAGAGGCTTCAGTATATTGTAATCATTGTTAACTATTGTAAGTAACAACATATTTAATACTGAAATGGTGTGAGCTTATGTAGATACACACGTCAAAAGTTTATTTTGGGCAGTCTTATTAACCTTAGTGACTTGATAAATACCCTCTGCTTAAAATTCTAGCAAACTTGTAATTGTTTAATGGAATCTGTGCATTCTCTGTTGTATTATCAATTTCCTTGCTCAATTTACTTATTTTTTCTTTCCTTCTATAATAGATTTTATTTATTTTTTTGTTTTCTTTTTTTTAAATTTTTTTGTGTGTGCTTTTATTTTTTTTAATTTTATTTAATTTTTAAACTTTACATAATTGTATTAGTTTTGCCAAATATCAAAATGAATCCACCACAGGTATACATGTGTTCCCCACCCTGAACCCTCCTCCCTCCTCCCTCCCCATACCATCCCTCTGGGTCGTCCCAGTGCACTAGCCCCAAGCGTCCAGTATCGTGCATCGAACCTGGACTGGCATCTCGTTTCATGCATGATATTTTACATGTTTCAATGCCATTCTCCCAAATCTTCCCACCCTCTCCCTCTCCCACAGAGTCCAAAAGACTGTTCTATACATCACTGTCTCTTTTGCTGTCTCGTTCACAGGGTTATTGTTACCATCTTTCTAAATTCCAAATATATGCGTTAGTATACTGTATTGGTGTTTTTCCTTCTGGCTTACTTCACTCTGTATAATAGGCTCCAGTTTCATCCACCTCATTAGAACTGATTCAAATGTATTCTTTTTAATGGCTGAGTAGTACTCCATTGTGTATATGTACCACTGCTTTCTTATCCACTCATCTGCTGATGGACATCTAGGTTGCTTCCATGTCCTGGCTATTATAAACAGTGCTGCGATGAACATTGGGGTACACATGTCTCTTTCCCTTCTGGTTTCCTTAGTGTGTATGCCTAGCAGTGGGATTGCTGGATCATAAGGCAGTTCTATTTCCAGTTTTTTAAGGAATCTCCACACTGTTCTCCATAGTGGCTGTATTAGTTTGCATTCCCACCAACAGTGTAAGAGGGTTCCCTTTTCTCCACACCCTCTCCAGCATTTATTATTTGTAGACTTTTGGATCGCAGCCATTCTGACTGGTGTGAAATGGTACCTCATAGTGGTTTTGATACACAAAAATAAACTCAAAATGGATTAAAGATCTAAACATAAGACCAGAAACTATAAAACTTCTAGAGGAGAACATAGGCAAAACACTCTCTGACATATATCACAGCAGGATCCTCTATGACCCACCTCCCAGAATATTGGAAATAAAAGCAAAAATAAACAAATGGGACCTAATTAACCTTAAAAGCTTCTGCACATCAAAGGAAACTATTAGCAAGGTGAAAAGACAGCCTTCAGAATGGGAGAAAATAATGGCAAATGAAGCAACTGACAAACAACTGATCTCAAAAATATACAAGCAACTCCTACAGCTCAATTCCAGAAAAATAAATGACCCAATCAAAAAATGGGCTGAAGAACTAAATAGACATTTCTCCAAAGAAGACATACAGATGGCTAACAAACACATGAAAAGATGCTCAACATCACTCATTATCAGAGAAATGCAAATCAAATATAATAGATTTTATAAAACCCATTGTTGGTTGTGCAGTGTTTTGGACATAAAAATTTGCGAGCTAATTACAGCCTTAAAAATCTTGAAGAGAATCCTTTCATCTTAAACAGGCTTGATGAGCCTGGGTCCTTCATCACACACACATCAGAAAATACAGCAAGTTATTGAAGTTCTTATTAGATCCTTTTATCGAAATTCTTCACTTAAACTAAATAAGAAGAGAGAAAATTGGAACACACACACACACACACACACACACACCCCTGTACACATGCACATAAGGCACATCTGGCACGCTCTCTACCCTGTCGTCAGGATGCACGGGTCAGGAGCCAGGGCGTGGGGGTGGCAGCAGGAACTTTTGTTATTAGACCTAATACCTACTGGGAAGTGCTTCTGTTTGCTCCTTGCTGGGCTCTTGATCCCAGTGAGTCTGGAAGTCCTAGTGCTGAAGGGAGGAGTGTTACTAGCCTTTGACTGTGTGGACCACAACAAATTGTGGAAAATTCTTCGAGAGATGGAAATACCAGACCATCTGACCTGCCTCCTGAGAAATCTGTATGCAGGTAAAGAAGCAACAGTTAGAACTGGACATGGAACAACAGACTGGTTCCAAATCGGGAAAGGAATACATCAAGGCTGTATATTGTCACCCTGCTTATTTAACTTAGGTGCAGAGCACATCATGCAAAATGCTGGGCTGGATGAAGCACAAGCTGGAAACAGTATTGCTGGGAGAAATACCAATAACCTCAGATATGCAAATGACACCCACCCATATGGAAGAAAGTGAAGAACTAAAGAGCTTCTTGAAGAAGGTGAAAGAGGAGAGTGAAAAAGTTGGCTTAAAGCTCAACTTTCAGAAATCTAAGATCATGGCATCCGGTCCCATCACTTTATAGCAAATAAATGGGGAAACAATGGAAACAGTGGCTGATTTTATTTTTTTGGACTCCAAAATCATTGCAGATGGTGATTGCAGCCATGAAATTAAAAGATGCTTGCTCCTTGGAAGAAAAGCTATGACCAACCTAGACAGCATATTTAAAAGCAGAGACATTACTTTACCAACAAAGGTCTGTCTAGTCAAAGCTATGGTTTTCCCAGTAGTCATGTATGGATGTGAGAGTTGGACTATAAAGAAAGCTGAGCACAGAAGAATTGATGCTTCTGAACTGTGATGTTGGAGAAGACTCTTGAGAGTCCCTTGGACTTCAAGGAGATCCAACCAGTCCATCCTAAAGGAAATCAGTCCTGAATATTCATTCGAAGGACTGATGCTGAAGCTGAAACTCCAATACTTTGGCCACCTGATGCAAAGAACTGACTCATTGGAAAAGATCCTGATGCTGGGAAAGATTGAAGGTGAGAGGAGAAGGGGACAGCAGAGGATGAGATGGTTGGATGGCATCACTGATGTGATGGACATGAGTTTGAGTAAACTCCGGGATTTGGTGATGGACACGGAATCCTGACATGCTGCAGTCCATGGGATCACAAAGAGTTGGACACGACTGAGTGACTGAACTGAACTGAGTGTGGTTATAGTTCCCATGATTGAAAGCTAGAACTGTCCCTCTGTACATAGGAGGCTTTTTCTGCCACTGAACCAACATGTAGAGTATCATTGAATTGGCAGGGGAAATCGATCTCTTGAGTAACTGTGTTGAGCATCTTTTCATGTGTTTATTTTCCATCTGTATATCTTGCCTGGTGAAGTTGTGTTAACTGTTTTGCCCTCTTTATATGATTTCTAATTAAGTTTTGAGAATTTTAAAATATAGTCTGCATATGAGTCTTTTTTCAGATTTGCAGCAATTTTCTTCCTGCTTGTAGCTTGTCTTTTCTTTTTTTTAACCATATCTCTCATAGATCAAAAATTTTTAATTTGGAGGAAGTCTCATTGATTATTTTTCTTTTGTGGATTGTGTTTTCACTGCTATATGTAAGAACATTCTCTTAACCCAAAGTCAGAAAGATTTTTCTCTTTTTGCTAAATTTTTATAGTTTTATGTTTTGTATTTAGATCCGGGATTCATTTTGAGTTTATTTTGTTAGGTATGAGACATATAGATACCCAGTTTTTTCAGCAGTGTTTGTTGAAAGACTGTTTTTTCTCTGCTGAATTGGCTATCCACCTCTGATAAAAATTAATTGACTATTTCCATGGGTTTATTTCCGGATTCTCTAATCTGTTCCATTTGCTTATGTGTCTTGCCAGCTACAGTTTGAGCTGTGTAGCTTATAGTAAGCACTGATATAAAGAAGTGTTACATTTTCTAACATTTTTCTTCATTTTCAAAATTGTTTTGGCTTCTCTATTTATTGTAGAATCAGTTAGTCAATATCTATAAAAATCCTTCTGGTATTTTGATTAGGATATTATTACATCTCTAGACCAATTTGGAAATAGTTGATCTTGAGCCTTCCAATGTATGCATATGGGATATTTCCTACTTAATTTAGGTTTTATATTTCTTTCATCAGGGTTTTATAATTTTCAGCACACAAATGGCATGCATTTTGTTAACCTTGCAATGTGAATCCCATTTTTTGTACCTATAGTAAGTTATGCTTTAAACTTTTTTCAATTTCAGATTATTCATTGATAATACATAGGTATGTGATTGGTTTCCCGGTATCATGTCTATATTGGACTTCCCTGGTTGTTCAGACAGTAAAGTGTCTGCCTGCAATGCAGAAGACCTGGGTTTGATCCCTGGGTCTGGAAGATCCCTTGGAGAAGGAAATGGCCATCCACTCCAGTATTCTTGTCTGGAAAATTCCATGGATGGAGAAGCCTGGTGGGCTACAGTCCATGGGGTCGCAGAGAGTCAGACATGACTGAGCAACTTCAATTTCTTTCTTTCTTCTCTATATCAATCTTTTATCTTCTGAAAACTTAAAAGATCTTTTTTTGTAGCTTTCATGGGATTTTTTCTGTACTTGAGTGTACTATCTGTAAATAGAGAGAATTTTATATCTTTCTTTCCAGTCTATACAGTTTTTCTTTTTTACCTTACTCCTAGAGATTTTTTTTTTTTTTTGCTGGTTGTAGAATTATGGAATGGATTGACAGTTCTTTTTTCTCAGAACTTTAAAACCGGTATTCCACTGTTGTGGTAGGCAGAAGAATAGCCCCTCAAGATATGTCAGACAATACTCAGTATCAAGGCTGCAAAGAACAAACAGCTGTGTCTGGAATCTTAGGAACAGCTCTTTGGGAGACACAGATTCAGGTAAAACAATGTTGTAGAGGAGAGAAAGAACCAGGGTCTCATAAAGAGAAAAAAAAATCACAAGGTTGTTCAAGTTGCACAACAGGAATTGTGACTGACTCTGACGCAAGGCAGGAAATAATTGTCCTTAAGGAATCACAAGTTATTTGATGGTGAGGGTCTGATAAGTATGAGCTTCTGGAGATCTTCTGGATGCCTTTGTTAGGACAGTAAGGAGGCAGATTCCATCCGTGTGAAACATGCGGAAGTCAGCCTTCCTCAGTGGCCTCCTGCCTCCGCTTTGGAGGACTGTATTAGCAACGCCAGCTCTATTTTGATTTTCCTTCCAAAGTTGTCTGCATTCTAATGCCTAGAACCTGAGAATAGGTTCCATTATATACAACTTTGCAACTTAATTGTAATTAAGGACCTTGAGGTAGACAGGGAAGCCTGGATTATCCAGGTGCACTCAATTTAATCATGTGTTCTTAAAAGCAGAGGATATTTTTTTTCAGTTGTAGTCTGCTGCTGCTGCTGCTGCTGCTGCTGCTGCTGCTGCTGCTAAGTCGCTTCAGTCGTGTCCGACTCTGTGCGACCCCATAGACGGCAGCCCACCAGGCTCCCCCGTCCCTGGGATTCTCCAGGCAAGAACACTGGAGTGGGTTGCCATTTCCTTCTCCAATGCAGGAAAGTGAAAAGTGAAAGTGTAGTCGCTCAGTCCTGTCCGACTCTTCTCGACCCCATGGACTACAGCCCACCAGGCCCTCCATCCATGGGATTTTCCAGGCAAGAGTACTGGAGTGGGGTGCCATTGCCTTCTCCCAGTTGTAGTCTAGCTGTGGGTAAATGGCCAGAGGAAAGCAGCAAGGCTTTGGAAACAGAGGAAAGGGGCCACGAGACAAGGTATGTGAACAGCCTCTGAAAGCTGGAGAAGACCAGGAACCAGACTCTAAACTAGCGGTCCAGGAAGGAATGCAGCCCTGTAAAGCAGCACTTTAATTTTAGCCCAGTAGGACCCGTGTGAGACTTTCAACTACAGAACTATCAAACAAGAAAATGGTTTAAATTACTTAGTCTTCTGTTCTTTAAAGCTGCTAAGTTTGTGGTTGTTATAGCAGCCGTACGAAAGCAAGGCAGTGTCCTCCATTTCTGTCCTGGTTTCTATTTCTGTATTGTTTGTTTGTTTCTTTTTTTTTTTAACCTATCATCAGTCATTTGAATTGTTACTTTTCAAGTAAAGTGCTATTTTCTCTGTAGACAATTTTGGGATATATTGCCATCTTAATGGCAATAATGACTTAACTATTAATGACTTAACACTGATGTCTCCCCATTTGTTTGGGTCTTCTCTAATTTCTTTCAAAAGTTTTTTGTTGTTTTCAGAGTAAAAATTTTACATTTATTTTATTAAATATATTTAGTTGTTTTTGATACTAAATAATTGTTTTCTTAATCTCGATTTCAATTTGCTAATTGCTGTTGTATAAAAAAGACAAGAGATTTAATGTGTTGATTTTATATCCTTTAAACTCACTGAACTCTTTTATTCTGAGTTAATTATTTTACATAAAATTAAAAAAAAACACTTTTAGCAGATTCTCTAGAATTTTCTATTAATATGGTGTATTACATCAGTTGATTTTTGGATATTGAACCAATTTTGCATCCTGGGGACAAATCACTCTTGGTCATGGCTTATAATAATCATTTTGAAATGTTTCTAGGTTTGATTTACAAGGTTTGACTTGCTGATTTTTGAATCTATATTCATAAAATATATTGATCTGTTGTTTATTTGTGGGGGGCTGTCTGGGGCCTGAAAACAAGCCCCACTGAGTTGAGGTGCAAGAAAACCTCCTTCCCCCAAGTGCAAGACTCAGGCTAAAGTGAAGAAACCTGGAGACCCCAGAGGCGTGGATAGAAACGAACCAGGTGGTAGGTGACCTGCTCAAAAGTGACCAGGGAGCTGAGGCCTGTCTGTGGAACACTGTGAAGTTATTTATAAGCTCTGTTTCCTTGCCAGGGGAGGGCTGAGTTCTTGCTTCCAGGACAGGGGTAGAGAGCTCTGGGGTTAACTAGATTGTTATGAAAAGCAGGCGCTGAGTAAGAAGGAGGCTGCTGTAACATCCAGGCACACTTTATTCCCACCTGTCTCCTACTTGGAGCAAACACAGGCTTCCTTTAACGAATCAAGTGCTCCATGCTCCAAAGGAGGGCGCCTGGCCCTCTTGATTTGCCCTGGAAGTTCCCAGGATGTGGGACTTTCAGTGCTAAGACTGGGAGAGAAAGTGTAGTTAACTGTCCAGTCACGTCCGACTCTGTGCGACCCCATGGACTGTAGCCCACCAGGCTCCCCTGTCTGTGGGATTCTCCAGGCCAGCTCACTGGAGCGGGTTGCCATTCCCTTCTCCAGCGGATCTTCCTGACCCACGGATCAAACTCAGGTTTCCTGCATCGTAGGCAGGTTGTTTATCGTTTGCATTCCCCAGGAAGTGCTGGGAGAGGAAACTGGAGATCCAAGAGTCGTGGACAGAAGCAAATCAGGGGCAGGGTGTCCTAGTCAAAAAGTGACCGGAGGAGCTGATGCTCGTCTGTGGAATCCTCCAAAGTTATTTATAAAAACTGGGAGAGACCTCGGCAAACTGGGACACCTTTGTCTCCCTACTTTAAAGTGACCTACTTCTCCCAGTGGGGTCTGGGAATTTGTGTAACATATTTTCACAGTTCCCTGCAGAAATATTACCATTTTTATTTCGGTTATTATATAGTGAAACATAAGGTTTTCTTTCTCGCATCTGAGAGCGTCTCTTACAATAGGATATTGCTTAGATATTTCAGTGCCTGGCGTGTTGGCTGTTTGGCATTGAGCAGCACTGTATCAGCTATCAGGTTCTAACAAGTAAAAAGCGAACTGAACGAAAACCAAGTGAAGGTCAGATGCCTTCCCTGAAGATTATTTCAATAAGGATTTCCCAGGTCTTCCATGAGAGAAAAGAGCTGACAGCATTATGTGGCAGCCTGAATGGGAGGAGAGTTTGGGGAAGAATGGATACCTGTGTATGTATGGCTGAGTCCCTTTGCTGTCCATCTGAAACTATTGCAACATTGTTAATCAGCTATACGCCAATATAAAATAAAAAGTTAAAAGAAAAGCGAGCTGATGAAATGAAAATGCAGCAAAGCAGAAAGTAATAGAACTCAAAATTTTGTCTCTACCATAGCAGTTAGTAGCAACTTTAGGCTGTGACTTCTGGATTGGCTTCAGGAAACAACATCATTTATGTTAAATTACTGTTGCTAATTAGTTACATTTTTATTGGTTTAGTAACTTTTTGAGTTTAAATTTTGTCTTGTTGTTGAATGAAATCAATAGTTATAAATATTATAGTTTCTACTAACATTTTTCTGTATATGCAAGTAACATTATAATAAAGTCAATACTGGCTCTATAAAAAGAAATACGGGACTTTCCCGACTGGCCTGTGGTTAAGAATCCACGTGCCAGTGCAGGGGACATGGGTTCAGTCCCTGGTCCAGGAAGATTCCATCTGCCACGGGGCACCTAAGCGGGTGCGCCACGGCTGCTGAGCTTGCGCTGCACAATGTGTGCTGTGCCATCTCTTGTACGACAAGAGAAGCCCCTGCCAGGAGTAGCCCCTGCTTGCTGCAAGTGGAGAAACCTGCATGCAGCAACAGACCCCCAGTCCACCCAGCCAGAAGTTAGTTAATTTAATTAAGGAAGAAATATGTGTAGCCTCCCAAGGGCTTCCTCGTTTACTGCAGATGCATTATGATTCATAAAACTCTGGACTCTATGGAGGGAGCTGGAGAGGGTTAGATGGGAAGTGGGAAGGGATAAACAGAAAGAGCGTGGTTAGTATGTTTAAGGAGCCGATGAACTCCCTAAGGCTGACTTCATATCTGGTGACATTTTTTAATTGTACCCTTTACAATCTACAACTTCTTAAAATCTCTGATGATCTCTAAGTCATGACTCCCATGATTTTAGTTGTAGTTTTTCCAGGGAAATTTTAACACTTTGGTGGAAGTCATTTTGGTGGGTAATTCGGAAACCAGGCACGGGTACGATGAGGACTTTCTGAATGTATCATCATAATGAGACCCACAGTAAGTCACACCAGATTGTTCTCAACGTTTCGTGCATTCCTTTGTGTGCCGCCACCACCTAGGAGGAGGCTGCGGTCAGTTCCGTTTTATAGAAGAGAAGACAGAGGCCCAGAACAGTATACCGGCGCAGCAGGGTGTGTAACGAGTGAGAATGGATCCTAGATTTATACTCAGGTACTCTGATTACAGAGTGCACATCCTGAAACATGCTGAGAACTGTGATTAGCAATAACATGATCTGCAATCTATAATAGAGAAGAAATTTGAGATTCTAGTTAAAGGCACGGAAATAAGTGGTTAACAGTCAACCAATACCAATTATTTATAAATAATCAGTAGATCTTTGGTGCTAATATTAATATTAATTACTGTATCCGACATTGAAAGGGACTAAAAAATTACACTGTCCCTGGAAACCTCATTTGATCTCACATTTATAATGTTAATTGCATATTATGACTGGTTCTGATAAACTAGAACTTATTGGTGTTCTCGAGCATAAATCAAGTATGTTAAAAAAAAAAAAAGATTTCCTCATTAATTCAGGTCTCAAAAAAGTTAGATGGCAGTATTGTGAACTGTTTGGGATGTTGTGTACGACATGGCTCCTTTCTAAAGGTGAAGTTTCTAGGGGAATACAGTATGTCCTATTTGAATTTATCTTTCTAAAGAAGAAAATATTTTGTAATTTATAGGCTTAGGTTATACAAGAACTGGAATTTCTGAAAAAGGCAAAGTTGTTACTGCCATTGGTAAGGGTTCTGTTATCAGAGATAATTGAGAAAAAGTGACCAAAAATATCCATTCCTAATAACTGAAAATATTTAATATTCTTTTAAAAGTCAACAACTCCATCAGAGCAGATCAGATCAGTCGCTCAGTCGTGTCCGACTCTTTGCGACCCCATGAATCGCAGCACACCAGGCATAGGGATGATCAAATTGTTTCTGAGAAGTTCATTTATATCTTAACTTATATAGATCAAAGAAATATTTCTTCAGTGAACAGTAATGGGAGGCTTCTGTTTTGGTTCTTAAGGTAAAAGCAGGAGAAATGTAAATGAATCACTTAAATGAAAAGACCAAGGACAGATCTTATTTTAGATGTATTAGATATAATGGCTTAATCAATGTCATCAAGATTACGTTTCTTTCTCCACTTTACATGAAGAAATTTTGAAGGAAGTGGAAATTAGAACATAATCAATTTCTTCACATATTTGAAGAGCAGCAGTGCAAAAGATTAATTTGTGTGACTTCAGAAGATAAGATAGATATAGTATGAAAGCTTGAAGGAGACAAACTTCAGGAAAAATTTAATTTCTGAAAGTAAAATTGTCTTATATGTGTTCTCTGTGGCTGGAGGTAGTCAAGTAAAATCTCCATGATTATGTGTTGAAGGACTTCATCAGGAATCGAGCCTTTATGGGAAGTTTCAGGAGAATGTAGTTAATGCCCTTAACTTTCATGTTTTTTGACATTTCATTCAGTTAAACATTTTCAAAATACAAAAAAAAATGCATTTTTTATTTTGCAGAATTCACATTCAGCGTGTTTGGTGTCATGTTCAGACAGGATTTCCACGAGTCAAAGAGCGGTGCCATCATTTCAAGAATTACATCATCTTATAGATAAGAGAGAAGCAGCATGCTTGCTTGGTGGTGGCGGGACGGTTGTACGAAAGGCTTCTGACTCTCTTTACTTGGTTCCTGTCACCATCGCAGGCTGAATCCCTAGGGTCTATAGTGGGCAGCTCCAGTTGGCCAGCCTGGGTCTTGAGCTCGCCTTTGTGATGGGGGATGAGCCATGTGATTGACGAAACACCCTAGAACAGGATGCCCATGTGCCTGAGGTGTGTCTGGAGGGGTTAGACTCTTTTTTTTAAATTTTTTTATTTTTTAACTTTACAATATTGTATTGGTTTTGCCATATATCAACATGAATCCACCACAGGTATACACATGTTCCCCATCCTGAACCCTCCTCCCTCCTCCCTCCCCATACCATCCCTCTGGGTCGTCCCAGGGCACCAGCCCCAAGCATCCAGTATCGTGCATCGAACCTGGACTGGCAACTCGTTTCATATATAATATTATACATGTTTGAATGCCATTCTCCCAAATCTTCCCACCCTCTCCCTCTACCACAGAGTCCAATAGACTGTTCTATACATCAGTGTCTCTTTTGCTGTCTTGTACACAGGGTTATTGCTACCATCTTTCTAAATTCCATATATATGCGTTAGTATACTGTATTGGTGTTTTTCTTTCTGGCTTACTCCACTCTGTATAATAGGCTCCAGTTTCATCCACCTCATTAGAACTGATTCAAATGTATTCTTTTTAATGGCTGAGTAATACTCCATTGTGTATATGTACCACAGTTTTCTTATCCATTCATCTGCTGGTTAGACTTAAAAAAACAAAAAAAGCTTTATTTTTTTTGTCAGAGTGTAGATGATTAGCCATGGTGTGATAGTTTTAGCTACACAGCAAAGGGACTCAGCCATACGTATACATGTATCCGTTCTCCCCCAATCTCCCCTCCCACCCAGGCCCTCCCTGACAACTACAAACTTTCTCTAAGTCTGTGAGTCTGTCTCCATTGTGTAGATGAGTTCATCTGTACCATTGCATTCTGGGCTCCTCGTGTGATGAGTGCGGGCTCTGTCGTGACCAGTGTGCTGCCACTCTGGGGACTGTAGCCCATCGGTTTCCTCTGTCCTGGGATTTCCCAGGCAAGAATATGCAGAAGGTTGCTATTTCTTACTCCAGGAGGTCTTCCCTACTCAGGGGTTGAACCCACAACTCCTGTGTTTCTTGTATTGCAGGTAGATTGTTTACTGCTGAGCCATCGGGGAAGCCCAGAAATAAGGGATGTCATGTGATATTTCTCCTTCTCTGTCTGACTTACTTCACTCTGTACGACAATCTCTAGGTCCATTGATGTTGCTCCAGATGACATTATTTCATTCTTTTTAATACTGAGTAATATTCCCTTGTATACATGTACCACTTCGTCTTTATCCATTTCTCTGTTGATGGACATTTAGGTGGCTTCCATGACTTGGCTTTTGTAAACAGTGCTGCAATGAACACTTGGGTGCATGCATTCTTTTGGATAATGTTTTTCTCCAGATGTATGCCCAAGAGTAGAATTGCACAGTCATATGGTAGCTCTATCTTTAGTTTTTAAGGAACCGCCATACTATTTCCATAGTGTGAATGGGATAGACTCTTGACAAAAGCTTTGCATAGTCTTCTATAAGACGTATAAGGAGAGACAGACCCATTCGAATGTAGAGTTCCAGAGAATAGCAAGGAAGGACGAGAAAGCCTTCCTCAGTGACCACCTGACCTGCCCCGAGAAATCTGTGTGCAGGTCAAGAAGCAGCAGTTAGAACTGGACATGGAACAACAGACTGGTTCCAAATTGGGAAAGGAGTACATCAAGGCTGTCTACTGTCACCCTGCTTATTTAACTTATCTGCAGAGTACATCATGAGAAACGCTGGGCTGGATGAAGCACAAGCTGGAATCAGGATTGCCAGGAGAAATATCAATAACCTCAGATATGCAGATGATACCACACTTATGGCAGAAAGTGAAAAAGAACTAAAGAGCCTCTTGATTAAAGTGAAAGAGGGGAGTGAAAAAGTTGGCTTAAAACTCAACATTCATAAAACTAAGATCACAGCATCTGGTCCCATCACTTCATGGGAAATAGATGGGGAAACAATGGAAAAACAGTGAGAGACTTTAGTTTTGGGGGCTCCAAAATCACTGCAGATGGTGACTGCAGACATGAAATTAAAAGATGCTTGCTCCTTGGAAGAAAAGTCATGACCAACCTAGATAGCATATTAAAAAACAGAGACATTATTTTACCAACAAAGGTCTGTCTGGTCAAAGCTATGGTTTTTCTAGAAGTCATGTATGAATGTGAGAGTTGGACTATAAAGAAAGCTGAGTGCTGAAGAATTGATGCTTTTGAACTGTGGTGTTGGAGAAGACTCTTGAGAGTCCCTTGGACAGCAAGGAGATCCAACCAGTCCATCCTTAAGGAAATCAGTCCTGAATATTCATTGGAAGGACTGATGCTGAAGCTGAAACTCCAATACTTTGGCTACCTGATTCGAGGAACGAACTCATTGGAAAAGACCCTGATCCTGGGAAAGATTGAAAGCAGGAGGAGAAGGGGACGACAGAGGATGAGATGGTTGGATGGCATCACCTACTCAAAGGACATGAGTTTGAGTAAACTCTGGGAGTTGGTGATGGACAGGGAGGCCTGGCATACTGCAGTCCATGGGGTTGCAAAGAGTCGGACACAACTGACCAACTGAACTGAACTGAATTGAAGATGTATAGTCTTATATAAGACCTCTTTGGGGCAGACATACCAGGAAATATTGTCTTTTTCTGATACTATTGCTAAATTGGTAGGACATAACCATGTATAGGGGCTTCCCTGGCGGCTCAGCAGTAAAGAATCTGCCTGCAATGCAGGAGACCTGGGTTAGATCCCTGGGTCAGGAAGATCCCCTGGAGGAGGGCATGGCTACCCACTCCAGTACTCCTGCCTAGAGAATCCCATGGACAGAGGAGCCTGGTGGGCTACAGTCCATATGGTCTCATAGAGTCAGACACGATGAGGTGACTGAGCAGGAGCGTGAGGAACCATGAACAGCCAGAGGCCCTCCTGCTTGCCATGTGGGTAGAGCTTACTTATTGATACAAAACAGTGGTCTTCCTCAGTGTTCTTAGTGAATCCTTTGGGCTCCCTGACTTTGAAGCTCACAGTAGACATGCATTTCCAGGCCTCCTGGTGGCTGATGGCACCATGTCATTTTCTCTGGATGGTAAGTCATGAGAGGAGATGTATTTCTTCTGGATGGAGGATGCAATTACTGATGTGAGACCCTCCGGAGCTCTTTCCCTTCAGCACAGCACGTGATAACATTTGAGATGGTGGTTACTCCGTCAGTCTGAATTATTCTTCAGTTGCTACTCAGGGCATTTTTGTTGGGTTCCGATGGTATGATGTATACAAGACATAGCATGACACACACAAGAAAAGAATCTTTGATCAATTTTAAGTAAATTAGGCTTTTTTTTTGGTCAGTACACTGTGATCTAGCCCAGCTTGGTAGTTCTAAAACTATATAAATTTCCATATCAGCTGCCTACAGTCACTTGTTCTTACAACTATTGTATTGTATGGGTCAAACACTGTGGCAAATCTTGCTGTTACGCCTGTATTTGTTCTTCTCATGATCATCAGTTCAATTCTCATAGCAAATGTGCATAGATGTTTTAGTGATCGGTTGTTCTACACTTGCCTAAAACATTTGTTATTGACTCTGCTAAATGCCTTTTTTAAATTTATTTTTTAATTGGAGGGAAATTGCTTTACAATGTTGTGATTAAATGCCTTTTTATAAAACGAAGTAGAGTTTATCTATCAGAAGACAGAATTTTTTCCCCCATATACACCCTCAGTACATAAAAGGAGGAAACTTCCATCCAAACTTGGGTTTGGCTTAAAAAAAACTTGAATCAGAGGTGCAATGTTCTGTGTAAGCATATCTCAGAGCTCTGACCCTGGACAATTTCCCAAACTCTTTTATTATATCGAAATCATAAGTTTTATTGATTTATAAGCTGTGTGTATCTCCTTTCTTTCTTCAAGGAATTTTTTCTCTGGCAGCAGAATGTCAAGGAAGCAGTAAGTTTCCTTTGCATATTAACAAATAGTACAAGAAAACAAAAATTGTCCCAGTGAAGCATTTCAGATTGACGTTAGGGTAATACATAATTTTATGTTTGTATTTCTGAAACTATATAAGCTTCAGCTGAGGAATCAAAGTGATGAATTTGATTCAGTGATCAATTTATATCAGTGATGAATTTCTGATCTGAATTACAAAATCAAGATGTAAATTTTTATAGTGCATGCATTATCATACTAAGTGAAGTAAGCCAGACAGAGAAAGATAAATATCATGTGATATCACTTATATGTGGATTCTAAAAAACAGATACAAATGAACTTATTCACAAAAAAACAGACTCACAAACATATAAAACAAACTTGATACCAAAGGGAAAGGTGGCGGGCAGGGATAAATTAGGAGTTTGGGATTAACAGATAGACACTATCATATATACAATAGTTAAAAATGGTTAATCAGGCATGCAAAGCCCTACTGTATAGTCAGACTGTGAAGTCTACTCAATATTTTGTAATAACCTGTAAAAGAAGAGAATCTGGAACATATATATATATATATAACTGAATCATCATGTGTGTGTTAGTCTCCCAGTTGTGTCCGACACTCTTTGAGACCCAATGGACTGTAGCCTGCCAGGCTCCTCTGTCCTTGGGATTCTCCAGGCAAGAATGCTGGAGTGGGTTCTCATTCTCTTCTGCAGAGGCTCTTCCCAATCCAAGGATCAAAGTCTGCATTGCAGACGGACTCTTTACCATCTGAGCCACCAGATCACCATGCTGTATGCCTAAAACGAACACAGTAGTGTAAATCAACTATATTTCAATAAAAGGATGCAAGTGGTCAAAGAAAAAAAGTTAAGAAGGGGTTTCATAGCTCTAAGATAATTTTATCCAAAAAAGAGTGGTGCAAGAATTAGGTTGTTGAAAGTCTTTCATAACTTGGTGAGAAGGATTCCTTTGGTGGAAGGTGTACAGTGATTCTCGCCCGTGACCTTGGCCAGGGGGTGGAAGCCTGCCTGGGGAGAGGTCTTGAGCTCTGGCAGCACCGTGGCTGTTTTGGGATGGGTGTCCTGTGGAAAGGCACAGAGGACTGGCATCTGACCATCCGTTACTTTGCCAGCAGAGTTGCTGTGACTGGGTTTGGATTGGTCTGTGCTCCCAGGGTTTTTCTGGACAAAGGGTGAATGAGTGTTACTTGTGGATCAGAGGATGGCCATGTGGGAGAGCCAGCCAAGAGTCAGTTGATACTGAGCCAAAAAGTCTCTTCTAAGTTCTATGGGCTCCCCGAAGAGGGACTGTGTGTGGTAAATGGCTAGAAATCACTGGGCTAAGAGGAGACAGTGGGGAGATTGATTTCTTGGGTCCTGGGAAAGAATGGCAGAATGTTCCCAGTTGTGACATCTCTGAAGAGGACACAATGTAACTCAAGGCGCCAAGAAATTAACTTTAAGCACCTGCCAGGCTCAGAATGCAAAGCCAGCTTAAAATATAGCCGGTTGCATAAGAACGCTCCTATTTCTCTCTTGTTTCTTGCTACTCTGACCCTTGTGGAATAGTGATGAGAAGTATTTATGCAGAAAATCAGCCTCTGATCAGGGCTAGCTCAGGGAGACACGGCAGCCTGCAGGTCTAGAGAATGAGATGTGGCTGGACTATTTTAGCTATAGAATTGAGAGAATGGGGACTTAAAATGGCCTAGGCTTTTATCCTCTCTAGAAATAAGCAGGGGTGAACCACTCCGTCAGCAGGATTAAAGAGACTGGAGAGCAGCTCCTGTGAGTGCACACTCGTGGGTCATGATTTGTTCAACCTCCTGCCTGTGTTCATTAAGGCTTACGTTGGAATAAAGAACACGGCCTTGCTAGTCTCCAAATGATGCTTTTCATTAATGCATTTCCTTGACTCTAAGTTGCACTAATTTTTCCCATATTTAAAATTGATATGTTATTTAATATGAAAATATTTTGTGTTCTTTCCAAAAATGTTTTCTCAATAATAGTGATACATCATACAATTGCTCAATTTTGAGAATTCTGGAGCTGCATTATTATAAAGAGTCTATGCACTGTTTTCACAAAAGCTTATATTGTTATGTATTTAATACTGAAGAAAGCCACTGAGGGACTGAATTGATCATTTGCGTGCATGCTAAGACGCTCCAGTCATGTCTGACTCTGTAACCCTGTGAACTGTAGCCTGCCAGGCTCCTC
This sequence comes from Bos indicus, assembly GCF_029378745.1. NCBI lineage: Eukaryota > Metazoa > Chordata > Mammalia > Artiodactyla > Bovidae > Bos > Bos indicus. Next base: position 43,198,257 of record NC_091786.1, read on the forward strand.
TGTCTGTGGGAGTCTCCAGGCAAGAATACTGGAGTGGGTTGCCATGCCGTCCTTGAGGGGATCTTCCCAACCCAGGTATCAAGCTCATGTCTCCTGAGGCTCCTGCATTGCAGATGGATTTTTTTTTTTTTTACCATGTTGTCATTTAAATACATGCAATTTCAATCTAAGAAAAGTATAGTTTAGTAAGCTAAAATTCTGATCTTGGATTTTCTACACAATAGCACAGTATTTCTTTGAAAGGTGTAATCTTTGAGAATACTGCTTTCAAAAAACAAATAAACTGACTGAGCAAGGAAGTAATTTGCTAAAAACAGTAAGTCGTTTTGTTAATTGCAATTATTATGACCTGAATAATTACCTAACTTGTAAAGACCTTAGAGCTCATTTTATTCTCAGCTTTGTTGAAATATGACTTGCAGGATGTTTGGCTTTGTTTTACATGAGAAGAAATAGAAGTCTCAATATCTAGGTCAAATATCTTAGACCACGTAAGTAGGATAGGTGAGACCTGCCTCCTGAGAAACTGCATGCAGGTCAAGAAGCAACAGTTAGAACTGGACATGGAACAACAGACTGGTTCCAAATTGGAAACGGAGTATATTAAGGCTGTATATTGTCACCCTGCTTATTTAACGTATATGCAGTGTACATCATAAGAAACGCTGGGCTGGGTGAAGCACAAGCTGGAATCAAGATTGCTGGGAGAAATATCAATAACTCAGATATGCAGATGACTCCAACCTTATGGCAGAAAGTGAAGAAGAACTAGAGAGTCTCTTGATGAAAGTGAAAGAGGAGAGTGAAAACATTGGCTTAAAACTCAACATTCAGAAAACTAAGATCATGGCATCTGGTGCCATCACTTCATGGAAAATAGATGGGGGAACAGTGGAAACAGTGGCTGACTTTATTTTTCTGGGCTCCAAAATCACTGCAGATGGTGATTGCAGCCATGAAATAAAAAGATGCTTGTTCCTTGGAAGAAAAGCTACGACCAAACTAGACAGCATATTAAGCAGAGATATTACTTTGCCAACAAAGGTCCATCTAGTCAAAGCTATGTTTTTTCCAGTAGTCATGTATGGATGTGAGAGTTGGACCATAAAGAAAGCTGAGTGTGGAAGAATTGATGCTTTTGAACTGTGGTGTTGGAGAAGACTCTTGAGAGTCCCTTGGACAACAAGGAGATCCAACCAGTCAATCCTAAAGGAATTCAGTCCTGAATATTCACTGGAAGGACTGGTGCTGAATTTGAAGCTCTAATGCTTTGGTCCCCTGATGCAAAGAACTGACTCATTTGAAAAGACACTGGTGCTGAGAGGGATTGGGGGCAGGAGGAGAAGGTGACGATAGAGGATGAGATGGCTGGATGGCAACACCGACTCAATGGACATGAGTTTGAGTAAACTCTGGGAGTTGGTAATGGACAGGGAGGCCTGGTGTGCTGCAGTCCACGTGGTTGCAAAGAGTCGGACATGACTGAGCGACTGAACAACAATGGCTATAAAAGCATCTTTTTGTCTATAATTAAAAAACGAACAACAAGACATGTGTTAGTAAGGATGTGGAGAAGCTGGCACCCTTGCAGGTTGTTGGTGGATATGTAAAATGATGCAGCTGCTCTGTAAGCGAATTAGGTGAGTCTTCATCCAGTTAAACCATATGGCCCAGCGACTCAACTACTGTGTATGTATCCCAAAGAACTGAAAACAGGAATTCAGACAAAAACTTTTGCACAAAGGTTAGTGGCAGAACCAGTCATAATTGTCAAGGGTGAAAACAACCCTAATGTCCATCAACTGTAAAATGGATAAACTAAATATATTGTATGCATATATGGGAATACTCTACAGCCATATGAAGGAATGAACTTCTGGTACATGCTGTAACATGGATGACTCTTGAACACATGCTAAGTGAAAAAAAAAAAAAAAAAACAGACCCCCAAGTAGAAACTATTCTGTGATTCCATTTATATGAAAAAGCCAGGGTAGGTAATCCATAGAGACAGAAGGCAGATAAGTGGTTGTTAGGGGCTGGGGAGGGGAGGAGTGTGGGTGGCTGCTAATGGGCGCAGAGCTTCCTTTTGGGGTGAGGAGGATGTTCTGGGAATGGTTTTGTATATCATGTAAATGCAGTACCCGCTGTCAGGCTATGCACTTTTACATGGTCTGTGTCACGCTGCATGATCTTTCTGGTTTCTTTCTGAACAGCCTTCAGGTGGGGTGAACCATGACCAAGATTGGTGATAAGGGGGAAATTCCTGAGGCAAACAATCAAAGTCATGCAGGGAACTCAGTTAGGACAATAGTGTACCAGCTCAGGCAAGAGATGATGGTGGCTCGGGACACCATGGTGGTGATGAAGATCTCGGATGAAACGAGTGTGGGGTCACGGAGGAAGTCTGAAGAGGCAGGTGGAAGGCAACGAGATGACTCCTTCCCAAATTGGGTCTGAGAGTGTGGCACACCTGCACAGGAGCTTCCTATTCTGAGGGCCCTGGCACGTTTCAGTGGGCTGAGGACTGCTTGGTTGGTATGAACTGTTATCTAAAAATAGGTAACCAGGTTTACTCGCCTCTGACAGTTGCTTATTTCATTGTTGATAGTTTTCTTTTTTTTTTTGGTCTTACTGTTAGTGGAAGAGGAAACAGAAAACCACGCAATAGTTCCATGCTGCTCCTGCCTCTTATGGAAACAGTGGAGACTGTTTATGGTTTAGTCATTAGGTGTTTTACTGCTCTCTAAAATGGGTAAAACCTTTTTAAAATGTTCCCTTCACTTTGGAAAATAATTTGGGGGCCAACTGGCTGTTTTGCAATTTCGTGATGACGCTGATGATTCCTGTGTTTGTGCTGGGGCTTTGCTGGAGAATTCCGTCCTCCCTTCTGTCATCTCCTGACCTTGAACTGGCCTGCAACAGGCTATAGAAACCATTTTGAGTTTCTGCAAAAGAGAGTTAGGTTAAAACCTCAAGCACGGGTTGGATTATTCTGCATTTGTTTTATTTTATTTTTACTATAAAAGAAGAAAAAAATGTATAAACCCTAGCTTTTTCAACAAGTCAAATCATTTTGTGTAAAAGAAATAGTACCAGAGAATTTGAATTCAGTAACTTTTCATTTTGATCAGCCAGTTTTGTGTTTCATTAGATCAGTTGTACTCCCGTCCTCAGTCGGGGCTACTCTGAGGCTTTTAGGCAAGCCTAGATAAATGGGAGTGAGATGAAGTAGTAATTGGGACCATGAAAAGCCTGCTACCCTACCTTTTCTGTAAATGGGACAACTCAATTATCTGAAAAGTATTTGTGTAGTGGAGACGCAAGTGGAGTGAATAATAACTTGGGTGGATGCTAAGGAAAGAATTCCTGTGGCAAAGAATTGAAGTCAATGTGCTCAGTTTTCCCTGAGTGCAAACGTGAGTAGATTTGTTCAGTGTTATTTGTTTTTATAACTAACATAATACTATTTCCACAAAAGGGAAAAAAATTAAGATCAGGAACCATGCGCGCCCGTGAGCATGGGCGATTTCCAAGCTGACAGGACTTAGGCTCGCCTCTGGGCTACAGTGCATTGAAGTCTTTTTCCATCTCTCAAGTTTCTGAAGATCAGTGAGCTCCTCTGTATAATGGAAACTGTCCCATAAAAAGGAAACTGGGATAGAAAGCTACTTGTAAAAATGTGTTTTATTGGAAAATAACATCCCCAGGCACTGTAAGTTAGACTTCAACTTTCCAGTGCAAGAATATAAAAATAGGTCAAGAGATATATTAAAATAGATCATGGTGAGGTTGTTCCAATGACTATCACAGATAAGCCAGAGACAGCATGTCATAGATAATACGGGTTTTCTTCCTGGGAAGTTTCAGCTATAACTAGATAGGTTCAAAGTGGCAGTCATTCATAAACCCATAGGGGATAATGGAGTTCTTTTTGCTCAGTTTCTCTTCTCACTCAGATTAGTCTGCCACCTTCCTTATAGCCCATTTCATCTTAATAATCAACCCCTTGCTCCCTTGACAGACTGCTGGTTACAGAAGCTGCCCTTCTCTGGCTATGACTTTGGCTAGGTTGAAAATTCTGGAACAGAATGGAGTGTAGTAAAATGGGATGAATCCTAAAATATTAAATTAGAAGCAATATGTTCTCCATCTAGTGCAGTATTTTTTAAAAATGGAATCGGTTTTCAGTATTTTAAAATCGGAAGTTTATACACACACATACACAAATCCCAGGAAAATTGACTCCTGGGCATATATCTGGAAAAGATGAAAACTCTAATTTGAAAAGAGAGATGTACCTCAATGTTCAAAGCAGCACTATTTACAATAGCCAAGACATAGAAGCAGCATAAGTATCCATCGACAGGTAAATGGATAAAGAGGATGTGGTGCATACATACAGTGGAAAACTACAAAGCCGTAAAAAGAGTGAAATAATGCCACTTGCCATGACATGGTTGCAACTAGAGATGATCATACTAAGTGAAGTAAGTCAAAGATATCATATGATGTCACTTGTATGTGGAATCTAGAAAAATGATACAAATGAACTTATTCTTAAAACAGAAATAGACACAGACGTAGAGAAAGAACTTATGGTTAGCAAAGGGGAAGAGAGGGATAAATTGGGAGTTTGGGATTAACTGGTAACAAACTACTATATATAAAATAGAGAAACAACAAGGGCCTCCTGCATAACACAGGGAACCATATTCAGTATCTTGTAATAGCCTATAATGGAAAAGAATCTGAAACAGGATGCACATATAACTGAATCAGTTTTCTGTACACCAGAAATGTGGCAAGTCCAATTTTTTTAAATGGAAAAAATAAGAATTAGAGAACTGTAGCCATGGAGTCATGTTCTCATATGGTTCATCAGCTGTTGCCAAGCAGGAACACTCTTCAGGAGGTTTAAGGGCACAGAGTTCCCTGGGTTGGCTTTTTTCTTACTCCTGGTCAGCACTGCTGGTCTGCTTTCCCTGCCCGGGTCCCCTATAAATTTGAGTTGAAAACCCCATGTTAATGAGTGTGAATGAGAGCCCCATATCAATGAATGTGAGCCTTTGTGTGCAGTGGAGGTGGCTAATCAGAGCCAGTTGACGCCTTTCTGACCTTAAGCCCTAAACGTGCAGAACCAAGCCTTACAATCCCCTCCTGCTTTGTTCTTGTCCTTTGTTTGCTGTTTGCTACCATTTAACAGTGGTTAATGCGATTCATTCGTGAGAGGAGTTGTGGGAAAGAGAGTGGTGTGGAAGGGCTCTTCCTGGGCGGACTGTCCTTGGATGTCTCTGAGAGGGGATATGACCCCATCTAAAGAAGCTTGCAGCAGGAGAAAATAATTATCTTTCTTCCAAATTGCTGCAGTCTTTCTGGAGGGCAATTTATTAGAGCATTTATAAAATGCTGTAAAAGTATATATCCTTTCACCCTGGAATTTCATTCCTGGAAACATATTTTGAAGGAAGAAGCAGACATGGGGTCAACCCACATATGGTGATGGTATTTATAATTGCAAAAAATAAATATTTAGATTGTGTCTATATTTTAAAGTTAGAATAAATTATGGCATATTATTATGAATTGAAGCTATGTCACCACTGAAAATAATGTTTCAAAGAATATTCAACGATGGGGTAAATGTCGATAATGTGTTATAAAATGGACCAAAGCAATAAGATTCCAACTCTCTGAAACTCACATTTGTTTGCAGATATACAGGGAAAAACCAGAACTATTTCATGACAAAATGTTAATAGTGGTTATCTAGAATGGTGACTTTGATTTTTTTTTTCTTTTCTATAATTTGCGTATTTTTTTTTTTGCTGCTAATAAGTAATTTTTTTAAACAGGAAAAAATTTATTTAAAGATTCTTTCCTCCTATTCCTCTTCTCAGTTTCCCACAATCTCCTTCACAACAGTCAACAATTAGAATTAGGTACAAGAATCAAAAGGTCAGAATGGTCACCAAGTGACTGATTTTAGAGCATCTTAGGCAAGAGCCAGTCTGCATGAGTCCAAGTTCCAGGTCAGATGAAATTCTTTGGCTTCATGAGCTTCAGCAAGTATTTCGCTTTTCTGTACCTCAGTTTCCCCAACAGTAAAATGAACGTGTGACAGTATCTACATCCTTGGATTGCTGGTGTCTCCCAGAATGGAAGCTTGTTCTCCTCCCATGACTGCAAGCATTTTCCTCCTTTCTTAGTAATTTCCCTTCTCCAGATCTTCCACGAAGATCTAAGATCTCACTCCTAGAATTAGCCGCTTATTCCATTGCCCTCAGTGCTTTCCTGATGGGAGTCCTTAAAGGACAAAGTCCAGAAGGGAATGAGGTTTTCTTTTTAAAAAAACCTTTACACTGTATAGTGTATAGTTCTTTTACACTGTTGTGCTAGATTCTTCTGATGGTGAGAGAGTTAATTCTTAGACAGGTTGACAAGAAGTCTGGGAGGAGGAGGAGGAAGGGATTCAGGGCCCTTGAGGAGGAGAAAGGGACAAACTTTTTTTCTACATTGCTTTGTCTTAGTCATAGAAGATGTTTTTTCTCAAACTCTCTTTAAGACTAACTTTCTTTAACCTCAGAGCTAATAATTACACAACAAAGCAACTCATGTTGCTCAAGGGTACGTTTTTCCTTAAGCTGTGTACTAATGATTACATAACAACGTCAGCACAAGCTGGAATCAAGATTGCTGGGAGAAATATCATTAACTTCAGACATGCAGATGACATCACCTTACGGCAGAAAGCTAAGAACTACAGAGTCTTTTGATGAAAGTGAAAGAGGAGAGTGTAAATGTTGGCTTAAAACTCAACATGGAGAAAACTAAGATCATGGCATCCAGGCCGATCACTTCTTGGCAAAGAGATGGGAAACAATGTAAACAGTGACAGACTTTATTTTTGGGCTCCACAATCACAGCAGATGGTGACTGCAGCCATGAAATTAAAAGGCGCTCGCTCCTTGGAAGACAAGTTATGACCAACCCAGACAGCTTATTAAAAAGCAGAGACGTTACTTTGCCAGCAAAGGTCTGTGTAGTCAAAGCTATAGTTTTTTCAGTAGTCATGTATGGATGTGAGAGTTGGACTATAAAGAAAGCTGAGTGCTGAAGTATTGATGCTTTTGACCTGTGGTCTTGGAAAAGATTCTTGAGAGTCCCTTGGGCTGCAAGAAGATCTAACCAGTCCATCCTGAAGGAAATCAGTCCTTAATATTCATTGGAAGGACTGATGCTGAATTTGAGGCTCCAATACTTTGGCCACCTGATATGAAGAACTGACTCATTGGAAAAGACTCTGATGTTGGGAAGGATTGAGGGCAGGAGGAGAAGGGGATGACAGAGGATAAGATGGTTGGATGGCATCACCAACTCAATGGACATGAGTTTGAGTAAGCTCTGGGAGTTGGTGATGGACAGGAAGGCCTGCCGTGCTGCAGTCCATGGGCTTGCAAAGGGTCAGACAGGACTGAGCAACTGAACTGAACTGAACAGCAATGTATCTTGCTTGAGGACATGTTTTTCCTTTTTAACAAGAACCTTCTGACTAACCTTGTTATCGTAAGATGTATGTTGTGGGAGTGGGCCTAGTCAGTCGGTTCAGTTCAGTTGTGCAACATTTACACTCTTTCACTTTCATCAAGAGGCTCTTTAGTTCCTCTTCACTTTCTGCCATAAAGGTGGTGTCATCTGCATATCTGAGGCTATTGATATTTCTCTCGGCAATCTTGATTCCAGCTTGTGCTTCATCCAGCCCAGCATTTCTCATGATGTACTCTGCATATAAGTTAAGTAAGGAGGGAGACAATATACAGCCTTGACATACTCTTTACCTGATTTGGAACCAGACTGTTGTTCCATGTCCAGTTCTAACTGTTGCTTCTTGACCTGCATACAGATTTCTCAGGAGGCAGGTCAGGTGGTCTGGTATTGCCATCTCTTGATGAATTTTCCACAGTTTGTTGTGATCCACACAGTCAAGGCTTTGGCATAGTCAATAAAGCAGAAAGAAATGTTTTTCTGGAATTCTCTTGCTTTTTTGATGATCCAGTGGATGTTGGCAATTTGATCTCTCGTTCCTCTGCCTTTCCTAAAACCAGCTTGAACATCTGCAAGTTCATGGTTCATGTACTGTTGAAGCCTGGCTTGGAGAATTTTGAGCATTACTTTGTTAGCGTGTGAGATGAGTGCAATTGTGCAGTAGTTTGAGCATTCTTTGGCATTGCCTTTCTTTGGGATTGAAAGGAAAACTCCTTTTCCAGTCCTCTGGGCACTGCTGAGTTTTCCATATTACTGGCATAATGAGTAACAGCATCATTTTTTAGGATTTGAAATAGGTCAACTGGAATTCCATCACCTCCACTATCTTTGTTCATAGTGATGCTTCCTAAGGCCCACTTGACTTTGCATTCCAGGATGTCTGGCTCAATACAGAAATTCACTTTCCAGGATGATGGTCAATACAGAAATAAGATTTATTATGTTCTTTGCAGCCAAAGATGGAGAAGCTCTATGCAGTCAGGAAAAGCAAGACTGGGAGCTGACTGTGGCTCAGATCATGAACTCTATTGCCAAATTCAGACTTAAAGGAAGGGGGGAAAATCGCTAGACCATTCAGGTATGACCTAAATGAAATCCCTTACAATTATACAGTGGAAGTGACAAATAGATTCAAGGGATTAGATCTGACAGACATAGAGTGCCTGAAGAGCTATGGATGGAGTTCATGACATTGTACAGGAGGCAGGGATCAAGACCATCCCCAAGAAAAAGAAATGCAAAAAGGCAAAATGGCTATCTGAGGAGGCCTTACACATAGCTGAGAAAAGAAGAGAAGGGAAAGGCAAAGGAGAAAAGGAAAGAAATATCCATTTGAAAGCAGAGTTCCAAAGAGTACCAAGGAGAGATAAGAAGGCCTTCTTAGTGATCAATGCAAAGAAATATAGGAAAACAATAGAATGGGAAAGACTAGAAATCTCTTCTAGAAAATTAGAGATACCAAGGGAACAATTCATGCAAAGATGGACACAATAAAGGACAGAAATGGGCCTTTCAGAAGCAGAAGATATTAAAAAGAGATGGCAAGAATACACAGAAGAACTGTACAAAAAAGATCTTCATGACCCCAATAACCAGGTTCGTGTGATCACTCACCTAGAGTCAGACATCCTGGAATGGGAAGTCAAGGAGTGGGCCTGGTAAGACCTTTCTATTGTTAGTTCTAATCTTGTTCATTTAAGATGCATGCTGTGGGAGTGGGTCTGGTAAAAGCAAATAAGGCCTTGAGAAGACTGGAGAGGGACCCATTCTGATGTCTATGTCAGAAGGTTTCTCTCTCCTTTTTCACTGTAATAAAAGTTCTGCCACACAAAAACTCTGAGTGATCAAGCCTCGTCCCTGGTCCTGCAGCTAAATCTTCTTCAGAGGTCAAGAATCAGACATCGTTCACTGTAAGCTACCAACCGCAAAGTGCATCAGTTACACATGTTCCCCCTCTTTTTTGGATTTCCTCCCCATTTAGGTCACCACTGAGCATAGAGTTCCCTCTGCTCTACTGTAGGTTCTTACTAGTTATCTCTTTTATGCACACCAGTATGTGTTGTCAGCCTCAATCTCCACTTCATCTCATCTCCCCTTGGTATCTATACATTTATTCTCTATGTCTTTCTCTCTTTCTCTTTGCAAATTTCTCTTTGCAAATAGGTTTATCTGCACCAGTTTTCTTAGATGAGCCCTCAGTATTCACTGTCAAGCATTTCTCCCACCAGCTGCTTCCCCTCTGTCTCCTCTTGTTCATCATTGCCTGCTCTGTCTTTGAATGCTCTTAAGTTTCATATGAAGCTGGAGATGGGTAGGGTATTTTTGATAAAAGAGTTCTACCAAACTATTCATCAAGGAAGACAGATACACTCTTGCCAACAGCCAACGAGTGCCTGTGTTGTCCCCTGCTTGTTGTAGGACTTGAGGGAGGCCCCAGCTTTAGTGAGGTGTTCATATTAGAGCCATCCTGTTTCAAATCTCCCTGCTGTCTGGGTCAGCCTGGGGAAGTTACCTATCATTTTAGAATCTGCATTAGTTCACGTGTTGAGAGGAAAACCGTACGTGCTGGGGGGAGGTGGAGGCTTGGAGAAGCATGCTATATATACACTTGACCCTGCTGCCTTCCAAGATATTAAATCATATAATAAAGCCACGTTGCTATGATGTTGACACAGGAATGGAAGGTAGATACATGGAACATGATACACATAGCAGAAGTAGATCTTAATTATATATGAGAATATGGGCAGCTAAATAGGAAAAGGAATACATCAAGGCTGTATATTGTCACCCTGCTTATTTAACTTACATGCAGAGTACATCATGAGAAACGCTGGACTGGAAGAAACACAAGCTGGAATCAAGATTGCCGGGAGAAATATCAATAACCTCAGATATGCAGATGACACCACCCTTATGGCAGAAAGTGAAGAGGAACTAAAAAAGCCTCTTGATGAAAGTGAAAGTGGAGAGTGAAAAAGTTCAACATTCAGAAAACGAAGATCATGGCATCCGGTCCCATCACTGCATGGGAAATAGATGGGGAAACAGTGTCAGACTTTCTTTTTTTGGGCTGCAAAATCACTGCAAATGGTGACTGCAGCCATGAAATTAAAAGACGCTTACTCCTTGGAAGGAAAGTTATGACCAACCTAGATAGCATATTGAAAAGCAGAGACATTACTTTGCCAACAAAGGTCCGTCTAGTCAAGGCTATGGTTTTTCCCGTGGTCATGTATGGATGTGAGAGTTGGACTGTGAAGAAGGCTGAGCGCTGAAGAATTGATGCTTTTGAACTGTGGTGTTGGAGAAGACTCTTGAGAGTCCCTTGGATGCAAGGAGATCCAACCAGTCCATTCTGAAGGAGATCAGCCCTGGGATTTCAGCATCAGGGAATGATGCTGAAGCTGAAACTCCAGTCCTTTGGCCACCTCATGTGAAGCGTCGACTCATTGGAAAAGACTCTGATGTTGGGAGGGATTGGGGGCAGGAGGAGAAGGGGATGCCAGAGGATGAGATGGCTGGATGGCATCACTGACTCGATGGACGTGAGTCTGAGTGAACTCTGGGAGTTGGTGATGGACAGGGAGGCCTGGTGTGCTGCGATTCATGGGATCACAAAGAGTTGGACACGACTGAGCAACTGAACTGAACTGAACTGAAGAGATTTCATGTCACTACCTTTTGCCTGTCCCCCAGCCATGGTCTCCACTACCCAACTCAGATCTCTGTCCTGGTCAGTTACCCATATTGCCCAGATTGCAAGGTGCCCCCTCTTCTCAGGCCCAGCACCTGTGGAAGCTCTACTAGAAACAGTGACTCAATATGATTTGATTTGCCACTCAGAGATGTTGGCAGAGGAGGGGAGAGGGTGAAAGCCATAAGCCCCTCATTTCTGAATGAGTCTATAATGTATGCTGCTGCTGCTAAGTCGCTTCAGTCGTGTCCGACTCTGTGCGACCCCATAGACGGCAGCGTACCAGGCTCCCCTGTCCCTGGGATTCTCCAGGCAAGAACACTGGAGTGGGTTGCCATTTTCTTCTCCAATGCATGAAAGTGAAAAGTGAAAGGGAAGTCGCTCAGTCGTGTCTGACTCTTAGGGACCCCAGGGACTGCAGCCCACCAGGCTCCTCCATCCATGGGATTTTCCAGACAGGAGTACTATAATGTATAGATGGCTCTTATACACACCCTGGGAATAATGAGAGGAATTCCTGTACCAGCAGACTACTGTATTCTTAACAGAATCAGGCAAATGTAATTGCTTCCTGTGAAATGATCAACATGGGACCCATTCTTCAAAGAATCAAACCATACCTAAGTGCTGCTTCTTCCTTGTAATCTCTTCTGAACCTTCCAGCTGCAAATTTCTGTTTTACCTATGCTCACATAATGCTTGATTGTTCTCTGATAATACAAATTATTCAGCCATAAAAATAGAACAAAACTGGGTCATTTGTAGTGTTGTGGATTCACCTGGAGTCTGTCATACTGAGTAAAGTACGTCAGAAAGAGAAAAGTAAATGCTGTGTATTAACGCATAGATGTGGAATCTGGAAAAATGCTACTGATGAACCTCTTTGCAGGGCAGAAATAGAGATGTCCCTTCTCACGTAGAGACTGGATTTGTGGACACAGTGGGAGAAGGAGAGGGTGGGACGAATTTAGAGAAGAGCATTGATGTATCTATACGACCATGTGTAAATAGACAGCTAGTGGGAAGCTGCTGTAGCACCAAGAGCCCAGCTCAGTGCTAGAGGAGCTCTGTGATAACCTGGAGGAGTGGAATGGGGAGTGGGGAGGAGCCTCAAGTGGGAGGGTATATATGTATGTTTATAGCTGATTCACTTTGTTGAACAGCAGAAACTATCTCAATATTGTAAAATAACTATAGTCCAATTAAAAATAAATTTTTAAAAGTGAGGGTTAAAGGTTAAGGTTTCTATGCCAATTTTTAGATAAGTGTGCAAACTTAGGGGGCTTCCCTAAGTTCCCTAAGTGGCTCAGATGGTAAAGAATCTGCCTGCAATGCAGGAGACTTGGGTTCAACCCCTGGGTCAGGAAGATCCCCCTGGAGAAGGGAATGACAACCCACTACAGTATTCTTGCTGGAGAATTCCATGGACATAGTAGCCTGGTGGGATACAGTCCACGGGGTCACAAAGAGTCGGACATAAATGAGTGACCACACTTTCACACTTTTTCACAGACTGCAGAACTTTATCCTGGTCCCAGTTTCCTCATGTTGAAAACAGAGACCATCGGATGTGCTTGGCTGACATGAGTGCTCACTGCACGTTGGCTGCTGCTGTTCTTACACGTGGTTTGCGGCGTCCTGTCCCTCCAGGTAGGTGAGTTCTCCAGGAGAAAATCTTTCTTTGCTTTTGCTCAGTGTTGTGGATTCCCAACTCATATTTACTCAATGGGTAAAAATGTGAATGTGATTAGTCAAGTTATTCAGATAAAAATGATTTATCAGGGGAAGGAAAACAGATCAGTAGGCTTAGATACAACAAAGGTTCATCTAGTCAAGGCTATGGTTTTTCCAGTGGTCATGTATGGATGTGAGAGTTGGACTAAAAAGAAAGCTGAGCGCCGAAGAATTGATGCTTTTGAACTGTAGTGTTGGAGAAGACTCTTGAGAGTCCCTTGGACTGCAAGGAGATCCAACCAGTCCATCCTAAAGGAGATCAGTCCTGAATATTCATTCGAAGGACTGATGCTGAAGCTGAAACTCCAATACTTTGGCCACCTGATGCGAAGAACTAACTCATTGGAAAAGACCCTAATGCTGAAAAAGACTGAGGGCAGAAGGGGACGACAGAGGTTGAGATGGTCGGATGGCATCACTGACTCGATGTACGCGAGTTTGAGTAAGCTCTGGGAGTTGGTGATGGACAGGGAAGCCTGGCATGCTGCAGTCCATGGGGTCACAAAGAGTCAAAAGGACTGAGCGACTGAACTGAACTGACCCGACTGAGGGTTGGATACACCTGCTTCCTGAAGACACATCTTTAGGACTGAAAACATCTTGTAGCATTTCAATCATATAACTTTAAGTATTTAAGGTTCCAGACTGAGCTTTTGTCGTGCTTTCTGCCTCTTGCCCTCAGAACTTATTTCTTACCCATTCTGTGCTAACCCCCGCTGGCATCAGTCCCATAAAAGAAAATGAATGTTCTTATTCCTAAATGAATAATGACACTGTAACTTTTTTTTTTTCTTTTCCTTTTTCCCCCACAGGGGATTCTTCCCTTGTCTTATTGGAGCAATGAGACAACACAGAGAAAGGACTTTGGCATTCTTTTCTTGAAATGGAAAGAGACGTCTCAAAAGCAAATATTTCACATTTGTTGTGGGCGCTTCTGACTCATGTCTTAATTTACATTATTGGGCAGCTCTAGGTTACTGAGCTGACATCTGGAGAAAAGGCCTGAAGTGGGGAGGTTTGGCAGTCTCTGCCTTTTCCCATGACCACAAGGATGAAGGATAGCTTTGTAGTGATGACAGCTTGGGACATAGTTCTAGAAATCTTTCCTTGTCGTTAATATGCATTAAATGTCTATGTATGCACATGGATTTTAATATTCTTTCTCTTCTTGTCCTCTAAGTGTTGAATAGTGTGGCTCTCTCCATTGATACCTTGACATCTGTAAGAAGTGGGGCAGAGTGGGGGTGGGAGAGGTTGAGCATCAATTTTTCTCAGATTTAGGACTAATCTGCATGACCTTCACACAGACTAGAGGGGTGGCTGTGATGGTGAGTCCTGTATTGTGGTCAGAGGGGCTTCCTCCTCCCCTCTTCCTCCTCCTGTTTCCTCCACCAACACTCTCTCCCCCTTCTCTTCTCGCTCCCTTCTTTCCACCTCCTCTTTAAATGTTTTGGTTTGTTCTTAATGAAAAAGCAATCATGGAGCACTGTCATTCTTTTCAGAGAAGAAGTGTAGCCTCTAGAGATTTTTTAAGTATTATTCAAGTTTATCTGGTTCTGATTTTCGGCCTCTCACTGAAAGCTTTCGGTAATCCTGCCTGGAAATCCTTTTGGTCTCAGTTCCCTATTTGAAAACAGCGTGTCCCGTTAAGATGACATAGTGGGATCTGACTTTAAGAGTGTAAAAAAAACATGCTGAGCTTCCACCATGAGTGTTTTATTCTTCACTTGGGGATTCCAGCTTTGTGGCTCATCATTAAAGCACATCAAGGAGTTAAAACCTTGTACATGTACAGCCCATCACACATAGGGTTCCCATTTCCTGAGAAAGAAAGCTGTTTACTCGTGAAATACATTTTCATATTATTTCTTCTTATATATGGTCAAAATTGGACTTTAATATCATGATTGATCAGCACAGGTTTACGCCTTGCCCCTTGATGCCAGTGTTAAAGGCGGAGTTTTGGGGATCATCCAACTGCCTTACCCTGGAGATATCCAGGCTCAGAAGTGGGGTTTTGGCCTGGAGCTAGTTGATTACCAGCAGACACAGAAGAGGAACTCAAGTTAGCTCTTCCTAACAGTACCAGTCATATTGCTTATTTCCGGTGAAGGCTGTCAGAGCATGAAGAAGCTATGGATTGATAAGTTGTGCTGACTGCAAGATCACAGGACAACAAAGAAGAGGGTGGGCCCCATCGTCAGGCTGATTTAGCCTCAAATTCCATACTCTCTAGCTGAGTACTTTGGGCAAGCCTCAGATGATTCTCTCTGCACTTCTACCTACCCAACCCAAGAAAGCATGAAATAAAAGTGTTTTCCTAAGTAAAGTAGCAAGGAAAGTAACCACCAGACATGAAGTATGTGGTGAGTTTTAGCTCCACATTGTGTTAGAAGTACGAGAAGAGTAGTCGTAGTAGTAACAGTAGCAGCAGCAGCAGCAGCAGTGATGGGAATAGTAGTGGGACTACTAGTATTAGTAGCATTACACCTCTCATTATCAGTGCTTATACTTCTTTTCCCTGGACTAGTCATTCCCGTGGGGTTTGGGGTATATGGTATCCTATAATTGAGTTTGTTTCAACTGAAGGTTAAGATCAGGTGGATCCTTAAGACGGATAAAAATTCAGAGTGATCCAGGAGAATGTGCTCACTGTGAAAGCGGCTCTGGGAGAGAGCTTTGCTGCCTCCTATGATTTCAAACACTTTTAGGCCATCCAAACACAAATTCACACATCCATGAGTTCATTCAATTGTTCCTGGATGAGTTCTATGTGCCAGGTCCCAAAGTCATGATACATTAAAAACTCAAGTGCTAGAAGAATGCTTGCTGCCATCACTAGCTTTTTCCATTGCTTTGTGGCCTCTAAAGGAACTTGTTGGATATAAAAGAGAGACTGTAAGTTTTGGGGTTGTAAGACATAGATTGTAACATCAGGACCAACCAGCTCAGGAAGGAATAGCTTGTGTCATGATTGACCCAGAAACAAGACATATCTTGACAGCACTAAGCCACATATTTATAAACCAACTCAAATTCTACATGAAATAGACAAAATATTTTGTATATATCCCAAAGGGGTTTACTTTGACTCTTGAGCCTATTGAAGTTATCCAAAGCAGAGATGCAAAGAATGCTGGGAAAACCTGCAGCACTATCAAACTATATGTTTTTTTGAAATGGCAACCTTATATTTAGTAAGTTTCTCCCTCCCTCCCTTTCTATGAAGATATATACATGCTTTATCCCAGCGAGAATCTGGGATCAGAGCCTTCTAACTCCATCAATCCACCATTTATTGGACACCTACCATATGTCAGACTCTGTGCTGGGCTCTTTGCATGCCTGGTCACCCATGGGGGAGACATTATTACTGAAAACTACTATTTAGAGAAGTTCAATAGAAAGGGAGGATTTGGATCTCCTTGAGTCCAAGTCTGTGACAGTATCCACCACTTAAGAAATAGAAGCATAAAAAAGTCGTAGAATGAAATTCCTCAAAGAAAGAGTGAACGTTTTTGCATCCTGGGCTTGTTGTAAGATTATCTGGGGTTGTGGTTTATCTTAAGTTTGGATTTCTGATGAGACAGTAGGTTATAAACATGGTTAGGGACTTTCCTGGAGGTTCAGTGGTTAAGCCTTGGCACTTCCACTGCAGGGCGTGCAGGTTGGGTCCCTGGTGGGGACACTAAGACCCCACATGGTGTGGGGTGCAGCCAGAAAGTGAAAAAAATATTTGGAGTGTGCTCGTTAGTGAACGCAGCAGCCTGGCCTACTCTGTCCGTAAACTTGAATGATGTTGGGTTTTCTGTAAGACTCTGCAGACCCAGAAACTGTTTAAGGAGGTTTCCCATGAGAACAAAGGGAAGATATTTTAGAATACAAATTGCTAAGAGGCATCTTTTAAGCTGTCATGAGCATCCACGTTATAATGCTGTGTGTTCAACATCAATTGTCCAAGGTGATAACTCTGAGCAGGAACTAAGGAAAAGAGGAGGGTAAAAGAAGCTTGCAAGCTCACTAAGAGTCATTACACCACTCAAGTCACCGGTGAGAGGTATATCTCAAACATAAAGGCACGTCCAGTATACTTCCCTTACTTGTTCAAACACGGGAGCATGGACAACAAAACAGCTAAGGGCTATTGTGTCAGAAGAAACAGTTTCTCTTAATTGTTTTTAAGTGGAGAGTATCCAGTCACCATCGTGTTTGAATTTTAACATGTAGACCCTAACTGAAAAATAAATGGATAGAAAATCAACACATGTTCTTTTGTACATTGTATTGATTGAAGGCTTGTAGATTCTGTTTGGAGTTTGAAAAAGGATGCACATCAAGAGGAAAGAAAGAGCTTTTTATCAGCACTGTTTTCTTAATTCAAGTAGAGCTGATTTACAATGCTGTGCTGGTGTAAGGCGTACAGTAAAGTCATTCAGTTTTATATCTGTGTATTCTCTATACACAATATATGGATATAAGTTATTACAAATACTGAGTAGAGTTCCCTGTGCTACACAGGAGGTTCTTGTTTGTCTGTTGTACATGTATTAATACCAGTGTGCACCTGCTAATCCCAAATCCCCGCTACACAGGAGGTTCTTGTTTGTCTGTTGTACATGTATTAAAACCAGTGTGCACCTGCTAATCCCAAATCCCCAGCTCATCCCATAAGTTTGCTTTCTAATTCTGTGAGTCTATTTCTGTTTCCTAATTTGCATCATTTTTTAGACTCCGCATACTAGTGATGTCATGTGGTCTGTCATTCTCTGTCTGATTGACTTTACTTAGCACAACAGTCTCCAGGTCCGTCCATGTTGCTGCAAGTGACATGATTTCATTGTTTTTAATGACCGAGTGATATTCCATTGCGTACATGTACCACGTATTTATCCATTCATCTGTAGATGGACACTTAGGTTGCTTCCATATTTGGCTATTGTAAATAGTGTTGCAATGAACATTACAAGTGACATGATTTCATTGTTTTTTAACGACCGAGTGATATTCCATTGCATACATGTACCACGTATTTATCCATTCATCTGTAGATGGACACTTAGGTTGCTTCCATGTCTTGGCTATTGTAAATAGTGTTGCAATGAACATTACAAGTGACATGATTTCATTGTTTTTTAATGACTGAGTGATATTCCATTGCATACATGTACCACATATTTATCCATTCATCTGTAGATGGACACTTAGGTTGCTTCCATATTTGGCTATTGTAAATAGTGTTGCAATGAACATTGGGGTGCAAACATCCTTTTGAATTATAGTTTTCTCTGGATATGTGCCTGGGAATGGGATCTCCAGATCCTGTGGTAGCTATGTTTTTAGTTTTTTAAGGAACCTCTGTATTATTGTCCATACTGGCTGTACCAGTTTAGCTGCAGTAATCAAAATAGTATGGTACTGGAAGAAAAACAGAAATATATATCAGTGAAGCAGGATAGAAAGCCAAGAAATAAACCCATGCGCCTATGGTCAATTAATCTACAACAAAGCAGACAAGAATACACAATGGGGAAAAGGTCTCTTCAGTGAGTGGTGCTGGGAAACTGAACAGGTACATGTAAAAGAATGAAAAATTCTAGAACATTCCCTGACACCATACAAGCAAAAATAAACTCAAAGGGATTAAAGACCTATATGTAAGACAAGATAGTATAAAGATCCTAGAGGAAAACATAGGCTGAACATTCTCTGACATAATTTTCAGCAGTGTCTTTTTGGGTCCACCTACTAGAGTAATGGAAATTATTAAAAAAAAAAAAAAAAAAAAAAACAACTAAACAAGTGGGACCTAATTAGACTTAAAAGTTTTTGCCCAGCTAAGGAAACCATAAACACAACAAAAAGCCTACAGAATGGGAGAAAATGTTTGCAAATGATGCAACTGACAAGGGATTTATCTCCAAAATATACAAACAGCTCCTACAGTTCAATATCAGCATCTGTCTTGACTCCCATCTAACCCAGAGAGCAGCCCACATGCCTGTATCTCTACTGCGAGCTGTGACAGAGGTGAGGTGCAAAAGAGAGTTACCTGGGACCATGCGTCCATACAGTCCTGCTAGGAGAGCATCTCTTAATGGAACTGAACCACAGCCTCAGACGTTGTGAGCTGTTCCATTGTGCACCTATCCACACCTCAGCTTTTTCTCCCTGTTAAGCCTGCATTCTCAAAATATGCAAGAGTATAATGGCTGGTTGCAGGCCTTGGAACTTGAATATGTTTATGTTGGAATGTAACCATGCACACCTAAGCAGGACCAATCTGAGTTTTTCTCTCTGTTTACTACAGTTTTTTTTTAAGTGGAAATAGCCTTGAGCCTATATGTCAGGGTTTGAACTTCTATCTCATAGTGTGTTGTAAAGATCAAACAAAAGAAAACATGGGGAAAATATTTTAAAATGTAAGGAAAAGGAATATTCTGGGAAGATAACAGCTTGTTTTCTTTTAGTCCTGTTTCCAATCTTTCCCACATGAGCCAAATGACTGCTAGAATTGGAAGGAAGTTGGTTGGAAGTGAGGCTTTGGTTCTGCAGGAGTTATGGTGAGGCAAAGCTTCCTGCCTTCATTTGTGGATGAGATCTTAAAGACCGGTACCAGAGGGAACTGCAGTGAGACTCAGAAATATCAAGTCTTGAGAAAACCATGACCTCACCTCTTTGTGGGCCCCTAACAGAAGGTCACCATCTCCATATGTGGGGCTGGGCTCCTGGTGCTCAGGAGGCCAAGAATCGACTGGATGGATGGAGCCCTCCACGCCCGTAGGCTGAGAGAGGGAAAGCAGACCAGGGATCCAGTAAGGAATTCCCTGTGATGCCTTCAGAGACTTACGGAGTACAGAGCACTTAACTTCCCACTGCTCACCAGGCTTCAGAAACCCCAGTAATTACACTTGAGAAGAGAAAATTTCCTGGAGCTAAAAACAATTTTAGTGCAAAAGTCTTTGGTTTAATTGAAGGAGAGGATGGTCAGAGTAGAGACTGAATCCAGGGAATCAATGGGAAAAAATTCTTAAAACAGAGAGCAAAAACACAAAGAGAGAAATTATGATAAAAAGATAAGAGACATGAAAGATAGACGCTGAACATCTAGATGCACATAAAACTTAAGAAAATGTATCTGAAAAGCTGAGTCACAGGATGAAAGAGCATGTTTAGGTCCAGGAAGTATGGATGAGATGAGAAAAGACAGCTTCAGGAGCACACCTGGAAATTCTGAGAACCTTCCTGTGAGATCAGTTACACATAAAGGGAAAGATTCATGCTGTTATGCTTGCATTTCCAATCCTTATAGTGAAATCTAGGAACAGTGTTATAATTCCTAGAGATAACAGATTTCAGGAGTTTAACCTGAGAGTCTCTTACAAAAAACTGTAATTCACTTGGCATGCTAAGCAATTCAATTAAGACTTTGTAATAATTCAGATAATATATCTCTGAGGAAAACACAATGGTCTAGAAGAGATTCTAACTGAACAAGTGAAGGAGAGACGAGTAATCAGGCCAGGGAAGTGCAACATGAAGTGGAGACTGTGCACAACGCATCCGAGAATGAATCAGTGCTTATTTGTGTGTTTACTTAGATACAGATGGATAATGAGAGACTGAGATGAGAAATATAATTTATGTGTGATATAAATGCCAAATATGATTAATATGATGGAGACAAGAGACACAATGTATTGGAAATTCAACTAATAGTTTAGAACTAAAATTGCTAAATTCTGAGTAAGTCCAAGGACTTGAGGGGAGGGGAAAAGTAAAATCATTCAAATTCTTCAATGTTGATGGGAGGGTGAAAGAAAGAAACGTCTGTATGTAATCTTACGGAGAAGTGGAAAATTATAGAACAGCACATTTTGTTGGTGTAAATGGTTTTTATTTTTGCTTCAAATAATTGTAGAGAAATAGGTTTCAAAAAGAGAAGATAATCATTAAAGAACTGGGGAGAAATCTATTAGTATCATTTCCAAATGAGTATAGGAAAATAGCAAGCAGTCATAATCATCAAACTAGAAAAGTAAGAGAAAAGTAAGTAAAATGGATGTTGAAAATAAAGAAAGAGGAATAAAATTATGTCAATGATTTTATTAAATATGAAAACTGCATTCTCAAAGTGTCAACTGACATAAAAATATAATTAACTGCCATTTGCAAGAAGAACTGTTAAAATGATTTTAAAGAGTTGTATAAAGAAAATGCAAAGAAACAAGAGGCAAAAGGAACATCCATGTAGAATTTAAAGTTAAAAGCACTAAGTCAGGACTTCCCTAGTGGTCTAGTGGTTAAGACTTCACCTTCTAATGCAGGGGATATGGGTTTGATCCCTCCTGGGGCAGCTAAGAGCCTGCATGTCTCCTGATCAAAACATAAAACAGAAGCAATGTTGTAACAAATTCAATGAAGACTTAAAAAAATACGAGCTCCATATTAAAAGTACTAAGTCATGAAGAAAAACGATTCAGTTCAGTTCAGTTGCTCAGTCGTGTCCAACTCTGTGCGGCCCCATGGACTGCAGTGCGCCGGGCCTCCCTGTCCATCACCAGCTCCTGGAGCTTGCTCAAACTCATGGCCATCAAGTCAGTGATGCCATCCAACCATCTCATCCTCTGTTGTCCCCTTCTCCTCCCGCCTTCAATCTTTCCCAGCTCAGGGTCTTTTCCAAGGAGTCAGTTCTTTGCATCAGGTAGCTAAAGTATTGGAGTTTCAGCTTCAGCATCAGTCCTTCCAATGAATATTCAGGACTGATTTCCTTTAGGATGGACTGGTTGGATCTCCTTTCAGTCCAAGGGACCCTCAAGAAACTTCTCCAACACCACAGTTCAAAAGCATTGGCTTTCTTTATAGTCCAGCTCTCACATCCATGCATGACTACTGGAAAAACCATAGCTTTGACTAGACAGACCTTTGCTGGCAAAGTAATGTCTCTGCTTTTTAATATGTTGTCTAGGTTGGTCGTAACTTTTCTTTCAAGGAGCAAGCGTCTTTTAATTTCATGGCTGCAATCACCATCTGCAGTGATTTTGGAGCCAAAAAAATAAAGTCTCTCACTGTTTCCATTGTTTCCCCATCTATTTGCTGTGAATTGATGGGACCAGATACCATGATTTTAGTTTTCTGAATGTTGAGCTTTAAGCCAAATTTTCACTCTCCTCTTTTACTTTTATCAAGAGTCTTTAGTTCTTCTTTGCTTTCTGATGTAAGTGTGATGTCATCTGCATATCTGAGGTTATTGATATGTCTCCCGGCAATCTTGATTCCAGCTTGTGCTTCTTCCAGCCCAGCATTTCTCATGATGTACTCTGAATATAAGTTAAATAAGCAGGATGATGATATACAGCCTTGACATATTCCTTTCCTGATTTGGAATCAGTCTGTTGTTCCATGTCCAGTTCTAACTTTTGCTTCTTGACCTGCATACAGGTTTCTTAGGAGGCAGGTCAGGTAGTCTGGTATTCCCATCTCTTTAAGAATTTTCCACAATTTGTTGTGATCCACACAATCAAAGGCTTTGGTGAAGTTAATAAAGCAGTAGTAGATGTTTTTCTGGAACTCTCTTGCTTTTTCAATGATCCAACGGATGCTGGTAATTTTGTCTCTGGTTGCTCTGCCTTTTCTAAATCCAGCTCGAACATCTGGAAGTTCATGGTTCACATACTGTTGAAGCCTGACTTGGAGAATTTTGAGCATTACTTTGCTAGCTAAACCAGTTAAACCACTTAGAAGCCTATAAAAAAAGATGAGAAGACAAAATTGTAAAAATACAGAGTGGAAAGGAACAATCATCCAATAGAAAGAATTTTAAGAGCTGACTACAGGAAGACAACTGAACAGTTGATTGAAGGTGGTGGAAGGGGCTAAGTTTAGCTTTGAGGAAGGCACTAGTCTTGATGTATTTCAAAAATAAATTGTGTCTAATCTTTAAAAATAGATTATTCAAAAAATATATAAAAATTTATTTAACAAATATTATTTAGTAAAAGATAGAAATTGCCCCATTTTATTCATGGAGATAGTATCATAGTCATGGTGAAAACTTATAAAGAAACTACAATCTAAAGAAGAAAACTTATATCATGCTACAGACATAGAGGCAAAACTTCTAAATCAAATAAGTGACTGTGTGGTTAGTCGCTCAGTCGTGTCCAGCTCTTTGCGACCCCATGGACTGTAGCCCTTCAGGCTCCTCTGCCCATGGAAGGTCCCAGGCAAGAACACTGGAGTGGGCTGCCATTCCCTCCTCCCGGGGATCTTCCAGACCCAGGGGTCAGACCTGCGTCTCTTGGATTGCAGGCAGATTCTTTTACCATTGAGCCAAGGGGCAAGTCAAAATCAGTGAGTACAATTCAGTAATTGATCAAGAGTTTAAACCATCATAGCCAGGTAAGTTTAATGTACAAAAATATTGGCTTAATTTAGGAAAGTTATCATCATAACCCTAATAGATGAATAATAATATTAAAAACTGATAAAAGATATTTAATATCCAGCAGCCACTCCTATTAAAATTAGGTAAAAGAGTATTAGAAAGAAACCAAATGTAATGAAAATCTATTTACCAAAAATCAATGGAAAATATTATCCTAAATGTTGAAACAATTAAACAGAATACTAAATAAAAGAATTATTTTAAATAACATTAAAATAGTTAAAGTTTGGATTAGATAGAACAACCTTTTATTATTATTTTTATTTAACATTAATCTAGAAGTTCAGGAAAATGAAACAAATGAGCAATGGAAGAACATGGATGCACTGGAAAAAAAGATAATTTTTTTTTTTTTTGCCAAGATGGATTTGATACAACATAATCTTACCTGCAAAGATTTGACTATAAGTCTGAAATCCAAAGAGTAAAAATCTACTGAAAGAAATAAGTGACTTTGGTAAGGTGTAAAGAAGCACTTTTTCTCTATACTAGCAATTAGCATTTAGAAATGGACTTGGAATATTCTCCTTATAACAACGATAAAATCAGACCATACTAGGAATTAGTGGGTAAGGCACAGGACTGACATGAAGAAACTTATAAAAATCTACTGTAAATATGGATAGACACACCTGTGCATGCGTGTAATCTGTACACACATAGGATACAAGTTTACATGTATGTACTTCATGTACTAGGGGTATATATGTATATATACCTAAATTTTATGTGTATATATGAAAAGATATATGAAAAAGACGGCTATCTTGTCTTTCAAGATACTAAGTCATACTACAAAGTCACATTGCCGTGATATTGACGTAGGCTTGGAGAGTGGATGAATGGAACAAAATACACATTCCAGAAACAGATCTTAATTATATATGAGAATATATGACAAGGGCAGTATTTTAATTTAGTGGGAAAGCATAAATTGTTTAATAAACTGTGTTGACTTGGTATTCCATGCATATGGAAGAAATGATATCAGACTTCTGTCTTACATTATGTACAAAAATAAATTCCAGATGGATTAAAGACCCTTTTTTTTTTTTCCTGAAGAATTTGAGAAAAAGACAATGCTTTTTTACCCCTAAACACGGCAGTGTGTATTTCCTAAAACATTTGTGATATAATCCCAATCATAGTAAAAATGGGAATTCCGTTTGCTAGCGTATTGTTATCTCATCTGTGGTATTAGATAATCACAGTCATCCCTCTAGGGTCTTATTAAGCCGAAGAAGAATTGTAATTTCCTTTTCTGGCTCAGGAATCATTTCAGAACATCCTGTCACCCTGGATTGTCAAGTCTGTTTAGTCTCCTTTAATCTGGAAGAGTTCCTCAGTCATGCTCGATTTTTGTAAAGATTTGAGGAGAATAGCCCAGTTATTCTGTAGAGCAGACCTCAGTTTGCTCTGCTTGCTATAGCTGTGGGCTTTCCTCACCATGCCTTCGCTGGATCTGTTGTTTTCTTTTGTTACTTTAAAGCTGTTTCAAGCTTGAAACCACTGTTTCAAGCAGGGGCCTATCCACTGATCTGAGGCCTCTCGATGGCAGAAATGCCTGGAGCCCTGGGCCAGGGACTTCTACCAAGGCCCCTTGTGGATCTCAGAAGACCTCCTGCTGTCAATCACAGCTGGTAGAATAGAACCCATCATTTCTGTATTACCTGGAAAACTTCAGTCAGTTCAGTTCAGTGGCTCAGTCGTGTCCGACTCTTTGTGACCCCATGAATCGCAGCACGCCAGGCCTCCCTGTCCATCACCAACTCTCGGAGTTCACTCAGACTCACATCCATCGAGTCAGTGATGCCATCCAGCCACCTCATCCTCTGTCATCCCCTTCTCCTCCTGTCCCCAATCCCTCCCAGCATCAGAGCCTTTTCCAATGAGTCAACTCTCCACGTAAGGTGGCCAAAGTACTGAAGTTTCATCTTTAGCATCATTCCTTCCAAAGAAATCCCAGGGCTGATCTCCTTCAGAATGGACTGGTTGGATCTCCTTGCAGTCCAAGGGACTCTCAAGAGTCTTCTCCAACACCACAGTTCAAAAGCATCAATTCTTCCGTGCTCAGCCTTCTTCACAGTCCAACTCTCACATCCATACATGACCACTGGAAAAACCATAGCCTTGACTAGATGAACCTTTGTTGGCAAAGTAATGTCTCTGCTTTTGAATATGCTGTCTAGGTTGGTCATAACTTTTCTTCCAAGGAGTAAGCGTCTTTTTTTAGATTCCCCATATTCTTCTTAGATCCACACTGATGCAATAAACAAGTGGAAACATTTTGCCTACTTACTGGCCACAGAGATAATTATATTTGAGGCAACACTCTAGTGTGAAAACAAAGTCAGTCAGTCACATAATCAAATTTTACACTAGCTAAATCCGGCCCTCATGACAAGCCCACCCAGAAAGGAGAAGTACTCTGCTTCATGAAGCTTCTTAACTCCACAGTTTCTTGAATTGGCAGGCAGCAGTTGTCTTTGTTGTGAATACTAATGTTTTTCGGCCAGCTATCAATAGAGTTTTATTTACTGTAAACTCTTCTGGCCTTGTGCCCTTCCAACACCTCAAAGGCTTAGGGAGCCAGATCTTCAGCCTTTCCTTTAACAGGTGTGATTTAATGCCCTGCTTTTTTATGCACAATGCCAACATTGTAACCTTCATCACAATGTGTGTAAACGGGCTGCCTCCTGGCTGTGAACTGGCTGAGTGAAAAATACATTGCCTAGGAAACCACAGCTCTGCAGCTTTCCTGAATGTTTAATTAGTTTAGTTAGGGATCAGGACTTGTGATACTTCCTCGGTCAGACCTTGTTTCCACTACTTTACTACCCATTTGCCTTTGAGCAATTTAATTAATATCACTGTGTCTGAACTTTCTCACTTATCAAATGGAAATACTTATGTTACATATTTGATTGGTACTTATATTAACGTGAGGAAGAAATTAAATATTGACTCATGGTACACAGCACCGTACAACAACATTTAGTAAGTGTGTTGGCTGAGCCACACCTGGGTTCCTTGCCTGAACGCAGTGAAGCCAACCTACGGACACCTGGGATCCCTCGGCAGTGAAGCCAACCTACGGACACCGCGTTGTGGTGAAGGAAAGTGCAAGAGCCAAGCGAGCAGTCCAGGCAGCTAGTGCTTGAAAGACCTGTACTCCCCGGTGGCGTTCAGGGAAAGGTTTTTAAAGGCATGGTGAGCAGGAGAGGGTATGGAGTGTGTGATCAGCTCGCGGACATTCTTCTGATTGGTTGGTGGTGAGGTAATCAGGAGTCAACATCATCAACCTCCTGGTTTCAACTGGTCTGGGGTCTGTGTGCTGGTGAGCAGCACACAATTAACTTCTCCCACCCTGTGGGGGTGTCAGTATCTGCAAAACTGCTCGAAGGACATGGCTCAGAATATTATCTAAAGCCCTTGAAGAGGACCTAAAGGTCCTCCACCTTCTTTAGTGACTCAACTATTACTGTTTTTTATTGCTTGTTTTTTTTTCCTTCCTTTCTGTATTTTCTCACTTCTCTGATTAAATTTGCTCAGGGAGCATCTGGGAGGCTAAAGATTTTTTTTTACAGACAAGAGGCACAGGGAGGGCATGGGGCACAGGGGGTCTGTCCTGGGAAAGCCCCCATAGGATCCTGCTCAGTTACAAATGTTAATGATTGTTATAATGGGTTATTATGCCTCTTTGGTAAACTGTGTAAATGAATGCTTTGGGTACCAGTTGATGTATAACCACAGACCTTCTGGTTTAAAACAAAGTGACTTTATTACGCTCACAGTCTATAAGTCAAGGGTTGAGCAGGGCTTGGCTGGGTGTGGCGTCAGCTGGTGTCATCCGGTCACTTGCAGCGGGTCGCTGGGATGATCTTGGAGAGTCTGAGAAGGCTTCACTTGCTTGTGGTCTTACTGGTCTGCAGCTTGGGAGGCATAGCAGGGGCCCTGGTCTCAGCTTGGTCTCTCCAGGTCTTTCCCGGATCATCTCTCTAGCTGGAGCATCCGACTGCTTTAGTACCCAGGGCTCTGGAGTAAGTGTTCTAAGAATCCAAAGAAGAGCTACAAATCTTCTCGCGTTGTTTCAGAAGTTGCCACGTGTCGCACACGCTGCATTCTTTCGGTTTCACAGGACTAGCTCATGTTCATGGTGGGGAAGGACCGTACGACTGCATGAATACTGGCAGGCATGACTCTTTGGGGCCCGTCTTCAAGACAAGCCGTGGCAACAAAGAACAGCATTTCTTCCAGGAGTATTCTTCTGTATCTGTGTGCCAACTAATGGTTACTCATTAGTCAGGCATGTGTCCAAGGTGTGTTATTGCAAAAAAATGCTTAAAAAAATACTACAGAGTCATCTCATGGAGTGACTTGAAATTTTCTGAAAATGCGTCCTGGGATAGAGATTGGCTAGAGAGATCAGAGGAGAGTATGACTAAGAGCAGACTCCTTTCTAGAGTCAATATTTCCTAATGTTTCACTTCTAATTGCAGATTGAAGAACATATTTCTTGGTCATTGCTCCCACTAGGCTATGTTAAAAGCCACCCCTTTACCTCAGAGGCTTATAATAATAAACGTTTATTCCCTCCTCTCCTGTCTGTAAATCAGCTGTGCTCTGCTGGGCTTAGCTGAGATCATTTTCAGTCAGCTGGATTAGGATTCAGGATTTGGGTGGGTCCAAGTATGTCCTGAAGAATTGATGCTTTTGAACTGTGGTGTTGGAGAAGACTCTTGAGAGTCCCTTGGACTGCAAAGAGATCCAACCAGTCCATTCTGAAGGAGATCAGCCCTGGGATTTCTTTGGAAGGAATGATGCTAAAGCTGAAACTCCAGTACTTTGGCCACCTCATGGGAAGAGTTGACTCATTGGAAAAGGCTCTGATGCTGGGAGGGACTGGGGGCAGGAGGAGAAGGGGACGACAGAGGATGAGATGGCTGGATGGCATCACCGACTCGATGGACGTGAGTTTGGGTGAACTCCGAGAGTTGGTGATGGACAGGGAGGCCTGGCGTGCTGGGATTCATGGGGTCACAAAGAGTCAGACATGACTGAGCGACTGAACTGAACTGAAGTTTGTCCCACCTGTCTCCTCATTCTGGAATCATGATAGAATTCTGAACTTCTGGTGAAATTCAGGAACTATAGAGGCTAAAGCAAAGCATGCAAGCACCTATGAGACATCTGTCCACACACTGCCCGCTTACATTCACTGGCCAAATCAAACCACAGGGGTAAGTAAGCCCAAAGTCAGAAGCACTGGGAATTCTCTTCTCCCCACAGGAAGGCATAGGGTAAAGGAATAGCTGTGAACAGCTGGCATTCTCCACCATGGAGAGCCAGGCATGGTGGAATAGAGAGCCAGTTCCCTGGACCTTGCTGAATGGATCCTCAGTTTTTCCATTTGTAAAGCTCTATCTCCCATCCAGTAGAAGAGAGCATCATCTTCTTATAATTTTTTAGGAGCACTCAGAGTTCATTCCAAAGCTCCAGATTTTAATTGTCTAACATACAGAAATTATTACCCTTTTTTTGAACTTTCTGTTATTTATATTCATACTGTGTTTATGCAACACCAACACCATATTTAGCTATTGACAATGCATAAGGAATTGGTCTCTGCCCTGAGGAATTTATTTCAGAGCAATTCAAGCTGCTTAAATCAGTGTCAGGCTCTCAACTTTGAACAGACAGCTGTGGAGAGGAGATAAGCTTTTGAAGATGCAGCAGAAATGGTGTTTATAGAGGGAATGAAAGTGGGAGAGATGACAGGCAACCACGAAAGGGAGAGTTTATCCAAACTTGGAAAATGAATGGTAGGAGAGGGAAAAAATGAACAGTTCAGGTGATGGAACAGTCAGAGGTGAGGCTCCAGCTCGACTTCATCCTCTGCATTTTCAGCAGTCCTGAGGAATTGAGACATCAACTGGGTTTATTCTTTGGCAGACATAACCTCTTGAAGTTTTGACTTCAGCTTTATCACGTCTCCGTCTCGTACGTGCTCTGTGCTGATAACATGGCTAGTTCTCACTGAGGATGGTGCAGTCCCTACGGGCATGTTGTTAATATGAAGTTTGATACACTTCAGTGATTTTCTAACCTAAAGTAAGATCTGAACAGAGGCTAAAACAGTAACTTCTAATATGTTATAATTTGAGGATTTCCACAGACATCTGTTGGAGAAGGCAGTGGTATCCCACTCCAGTACTCTTGCCTGGAAAATCCCATGGATGGAGGAGCCTGATAGGCTACAGTCCATGGGGTCGCTAAGAGTCAGACACGACTGAGCGACTTCACTTTCCCTTTTCACTTTCATGCATTGGAGAAGGAAATGGCAACCCACTCCAGTACTCTTGCCTGGAGAATCCCAGGGACAGGGGAGCCTGGCAGGCTACAGTCCATGGGGTTGCAAAGAGTCAGACACGACTTAGTGACCAAACAATAGGCATCTGTGCCTTTAAAATAATTCCTACACCTAAACTCACCCTGTACTTGATAATCCTGAAATGCCTTACTCTGCATTAAGGAATTAAGATGATAAGTAAGACTATGGTGTCTCATAGATATATAGCTCCTTGGATGGACACTGACAAGGAAGATGTGATGGCAAGATCCTGCTGGTAAAGAGCCCTTGTCACTGTGAGCTGTCTGCTTCTCCTGGGCAGTCCTCTCCACCCTCTGTGAAAGTGAAGTCGCTCAGTCGTGTCCAACTCTTTGTGACCCCATGGACTGTTGTCCACCAGGCTCCTCTGTCCATGGGATTTTCCAAGTAAGAGTACTGGAGTGGGTTGCCCTTTCCTTCTCCAGCCTCTGTAGTGGGGGTTTGTTCTTGGCTGCTCAGAATCCATGGACTTTTCCAGGATGAACCCATCATTGTCTTTTGGCAAATTCTCTTTCCCACTTTGTGAGTAGTATTTGGTAAGTGTGTAAACTGAGGTGCCCTGTTCTGTTACCTCCCTTCTGTGATGGTCTTTTTTAAAGAGTTTCTGATGTAGACCATTTTAAAAGTTTTTATTGAACTTGTTACAACATTGCTTCTGTTTTATGTTTTGATTTTTGGCCAGGAGGCACGTGGGATCTTCTTTCCCCACCCAGGGATCAAACTTGCACCGCCTGCATTGGAAGGTGAGGTCTTAACCACTGGACCACCGGGGAAGTCCCTGTGATGGTCTCTTGATGTGTCAACTGGGCTATTCTCCTGTCCTCGGTTATTTAATTATATATTATTTTAAATTTTCATTGGCGTGAGACAGCCAAAGAATATTTCTTACACTATGTCAGATCTCCCACTCTAAGGATCCTCCAACCCCCATGCTCTGTTTGAGGAGTTAGAGGAGATGGGCCTCATCCCTTTTCCACAGAGATGGAAGGAAGATCTGAGAGTGGGAAGTGCAGCTGAGGCACCAGGGCTTAACTGGGGACTCTCAGGTCCTCAGTATTGCTTCCACTCTGTTTCTTAGCTATGATATGCCTGTAATTTTGTTTTTAATTTTTATTGGAGTATAGTTGGCTTACAAAGTTGTGTTAGTTTCCTGCATATGGCAAAGTGAATCAGTTATACATATACACATATCCACTCTTTTTTAGAGTCTTTTCCCATATAGATCATTACAGAATATTGAGTAGAGTTCCTTATCCTATAAGTAAATCCTTATTAATTATCTATTTTATCTACATTAGATGGGTTTCCCTGATGCCTCAGTGAGTAAAGAATCTACCTGCAATGCAGGAGATGTGGGTTCAGTTCCTGGGTCAGGAACATCCCCTGAAAAAGGGAATGGCACCTCACTGTACAATTCTTGTCTGGGAAATCACATGGACAGAGGAGCCTGGTGGGCTACAGTCCATGGTGGTGTCAACACTCTCTCTTTTCTGCAGTATTTTACTTTCTTATGTTATCTTGAAATTACAATCTTAATCTGTGCCTTATATATAATATCTTTAGGTCATTGAATTTTGCATAGTTCCATGAGCAATTTCCCAATTTCTTTTTATCTGTTGTTGATTTTATTTTAACCAAGAGGGAAACAAACAATCTTAAAGAAAATTAAACACTGTATGTGGATATTGCTTAGGTATTACAAGTACTTTTTTAACCCTGATGTTTTGAAATCTTTTTCCAAAGAAAGTGTCTGAACAAGATCCTCTGATCATTCCTTCTCAGCTTATTTTTACTCTATTTCCAATCCTGCTTCATAGCTATTGCGTTGTCTTAGTAAATTTTCCGTTTGCTTGGCCACAGAAGAACAACAAAACACACTGGCAAGCCCATTTGTGTCACTTGCAATAAGAACAAAAATACTTACCTAATATGGCCCATGAGCATTCTGATGGACAAAACTTGGATTCCTTATAAGCCTGAACTCCCATAATATATTCAAACAAATAGATGAACCCATGAAATGCCCTGTAATCAGATTGAATCTGCCTTCTCTCTTGCTTTAAGGCATGGGGCATGCAGGATCTTAGCTGCATGACACGGGACCTTTAGCTGAGGTCCGCAGGCTCTCTAGTTGGGGTGTGAGGGCTTTGTTGTCCCGTGGCATGTGGGATCTTAATTCCCCAGCTGGGGATCAAACCCATGTCCCCTGCATTGGAAGGTGGTTTCTTAACCACTGGACCATCAGGGAAGTCCCGCAACTGGGTCTTGAAAAGTGGAAGAACCAGGCCAAGGACAAGCCAGCGTCAGAGGGATGTTGCGATAGGAAGGCTCAGCTAGCAGTGAACGTGAAAGGAGTTGGGAAGGCAGTGCAGGGCCCAGCAGCCGAGAAGGCAAGAGTCTCCTCTAAGCCTCTGGAAGGAATGCAGCCAGTCAGTACCTTGAGATAACCCAGCATGACCTGCAGCGGAGTTCTGAGCTACAGAGCAGTAAGACGATCAATCTCTGCTGTGTTAAGCCAATAAGTTTGTGGATAATTTGTTATGGTAGCAAGAAAACTATTAGACTCTATAGCCCGTAAGTGTAGCAGGAAGAACAGAGCTGAGCACAGAATCTGGGGGTGGTCATACAGCGGGGAGTGCAGATCATGTCCCTGCTCTACTGTTTACTGGCAAGAGGTTCACCTCTCTAAACTTCAGTATTATCATCTCCAGAATGGGCAGAAGATGCCTGCCTTTCAGGTTTCTTTTTCCTATAAATTAGAGATAATACAGGCTTAGCTTGTAAGCATCTGAACTCTCTCCCTGGCTCTGACCAAGGCTGGGATTCAGGGTGGTACCTGGTACCACTGAGGAGAGAGAGGTTGATTGTGATAGGCTGGGAAATGTAGGTTGAAGGGGAAACTGAGGTTTGCAGGTGGCCAGGTCAATATGGGCTCAGTAAAAGAGTCTGTGACTGGGAATTCAAAGACACAGGGCAGATAGGCCATGACTGTCTGTGGGCAGAAAGCTAGCAGTCTGGTCTGGCAGGACCGAGGAACGAGGTCAGGACTGGGGTTACTGGAGCAGGTCCCGGGGCCAGGGTAGAAGCAGGACCCACTGACTGGGCAGGGAAGATCCCCTGGAGCAGGGCATGGTGGCCCACTCCAGTGTTCTTGACTGGAGAATCCCGTGGACAGAGGAGCCTGGCGGTCCACAGTGCATGGGGGCACAAAGAGTGGGATATGACTGGAGTGACTTATCACATATGCATGGTGATGCAGTAAATATAGATTCTAGCTATTACCTTATCATAGAAAAGAGCAAGAGAATTCCAGAAAAACAGCTACTTCTCCTTTATTGACTATGCTTTGACTGTATGGATCACAACGAACTGTGGAAAATTCTTAAATACATGGGAATACCGGACCACCTCACCTGCCTCCTGAGAAATCTGTTATGCAAGTCAAGAAGCAACAATTAGAACCCGACACAGAACAACAGACTGGTTTCAAATTGGGAAAGGAGTCGTCAAGATTGTATATTGTTACCCTGCTTATTTAACTTATATGCAGCGTACATCATGTGAAATGCTAGGCCAGATGAAGCACAAGCTGGAATCAAGATTGCTGGGAGAAATATCAACGTCAGATATGCAGATGACACCACCCTTATGGCAGAAAGTGAAGAAGAACTAAAGAACCTCTTGATGAAAGTGAAAGAGGAGAGTGAAAAAGTTGGCTTAAACCTCAACATTTAAAAAATGAAGATCATAGCATCTGGTTCCATCACGCCATGGCAAATAGATGGGAAAACAATGGAAATAGTGAGAGACTTTATTTTGGGGGGCTCCAAAATCACAGCAGATGGTGATTGCAGCCATGAAATTAAAAGACACTTGCTCCTTGGAAGAAATTCCATGACCAACCTAGACAGCATATTAAAAAGCAGAGACATTACTTTGCCAACAAAGGTCCATCTAGTCAAAGCTATGGATTTTCCAGTAGTCATGTATGGATGTGAGAGTTGGACTATAAAAAAGCTGAAGGCCAAAGAATTGATGCTTTTGAACTGTGGTGTTGGAGAAGACTCTTGAGAGTCCCTTGGACAGCAAGGAGATCCAACCAGTCCATCCTAAAGGAGATCAGTCCTGAATATTCATTGGAAGGACTGATGCTGAAGCTGAAACTCCAATACTTTGGCCACCTGATGTGAAGAGGTGACTCATTTGAAAAGACCCTGATGCTGGGAAAGAGTGAGGGCAGGAGGAGAAGGGGATGATAGAGGATGAGATGGTTGGATGGCATCACTGACTCAATGGACATGGGTTTGGGTGGACTCTGGGAGTCGTTGGACAGGGAGGCCTGGCGTGCTGCAGTCCATGGGGTCGCAAAGAGTCGGACACGACTGAGCGACTGAACTGAATTGATTACCTCTTGGAGTATTTTTCCTTTTGCTTCTTTCTCTTCTCCCATTCCTTGTGTGTTGATTTGTGTGTATGATGTGTGTAATCCTGTGTGTACATCTTCGAGATTTGATTTTTCTTCCAACTTTTTCCTCTGTTATTCAGATCACATTCTTTCTATTGACCTGTCTTCAAGTTTGCTGATTCTTCTGCCAGCTTATATTTACTGCTGAGCCCCTCCAGTGAATTGTTAATCTTGGGTTTGCATTTTACTATCTGGTTCTTTTTAATATATATATATAATTTACCTTTTTATTGATCTCTATTTACAGAGACATTGTCACCATACCCTTATTTCTGTAAGCACAATTTCATTTCCTTGTCTTCGCATCATTCTCTTAATAGTAGCAGCTCTGAGGTTTCTCTGTCCGCCCAGTTCACCCTCTGGGCCTCCTCAGAGGCAGATCTTGTTGATTTTTTCCGCCTGTGGATGGGTCACAGTTTCCCTTTATTTATTTATTTTTTCTTCATGTCTCATAATTTTTGGTTGAAAACTGAACATTTTAGATACTACCCTGTCGCAGCTCTGGATACTGATCCCCCCCACCCCCACCCCAAGGAACTATTGATTTATTTGCTTGTTTGTCTGCTTGGTGACTTGGCTTTGGCTGTTTCGACCTGGAGTAAATTGCCTGGCGGACAGGCTTGTTCACAGAGCTGGGCAAGGAGGGTAGGTGAGAGAATGAGTCAGAGACTTCTTATTCTTACCAAGATTTAGTAGATTTTCACGAATGAATGTTTCTCTACTTGATGTATTCTCACAGGACACTTTCTATAGACTTCAAAGGATTAAAACAACTCTTTCTGCCTCAGTTAAATTTCTGTTTTACTGGGGAGAGTTTTTGCTGAGACCCTTGTTCTGCCGTTCTAGAAGCACAGCTTCTTCTCTTGTTTTCACTGTTTGCTTAACTAGAAGATATCCTTGGGAATCCCTGGTCGTCCACACACAGAAGACTGCGTGTTTCACAATCTGTAGCCAGTTTCAATCCATGGTCAGGGAACTAAGATCCCACATGCCATGTGGCATGGTCAAAATGAAAATAAAATAAATGAATAAGTAAATACATAAATAACATCTTTTATTTATTTGAATCTAGTTGTTATGAAGCAAAGCGATCCTCTTGATCTTTAAGTAGGTGAAAGCAAATTATCTGTGTGACTCCATTCCAACGTTAACTTTGATAAATGAGAATTTTTGAAATGTGCCCAACTTGGGTTTGAGATCACTGACACCGCATTAGTTTATCTCCCAGCAGGAGTCCGTGGCCTCTGGGAGGCAGCAGTGTGAAGACGAGGTTTCTCTCTGAAGCACCGGTTTCCATACGGTGATGGATGGTGGCTTCCATTCAGAGATCTTGGGACGAGTCTGACTGTAGAGCTGGAGATTTGCAGAGCCGGTCCTCCAGAGGTCTCTGTGGACACTTGGTAGAATTGGTTTTCACCTAGTAAGAAAAAAAAGTGATAAATGAGCTAACAAATTAAACCTTCAGGTTAAAATAAAGGGTTTAAGTGTCAACTAAAGAAACACAGGTAAAGATCAGAGTACAAATGTGGTTAATAGCGTATGTTGGAGAAGGCAATGGCACCCCACTCCAGTACTCTTGCCTGGAAAATCCCATGGACGGAGGAGCCTGGTGGGCTGCAGTCCATGGGGTCGCTAAGAGTCGGACACGACTGAGCAACTTCACTTTCACTTTTCACTTTCGTGCATTGGAGAAGGAAATGGCAACCCACTCCAGTGTTCTTGCCTGGAGAATCCCAGGGACAGAGGAGCCTAGTGGGCTGCCGTCTATGGGGTCGCACAGAGTCGGACATGACTTAGTGACTTAGCAGCAGCAGCAGCAGCATCGTATGTTAGTCAGTACGTTGAGAAAACAGAGTTTTTTGAAGCAATTTTGAAGTAGAGGAAAGGTCACTGAAGTGTGTGAGAGAGTACACGGGACGGCTCATTGTTGTCATCGTGCAAGAGAGCCCACCGCCTTTCACCACTCCTCCAGCGGGCCTCCAGGGGGCTTCAGATTCATGAGCCACTATTTTCCTCGTTGTATGCATAGTGACTGTGTTGTTGCGGATATAAAAAAGCCTCCATTCATGCTTACTGAACAAATAGGTTCAAGGTATAGGGGGTAATATCCAAAATATGTAAGGAACTCATGCAACTCAACAGCAGAAAAAAACAAATAATCTGATTTAAAAATTGGCAAAGGACCTGAATAGACATTTTGATGCAAAACACATAAATGGCCATCTAGTACAGAAAAAGGTGCTAAGCATCTCTAGTCATCAGAAAAGTGCCAGTCAAGTAGACAAGGAGCCATCACCTCACACCTGTCAGGATGGCTGTTCTCAGAAAGACGAGAGGTAACCAGTGTTGTCAAGGATGTGAAAAAAGAATTCTGGTGCAGTCGGTGGACATGTAAACTGGTGTAGCCACTGTGGAAACAGTATTGTGTTCCTCAGAAAATTAAAAGTAGAACTATCGTGTGGCCCAGCAATCCCGCTTCTGGGCATGCATTCAAAGGAGATGCAATAGTCGTCTTGATGGGAACTCTGTGCCTCTCCATGTTCACTGCAGTGTGGTTCACATAGCCAAGACATGGAACCAATTCAATTATCCATCAGCAAATGAGGGGGTAAGGAAAGTGTGATATGTGTGTGGTGTGTGCATATATACACACACACATATGCACACATGTACACACATAATGGAGTATTATTCAGCCACAAAAAGGAAATTCCTGTGACACCATGAATGAAACTTAACAGCATTACGCTATGTGAAAAGAATCAGAGAAAGACAAGTACTGTACAATTTCACTTGTATGTGGAATCTGAAAAAGATAAAAATCACTGAAACTGGTAGATTGGTTGTTGGGGGATGGGGCGTTGGGGAAATGGGGAGATGTTGGTCAAAGGCTACAAACTTTCTGTGATAAGACAAAGGAGTTCTAGGGAACTAATGGTGACCAGAGTTAACAGTACTGTAATGTATACTTGAAATTTTCTAAAAGTAGATGTAGCAAATCCATGCACACACACACACACACAGACACACAGACATACACACAGACATGCACACACACACCAGCACAGCTGCGTGAGGTGTGGATGTGCTGACTGGCCTGCGGTGAGCATTTCACAGAGGATGCAGGCATCACAGCGCCTCGTCACTCACCTCAATTGCCAAATGACGTCATGTGAACTTATACCTCAGCAGAGCTGAGGGGAAGAAGACCTACTCGTTGCTGGTTCAGTCACTGACCAGTTGTGGAGACAGAAACCACACCAGTTACTGTAACAGAGAAAAATGGGCATTAATGATTGCTTACATTCATGGATTTGAGTTCTCATGTGCGTGTCCATGTGGGATTCCTCTCTTGGTCTCCTTGATCATTGATGTCCTTTGTAGTCGGTTGAATAGTATCCCTCAATGAGTACATCCATATCCTCAGAGCCTGTGAACATGATCTTAATTTGAAAAGGGTCTTTGAAAATGTAAGTAGGACTCTTGAGATAAGACCACCCTGGATTGCCCAATGACATGCCCCTAAAAGAAACGTGGAGAGGAGAGACAGGTGGTTGCGGCAGAGGGGGCCGCTTGCTTGTGGCAGAAGGAGATGGGCTCGGAGTAACGCAGCCACAGGCGGGGAATTCCTGACACCACCAGAGGCTGGAGAGCTAAGGGAGCTTCCTCCTGTAGAGGCTTTAGAGAGAATGGGGTTCTGCTGTGCCTTGATTTCACACTTGTGACACCCAGTGTAGTGCGAGAATAAATTTCTGTTGGTGCAAGCCACTGGTCGTGGCAACTCCTATGGCAGCCTTTGGAAGCAAATATGTACTTCCATCTCATGCTCCCACTTTAGTTTATTTAATGTATATCTTTACAATCCAGTGTCCGTGTGTTCCATGTAGATCTGTGGACTCCCTTGATACATGTCTAGGCTTCTTAGCAATAAAAGGAATTCAAGTTTTAAATGGCTAAAAGCAATCAAATCTACCAACAAAATACCAGTATATTTTGAATGTGCCAGACCAATTCCAAGGGTAAATAATTCATCCCAAATGCCCTAGGAGTCTACTTGGAAATTATTCTCTCAAACTTGGTTACCGTCACTCCATCTATTTTATTAGCAAAATTATAAAAGTCATCCACTGTTGACAAGAGAAGCAGCCATGAACACGTATTCCTGGAGTTGCTATAAATGGTCCCCAACGGTTTTAGATGATAAGTTGACAATATCAGGTAAGAGTCATAAAGATAACACCATTTACCTTGGTGACACTTCTTTTAGGAGTATGTTCCAAAGAATAAGTCAGAAGACAAAAATTCTATGAAGGCACTTCTGTACCTAAACAAAATAAAACAAATAAAAGGTCCTAAAATAGTTCAAAGGCCAGACTGTGGTTTAGTAAACACTCATTCATACAGTAAGCTACTATTTTACACCCTTCTGAGTACTGAGGATAAATGGTATATAAGCAAAATCATATCCCCAAGATACACACACACACACACACACACACATTTGTTGTTGTTATTTAGTTGCTAAGTTGTGTCCGACTCTTTTGAGACCCTATGGACTATAGCTGGGCTTCCCTGGTGGCTCAGATGGTAAAGCCTCTGCCTGCAATGTAGGGGATTTTCCAGGCAAGAGTACGGGAGTAGGTTGCCATTTCCATCTCCAGGGGGTCTTCCTGCCCCAAGAATCAAACCTACATCTTCTGCATCATCAGGCAAATTCTTTACCACTGAGCCACCAGTGGTATATATATATACACACATACATATATTTATATATATGTATGTATATATGTGTATATATACACATATATGTATATGTATAAATACATATATATTTATATGTATGTATGTATATATGTATATATATACACATATATGTATATGTATAAATACATATATATTTATATGTATGTATGTATATATGTATATATATACACATATATGTATACGTATAAATACATATATATTTATATGTATGTATATACACATATGTATATGTATAAATACATATATATTTATATATATGTATGTATATATGTGTATATATACACATATATATGTATATATATATACACACATACATATATTGATATATATGTATGTGTGTATATATGTACCGGGAGTTGGTGATGGACAGGGAGGCCTAGCGTGCTGCGATTCATGGGGTTGCAAAGAGTAGAACACAACTGAGCGACTGATCTGATCTGATAGATATATACATGTGTGTATATATCTATATATATACATTTCTTTATAGCTCACAAAATGCTTTTGATTGAGATGATCTTATTTAGCATTTACAATAATCCAGTGATGATGGGGGATGATCCCCATGTTAAGATAAAAACGCTGATTACGGGAGAGGGCAAGTAATTTTCATAGCTTTCTGTAATTAAGTAATAGACAGAAATTGGATGGAACCTGTTAACATTTGATATTGTTTCTAATTAAAGTGCATTCACTGTAGAGTTTTTTGTTTGTCAAATAAACCACATAGTCAGGGGAAAAAAAGAAAGTTTAAGCCAAATTCATATTCTTTCCTGTGACTTAAAACACTCTGAGCCGTAACAGACTCCGTATAACAATGGCCTTCAAGTGGGGAGGAGTGTGTGTGTGTGTGCTGGGGTGTTGATGGCAGGGTAAAGGGAAGCCATGTCCCAAAGATACTTCTCAAAATTCTTTTTTTTTTTTCTTTTAAATTTTATTTTATTTTTAAACTTTACATAATTGTATTAGTTTTGCCAAATATCAAAATGAATCCGCCACAGGCATACATGTGTTCCCCATCCTGAACCCTCCTCCCTCCTCCCTCCCCATACCATATTCTGGGTCGTCCCAGTGCACCAGCCCCAAGCATCCAGTATCGCGCATCGAACCTGGACTGGCAACTCATTTCTTACATGATATTCTACATGTTTCAATGTCACTCTCCCAAATCTTCCCACCCTCTCCCTCTCCCACAGAGTCCATAAGACTGTTCTATACATCAGTGTCTCTTTTGCTATCTCGTACACCAGGTTATTGTTACCATCTTTCTAAATTCCATATATATGCGTTAGTATACTGTATGTTTTTCCTTCTGGCTTACTTCACTCTGTATAATAGGCTCCAGTTTCATCCACCTCATTAAAACTGATTCAAATGTATTCTTTTTAATGGCTGAGTAATACTCCATTGTGTATATGTACCACTGCTTTCTTATCCATTCATCTGCTGATGGACATCTAGGTTGCTTCCATGTCCTGGCTATTATAAACAGTGCTGCGATGAACATTGGGGTACACGTGTCTCTTTCCCCTCTGGTTTCCTCAGTGTGTATGCCCAGCAGTGGGATTGCTGGATCATAAGGCAGTTCTATTTCCAGTTTTTTAAGGAATCTCCACACTGTTCTCCATAGTGGCTGTACTAGTTTGCATTCCCACCAACAGTGTAAGAGGGTTCCCTTT
Source organism: Bos indicus (assembly GCF_029378745.1). NCBI lineage: Eukaryota > Metazoa > Chordata > Mammalia > Artiodactyla > Bovidae > Bos > Bos indicus. The sequence goes on from NC_091786.1 coordinate 43,238,973, forward strand.
TCTCCACATCCTCTCCAGCATTTATTATTTGTAGACTTTTGGATCGCAGCCATTCTGACTGGTGTGAAATGGTACCTCATAGTGGTTTTGATTTGCATTTCTCTGATAATGAGTGATGTTGAGCATCTTTTCATGTGTTTGTTAGCCATCTGTATGTCTTCTTTGGAGAAATGTCTATTTAGTTCTTTGGCCCATTTTTTGATTGGGTCATTTATTTTTCTGGAGTTGAGCTGTAGGAGTTGCTTGTATATTTTTGAGATTAGTTGTTTGTCAGTTGCTTCATTTGCAATTATTTTCTCCCATTCTGAAGGCTGTCTTTTCACCTTGCTAATAGTTTCCTTTGATGTGCAGAAGCTTTTAAGGTTAATTAGGTCCCATTTGTTTTTTTTTTTTTGCTTTTATTTCCAATATTCTGGGAGGTGGGTCATAGAGGATCCTGCTGTGATGTATGTCAGAGAGTGTTTTGCCTATGTTCTCCTCTAGGAGGTTTATAGTTTCTGGTCTTATATTTAGATCTTTAATCCATTTTGAGTTTATTTTTGTGTATGGTGTTAGAAAGTGCTCTAGTTTCATTCTTTTACAAGTGGTTGACCAGATTTCCCAGCACCACTTGTTAAAGAGATTGCCTTTAATCCATTGTATATTCTTGCCTCCTTTGTCAAAGATAAGGTGTCCATATGTGCGTGGATTTATCTCTGGGCTTTCTATTTTGTTCCATTGATCTATATTTCTGTCTTTGTGCCAGTACCATACTGTCTTGATAACTGTGGCTTTGTAGTAGAGCCTGAAGTCAGGTAGGTTGATTCCTTCAGTTCCATTCTTCTTTCTCAAGATCGCTTTGGCTATTCGAGGTTTTTTGTTTTTCCATACAAATTGTGAAATTATTTGTTCTAGCTCTGTGAAGAATACTGTTGGTAGCTTGATAGGGATTGCGTTGAATCTATAAATTGCTTTGGGTAGTATACTCATTTTCACTATATTGATTCTTCCAATCCATGAACATGGTATATTTCTCCATCTATTAGTGTCCTCTTTGATTTCTTTCACCAGTGTTTTATAGTTTTCTATATATAGGTCTTTAGTTTCTTTAGGTAGATATATTCCTAAGTATTTTATTCTTTCCGTTGCAATGATGAATGGAATTGTTTCCTTAATTTCTCTCTCTGTTTTCTCATTATTAGTGTATAGGAATGCAAGGGATTTCTGTGTGTTGATTTTATATCCTGCAACTTTACCATAGTCATTGATTATTTCTAGTAATTTTCTGGTGGAATCTTTAGGGTTTTCTATGTAGAGGATCATGTCATCTGCAAATAGTGAGAGTTTTACTTCTTCTTTTCCAATTTGGATTCCTTTTATTTCTTTTTCTGCTCTGATTGCTGTGGCCAAAACTTCCAAAACTATGTTGAATAGTAATGGTGAAAGTGGGCACCCTTGTCTTGTTCCTGACTTTAGAGGAAATGCTTTCAATTTTTCACCATTGAGGATAATGTTTTCTGTGGGTTTGTCATATATAGCTTTTATTATGTTGAGGTATGTTCCTTCTATTCCTGCTTTCTGGAGAGTTTTTATCATAAATGGATGTTGAATTTTGTCAAAGGCTTTCTCTGCATCTCTTGAGATAATCATATGGTTTTTATTTTTCAATTTGTTAATGTGGTGTATTACATTGATTGATTTGCAGATATTGAAGAATCCTTGCATCCCTGGGATAAAGCCCACTTGATCATGGCATATGATCTTTTTAATGTGTTGTTGGATTCTGATTGCTAGAGTTTTGTTAAGGATTTTTGCATCTATGTTCATCAGTGATATTGGCCTGTAGTTTTCTTTTTTTGTGGGATCTTTGTCAGGTTTTGGTATTAGGGTGATGGTGGCCTCATAGAATGAGTTTGGAAGTTTACCTTCCTCTGCAATTTTTTGGAAGAGTTTGAGCAGGATAGGTGTCAGCTCTTCTCTAAATTTTTGGTAGAATTCAGCTGTGAAGCCATCTGGACCGGGGCTTTTGTTTGCTGGAAGAGTTTTGATTACAGTTTCAATTTCCTTGCTTGTGATGGGTCTGTTAAGATTTTCTATTTCTTCCTGGTCCAGTTTTGGAAAGTTGTACTTTTCTAAGAATTTGTCCATTTCTTCCACGTTGTCCATTTTATTGGCATATAATTGTTGATAGTAGTCTCTTATGATCCTTTGTATTTCTGTGTTGTCTGTTGTGATCTCTCCATTTTCGTTTCTAATTTTGTTGATTTCATTTTTCTCCCTTTGTTTCTTGATGAGTCTGGCTAATGGTTTGTCAATTTTATTTATCCTTTCAAAGAACCAGCTTTTGGTTTTGTTGATTTTTGCTATGGTCTCTTTTGTTTCTTTTGCATTTATTTCTGCTCTAATTTTTAAGATTTCTTTCCTTCTACTAACCCTGGGGTTCTTCATTTCTTCCTTTTCTATTTGCTTTAGGTGTAGAGTTAGGTTATTTATTTGACTTTTTTCTTGTTTCTTGAGGTGTGCCTGTATTGCTATGAACTTTCCCCTTAGGACTGCTTTTACCGTGTCCCACAGGTTTTGGGTTGTTGTGTTTTCATTTTCATTCGTTTCTATGCAAATTTTGATTTCTTTTTTGATTTCTTCTGTGATTTGTTGGTTATTCAGCAGCGTGTTGTTCAGCCTCCATATGTTGGATTTTTTAATATTTTTTCTCCTGTAATTAAGATCTAATCTTACTGCATTGTGGTCAGAAAAAATGCTTGGGATGATTTCTATTTTTTTGAATTTACCAAGGCTAGCTTTATGGCCCAGGATGTGATCTATCCTGGAGAAGGTTCCATGTGCACTTGAGAAAAAGGTGAAATTCAGGTTTTAATTTTGAATATATTGCAGTTTGAAAAATCTCTCCTGGTAATGTCTATACACTCTCAGAAGGAGAATGTTTAGAGTTAATATGAATTGAGCACTTGTCTTGGGCCAGCTATGTCCAAGCGCTTTACATATGAGGTCGTGTTACCCCGTGAGGCAGGAAACACGGGCAAACCAGCTCTGAAGCCAATATTAGTAAACCCGGCACTGACCGCCTCTTCTTCCCTGGCCAAGTCGAAGTGAGTGGAGTGTTCAGCTAAACTTAGAAACCACACTGAGTAGGAAAGACAGTCTGGAGGAGAAAATGTAGATGCTGCAATGTGGCCTATATGAGAGCCATGTCATATATTATTGTAAATGGAACAATTCTGAAGTAGCTGCTGCAAAAGTCACGTTTTGTTGAAGTTGAGCACAGCTCTGTTGCAGGCTCTTTGGTACATTCATCCTGGTAGACCTCAAATTACCAACCTGCACAATTTGGTGAATCACATGTACTTCCTCATTTATTGATTACTTTGATCTTTGCTATTTTGTGTAACTAAATGTTTGGTTATAAATTCATGCTACAGCTGAATATAATTAAAAATCATCAAAGAATGGGAAATGAGCTTAACTAGCATCCGAAGGTGTTATTATTATTATTCATTGTGATCATCATGCACAGATGAGATTTATTCGTTGTAGTGTTTGTCTGTGTTACATTTGCTTCTTTATAAGCAAAGGGACAGGATTCCAGGTTATCTCAATAGAGTACTTGTGGTCAAGTATAAAGCTGCAGTTTATATGCTATGCTCCGAGAGCTTATCTTTTTAAGCTTAGCATTTTAATTATGGGAGTTTCATACATTTTCTTCTGTGCCTCAAAATTTCACCGAAAATTCATGTCAGCCTTTCACTTTACCTTCCTCCTAATAAAAGGGAAGAATATTTTAGTAATTATCACCCTTCACCATATAATTGTTTGTTTAGAAAATCATAGTGGATGGAATAGAACATTTTATTGTGCAGCCAAGAGGGAAAACATAAAAGCTTCCAGTGGGCTGGTTGGTAAATACATGGTTTGTTTCTGTCATCATGGAGTGCTAACAGCTTCCCTACATGGATTGTGAGCTCCAATCACCGTTTTATGATAAACTTAGCTGACCCAGAAAGTGCTAAGTGATTGCTCATGGTCACCAAACATTAGCTTCCATTTGAGGGCTTCCGCTAGGTCACCTGATAAGAATATCACAAAGTCTGTATTTGAAAATGGTCTAGGAATCCTCAGTTGCCAGTCAAATTCCAAGCCCTGTGTCCAGATGTTATTACATTATTTGAACCCATGGTTATCAAACTTGAGCATGAATCGGGATCACTTGGAGGGCTGTTAAATCACAGACTGCCGGGTCCCTTCCCAGAGGCTCTAATTCAGTGAGTCTGCAGTTGAGTTGGCCCTTCACAGGTTCGAGCTGTGTGGGTCCACTTATACACGCCTTGGTTTCAATAGGAAATACTACATTACCATACGGGTTTCCCAGGCGACTCAGTGGCAAAGAACCTACCTGCCAATGAAGGAGATGTGGGTTTGATCCCTGGGTTGGGAAGATCCCCTGGAGGAGGAAATGGCAACCCATTCCAGTACTCTTGCCTGGAAAACCCCATGGACAGAGGAGCCTGATGGGCTACAGTCCATGGGATTGCAAACAGTCAGACACAACTGAGCAACTAAACAGGAATAACAGTGAACAATACCACACAGGACCCACAGCTGGTGGAGTCTGCAGACTCAGGGCCCTCGGATACAGAGGATTCTTGTATATGGAGGGTTGACTATAAATTATATGTGAATATTTGGCTACCTAGGGTCAGCACTCCTAACCCATGTGATGTTCAAGGGTCAACTGAAGTGCCTAAAATTCTGGATTTCTAAAAATCTCCCGGGTGCAGCTCAAGCTTATGGTGTGTACATTGAGAGCTACTGGCATGAGCAATAATGATGTTTATTATTCAAACAAGGAGAAGCCCTGGGTTGGAAAATGAAGTATCAAAGATGATCAGTGTATCAGCATAGCCTTCTCACCTCATCGCACGGTGACAAGATAGCTGCTGAGTGTGAAGTCCTTCATGAAGAAGCGGGAGTGCCTAGGGAGTAGAGGGACCATCTTTCCAGGTGTGTTTCTTTAATCCACGAGGAAATCCTCCCAGATGTCCTCAGCAGACCTCTTTTGGTCATAAGAGAGTCACATACCCAGTCCCTAACCAGTCATTAGCAAGGGGAGTAGGATGACCATGCTAGAGTTGGAGGAATTAAGATTTACCTCTGAGATCACAGATCTAGAGAAGAGATTGGTGGTTGCCAAGGGGCAGGGGCTTGGGAGAGGGCTGGAATAGGAGGTTAGGGTCAGCAGATGTAAGCTTTCACACGCAGAATAGATGAAAACAAGGTCCTACTGCATAGCACAGAAAGCTGGATTAAACATCCTACAATAAGTCATAATGGAAAAGAATATAAAAAAGAATATATATATATATGTATGTATATATATATATATATATACACACATACATACACACCTGAATCCCTTTCCTGTACAATAGAACCTAACATAATATTGTAGGTCAACTGTACTTTAATAAAAAACACTGATAGAAAACATTTACCTTTGTGTAGAAGTTGGGTCATTTTTCTAAGCACATTACCTGGTGGAGGAAAGGGAATACCCCAAACATAAGCATGACTTGATCTGCAAGACAGAGCTGGGTAAAGGGTTTGGAATGTGCAGCCATAGCATCCATTCTACTAGATACTGAAGATCTTGCTCAGCTTAGCTTGGTAACAGTGTAACTGCAATAATGAGAAAGACCCTCGGCGCTTCTATCTGCCATGTAACTGGATGTGGCTGAGCACGCACACACGCAACGAGGATCCTGGTTAGTAGGCTGCTCCATCTTGGATGGTTTAATATGGATAGATTGCTCTTAGAATAGCATAGCTTTCTCCAAAGAAGTAAAGTGATTTCCCTCAGGCGGAAACGGATTGTATTTGACATGTTTAAAATAATAGTTAAGCTAATATGTTAGGAATAGAGCTTCACAGTTTTAATTTTCTTACCAAAGAAAAATGAGAAGCGATGCCCATGCTTCACAAATAGGGTGAGAATGCAGCTTCTCCGAAGGGCTGGGGAAGGGGGTGTGGACTGTCATCCACAGAGGAAGCTTTTCTGTTCCACATCCTTCCTTCATCTGCTTTGTGCTCTTCCTCACCCTCCGTTTGTTTCTCCAAAATATGGTAACAGAAAGCCGAAGCTTCTAAATTAGGAACACAGGAAAACTTCAACAGTACTTTGAAAGGAAAAAGTACCGATCAATTTTATATATCTCTTGCAGATTCATGTATTTATGGATTTCTAAGACTGCCTTTGGCACACTGGTGGGAACTGGTTTCTGTCTCCCTGTGAAAAGTGATATGAAGTCATAGTTGTGAGGTCAAATAAACTCTGGGCCTTTAGAGATGATATCTTAACACTGATAAACTAGTAAGTTGTAATAAGATGGTCAGGAAATGATCAGTTTTAAGGATTTATTACCTTTGGCTTAAAATTATTTTTTTTATTGAAGTATAGTTGATTTACAAGGTTGTGTTAATTTCTGCCGTACAGAAAAGTGACTCGGTTATACACATAAGTACATTCCTTTTCATATTCTTTTCCACTGTGGCTTATTCCAGGATATCAAATGGTATCCTGTGGTATACAGTAGGATCCTATCATTTATCCATTCTATATGTGATAGTTTGCATCTACTAACCCCAAATGCCAGTTACCTTTGTTTTTAATATAATTTATTGCAAGCATATATAAATTGATCTTTAATATAGTTTATTTAACTGGCTCACAAATTTCTTGGAAACTTATGAGCTGGTAGGAGCCAGCTCCAGTACACCACTGGATATATTATACACAGGGAAGTAGATTAGACCTGTTTAAGCCAGATGAGTGGTATAATTGCTTTTGTATTCATTCAAGATTCTACTGCTAAAATGCATTGCATTAGAAATGTATGCCAGCGGTACCAGCTGGAGCCCATTCAGATTTGTGTGACCCCATGATGACCCTATCTTCCCATGACTCTGAGTATCCTAAGTCATAATCAACCATAACTCTGTGTGACCCCACTGTGACCCTATCTTCCCATGACTCTGAGTATCCTAAGTCATAATCAGCCATAACTCAAGTCGTAAAATCCCAGTACAGGTGACAATACCAGACCTACAAGCCCCCCTGACCCTCAGCTGTGCCACTCAGTGTCACGGGCCCCACTGGTGGCCCTCAGTCACCATTTGATTCCAGCACAAGCCTCTGTCTCAAGGCAACAGGGAAAACAGGAAGAGAGGTGAGTCATCGACTGTGTTAAAGAAGATCAGAGATTACATATGGAACTATATTTTTTCTTCTCCTGATCTAAAAATAACTTTCTGAAAACTTACAAGACAAAATTGGTACTGGTAACCAGCCTAAAGAAAAATGCCTTCAGAGTTTATCCCCTCATACATCAGTTACCATAGTTCTGTATATTGGGAGCCAGAAATTCAGAAGGTATTTTGAGATATGACTTCTCATTATTTGAGCCCTAAAGAAAATTAACATCACTTGTGTCTGCTTCCTGTTGAGCTTCTAACGTGTATAAATTGTGCAAATAATAGAGCATCATGGATGAGCTGGAATACAAACTTGAAGAATCTAGTATGTGTGGTTTGGTAATAATGTATTAATATGTTATTACCATATATATACCTATATATTAATTATAATTACAATATATACAATATATTATATTGTATATAAAAATAATATAGATTATATAATTACAAATATTATATATAAATATATATGATGTTATATATAATATACATAATACATTATATATAGTTATAGGGTTAGGATTAGGGTTAGTAAAGGTATATTATATTATACATTATATTATATATATATATAGTATATATCATTATAGGTATATATATATTAAATACATATATAATTATAGGTATATTATATGTAATATATACCTATATATAATATATATTATATTATATACCTATATATAATATATACCTAAATTACATATAATATACCTATATATACCTATATATAACATACCTATAAAAATACATGTTTATATATTATATATAATATACCTATAATTTTATATATTATATATAATATACCTATAATTATATATAATATGTATATTATATATAATATTTGTAGTTATATATATTATATAATTATATAATATATACATTATTTATATATAATTTATATATATTATATATTGTATGGGGCTTCCCTGGTGGCTCAGAAGTTAAAGTATCTGCCTGCAATGTGGGAGACAATTATATAATACTATTCATATATTAATTAATATATTAATTATAATTAATATCATATATTATTATGAATATATATTAAATAAATACATATTATATATAATATAAATAAATATATAAAATATAGAATATACCTATAATTGCATATATTATATGAATTATATGTCAATTTATATATTAATATTATATATTCATATATTATTAATATATAATATACCTATATATTAAATGTGATTATATATAATATATCAATTATATATATTAATATATAAAATATGTACATAAATATTATATATATTAATATTAATATTAAATATGTATATATAAATATATACTTTATATTAATATTATATATATTATAAACTTATTATAACAAATAAATGTTACATATTAAGTATTATTTTAGTATTATCTCATAGTAAATGTATTATAATAAATAAATATTATATATATTAATATATTATTAATGTATAATATACCTATATGTTAATTATAATTATATATTAATACATATATTATGTAATATGTATATAAATATACTATATATTATTAGTATATACTATATAATTAGTATATATAATTATATATAGTATATTTATATATAAATATAAAATGTATATACATATATATGAATATTTATATTTATATATTAATATTACATTATAATAAACATTATAGATTTATTATAAACATTACATATTAAATATTTCAATATTATTTTATAATAAATTTATTATAATAGATAAAATAAATATTATATATTGATATATTATATGCCTATATAATTATAATTATATATAGCATATTAATTATATATAATACATAGATTATATATACTATATATTATATATATATTTTATATATAATACACCTATATATTACTTATAATTATATATTGTATATATTAATTATAAATATATATTATATAAAAGTATATGATTATAATTAATATATAAAGCATATATATTAATACATGCATTAAGTCAGCAAAACCTAACCAATAGCTAGAAGGGTATTTGGCATGATGGCTTATACTTTGGTCAAGAAGGAGCAGTGAATCCAAGGAGCCTGGGCTCTGTGGTGCACATGCTCGCACACGCTGTGAGGAAGAAGGATGCACATACAATGACAAAGTGTATCACACCAAGTCCAGTTCCTCTGCGAAACCCTCTCACCCCCTGAGAGGTGTATAGTGGGTTGATTGGTATTCCTTCAAAAGATCTGCCCACCATTTTCTGGAACCTGTGAATTGATATTATTTGGGGGAAAAAGAAAGGGTCATTGCAGCTGTAAGTACGTTAAATATCTAGGGATACCATCCTGGGTTATCTGCGTGGGCCCTAAATCCGGTAAGGAGTATTTTGACCAGCAGCACCGAGGGGAGAGCCCCAGAGGGAAGATGGAAGCAGTGATGCGAGTGGTGCTCCAATCCCGGTGCATGCCAAGGGGCAGCAGAGTCCCCAGAAGCAGGAAAGGAGTCTTCAGAGCACGGTCCTGCTCGTCCCTTGATTCTGACTTCCGTCCTCTTGCCTGTTGTAAGTCACCCCGTTTGTGGAAATTGGTTACTGTGGTTCCCGGAAACTAATACAAATAACAAAACTGATTGGCAAATGAATGTCTCTGGATGACTAAGGAACCACCCAGTTCTGTTATGGGAGATTGTGTAAAGATGGGCCACAAGAAGGGGATTTTAACTTTTCATCTGGAAAAGGGCACAGCAGAAATTCAGAGACAAATAAGGATGTAGCTCAATCGGCAGTGATGGGAAGTGTCAACACTTTTTTTTTAATTGGAGTATAATTGTTTTGCAATGTGGTGTTAGCTTCTGCTGTACAACAAAGTGAATCAGCCCCATGCAGATATACACCCCACCCTTGTGGGCTTCCCTGTCACCCACATTCCTGTAGGTCATCACACAGCACTGAGCCGAGTGCCCTGAGCTCTACAGCAGCTTCCCACTAGCGATCTGTTTTATACATGGCAGTGTATGTATGTCAAGTCCTCTCTCTCTCTTTGTCCCACGCTTCCCTTCCCACCCCTCTCACCACGACCACATGTCCATCCCTTATATCTGCATCTCTATCCCTGCCCTATAAATAGGTTCATCCGTCCCACTTTTCTAGATTCCATAAGTATGTGTTAATACATGATATTTATATATCATATGACAGTTTTTCTCTTTCTGACTTACTTCACCCTATATGACAGTCTCTAGGTCCATCCACATCTCTACAAATGACCCACTTTTCCCCTTTTCATGGGTGAGTGATATTCCATTGTATATATGTATCACATCTTCTTTATCCATTCATCTGTCAGTGTATATGATCTTATTTGCAAAACGGAAGTAGAGACAAAAGAAATTGTGAACAAATGTATGGAAACCAAGAGGGAAAAGAGGATGAATTAAAAGATTGGGATTGACATCTATACATTACTGATACTCACGTGTAAGATAGATGACTAATGAGAACGTGCTGCATAACTCAGGGAACTCTACTCTATAAAGGCCTAATGGGAAACCAAGCAGGGAGAGTGGGTGTATGCATGTGTAGAAGTGATTCAGTTTGCTGTACACCTGAAGCTAGCACAACATTGTAAATCAGCTATACTCCAATAAAGTTAAAACAACAACAAACAAACAAACAAAAAAACAAGCAGGGACAATTGATCCAATCGCTTGGAAACAAAATATTACACTTCCTAGGACCTGTACATTGGAGAGTTCAAAGGAGCAGTTTGGTCACATCTATTTTATTCAGTTTTGAGCAGAAATAATCACCGTGTTGCATTTTTCACGTTCCTGTGGGAATTAACTATGTGTTGCCCCCATGGATTTTGATTTCTGTCACCCCTGTGGACGGAACGTCTCCGTTGATACAGGTGTCAGGAACACATTTTGCAAGGCAAAAAGCTGAAAACATCTCTGACAGTTATGTTGTGCCACATTAGACAGCAAATGGCAATTGGGGAGATATTGCTTGGATGACAAAATGCTAGAAATTTCAAATCATGATGGGAGTGAGTGATTCAATATAATCCATAAAGTTGGCACTGTCCCAGAAAACCCAGATGGTGAAGACGAGGCATTAGCAGCTCTTAATTTCTTAGCTTTGGGTAACTGAGATGAGAGAAAAATCAACAATGCATTTGTTTTTACCAAAATATCATTCTAGGAAAAATGAGTGCTATTAATTAAATCTCTAATTAATGGTACTCAGAGTGCTGCAGTCTCTCGATGGGAAAGCACCTGTATTAAACGTGGTACACTCACTGCTCAGGGTTTATGGACTCAGAGCATGAGGCTTCAAGGGCTGTAGGATTCAGTCCCCTCACTTGGTGGGTGTGGAAACCGAGGCAGAAGACATGTCATCGTAGGGATGGGAGCCTGCAGCCTGAGTGGACCTGGACCTCTGAACTCCCATCTGCGTCCTTCTGAACCAGCCACGCTCTTCAAGGGCTCTTTCTAACACTGACTTCCCTCTGCAGACAGCAGCGTCCTGGGGCACTCCTGTAGCTCCAGCTGCTTATCGCTGGTCTCAGCCTTTTTCCTAGCTTCTTATCAGAGGCAAAGCTTTAATTGCCTCAACACAAAGTCAGTTCTACTTGAAAGACGAGACCGGGCGGGGAACTCCATTCCTCAGTGTTCTCAGACATCATGAGTGGTCTTCCTTGCAGAATCTCCAACTCTAAATCATTCCCTTTAATTACCAGCTTTTCTTTCTCTAGAATCACTACCAACATGTAACATAAACGCCTTTTGGCTCCCAAAATGCAAACTCTAAATTGAAACAAAAAAAACGTTGCAAAGAAGACTTTAAATAAAAGCCCATAAATTCTTTTCATACATAACTAATGCCAAGCAGGACCTGAATTTTCAGACACATTGTAGCAGAAAGCCTGGCACATAAGATTTTGAATGGAGAAGATGTTAATTCAAATCTCACCCACTCTGTCTGAGCTCTTGGCTACAGTTTGTGCCAGTAAACCAGGAAATGCTTTTCTCTCCAGCAGGATAACCACATGGAGTAATTAACTCATTTCTCTGTGGGTTCATCAGAATAAAATGAGGGTGTGGGGTAGAGTATAGCCTTCACACCAGTTTCCATTTTTCTTTCTTTCCTGCAATTCCTAGGGCCATTTACTGCAGAAAGCTTCTGAGGAGCTAATTTCTGGCCTAGGAGTAATACAAAGACTCCCTTTCCTGTCTGTTGATTTACACCGTTTTGGAGCCTGGGAATGGCCCTGGCTGTCTTCCAATTATAAACATGCTCGCAGCCAGGGCTGAAACCAGGAGGATGCTCTTCAAGGCGATGAGGTTCCTAATGCAAATACCTTCGGAATTCTGTTGCTTCCTCAGTGGGGATTTATCACAGTGTTCACTGCCAGGGATTCCCTGGTAGCTCAGTTCGTAAAGAATCTGCCTGCAGTGCAGGAGACCCCAGTTCGATTCCTGGGTTGGGAAGATCCCGTGGAGAAGGGATAGGCTACCCACTCCAGTATTCCTGGGCTTCTGTTGTGGCTCAGCTGGTAAAGAATCTGCCAGCAATGTGGGAGGCCTGGGTTCAATCCCTGGGTTGGGAAGATCCCCTGGAGAAGGGAATGGCCAGTATTCTGGCCTGGAGAATTCCACAGACAGTCCACGGGGTTGCAAAGAGCCGGACACGACTGAGCGACTTTCGCTTTCACTGCTAGAGCCAGATGCAGACTCTGTGTCCCAGGGACTGCTCCAGGAATGCAGAATTGGGAACCAGAACAGGTTACCAAATGTGCTGGATTTCTGGCCCAGATTCAGCCACAGATTTATTGGGAAAAATACAACATCAAGGGGATGGGAGACTACATTTCCCCATGAGTAGGACCTCACATTTTCAGCAAGCACGTGGCCCGTGGAAAGTGGATGTGGGTGAGGGTGGCTGACCTGGGTATTAACTCCCCTGGTTTCATGTCCCCTCAAATTACCCATGAGCTTACATGCCATCCATGAAAGTCCCAGGTGTTTACATTCTAGAACTTGGGTAATGATTCTACACTCTGACTGCCTACCTAGGACTCATTTATTATTTTTTAAGAAAATTTTAAAAACTTGTTTAGTTAGTTAATCGGGCATCTGTTTTTGGCCGTGCTGGGTCTCTTGCTGTGTGGGCTTGTCTCTGGTTGCGGCCAGTGAGGGATACCCTCTGGCTGTGTGCAGGCTTCTCACTGTGGCAGCTCCTCCTGCCGTGGAGCGGGCTCCAGGGCACACAGGCTCAGTAGTCATGGCTCCTGTGCTCTGGAGCGCCCACTCAATGCTTGTGGCCACAGGTTTAGCTGCCCTGCGGTGTGTGCGATCATCTCAGACCGGGGATCAGACCCGTGGCTCCTGCATCGGCTGGTGGATCCTTTACCACTGAGCCACCTGGGAAGCCCCGTCATTTCCTCTAAACACATGTAATGGGTACCTACTGTGTGCCAGGGCACCCCCACGGCTGATGGCGGTGTTGCCAGTAACTGGCCTGTTGCCTCTGTCCTGCTCATCATCGTCCCCACTGGCATCTAATGGATTTATTTAGCTCCTTCAAATCTGACTGTCGTTTTGCTTCTCAACTCAGCCCCACTTCTTTGTTCAGTTAAACCCAGAGGTTTCACTCTCAATTGGAGCCTGAACTCCCCAAAATTAACCAATAGAGCTGTGAAGTTTTGGTTGTTGTGGTTCAGTCACTAAATCGTGTCCAACTTTATATGACCCCATGGACTGTGACACGCCAGGCTTCTCTGTCCATCACCAACTCTCAGAGCTTTCTCAAACTCATGTCCATTGAGTCGGTGATGCCCTCCAACCATCTCATCCCCTGCGGTCCCCTTCTCCTCCTGCCTTCAGCGTTTCCCAGCATCAGGGACTTTTCCAATGAGTTGGCTCTTTGCCTCGGGTGGCCAAAGTATTGGAGCTTCAGTTTCAGCATCAGTCCTTTCACTGAATATTCAGAGTTGATTTCCTTTAGACGTGACTGGTTTGATCTCTTTGCAGTCCAAGGGACTTATTGGTAAGTCTGTTTGTATAGACAAGAGCCAAGGACACTGGACAATCCTGTAACTGTGGTAGATCTGAAATTCATTCAGAGTAACTCAGGAATCTCCCTTTCTCCTTTCCTCTAATAAAATAATTATACACCATTAACTAGTTTCTAATATATTTTGTGAAACTCCCATCACTGCTCATAAGCAGGAAATAAAGCAGCATCAGCCACCACAGCAAAAACAATACATTCTAAGCTTGTTCGTTAAAGGTATATTAGTGTCTTCCAGTTTAAAATACTTTGTTTTGAGTAGACTCTGTTTCTTCAGTTTAGGAGTCTCCATTTGTAAACCCGATTTCTTTTTTGAAAAACATAGTCTTCCAAGAACGTTTCCTCTCTCTTTTTTCTTTTGTCATCAAAGTGTAGGAGAGACTTTACCCAACTTGGTGCCCTGGGCTATGGGGGCCTGGGGTCCCTTTGTTGGCACTTGCTGATGGCTTTCTGTTGAGGCTAGCTCAGTAACCCTGAGGCAGTGTGTTGACCTTTGACCCCACAGTGACGGATGTCACCTTTCAGTGATGAGGCCGCCTGCGCATGTGGCCTGAAGTTCACCGTGCCCGCGCCTCCCTCTGCCGCCTGGTCCTGACCTCAGCCCCATCAGCCCCTCGTGACTTACGTGCTTCACGTCCCTCTTGCTTTCCAGCGTCCAGTCCTCAGTCTGAGCCGTCAGGACCCTCGCCCTGCACTACTTTGATCCTTCAGTCGGCACATTGATTCTCAGATTTTCAGCTATGTCTCCTGTCCTTCCTACAGGCCTGTGGGTGTTTCTGAACCTTCACCAAGTTATGAGCAAGCAGTAGGGAAAGAGGGAAGCACTGTTTCTGGACTGTGATCCAGACACTTCATAAAAATGCAGTGCGCAACCAGAGCCACCGTTCTATCGATCGCGGCATTCTTACCTCATCTAAGCACGCAGAAATTAAGTTATTAAGGAATGCCATGAGGAAGTCATTTTTTAGAGTTCTATTCAATTAACTTCACTGAGAAAGATGAGAAGCGTTTGGCTCTGGTCACAGCTCCCTGTGAATGATGCTCTTCCCCGTCCTCAGAATGTGTTGGACACAACAGAGAGGAAGCAGAACGCCAGCTTGCTGCTCTTGGACTCTCCTTCGAGCTCCATGGGATTTTTGTTGTGGAGTTTCTACCATCAGAAATCTACTGCCCCACTAAGCCCATGTTCGGGGTGTTAGGACACTGAGTCCCAGAGAAACCATGACTTTACCCTATTCTTATCTTGTTGACATTTCTTTCTGTAACTAATTGTGTCTTCCCAGAGGCTGGTGGGCTTTGTGTTTTTCCTTATTCTGTGACAGGAACTGTGCATCCATCAAATTCTCCCCGTTCTGTAGAGTAAAACTCTGCTCAGACCTCCAAGCTCTGCTCTCGATATGTAAAATGCAATGAGCAAAGTATTTTGTCTTTAAACAAAACCTGGGCTTTTCAAGACTGTTCTCATGCTACAGACTCAAGAAAAAAAAATTTAAGTTAAAAAAAATTAAACTTAAAGCTAAACAACAATTTCCTTTTTCTAGGCATCATCTGACTTCCCTCAGACAAGAAGTCTTTAAATCAGAAGCCAGAGGCAACATGATATATGGAGATGGGGGAAAAAAATTCATTGTTTAGACATCTCCAAATAGTATGTTCTATAAAGGACAAGGTGCCCAGGGCCTAGCTCAGCACCTGCTGCACAGTAGGCATGCAGCAAATGTGAACTGGGTGAAAGGATAGTTTCATTAGCTTTTATTCAGATTACTCTTGATAGCACACTCTAGCCATCCCACTTTCTGTGACGTCCACTGCAGAAGGCATGTGAATGAATGAAGTGTGTCCACACTGGACCTGAATAGGGTGTAATCCCATGTTTCCTCAGTCCCACCCAAGCCCCTGAGCTTCAGCTGCATCACCTCACTCCTGACGCAAGAATTCTTCACGTGTGGTACACGAGTTCATCTAATGCCTCTATGTGGCTCAGCCTCCCTCAGGGACGAGGGCCAGGACTTATCGGGGCCTCCACTGAGGCTGCGTGGGAGGGACCTCAGCCTCTCCAAGTCGAGGTCCTCCTGGATCAGCTGCCAGAGGTTCTGGCTTCACAGAAAGACCAGGAAACACAACCCCAAAGTGCCCAGGGGTCAAGGCCTTGTACAGATATCTATGTTGAGATGATGATGAGAGTCTATGTGAAAACTTGAATCAATGAGCTTGCAGTTGAGAAGAATTTCAGGCTCTATGAGGGTGGACATAATGGCTGATTCTAACCTCAATGTTCAGATCTCATCAGGACGTGATTCTGGGGTGGGGGCTGTCTGTCTGGCCCCCTGTCCCTCATGACCAAAGGCTTACTGCCCTTGTCAAGGCCATACATTGTTGAAATATACGATTAACATCTTAAAATCAAGCCTTTTTAAAGATGGTAAGAGGGTTTGGAGTAAGTAAAGTTTTAGGTGGAAGAGCATATAAGATAAGGTTCCGTTTCCCTGGTGGCTCAGTGCAGGAGAAGTGAGTTTGATCCCTGGTCCAAGAAGATCCCCTGGAGAAGGAAAGAGCAACCCACTTCAGTTCTTGCCTGTAAAACCCCATGGACAGAGGAGCCTTGTGGGCTACAACCCATGGAGTCAGACACAACTTAGCAACTGAACAACAACAGGGTAAAGGCCGCCTCACACTGCGTGTTTGTAAAGTATATACAACAGACCCTGCCAACACACAGCTCACCGCACACTGATGCTGTTAAACCCTAATGCCGTTAGCATGTTAAATTTTTAGTGCATTTCCAGTTAAGAACTGGTGAAAGCCTTAGGGAAGTATCTCTGCCCTGCTGTTCTTTTCTCGTTCTGGTTTTCAGTCATTCAGTGAGTGTCTTCTAAGCCCGTCTGTTCCCAGGCCCAAGATGTGTGTTTGATTGGTTGCCTTTCTCACCCTAACAGCAGAGACATTTCAGTTCTTTCTTAGCAGTGTCCAAGGTTCGTGTTGATAATCCAGCAGCTTCATTAACTGTATGTGCAGAGCTTTCTCCTTTGATTAATACCTTCTATGCATTTCACTTCGGTTCTGGAACTGAAGGAAGTTTGCGTTTCTAATGTCTGCTTATCTGAAGACTTTCCTCTGAGGGTTTTATTATAACTTGTTCTCTCTCTTTATTCTCAATTCTTGCAACTCTGAAATCTGTCCCTCTGCATTGGAAAACAATGGTAAAAGCACTTTCCAGCAGGATACAACTACAAAAGGGCTTCTGTCAGTCCCCCAGGCATAGAAATTATTTCTTGATAATTCTTATGTTATTGTCAAATATTTCCGACCTCGTGTATCCATGTAAAGTATTCTTGTTTAACTCTTCTTATGTATAATTATGTAAAATCACTAGAGGAGTAATTTTATTGGTAACAGTGAAAGTTCTCTGCAGACAACAGAACTGTAGAGAGGACTACGGACCTTTACAGGAGGAAAATAGAAGTCCCAGGTTTGGGTAGCAAGCCAATGGTTTCATCAGTCAGTTAGGTCAGTCACTCAGTCGTGTCTGACTCTTTGCAACCCCATGGACTGCTGTATGCCAGGCCTCCATGTCCATCACCAACTCCTGGAGTTTACTCAAACTCATGTCCATTGAGTCCATGATGCCATCCAACCATTTCATCCTCTGTTGTCCCCTTCTTCTCCTGCCTTCAATCTTTCCCAGCATCAGGGTCTTTTCCAATGAGTCAGTTCTTTGCATCAGGTAGCCAAAGCATTGGAGTTTCAGCTTTAGCATCAGTCCTTCCAATGAGTATTCAGGACTGATCTCCTTTGGGATGGACTGGTTGGATCTCCTTGCAGTCCAAGGGACTCTCACAAGTCTTCTCCAACACCACAGTTTGAAAGCATCAATCCTTCAGCACTCAGCTTTCTTTATAGTCCAACTCTCACAAGGGTCTCATGCTCAGTTGCTAAGAAGATCAAGGTCTGGGCTAAGATAGAATGTCTGGATAGAAAGGACTTTGGTTGCATGGTTTAATCAACGCACATAGTAAAACTGTGATCTCTAGGAACTGAGGCTAAGACTTGGAAGTCAGTGCCTGGGGGAAGATGTAGGGACTTCTGAAGGCTAAGACTTGGAAGTCAGATGCCTGGGGGAAGATGTAGGGACTTCTGAAGGCTAAGACTTGGAAGTCAGATGCCTGGGGGAAGATGTAGGGACTTCTGAAGGCTAAGACTTGGAAGTCAGATGCCTGGGGGAAGATGTAGGGACTTCTGAAGGCTAAGACTTGGAAGTCAGATGCCCGGGGGAAGATGTAGGGACTTCTGAAGGCTAAGACTTGGAAGTCAGATGCCCGGGGGAAGATGTAGGGACTTCTGAAGGCTAAGACTTGGAAGTCAGATGCCCGGGGGAAGATGTAGGGACTTCTGAAGGCTAAGACTTGGAAGTCAGATGCCCGGGGGAAGATGTAGGGACTTCTGAAGGCTAAGACTTGGAAGTCAGATGCCTGGGGGAAGATGTAGGGACTTCTGAAGGCTAAGACTTGGAAGTCAGATGCCTGGGGGAAGATGTAGGGACTTCTGAAGGCTAAGACTTGGAAGTCAGATGCCTGGGGGAAGATGTAGGGACTTCTGAAGGCTAAGACTTGGAAGTCAGATGCCTGGGGGAAGATGTAGGGACTTCTGAAGGCTAAGACTTGGAAGTCAGATGCCTGGGGGAAGATGTAGGGACTTCTGAAGGCTAAGACTTGGAAGTCAGATGCCTGGGGGAAGATGTAGGGACTTCTGAAGGCTAAGACTTGGAAGTCAGATGCCTGGGGGAAGATGTAGGGACTTCTGAAGGCTAAGACTTGGAAGTCAGATGCCTGGGGGAAGATGTAGGGACTTCTGAAGGCTAAGACTTGGAAGTCAGATGCCTGGGGGAAGATGTAGGGACTTCTGAAGGCTAAGACTTGGAAGTCAGATGCCTGGGGGAAGATGTAGGGACTTCTGAAGGCTAAGACTTGGAAGTCAGATGCCTGGGGGAAGATGTAGGGACTTCTGAAGGCTAAGACTTGGAAGTCAGATGCCTGGGGGAAGATGTAGGGACTTCTGAAGGCCACAGTGACTGAGTTGGTGCTTGTGGACCCCAGGATGGGGAAGAAGTTGAGGGGAGTCTAGAAGAAGACAGTTGTGTAAGAGAGTTGACTGAAGAGAGGCCAAAATGATAATTAAAAATTTAACTCATGTTACCATAAACCCCTTCAAAACCCTTTGGTGTTACCTTGGTACTAAATATAAGCTTCTCAAACTTTAGAAATTAACTGCTGTTGAAAATTCCTAGTCTGTGCTGCATAGATTCTGATGATTCATTTGTAAGGTCAGACTCGGAAGTTACTTCTTTATGTAATAGCCCGAGTGATTTGCCCACATTTTTACAAACACTGTACATCAGGATAAAGTCCAAATTCCTGACCATAAAAATGAGCGTCCTCTAGATTTTTCAAGGCTATTTAAGCATTTGTTCTTCTTTGTTAAGTCATTTGTAATACCACCGAGGTTGAACCTTTCCCTTTATAAAACATTGCATCCCACAGCATTGTAATAGAGCTTTCAGAAAATAAGAACAGCTTCTCAACTGCACACCTATCCTTTTCTACAAATAGTGAGCAATTTAAAGATAGGGACGAGCACTTGCCTCTGATTTCTCAGTGCTCAGTACAGCGCTTAGTTTAGAATAAGCTCTCAAAGTCAGTTCTACTGGAACCTTCCTAGACTGTTAGTGGGAATATAAATGGGTGCAGCCTCTATGAAGAACAGTGTGCTGGTTCCTCAAAAACCTAGAAATAGAGCTACCGAATGCTCCTGGGCATTTATCCAGAGGAAACCATAATTCAAAAAATACACGCCCCCACTTCCTTCCCTCTCATTGCTTCTCCATCAACAGTGTCTTCCTGCACACCTGTACACGAGGTCCTGGACCCCACCCACCTCACCGAGTTCCACCCGAATGAGGGCTTGTGACTGACCTCACCTCACCCTGGCTCAAGGGCATCACGGAGAAATCCTTCACCAAGCTGAATGGCACCCAGCTGCACTTCAAGCCAGCCTAATAGCTGACAAGGAGCCCAGCCTGGAGGTGTTCAGCTCCCACTGAGGCCTGAAGGAGTGGCTGGAGGCAGGAATGTCCAACTCTCTGCCTGAGATGCTGCTGCCCAGGGCTCCTGGAGAACCTGTGGGTCGTTGCCTGGGGCCTCTCCCTGAAGTGCCCAGTGGTGATCAGGTATGGCGTTAACATCCTGCAGCTGGTGGGCCACAAGTGCGTGATGGTATATAATAATCATCTTAGTTCTGCATGAGAAAGAATTCAGGAGTGTGAGTTATGTTTACAACAATTTGGAGGTGGGTCAGAGAGGATCTTGCTGCGATTTGTGTTGGGGAGTGTTTTGCCTGTGTATTTCTCTGGGGGTTTTGTCATTTCTGACCTTGCATTTGGGTCTTAGGTCCCCTTTGGGTTTATTTTTGTGTGTGGTGTGCTTTTGCGTGTAGCTGTCCAGTTTTCTAGCACCACTTGTTGAGGAGGCTTTCTCTTCTCTGTCGTATATTCTTGCCTCTTTGTCAGTGGTGGGGTGACCGTGGGTGTTATGTTTATCTCTGGGCTTTCTATCTTGCTGTCTTGTTCCATTGATCTATGTTTTCATTTTTGTGCTGGTGCCATACTGTCTCGATTGCTGCGGCTTTGTGATATAATCTGAGGTCTGGGCGCCTGGTTGCTCCAGTTCGTTTTTCTTCTTAGGATTGTTTGGCTGTTCAGGGTCTTTTGTGTTTCCCTGCAGATTGCGGAACTTTTTGTTCTGGTTCTGTGAAAAATGCCATTGGTCATTTGATAGTGATTGCACTGAATCTGAAGATAGTATACAGAGTGAAGTAAGTCAGGAAGAGAAAAACAAATATATTAAGGCATATATATGGAATCCAGAAAAATGGTACTGATGAGCCTGTTTGCAGGGTAGGAATAGAGACACAGATATGCAGAATGGACTTGTGGACATAGCATGGGAAGCGAAGAGTGGGAGGCACTGAGAAAGCAGCATTGACGTGTATACTCTGCTGTGCCATGCCATGCTAGGTCATTTCAGTCATGTCTGACTCTGTGTGACCCCAAGGACTATAGCCCTCCAGGCTCCTCTGTCTGTGGGATTCTCCAGGCAAGAATATTGGAGTGGGTTGCCATTCCCTCTTCCAGAGGATCTTCTCCACCCAGGGATCAAACTCACGTCTTTATGTCTTCTGCATTGGCAGGCGGGTTCTTTACCAATAGCATCATGTCACTTCAGTTCAGTTCAGTTACTCAGTCATGTCCGACTCTTTGTGACCCCATGGACTGCAGCACGCCAGGCCTCCCTGTCTATCACCAACTCCAAGAGTTTACTCAAACTCATGTCCATTGAGTCAGTGATGCCATCCAACCATCTCATCCTCTGTTGTCCCCTTCTCCTCCTGCCTTCAGTCTTTCCCAGCATCAGGGTCTTTTCCAATGAGTCAGTTCTTCGAATCAGGTGTCTGAAGTATTGGAGTTTCAGTTTCAGCATCAGTCCTTCTAATGAATATTCAGGACGGAGCTCCTTTAGGATGGACTGGTTGGATCCCTTGCAGTACAAGGGACTCTCAAGAGCCTTCTCCAACACCACAGTTCAAAAGCATCAATTCTTCGGTGCTCAGCTTTCTTTATAGTCCAACTCTCACATCCATACATGACTACTGAAAAAACCATAGCCTTGACTAGATGGACCTTTTTTTTTTGTGACAAAGTAATGTTTCTGCTTTTTAATATGCTCTCTAGGTTGGTCATAACTTTCCTTCCAAGGAGTAAGCATCTTTTAATTTCATGGCTGCAATCACCATCTGCTTGGCAAGAGTTAGTTCTTTTTTATAACCAAGTAATAATCCCTTGTATATATGTCTCCTCTTCTTTATCCATCCATCCACTGAGGTTGTTTACGTATTTTGGTAACTGTAAATAATGCTGCAATGAACATGGTCAGGTGCAGATATCTTTTTGAATTAGTGTTTTCATTTTCTTCTTTTTTTAAAATATAAATTTATTTATTTTAATTGGAAGTTAATTACAATATTGTATTGGTTTTGCCATACATCAACATGAATCCACCATGGGTGTACACGTGCTCCCCATCCTGAACCCCGCCTCCTCCTCCCTCCCTATACCATCCCTTGGGGTCGTCCCAGTGCACCAGCCCCAAGCATCCTGTATCGTGCATCAAACTTGGACTGGCGATTCATTTCATATATGATATTATACATGTTTCAATGCCATTCTCCCAAATCATCCCACCCTCTCCCTCTCCCACAGAGTCCAAAAGACTGTTCCATACATCTGTGTCTCTTGTGCTATCTCGCATACAGGGTTGTCGTTACCATCTTTCTAAATTCCATATATATGCATTAGTATACTGTATTGGTGTTTTCTTTCTGATAAATATCCAGAAGTGGAATGGCTGAATCATATGGAAGTTCTATTTTTAATTTTTTGAGGAACCTCCATACTGTTTTCTGTGGTGACTGCACCAATTTACATTCCCACCAGGAGTGTACGAGGGCTCCCTTTTCTCCATTCTTGCCAACATTGTTGGCATTTGTTGTTATTTGTTCTCTTTTTCATAACAGCTATTCTGATAGGTGTGAGGTGACATCTCATTGGGGTTTGATTTGTACTTCCCTTATAATTAATGTTGCTAAGCATCTTTTCATGTGCTAGATTCTGGGTGCATGTGGCAGCTTTAGCAAGGGGCCAGGAGGATGCTGTGACTCCTCGTGTGTGCTTGCCCCAGCTGGGGGGTGGGTGAGTGCTACAGCAGCTGGCTGTAGCAGGGCAGTGGGTGCTTTCTGTATCCGTGTGTAACCACCTGTGCTTGCAGGTGGGGGGAGTCCAGTAATGCCTTCCCCCAATGCCTCGGTCCCCAGGGAGAGTTTCATCTGTCCCCCACCCCACCAGCTGATGCTCCAAGATTAGCAAACGAATATTCTTCAGTCAGATGGGGTGTCTTTTGTGCTGAGTCCCGGAGTAACTGAGACCACAGCAAGTCCTTTGAAAAGGGAAATGCAGTCCTCTACAGCCCTCTGGGGCCTTGGACACAAGCCCCAGTGGTTTTCTGCAGGCATGAGGAGGCCCATCTCTCTGATGCTTGTCCAGGGGTAGGGATGCCTGGCATGGAGCACAAACCTTTTCTCTGGGAGAAGCTCAAACCTGTGAGATCCGTCGCTGTTGCGGGTCACCACGAGGGGCGGGGCTCTGATGAGCCCACATCCCCACCTCTCGCCCCATCTCACATGGTGCTTTCACCCTGCTTGTGCAGGAGTAGTTCAGCCAGTCTGCAGTTCTTTTCAGAGGACATCATTCCATGTGCAGCTGGCATGCGCTGTGTCCCGGGAGCGGGGCGGGGTGGGGGGGGGCAGTGCTTGAGTTCAGGATCTTTCCATGCCAACGTCTTGGACTGCCATCTCACTTTTATCTAAATTGGGATGATTATGCTTTGCTACAAGAACCCATATGTATATCAGTATCAGTATTATTTACCCATTCTTACTGTGGGTAGATATACATGGCTTCTATAAAGTAATTACTTATTATTATGCCTTTTTAAGTGATTATTGAAAGGCTTTTTTACAATTATATCCAACGATGCAATGGTTATAATACTAATTACTAACACTGTAACTGTTAAATGTATAACAAGTTTTAAAATATTTTCTTACTGATTTTGTCAAGTGACCTCTACAAACATTAAACTACCATTGGTTGGTACTATTTTATGGTAATGCATCTTCCCCAAAGTTTTGTTTTTAAGAAACAAAACCATTGAGAAAGATTGCCCAAATATTATTACAACTTCATAAAGACTTAAATAAAGATAACTGCTCTGCTAGGGAAGAATTTTTGAGGAAAATGCATTCCCCTTATGTTTAGATATACGTGGTAGAAATACCCATCGTTATGACTTTGCCTTCTCCATGAACTTTCTGTTTTCCCACATTCTTTCTTGGGTCACTTTTTTTACAAAGGAGATTTTAAGTGATAATGCCTTGTTGGTTTCTATGATTCTATCAATACTCTCTTTATAGAGCAGCTTAGGGCGTTCTGCGTCAGTGGACAGAGTTTCTGCTTCACGAGGCTTCCTTGCGAGCTTGGCAGCGAGATGACCGGAGTCAGCAGTCGCTGCAGAGCGGAGGCAGGCCCTGGCTTACGCTGTTGGCAGCATACAGTGGGCAGAGGTCGTTCCGTCAGCGGATGCTTACTGAGCGTCTGCTGAGACGCCGGAACTCGGCTCACGTTGACCGTGCGTTCTGAGCACGCTTTGTCGGTTTCACACTCTCAGCATCAACTCTCAGCATCAGCTCTTTCCATCAATTTTTGGTTGTTTTATGTTTTTGTGTTTTGTTTTTTAACTTTTACAATGCTGTGTTGGTTTCAGTCATACAACAATGTGAGTGAGTGAGTGAGTGGAAGCCGCTCAGTCGTGTCTGACTCCTTGCGACCCCACGGACTATTCAGTCCATGGAGTTCTCCAGGCCAGAATACTGGCGTGGGGAGCCTTTCCCTTCTCCAGGGGATCTTCCCAACCCAGGCATCGAAACTCAGGTCTCCTGTATTGCAGGTGGATTCTTTACCAGCTGAGCTATCAGGGAAACCTCGGACAATGTGAACCACCCAGAACTACACATACATCCCCTCCTCCTGAACCTCCCTCCGTCGCCATCCTGCCCGCCTCCCATCATCACAGCCTGGGCTCCTGTGCTGCGCGCAGCTTCTCACCAGCTGCCCCTCTCAGCCCGGGGGCGTATATATCTTGATGCGGCTTCCTCCCTTTGTCCCCCCTCTCCTTCCCCCACTGTGTCCACAAGTCCATTCTCCAGGTCTGCGTCTCCATTCCTTCCCTGAAAACAGGTTCATCAGGACCATTTTTCTAGATTACATACATATATACATTAATATGCTGTGTTTATTTTTCCTTTTCTGATTTACTTCACTCTGTATAACAGGCTGTCGGTTGTTAAAATATGTAAGCTAAGGGTCCATTACAATAAGTTGTCCCACGACTCAGCTCCAAAGTCAAAGTGACATTTTTTTTGAGAACCATCAATATTATGATTTACCCATTATATGTGATGGAATTAGTCTTCAAACTGCTTTTCTGACAGGTGATTTTGCTTGATTAACATGGTTATAGGAAAATCCCAAGATCAACACTGTCAAAACCAAGCATCATTATATGTCTATGATTTGGAACACTCTAAAGATGATTAATTTGAGAAGAGAATGGGGACATTGCTTTTGAAAATACATGCCTTCTGTTTTATCGCAATATACTGTTGAACCATAAATAACCAGTGTTGAAATATATCGTCTTGTTGCTGAGATGTTTTGACATCTGGCCCTTCTGCAATAAAAACTTTGCATGCATTTTGCTTCCATAAATATATGTTGCTTCGTGCACAAAAACATGCCATTCTATATTTCATATAGCTGTTAAAGGTCCATTTTTAGAATTATGCAGATTTAGATGCACAATACAGAGTAGAAGTAACATTTTTTTATACAAGTCATAAAACTGGTAAATTGTTTCATAATTTCTCTTTACTAGAATAGCTTCCTTTGAACTGAAAAACTATTTTCAAGGCTTCTCATAAAAGTAAAATTATGAGTCAAAATGGTTTGCACAAAACAGATTTGTTTGTTTTACATATTTTGAATTATTCTAGAATTACCGTATGCTATTCTCTCATAATCTTTTGTTACAGAATCAAAAATAGAGCCATAGTTCAATAGAGCAGATGAAGCGACTACAGTCCCTACATAATGTGTGACAACTTTGCATCATATCAATTTGCTTAAAAGACTAAGCAAACTAAAATACTTAGTATTATAAGATATGTAGTTAAAAATTATACCTCTTAGAAGGATGATATCAACTGATGATTATACAGGAGAGAAATGTGTATTAAGCGACCATTCTAAAATTCCTTTCACTCAACAGCGATTCCCTCTGGGTCCATGACACACTCTCTGGTTAGTCTTGGGAAGAAACTCGCGGTTTATTTCCTAAACTCACAACTGGGACCACGGTTGCAAGGCTTAAACAAAACCTTGGCAGCACCCCACTTGCTGCGGCCAAGGTCAGGGTCCTGTGGCTGTGACAACTGGGCCGCGTTGGCCTCTCTGCCGTGGCAAGGATGGTCAGAGAGTCCTGGGTTCAGATCCCGTATCCTGCCCTGACACTGACATCAGAAATCGTTTCTGTTTCTCCTGAATCCCCAGAACCATGGCACTCAGGCTGCCATTGCAATCTGACCTTGCATGAAGGTATTCCAGCTCATATCCTGTTTCTCCAGCTGGACTGCATTTGCTTAAAAGGGTAAGGATTGCGCCTTGTTTATTGCTGTGACCCCTAATACTGTCTAGTCTAGGACTTTCCACGTGGTATGTACAGTAAGCTAACTGCTATAAACCTTCAAGTCGGGCACTTTCAAAGATGCGAACGTGCATCCGGTTCCAGCAGGAACCAGAACCCGCGCCACGGACGTCAGCACGAGTGCCGCTGCCGCCGGACTCCGTCTGCGCTGGCGACCCCTCAGCCCCGCCGTCTCCCCACCCACCCAGTCAGCGCTCTTCCTGCCTGTTCACCCGATGCCAGCCCTGGGTGCCAGCTGCTGTCCTCGACTACAGTGCTTTTCAGGGTGCTGTACTATAAGATTTAAATGTTTTGGTTATTCTTTTTTGTTCATTTTTAATGTATTATTTGTGTGAAACGTACTGTAAACCTATTACAGCACAGTATAAATAGCCACCTGTGTTAGATGGGCACCTAGGCTGCACTTGTTGGACTTATGAACAAATTGGACTTACAAACATGCTCTTGGAACAGAACTCATTCATATGTAGGGGACTTACTTTACTCAATATAGGTGGACTGAAGGAAACTAAGAGATAAAAGTGTCTTCGGAATTAAACAAAAAGAACTACAAAATCCAACAAAACAGAAAAAAATTCGAATACTACATAGACTATAGAAGTTAAGTTATAGAAGACTATCAATCTAAGAAATACTGGGCGGATTATATTTAGTTCTATCAAGATGGCCTGAGTGTTTGGAGCAGCAACAGGAGGTGTTAAGACCGTTCTTTCTCCTATGTCTTTTTTTTTTTTTTTAAACCAACTGCTATACTTTATATACTATACTCCTATAAGAAGCAGAGACATCACTTTGCCAACAAAAGTCCATATAGTCAAAGCTATGATTTTTCCAGTAGTCATGTATGGATGTGAGACTTGGACCATAAAGAAGGTTGAGCTCCGAAGAATTGATGCTTTTGAACTGTGGTGTTGGAGAAGACTCTTGAGAGTCCCTTGGACTGCAAGGAGATCCAACCAGTCCATCCTAAAGGAGACCAGTCCTGGGTGTTCAGTGGAAGGACTGATGCTGAAGCTCCAATTCTTTGGCCACCTGATGCAGAGAGCTGACACACTGGAAAAGATCTTGATGCTGGGAAAGATCGAAGGCAGGAGGAGAAACGAGTGACAGAGGATGAGGTGGTTGGATGGCATCACCATCTCTGTGGACGTGAGTTAGAGCAAGCTCTGGGAGTTGGTGATGGACAAGGAGGCCTGGTGTGCCGCAGCCCATGGGGTCACAAAGAGTCAGACACCACTTGGGGACTGAACAACAGCCTACATTTGATTTCACGGTATCTAAGCCCACTCATGTCTGATGCTTTAGAGACTAACGTCTAGACCACCACCTCCTATCAGGCCTGATGGTGACAAGTTCTCAGCCTCTCAAAGCCTTTACCCAGTGGCTCAGCATCCCCTGGGAGCTTGTTAGATCACAGGTCTGCTGAATACAGGTTCCCCAGGTGACTAATCTGTGTATTAAAGTTTGAGAAGTACTGACCTCAGACCTTTGTCTAAAATGCTATTTCTGAAGCCCTCTTTCCTATGGATTCCGATGTACCAGAGGGTTTCCTCAAATTCACATTTTATCATAAAGCAAATTTATAAACTACTCCAGTCAAGGACTGGAGTTTTAAATGATGACCTAACAAGTTCGAATCTCCTTAAAGAGCTCCAAATGGTCTGTAGGTAGAAGAGAAGGAATTAAGAGAAAGGACAAATATGTGTTATGAGCTCACATCAATATTTACAGTTGGGGTGATCCATATTTCTGAAGAGCGAGCCTGTGTTTAGGTGATAAACTGTTGTTGGTTTTTTTTTTTTTTTTTCCTAGCTCTTTCTGATGGAAATATTCTAAGATTGGAGTTTATGGTCCCTTACTTTGGCAATATAATTCATGGTTTAAGGATGACATTATCATTTGATGTGTATATTTATACTATGATGTCACAAAACAGCATCCTGGGGAATCCAGATGAGATGGTGCATAAGGAAGGAGCCACACAGATAGGAAATATATGTACATGGGGTGTGTGTGTATAACTTAATAGTTGCATACGTATTCACAAACAAAAATTCACATGGACACTTTGACATAGCGTGAGTGTATATCACTAGGAAACAAAAAACCGTTTTCTTTTGTCACAGTTTGATTTCCTCCAGTTGCCGTGAGCAGGGCTGCTCTTCACTGCGGTGCACAAGCTCCCCGTTGTGGTGGCTCCTCCTGTTTGGAGCATAGGCTCTGGGGTGTGGGCTCAGTAGTTGTGGCTCGTGGGCTTAGCTGCTCTGCAGCATATGGCATCTTCCTGGACCAGGGATCAAACCCATGTTCCCTGCATTGGGGAGTGGATTCTTATCTACTGCACCGCCAGAGATGTCCACAAAACAGTTTTCTGAAGTGATGCTTTTATCCAGAGCCTTGGAATAAGACATGGCTCTCAAGCAAGCTTTCTTTTGTATTCTAAAATTAGTTTGAAAACTATAGTAATAAATGTATGTAGTCAGACCTACTGCCAAAATAATGAAAGCTCTATCTGAATCAAATATACTATATGCTTTCTTCCAGCGCTCGCCACAGCGAGAATAATTTGTTTCAAAGCAGTTTCATGGCTCGGAGGTGAATCCGGAGTTCTGGAGACCCGGGGCCTCTCTGGGAAGGATGTTTGGAACTAAAACGCAGGTAGCAGAGAGAATACACGGGCAGGTTTGTGCTTGTAAAAATAATGACCTGACGAACAAGACTGTGTGCTGAGAACGCAGCCCTTTAAGTTCAGCCACAAAGGCTCTGTGGAAACAACACAGAATGGAGACTGTGAACAGAGCGTCCTCCACGTTGGCCCCCGTGAAACGGGCCCAGTGTGCTGGGCCTGCGCTTGGCAGGTGCCAGGGGGGCTCGTGTGACCTGAGGAGTCTGTTGTTCAAGTTTATCGTTCTGAATTCTGGTGATTTAAGGCTATTGTGAGACGATGCCTCAGACTTTCCTATTTCTCATAAACTGCTCGCATTTTTATCCACACACAAGACTACGTGTCTGCGTGACACACTGTCCTCCTGCTACTAAGCATGCTTTATTACTGTCATTGTCTTTCGTGTGTACAGACTAATCCTTCACTCCTTTGAGTAGGGACCCTCTCATTTAAATGCCATACACGTTGCTTTTGAAGTATTCAGTGGTCAGTACACTTTGACTAGACTTAACAAGATGCAAAGATGCCCTTTGGGAGGTTAACATTCCTTCAACAAATATGTATCCAGTAACTTCTGCGTTATATAAGTGGCTGACTCAAGGGGTGGGGATACAGGTAGCTGTGGTCCCTTCTCTCAGAAAGCTTACGTACTTAATTAACTGAAGTAGAGATGGTTTACACTGCTGTGGTAGTTTCTAGTGTATACCAACGTGATAACTGTATATATCACTTCAGTTCAGTCGCTCAGTCGTGTCCGACGCTTTGTGACCCCATGGATCACAAAGAGTCGGCCTCCCTGTCCATTACCAACTCTCGGAGTTTGCTCAAACTCATGGCCATCGTGTTGCTGATGCCATCCAACTAGCTCATCCTCTGTCTCCCCTTCTCCTCTCACCCTCAGTCTTTCCCAGTGTTAGGGCCTTTTCCAATAAATCAGCTCTTCACAAATCAGGTGGCCAAAGTATTGGATCTTCAGCCTCAGCATCAGTCCTTCCAATGAATATTCAGGACTGATTTCCATTTTTTTCATTTCATTCTAGTTTATCACAAGATATTGAATATAGTTCCTTGTACTATATAGTAGGTCCTTGTTTATGTATTATATTGATAAGAGTATATCGATATCAAGTTCATCCCAAACTCCTAATTCATCCCTCCCTCCCACCTTTATTTACCCTTTGTGTCAGACTTTATTTTTTGGTTCTCCAAGATCACTGCAAATGGTGACTGCAGCCATAAAATTAAAAGACGCTTACTCCTTGGAAGGAAAGTTATGACCAACTTAGATAGCATATTCAAAAGCAGAGATATTACTTTGCCAACAAAGGTTCGTCTAGTCAAGGCTATGGTTTTTCCTGTGGTCATGTATGGATGTGAGAGTTGGACTGTGAAGAAAGCTGAGTGCTGAAGAACTGATGTTTTTGAACTGTGGTGTTGGAGAAGACTCTTGAGAGTCCCTTGGACTGCAAGGAGATCCAACCAGTCCATTCTGAAGGAGATCGGCCCTGGGATTTCTTTGGAGGGAATGATGCTGAAGCTGAAACTCCAGTACTTTGGCCACCTCATGCGAAGAGTTGACTCATTGGAAAAGACCCTGATGCTGGGAGGGACTGGGGGCAGGAGGAGAAGGGGATGACAGAGGAGGAGATGGCTGGATGGCATCACTGAGTCGATGGACCTGAGTCTGAGTGAACTCCGGGAGTTGGTGATGGACAGGGAGGCCTGGCGTGCTGCGATTCACGGGGTTGCAAAGAGTTGGACAGGACTGAGCGACTGGACTGAACTGAACCGTAAGATCGCTCTCTATGTCTGTAGTTTGCTTCCATTTTGTAAATAAGTTCATTGGTGCATATTTTAGATTCCACGTGTAAGTGATGTCATAGGTGCTGTGTGGACAGTTTAGTTTAACGCTGGGGCCGGCAAGTGAGGGGCCTGCAGAGGGAGAGACACTCTGATGGAAACGGAGAGCTTGTCAACACCCAGCCAGGACCTGGGGATGGAGGCGCGTTTCCAGAAGAAGCTGCTCTAAGCGGGTCTCGGGCAGTGGGAGGTGGGGACAGAAGGAGAGAGGGTGGGGCCCCGGTCCACGGAAGAGTGCGCACGGGCCTCCCGTGTGGAGGGAGCCCTTAACGTTTGGAGACCGGAAGGAGGTGGGCGGCGCTGGGAGGAGCATCCTGGTCTGGGAGCATTTGCATCGTGCTGACATGTCACTCAGAGCACTCTCCTGGGTCGTCTACCTTATGACTTAGGGCATCCTCAGCGGACTGTCTCCTGCCGAGTCCACATTCTCTTCTCCCATTTGTTTATGCGTTCTAATGTTGGCAGTCAGTGTGTATAAATCCTTAACCATCCTCAAAGCTTGGAGAAATCTAATTCCTTCTTTAGCTGTTAAATACTTTACTAAGGAAACATCTCTCTCTCTCTCTCATATATATATATATATATATCTATATATATATATATATATATTTTTTTTTTTTTTTTTTTAAAGAAAGACTGTTTCCAGGGACTTTGAGATACTAAACCTCAGGGGAGACACCTGGAGAGGTTAAATAACTCAGAATTGACAATCAGATCAGATCAGATCAGTCGCTCAGTCTTGTCCGACTCTTTGTGACCCCATGAATCGCAGCACGCCAGGCCTCCCTGTCCATCACCAACTCCCGGAGTTCACTGAGACTCACGTCCATTGAGTCAGTGATGCCATCCAGCCATCTCATCCTCTGTCGTCCCCTTCTCCTCTTGCCCCAATCCCTCCCAGCATCAGAGTCTTTTCCAATGAGTCACCTCTTTGCATGAGG
Organism: Bos indicus; assembly: GCF_029378745.1. Classification (NCBI taxonomy): domain Eukaryota; kingdom Metazoa; phylum Chordata; class Mammalia; order Artiodactyla; family Bovidae; genus Bos; species Bos indicus. Next base: position 43,271,125 of record NC_091786.1, read on the forward strand.
TGGCCAAAGTACTGGACTTTCAGCTTCAGCATCATTCCTTCCAAAGAAATCCCAGGGCTGATCTCCTTTAGGATGGACTGGTTGGATCTCCTTGCAGTCCAAGGGACTCTCAAGAGTCTTCTCCAACACCACAGTTCAAAAACATCAATTCTTCCACACTCAGCCTTCTTCACAGTCCAACTCTCACATCCATACATGACCACAGGAAAAACCATAGCCTTGACTAGACGAACCTTTGTTGGCAAAGTAATGTCTCTGCTTTTGAATATGCTACCTAGGTTGGTCATAACTTTCCTTCCAAGGAGTAAGCGTCTTTTAATTTCATGGCTGCAGTCACCATCTGTAGTGATTTTGGAGCCCCCAAAAATAAAGTCTGACACTGTTTCCACTGTTTCCCCATCTATTTCCCATGAAGTGGTGGGACCGGATGCCATGATCTTCGTTTTCTGAATGTTGAGCTTTAAGCCAACTTTTTCACTCTCCACTTTCACTTTCATCAAGAGGCTTTTGAGTTCCTCTTCACTTTCTGCCATAAGGGTGGTGTCATCCGCATATCTGAGGTTATTGATATTTCTCCCGGAAATCTTGATTCCAGTTTGTGTTTCTTCCAGTCCAGCGTTTCTCATGATGTGCTCTGCATATAAGTTAAATAAACATGGTGACAATATACAGCCTTGACGAACTCCTTTTCCTATTTGGAACCAGTCTCTTATTCCATGTCCAGTTCTAACTGTTGCTTCCTGACCTGCATACAGATTTCTCAAGAGGCAGGTCAGGTGGTCTGGTATGCCCATCTCTTTCAGAATTTTCCACAGTTTATTGTGATCCACACAGTCAAAGGCTTTGGCATAGTCAATAAAACAGAAATAGATGGTTTTCTGGAACTCTCTTGCTTTTTCTATGATCCAGCGGATGTTGGCAATTTGATCTCTGATTCCTCTGCCTTTTCTAAAACCAGCTTGAACATCAGGAAGTTCATGGTTCACATATTGCTGAAGCCCGACTTGGAGAATTTTGAGCATTACTTTACTAGAGTGTGAGATGAGTGCAATTGTGCGGTAGTTTGAGCATTCTTTGGCATTGTCTTTCTTTGGGATTGGAATGAAAACTGACCTTTTCCAGTCCTGTGGCCACTGCTGAGTTTTCCAAATTTGCTGGCATATTGAGTGCAGCACCTTCACAGCATCATCTTTCAGGATTTGGAATAGCTCAACTGGAATTCCATCACCTCCACTAGCTTTGTTCGTAGTGATGCTTTTAAGGCCCATTTGACTTCACATTGCAGGATGTCTGGCTCTAGGTCAGTGATCACACCATCGTGATCATCTGGGTCATGAAGATCTTTTTTGTACAGTTCCTCTACTAAAGCTAAATAATAGGATGCTTTCTTGAACCATAAGTCTTACAGAAAAGTACAGATTTAATGGATGACAAGAAAGAGAAGCATTTAGCAACTACTTAAAGGGTGTCTTGCCCTAATTATAATTTTAAATAACTATCCATTATAGAGTTTTATTTAGCAAATGATTTTGAATGATTTCTTCAGTTTCTTTTAAAAATCACAGATTGAAACTACAGACAAGATAAACCTAAACTTTAAATGGAAAATTTCAATCCTAATGCTTTAAACATAATAGCCGAAGGCAGTGAAGCCAGCAGAAAATGCAGAGGCGGTGAAAGTCTTCTGCTCACCTGACATGAGGAAATGACTCTGAGCCTCAGTCTCCCAATCTGTAACAAATCTATCAGCTAAGGTTTGTGTGATGATCAAATGAGTAGTTATTATTATTATTATCAAATAATTATCAAATAATAATAATAACCATTTTACTTTCATATGAAATCTAGTTACTGAGTAATACTTTTGAATTCATTCAATTCTTCTTGAATTATCCCATATCTCTTTTAATATTCTTTAAATATTAAATAAAAATGAAACTATTGTTGTCAAGGCACTTTGGGACATGTGAACTGTTGTTGAAATCTATCTAGAATGTAGGGTTAGGGTTAGGGTTAGACTTCGGCCACCTGATGTGAAGAACTGACTCATTGGAAAAGACCCTGATGCTGGATAAGATTGAGCAGGAGGGGCAGGGGACAACAGAGGATTAGATGGTTGGATGGCATCACTGACTCGATGGACATGAGTTTGAGTAAACTCCGGGAGTTGGTGATGGACCGGGCGGCCTGGTGTGCTGCAGTCTATGGGGTCACAAAGAGTCGGACACAACTGAGCAACTGAACTGAACTGAACTGAAAACGTTATTAGGTGAATGAGTCTCCCATTAACAGAAAGGCAGATCAAAGATGTAGTAACTTAAAACATTAATCAGGAGATAGTGCTGCCTGGGGAATCAGTGAAGTGGATGCAAGGAGAGTCCCCATCTAATTGTGGAAAGAAAAATCACCAGAAACTTGGAGACAAAACAAAAGGAGGAAGGCATGTATTCTCGGGGCATTGTTTAACAAACCCATCTGAGAATGGTTTAGTTTCCTAGGGAAATGCAGCTCTGCCTTGCTGTCTACTGTTGATCATGGCCAGCCCAGACTCCCTGAATTTACTTGTTAACCTGCAGACTTGTGTCCCCCAGAGACACAGATTTCTGCTTCAGATGCAGATGAGTAGAGAAACACAATGGTTACAGTTTTACTGCCCTGGCCCACCCTTTCTCTAACCTAGCAGCCCCACTTCAGCAGATTTTCTCAGACAGACTGTGTTCATTTGTTTCTCAAATGCTGTCTTATCCAGCTTTATCATCCTGAGTGTTCTCTCATGTGTGAATACATAAACCTTTGGCCTATATATTCTACATTTGTAGAATGTGTTTAGCTTTTTAAAATTAAGCTTGACAGTTTTAAATAAAATTTACTTACTTTGTGGGTTTTGTGGATTGAAAAAAAAAATCCACAACCTAGAAGCAGAGAATTCTGTTTTTTCAGTGAACTTGCTGTAAACTTGATCCTGGGATAATGCCTCCCAGATAGTTCTGAGGGATGCTCAGAAGAACTAATGGAAGGAAAGGACAGGTTATACAGGGTTTTTGAAAAAAAAAAAAAAAAAAAACAGCTAGTTGAACATCAAAAGCATACTGGTACTTATATAACAAACCCAGAATCTCACGTTAGTGAATTTAAGACTTATCTCTGTACGGGAAGATGCAAGAATCTCTTTGCATTGAAATCACTCTTTTGATATGCACCTTAGCTATCTCAGCTGGTAAAGAATCCAATCTGCCTGCAATGCAGGAGACCCATTGATCAACCCATTGATCCCTGGGTTGGGAAGATCCCCTGGAGAAGGGAAAGGCTACCCACTCCAGTATTCTGGTCTGGAGAATCCCATGGACTACATGGTCGAAAGAGTGAGACACGACTGAGCAACTTGCACTCACTTAGCTATCTAGAGCCAGTATCCTGTTTGTCTCCATTCTGAATCCCCTCTGGGCAGCTGTTAGGTTGATGGCTTTGTTTACTGAAATGGCAGGCATTCTTTGTCCACAGTTTCCAAGGACAATGTGGGGAAAAGAGAAAAGAAAATATTTAAAGTCTCAATTATTACACACTCTTTCTTTCATGAACAGGGTAAGTAAAGACAGGAAGCATGCCTTGTCTGTTAAACTGCTTTGGCCTCATATACCCAGCAGAATGAGAAAATAAAATCTTTCTATTAAAAGAAAACGGCAACATACACAATTGCTTTGAGATAATAGAACAAACTAGGCAAGTGGGGTTACATGAGTTGTCGTTTAAAATGCTGACCGAAAATGATGCACAACTTGAGAGGCATTGAGTTAAGTTTTATTTGGGGCAAAATGAGGCCTGCAGCCCAGGAGGCGGCCCTTCAGGTAGTCCTGAGAGACTGCTCCAGAGGTAGTCAGGAAAGGTCAACATGTAAGATTCTGGGGAAGGAGGAATTCAGAGCAGTCAACTGCTGACTTAGGGCTTCCCTTGTGGCTCAGCTGGGAAAGAATCCGCCCGAAATGCAGGAGACCTGGGTTTGATCCCTGGGTTGGGAAGATCCCCTGGAGAAGGGAAAGGCTATCTGAAGGAGGAAACAGACAGAACAGCAGGACTCCATCTTGGGCCGGACTGTGGACTTTGAGCTTTATGCCCAGTATCTACGGAAACGACATACAAACTGGAAAACCAGACTCGCCCCCCAACCCTCACCACCATGGAAGAGCCCCAGGGCTCATACCTAGACTCTCCATCGCCTAAAAGAATACACTGTGTAACCAAATAGAATCATAAATTCTATTAAGCTTATTGGGGTATGATCACAGGCCTACTGATAATTGCCCACTGTTAACTACCTAGGCTTAAGGCATACGAATCACGGGGTTAAGGCATACGAATCACAGGTTAACTTTAATTGTATCTTTCTTTTCCTTTGTTCAGACTATGTCAGAGAATTTGGGGAGCTGGGTTTGGGCATGTACACTTAGGGTATATAAGGTTTTCACAAAAGCTGGTTGGGGTCCTTGGCTAAGAGGAGACTCGCCTTGGGCCCACCAGTGTAATAAACTGCACTCCACTATCTGCATTGTCCTTCTGAGTCAGTTTGTTTCCTGGAACATGTGGCTACAACACTACCCACCCCAGTATTCTGGCTTGGAGAATTCCATGGGGTCACAAAGAGTTGGAGACGACTGAGCGACTTTCACTTTACTTCGAGTGCTTACTTTACAAAAGGTTTTCTGCAAGTCATGAGGAGCTGATGTCACCATGAAGGGATTAGTGCTTTTCCAGATATGAAGAGATGCAAGCATTGGGATCTTTATTTTCTTGGGCTCCAAACTCACTGCAGATGGTGACTGCAGCCATGATATCAAAAGACGCTTGCTACTTGGAAGAAAAGCTATGACCAACCTAGTCAGCATATTAAAAAGCTGAGACAGAACTTTGCCAACAAAGGTCTGTCTAGTCAAAGCGATGGTGTTTCCAGTAGTCATGTATGGATGTGAGTCATGTATGGAAAGCTGAGTGCTGAAGAATTGATGCTTTTGAACTGTGGTGTTGGAGAAGACTCTTGAGAGTCCTTTGGACTGCAAGGAGATCCGACCAGTCCATCCTAAAGGAGATCAGTCCTGAGTGCTCACTGGGAGGGCTGATGCTGAAGCTGAAACTCCAATGCTTTTGCCACCTGATGCAAAGAACCGACTCATTGGAAAAGACCCTGATTCTGGGAAAGATTGAAGGCAGGAGGAGAAGGGGACGACAGGGGATGAGATGGTTGATTGGCATCAATGAACATGAGTTTGAGCAAACTCAGGGAGTTGGTGATGGATAGGGAGGCCTGGCGTGCTGCAGTCCGTGGGGTCTCAAAGAGTCGGACACGACTGAGGACCGAACTGAAGGATTGGGATCATGAAATCTGTCCCTGAAAATATCTAAGGAGCTAAAGACCTATCCCACAGAGTGCCTCCCTCCAGCCTGAACTCCCTCTTGGAGTGCTGAAGGTCAGCAGCCGCAGCGGGCAGTTTAAACTCCAGAGGCAGATGGCAAATGTGCTTGTTGTGCAGTTGCTGGCAGTGCTCTTGGCAAGTGCCAGTTTGTAGTTGGCAAAAACAACACATGCGTCCTGGTTATTGGGTGTGGTGGGACGCATTCTGAAGATTCACCTTTTGCTTCTGTTTGTCCGTTTGCTTTCCTTCGCTCTAGGGAGAGGGGCCAGAAAGTCCCTACCTGCAGGAAGTCAGGGGGTTCTGGATGGTAGGGAATCCTGGAAGCACTTGGAAGCCCTACACGTAGAGGTGGCCGGGACGTTGCTGTTCAGGATGGATCTTTTACCTGCTGTTTCGAATACATAAGATCTGAAAGAGGACTGGGAAAAAAGGAAGGTCCATGTGGGCTTTGGATCTGTGGAAGCATGACTATTTAGCTCACTCTCACCAAGAATTCTGCAGGAGGCTGTGGCCAGCGCTGGGAAGGCACATGGGAGACCATCCAGCGTGGTGGGCCTGGTGAGTGGTGGTGTGTTGGAGCCCAAGGTTCCAGCGGGACCGAAGCTGCACCGGGTGCCCGGCTCCAGCTTCAGACCTGGCTCTACTCCGTGGGCGCTGCACCCCCTTGTGGTTGCAGAAGGAGATGCACCCGAGTTCCCCGAATGACCTTGAGTTTTGAGCAAGTGAGAATCTGGGTCAGGGTCTCCTCTGGCCAGACTTAGTAAGCAAGACCTGGGAAGATGGTATGGGCCCGGAGGGGAGGCGAGAGGAGTGTGCGCGCTTAACTTATTCTGTTGGAGATCAGGATCCCAGGAATGAATGGAAATGTTTAAGCTAACATAAAACTTTGTTCAAAAGGTAAATGACTGATAAAGGAATCAATCATAGGTGTGAGTGTCTGTGTGTCTGTGTGTGTCTGTAGATTTCCGGGTAAAATGACATGTGATAAGATAAAGGGTAGCTTCTTGATCCAAGGACGTGTTTTATATTCATGACAATAATATGTTAGTTGTTTTTTTTTTTATTAATATTAGAAGAGGAGCAGAACCTTTACACTTAACTTCAAAGCGATATGAAAGTATTAAGGCCTGTGTTAGTTTCCTATGACTACAAATTACCAGCAAATTGGTTCAGTTCAGTTCAGTCGCTCAGTCGTCTCTGACTCTTTTCGACCCCATGAATCGCAGCACGCCAGGCCTCCCTGTCCATCACCAATTCCCGGAGTTCACTCAGACTCAGGTCCATCGAGTCAGTGATGCCATCCAGCCATCTCATCCTCTGTCATCCCCTTCTCCTCCTGCCTCTAATCCCTCCCAGCATCAGAGTCTTTTCCAATGAGTCAACTCTTCACATGAGGTGGCCAAAGTACTGGAGTTTCAGCTTTAGCATCATTCCTTCCAAAGGAATCCCAGGGCTGATCTCCTTCAGAATGGACTGGTTGGATCTCCTTGGAGCCCAAGGGACTCTCAAGAGTCTTCTCCAACACCACAGTTCAAAACCATCAATTCTTCAGTGCTCAGCCTTCTTCACAGTCCAACTCTCACATCCATACATGACCACAGGAAAAACCATAGCCTTGACTAGATGGACCTTTGTTGGCAAAGTAATGTCTCTGCTTTTGAATATGCTATGTAGGTTGGTCATAACTTTCCTTCCAAGGAGTAAGCGTCTTTTAATTTCATGGCTGCAGTCACCATCTGCAAACAATACAAATTTGCCTAATACCTTACAGTGCTTGAAATTAGAAATATGCAGTGGGTCTTGCTAGGCTAATACCAAGCTTCGGGAAGAACCGCATTCCTTTCAGAGGCTCCAGGGGAGTGCCTGTTTGCCTTTCCAGCTCCTGGAGGCTGTCTGCATCCTGGGCTTGCGCCTCCTCATCTGTAAAGTCATGGTGGCTGATCCAGTCTTCTCACTGTGCGTTCCCCTACACCGACCTTCTGCCTCCCTCTTCCACACTGAAGAGACCCTTGTAAGCACACGGGGCCGCCTGAGTAATCCAGGGTAATTTCACTGTATTAGGATTTGCGTGCTGCGTAGCTTCAGTCGTGTCTGCCTCTTTGAGCCCACCAGGCTCCTCTGCCATGGGATTCTCTGGGCTAGAATTCCGGAGTGGGTTGCCATGCCCCCATCCAGGGCATCTTCCCAACCCAGGGGTCGAAGCTGCGTCTCTTTTGTCTCCTGCGCTGGAGCCTAGTGCTGCTTGGGAAGCCCCGTTAGGGTTAGCTCCCTCACTTACCTGCAATCTCAGTTCGCTTCTGCCACGTGATGCACGTTTCCAGCTTCTATGTATTAAGATATGGGCGCCTTGGAGTGGGGAGTAGTATTCTTTCTACCACAGGTCACAAAGGCAAGGAAAGCAAGATAAAAATCAGAGAAAATATGGAAAACATCTCACTGGATCATAAGTGAAAGTCGCTCAGTCATGTCTGACTCTGTGACCCCATGGACTGTACAAGTCCATGGAATTCTCCAGTCAATAATACTGGAGTGGGTTGCCATTCTCTTCTCCAGGGGATCTTCCCAACCCAGGGATTGAACCCAGATCTCCCGCATTGTGGAAGGATTCTTTAACAGCTGAGGCACCAGGGAAGCCTCTGGATCATAAAGTATCATAAATATTTGTAAAAATAAATTTATGATTACTGCTGGGAATTTTTAAGCCGGGTTCATTATAATTTGATATTATGGTAAGTTAATTTTGCAGATATTTAAATAGTTAATTTTTCTATAAATAGCTTAGTTGTCCTTTTACTGATTATATTACCTTCTCTTTATAAAAATTGTAAGAAGGCTCTGTACATATATATCTCCACACACACACACACACACATATATTTATACACATATGTATGTGAAAATATAACTCATTTGCTGCCCTGTCATATAGAGGCAACTCCAAGCACATTTTAGAATATCTTTCAAGGTATTTAGGAATACTAAAAAAGTATGACAATATGTGTTTGTTTAGACTAATGGGATTGTCTTTTTATCCATGCAATGACTACAGGTGTGCATCATGATTTTTAATTGCTTTTCCAAATTCCTTTATGTGATATATTATTTAAATAATTTCTTATTGTTGGACATTTCACACAATCCCCATTTTCTTTTTATAAAAATATTCTGCATCTAAAAAATAGTTTTATTAACATTTTTGTACATACTTATTTCATTTATTTCTCACTGATTTCCTTAGGGTAAATTCTAGAAGTAGGTTAAATGGTAACAAGTATCAATTTAAATTAGCTTTTTTCCCCCTCAAGGATATAAATGAATAAAGCAGGTAACAATTCTGGAGAACAGAGCTCTTATTAGGGTAAGAGTGAATAATTTAAAATAAACTTTTATTGGAAAATAGTAAGAATGAGTTTTGCACTTGGAGATTGAACGTTTATGATTCATATGGTTGCAGTGCACTCTAGTACAGACTGATTTTATTAATACGTTTAAAGCTCGGTTTCATTGTTTGCTTGAGAGATAATAGATCCTGAGACTAATTAGGTAGTGAGATCCTTGCCCAGGAAGAAAAGCAAGCCGCATATGATGCTTCCACTTTATTTTGCATAAGAAGATGGCGGTGTAGCTACGGGTCAGCTGTATGCCTCGGGTCACTGAGGTCACCTGCCTGGACCTTGTTTGTCCCAGGACGGGCCTGGAGAGTAGTGGACTTCCTCTGGCTCTGACGTCCCTCCAGCCTTCGGTGCTCAGCACTAAATACAGTGACGTTCTGACATTGAAATTACGGGTTTAGATTGTTTATTTACGTATCCTCTGTACTTTCAAAAAGTCTTGTTGCAACTTACAAGAAAAACTTGAATATAGTGAGGCCAAGAATCACTATTTGATACAGGTCAAGTTAGAAGTCAAGCATCAGTTTTATTGGTAAAAAGGGAATCTGGACAATGACATCACATGCAGAATAACCCATATAAAATTCCCTGCCCCACTCCTGCTAGCTCCCATCCCTATCCTCTCAAGTAAAAGAGGAAAAGTAGAGAAACATTGTAGCAAAACTCTGGGTGAAGAATACCGCCCCAACTTCCTAGCATTCAAAGCAAAGTGAGAAATATGGGGATAGACGTAGCAGACTCTGCCTGGTACAAAATTGAAACAGGGACTGATAATTTTTTGATCATGAATTCTGAGTGGCTCTCATCCAGATATTAAATGATGTTAAACATTAAATGATGTTAAATGATGTTAAATATGATGTTAAATATTCTCATATGTATGTAAATGATGTTACATGCATCATGATGATGTTAAATATTGTAACATGATGTTAAATATTGTTGTAAATGATGATAAATATTCTATGTATGTATAATAATCTTATAAATGTTTTTCTTCTATATAAAAGGCTTATTACAGATTTTAAAATTCAAAATATAGTATCTTTCAAGAATATTGGCAAACTTTGAGAAAAATATTTATCTAAAATTTTGAGACCACTTATAACCAGTAAGTCCTGGCAGATTTCCTAAACAACTGACATTAATTCAATACATTTAAAGGTAAATTCTTATGACTAAATAGCTTTAAATGTGTTGATAATCTATGACCTACTAACCTACTAGCTTAAGGTGTTAACCGTTTTTACCGCAGCGTTATTTTTAATAAGCAAATATTAGACTTGGTCAAAGCAGAAGCCCAGTAACGGGTGATGGGTAAAGCCTGATATGCATCCCTGACGCAGGTCAAAGAGTTTTTACAAACTGTGGTAAAACACACATAACATAAAAATTTCCATCTTACCCATTTTCAAGTGTGCACATTTAGAGTTAGGGTTCATCCATATTGCTTTGCAACTAATCTGCAGAAGTTTCCTTGTAAAAGTGCAAGTCTAGATCCATTGAACAACTCCCCATCTCTCCCTCCTGGCAACCACCTTTCTACTTTCTGAAAGCGAAAGTGAAAGTCGCTCAGTCGTGTAGGACTCTTTGTGACCCCATGGATTATACAGTCCGTGGAATTCTCCAGGCCGGAATACTGGAATGGGAGGCTTTCCCCTTCTCCAAGGGATCTTCCCAACTCAGGGATCAAACCCAGGTCTCCCACATTTCAGGTGGATTCTTTACCAGCTGAGCCACAAGGGAAGCCCCTCCTATTTCTCTGAATTTGACTTTGTAAGAGGTTCCTCCTTTGAGTAGAATCATGCCGTATTTGTCTGTGTGTGACTGGCTTATTTCACTTAGCATAATGTAGGTAATGTACCTACTCAGGGGTCATCCACGGTGTAACGTGTCAGAATTTCCTTCCTTGTTAACGCTAACCCTAACTCTGTTGTTTGTAGCCTTTTTTTTTTTTTTAACCTTTCATTGATAGATTTCTAAGTTACTATTGTGAATAGAGCTGCTATGAACATGTGTGTACAAATATCTCTTTAAGACCCTGCTTTCAGTTCTTTTGGGTAAAGACTCAGAAGTGGAATTGCTGGGTTGTATGGCTGACTCTTTCTATAATTTTTTAAAGAACTGCCATCCAGCTTTCATCGCAGCTGCAGCATCGTGCATTCCCACTGATGGTGCACGGGAGTCCCCGTTTCCCACACCCTCAGCAACACTTGCTCTTTTCTTTTTCTGTAGCCGCCCTCCTGATGGTGTGCGGGGGATCCAACGATGACTTTGACTGGCTCTCCCCTAAATGAGCGATATCAAGCACCTGTTCATGTGTTTATTGGCCATTGGTCTTCTTTTATTTAACAGAATTTTAAAATCATTTGTTTACGGCTGCGCGGGGTCTTCTGCGGCATGCAGATGTTCTCTAGCGGCAGCAAGCTGGGCTCCTCTCCGGTTGGAGGCGCAGCGTCTCTTGCTGCGGGCACAGGCTCTGGGCACGTGGGCGGCGGCAGCGGCAGGATGCGGGCTCCAAGCTGAGGCCCACAGGCTTGGTTGCTCCGCAGATGAGGAATTCTCCCGGAGCAGGGAGTGAACCCATGTCCCCGGCACCCGCAGGCAGATTCACCCCGGACCACCAGTCCGCCATTGGTTTCCCTGGGGAAGTGCCTATACGGTACTTTGCCAGTTTTTTAAGCAGGCTGTTTGCTTTTGTTATTGAGTTTTAAGTGTTCTTTACTTACCTGGTGATTTTCAGATACATGATTCGCAAATATTTTTTTCCATTCTGCAGGTTGCCTTCTCACTCTGCTGATTGTGTCTTTTAATGCACGGAAGTTTTCAACTTCGATATAGCCTAATCTATTTTTATTTTTGTTGTTAGTTGACCTCATTTGGTGGTTTCAGTGTTACAGGATGCAAAGTCTTTAAAATTCTGACCACGTTCAGGGCAGAGTTTCTTCCAGATTCCACTGTGGCAGATCTAGGACTGAACTATAAGGCCAGGCCCACCTAGTTCTCTTGTTCAGATAAAACTTTGTGGTGTCAGTATCACCAAGCCTGTTTAATTTTCTAATTCAGAGGAATATTAAATCACATCATTTGACACACTGCCGTATATGAAGTAGATAACCAACAGGGACCTATCATATAGCACAGGGAGTGATATTCAATGTCCCACAATAACCTATAATGAAAAGAACCTGAAAAAGAATGTGTATGTGTGTATATATTTATTATATATACATATAGCTGAACCACTTTGCTGTACACCTGAAGTGGACAGAACACTGTACATCAACTATACTTAAACAGATTTTTTTTTTTAATGATGAGACAAATCCATCATCTGATTCTAGAAAAATAGAATAAAATTCCCCCATCAGCACAACAGCTTTCTTTTCCCAGTCTTTGTACTGGCCTGACCTGGTCATTTGCTCCAACTTTCTTTTTCCTCACTTTGTGGGAGGCGTGGGACAACGTAATCTTACAGGGAGGTGGGTTCAGTATCTTTCATTCTTGATTCATGTTGACTCAAATCATAAGGCATTAATTTCAGAAAGAAAAGATTTCATTGACTTTTGTGGAAAGAGGGTTCATTTTATGGGCCATGCATGGTTACCCGTTTCAAGTATAGTTTGGTGCAAAAGAAATTCAAACACTGAAGAATATCTCCAAAAATAAAAGTGAACGATGAAATAAGTGTTTTCACTATGCACACATGCTGTAGATAAGCTTTCTGTCCCAGTATGGAATGTGTTCTTAGGTAGTCACCTCTCAGTCGTGGTAAATGTGAGCATCGATTGGTATTGCAATTCTAAGCTTAAAAAGCTATAAATGTAGGGTCACAGATGAAACTGTCTTAAGGCAGATACTCTCTAAATAATATAATGTAAATATTAGCTTAAAAACTCTGCACACATAAAATACTTATAGATTCCTGAGAGAAAAAGCGACCGAAGACAGCTTCTTAAAGAAAACACACACTCATTCATTAAAAATGGAAATGCTGTCAAATAGCACCTGTGGAAGGTACAGTTTGGAAGGAACATCTTTAGGCCCTGAATTCCATGGAAGTAGGTTGAAAGCATGCTATTGGGAGAACCAGGGACAGGCAGAAGGGGGGAAGTTCTACTTGATCTTTTAAAATTTGAATGTAAATAATTCATGTTTTACTTCTCATCGAAAGGAGGGGAAAGTATTGTTTTTATTCCTGTGATTTCCTGCAGGTGGTAAACAGCAAGCTGCTGGAATGACAGCAAGGGCAGGAACCACGGGGGTCCTCTCCCGCCTTCTCGCTTCCCAGAAGGGAACGGAGAGGCTGAGCCACGGAGAGACGGCCCGCGCCCGGGCCCACGGCCGCCTTGGCTGTGATGGTCTCCTGCGGCCCCGTCTCTGGGTTTGCGGGCTGGTGGGGGCGACTTCAGGCTGGGCGCTGGGACCCACTCTTCCCCTTCTCAGCCTGTTCCCAGGAGGCCAGAGGCCCTCACGGCCCTCTCTGTGACCCAAACGCTGTCTTCCCCCTGCCTCTGTAGGAGTGAGCAGTTTTCATTCGTTCTGACGTCCTTTGTTTCAATGTAAACAAGGGATACTTTGAAAGCTCTTTTGTATTTTGGTTTTACATTCTACTCCTGCTAGTATATTCACATTGTAATCATTCTCAAAGCAGCTAAAACTCTCCATTCTATCACAAAAATAGAGGCTGAGAGGCAGTTTAAATCTGCTTTTTTTTTTTTTTTTTCCCTTTCTTTCTTTTATGACTGACTTATCGCGTTACAAGTGGATTGTCAGGAGTGTTTACGTAGCTGAGGTCGCCTTTCTGAGCTGACCAACCCAGACACGGTTGATTGGAAAGTCGGTGCACCTGAGTTCAGCACTGGGCATCGACAGGCCATCAAAGGCGCAGGAGCGCTTTTCCGGGTTCAGATCACGCCGCGCCTGTGCGTGAGCCTCAGCACTTGTACTTTAAATCCTGTTGGGACTAAAAGGCCACACAGACGTCACCTGAACCCTCCTTGCCACCAGGTTGGAGGCAAAACAGTGCGTCTAAAAACTTCAGAGTCAGCTTTGATGCTTTTAGTGACGTGGGAGATTTGTAGAAGGTTTAGGAGTGTCAACAAATCTTGGAGTCTAGCTCAAAATCTAAATGAATGAACGAATGCACAGATGTACTGCTGTTTACATTTCAATGTGGGGGAAATACTGATCAAAACCAGCAGGGCCTTGTGCTCAGAGAAGGTTGAAGGGGGAATGGGTAACTTGCAAGTCACAGGTGAAAGCCTGGAGCAGAATGTGATTTCCTTTCTCACTTTTTCTGAGCTGGTAGTTGGAGGTCGTGGGTTGAGGTTGTCGGCCTGTGCACAGACTTGCTTCCTCCGGCTCCAGTGCAGGAAGGCTCATTTAGCCGTCCTTCACCACCAAGATCGCCACTGCCACACTGCCGCCAGCCATGGGTGGTTTACTGAGAACCTGCTGAACGGGGTGCACGTGAGCAGTGGGAGCTGGTAGTTTTCTGTTGTGAAAACTCCTGTATATCCTGGCTCCTCCCTTCGTTGGAGAGGACCCTTAGAAAGATCTGAGAGGCTCCTTTTTTGGACTTAAGTCCTCAGAAGATCTGTCGAATAAAACAATTCTTAACTTTTAGGGCTTCCATGGTGGCTCGGTTGGTAAAGAATCCACCTGCAATGCTGGAGACCTGGGTTCAATCCCTGGGTCGGGAAGATCCCCTGGAGGACGGCATGGCAACCCACTCCAGTATTCATGCCTGGAGAATCCCATGGACAGAGGAGCCTGGCGGGCTACAGTCCATGGGGTCCCAAAGAGTCAGGCATGACTTAGCAACTAAACCACCACCACTTCAACTTTTAGGTTGCATATACATATATATATATATGTATATATATATATATATATATATATATATATATATATATACACACACACACACACACACATATATATATATATATATATATATATATATATTTTTTTTTTCCAGCCAACAGTACTAAGCAAGGAAGACATTTCCCTCTACTCTCCTTGACTATTCTGGCTGCTGTAAAATTAAACTGACATGAGATAGATAACAGGAGAAAATCAGACAAAATTTATAACATGCATACACATGAGGAAGATGCAGGAAAACTGATTAACTTGCTGAACTGGCTGAAACTCTCCCTTTAAATAGCATCTTTGGCTAAAGACAAAGGAGGATGTTGAGGGTGGTGGTTTGGGACTTCAAAGGTCAAGGAAGGCAATTCACAGGAAGAGGAAAGAGCAAATGTGAGGTAGACAAGTGTTTGGTGGCCCAGCAGAGACAGGAGGACCCAGAGCTTCCCACCAGACCATGTTCACTGCAGATTATCACCAACGACAGCTGTGCTCCTGTGGGAGACCTTCGATCTAAATTCTTTGGACAGCTAAGGGGGAAGTCAGAGGTTCTTCTTGAGTCCCTTGGGTCTTGATCATTTGCAGCTGGAAATCATCTGCATTATAATTTTGAGGTGGCAAATTTTCTTCCCCCACAGAATTCATGCTTGGACACCACTGAGGGGGTTAAGCAGGAGGAGTGAGACAGGACTTGTGTTTCCGAACATCGAAGAATGTTTGGGAGAGTTCCCTGGCTGTCGTCCTTCCAGTGCAGAGGGTGTGGGTCCGACCCCTGCGTGGGGAGCCAAGGTCCCACAGGCCTCATGGCCAAAAAGCCAAACCATGGAACAGAAGCAATATTGTGACAAATTCAGTAAAGACTTAAAAAAAAACTGGTCCATAGCCAAAAAATTTTTAAAAAAATTAAAAGAAAGAGAAAGAACAGACAGATTGAAAAGATGAGAATGATTGTTTCATGAGAGCAGGGTTTTATATGTTTTATTCATCACTGGGTCTCCACCTCTAGAAGGTGCTCGGTAAATCTCTCTTGAATATACAAGCAGTTTGTGTGTGTCTGTGTTTCTCTTGAGATTTTGTTAAGCAGCCTCTTGGCCCGTAGAGTCCCTCCATCTCCTTATAAATTTACTCCTTGGAAGACAGCTTTATTTATTGGAAGTTTAACTGTTTCTCACGAGGAAATTTTTTAATTTTTGGTTGTTATTTATTCTGTATATTTTACACACAAATCAGACCTCTCTGAAGTCCCAGGGAAGGGCCTGTGCTTCGTGTCCTTTGGATCTGTTGTGCATGCCTTTTTTTTGTAAAACAAAGCTGTGCACCGAGTGACTTTTCCCTCACAAGAGCTGGGTTTTCTTTTTTTGTTAATTTAATAGCTTAGCCAATAAAACACCCTTATCTGTTCCTTACACATTCACCTCTATTTTATTGGCTCATTTCCTCCTTTACTGTTTTACTTGATTTTGTAACGGGGGTGTTTAAATCGTGCTTCTTTGCCTCATCTCACCTCTGTAGATATATTTTAGATTTCCAGAGAGGGCTGTATCTTCCTTTATTTGTATAACAAAGGTGCATATTGTTAGCATAGCTCCTTGCCTGCCTGCCTGGGGCCATGACTGAACCTCTAGTGGTGAAACTTAAACGTTGTAGAGATAACAGGTCTAAGCTCTCCTAAACACACAGCCGTATCCCTGTCCCTGGAAGCCTTTTGAAGCTCCTCCACTGACCTCATTCTTCTCATTCCAGCTCATCCTCCAGTTGAAGTCTCAATTTCCGAAAATGCTGGTTTGTGGATGTAATTTCCTCACTTAAACACCTTTTCTGTATTCTTTATCTACAGAATAGATTCTCGGCACAGTAACGCATGATCAGAGGTCCCTTACCGTATGACACCACCGGCTACTGCAGCTCCTTCCTCTCCTCACTGCCTGGAGCCTAGGCCTCCCTCCACTGCGGGCCACGTCCCGACTCGGGGCGCAGCCTCCCACCTCTGTTCTTGTCTGTCTCTGCTTTTCATCACATCAAAATCCTACTTTGGTTTTATTTTTTAATTTTTAAAAATTTATTGTATTGAAGTGTAGTTGATTTACAATGGTGTGTTAATTTCTGCTGTTCAGTTCAGTTCAGTCGCTCAGTCGTGTCCGACTCTTTGCGACTCCATGAATCGCAGCACGCCAGGCCTCCCTGTCCATCACTAACTCCCGAAGTTCACTCAGACTCACGTTCATCTAGTCAGTGATGCCATCCAGCCACCTCATCCTCTGTCGTCCCCTTCTCCTCCTGCCCCCAATCCCTCCCAGCATCAGAGTCTTTTCCAATGAGTCAACTCTTTGCATGAGGTGGCCAAAGTACTGGAGTTTCATCTTTAGCATCATTCCTTCCAAAGAAATCCCAGGGCTGATCTCCTTCAGAATGGACTGGTTGGATCTCTTTGCAGTCCAAGGGACTCTCAAGAGTCTTCTCCAACACCATAGTTCAAAAGCATCAATTCTTCGGCACTCAGCCTTCTTCACAGTCCAACTCTCACATCCATACATGACCACTGGAAAAACCATAGCCTTGACTAGACGGACCTTTGTTGGCAAAGTAATGTCTCTGCTTTTGAATATGCTATCTAGGTTGGTCATAACTTTCCTTCTAAGGAGTAAGCATCTTTTAATTTCATGGCTGTAATCACCATCTACAGTGATTTTGGAGCCCCCAAAAATAAAGTCTGACACTGTTTCCCCATCTATTTCCCGTGAAGTGATGGGACCGGATGCCATGATCTTTGTTTTCTGAATGTTGAGCTTTAAGCCAACATTTTCACTCTCCACTTTCACTCTCATCAAGAGGCTCTTTAGTTCCTCTTCACTTTCTGCCATAAGGGTGGTGTCATATGCGTATCTGCGGTTATTGATATTTCTCCCGTCAATCTTGATTCCAGCTTGTGCTTCTTCCAGTCCAGCGTTTCTCATGATGTGCTCTGCATATAAGTTAAATAAACAGGGTGACAATATACAGCCTTGACGAACTCCTTTTCCTATTTGGAACCAGTCTGTTGTTCCATGTCCAGTTCTAACTGTTGCTTCCTGACCTGCATACAGATTTCTCAAGAGGGAGGTCAGGTGGTCTGGTATTCCCATCTCTTTCAGAATTTCCCACAGTTTATTGTGATCCACACAGTCAAAGGCTTTGGCATAGTCAATAAAGCAGAAATTTCTGCTGTACAGTCAAGTAATTCAATCATGTATATATATACATGATTGAATATATATATATTGATTACATATATATATATAATTCTTTAATATATATATATATATATAATTCTTTTTTATGTTCTTTCCCACGATGGTTGGTCACAGGGTAGTGAGTATAGTTCCCTGTGGTCTGCAGCAGGGCCGTTTGTTTCTCCATCCTGTATATAATAGTTTGCATCTGCTGACCCAAATCCCAGTGCACACCCCACCCTCCTTCCCGCTTGGCAATCACAAGTCTGCTCTCTGTGTCCGTGAGTTTGTTTCTGTTTCATAGAAAAGTTAATTTCTGTCATAGTTTAGATTCCACATACAAGGGACCTCATCCAGTGTTTCTCTGACGTACTTCACTCAGCATGATCTCCTCTAGGCCCATCGCTGCTGCTGCAAATGGCATTCTTCCTTCTTTTTAAGTGGCTGAGCAGTATTCCATTGTGTATATGTACCACATCTTCTTTATTCGTTCATTTGTGGGTGAACATTTAAGTTGCTTCCAAGTCTTGGCTGTTGTGAATGCTGCTGCTATGAACATAAGGGTGAATGTATCTTTTTTAACTATAGTTTTGTCTGGGTATATGCCCAGGAGCGGGATTGCTGGATCATATATTCTTTATGCTTTTAGTTTTTGAGAAATTTCCAGACTGTTTTCCATAGTGGCTGCACCAACTTACGTCGCACCAACAATGTACGAGGGTTGCCTTTTCTCCACACCCCCTGCAGCATTTGTTATTTGTAAATTTTTTAGTGATGGCCTTTCTGACTGGTGTGAAGTGGTACCTCATTGTAATTTTGATTTGGACTTCTCTAATAATTTTCAATTTTGAGCATCTTTTCATGTGCTTATTGGCCATCTGTATGTCTTCTTTGGAGAAATATCTGTTTAGATCTGCCCAATTTTTGATTGGGTTGTTTTGTTGTCGTTGAGTTGTATGAGCTGTTTGTACATTTTGGAAATTAAGCTCTTGTGGATTGCATGGTTTCAATTATTTTCTCCTTTTCTGTTGGTTGCCTTTTCCTTTTCTGTGTGATTTCCTTTGCTGTACCGACTCTGTGCGACCCCATAGATGGCAGCTTACCAGGCTCCCCCGTCCTTGGGATTCTTCAGGCAAGAACACTGGAGTGGGTTGCCATTTCCTTCTCCAATGCATGAAAGTGAAAAGTGAAAGTGAAGTTGTTCAGTCATGTCCGACCCTCAGCAACCCCACAGACTGCAGCCTTCCAGGCTCCTCTGTCCATGGGATTTTCCAGGCAAGAGTACTGGAGTAGGGTGCCATTGCCTTCTCTGAAGTATTTTCTCCTTTTCTGTTGGTTGCCTTTTCCTTTTCTGTGTGATTTCCTTTGCTGTACACAAGCTTGCAAGTTTGATTAGGTCCTGATTTATTTTTGCTTTTTGTATCTATTGCCTTGTGATACTGACCTAAGAAAACATAGGTACAAAAATCTGACTACTCTGAATGTCTTTTCAATGCCTTTCCCAAACTTCTTGGACCAAAGTGATGCTCATGGAACTTTACTTACGCTTCTGTTTTCTTGACCCTCTATGTCACACTTAAATTGACCGCATATCTACTCTCCTTCCTGGTCTATGAGCTCCCTGAAGGCTGAGGGAGAACTTGATCATCATTTTATCACCAGCGCTGTGCACAGTCCTTAAACAACTGGGAGTTCAGCAAATTCTCAGTAAACAAGTGAGTAGCTGACCAAATGAGTAACTGTATTTGTAAGCCTGAGTTGAACCGCTCGGCCAGCATCGTTCTCCCTGTCGCCAAAACACTGATGTCACATCAGGAATTCTGAGATGCTATTGTTGGTGAGGCAAGCCAAAGCAGATTGGGTCATCCTGAAACTCCAGCCAGGATAGTTGGGGAAAGTTTCAGTCTTAATGTAAGGTATCTCTGTTTTTATTCTTCTTTCTGAAATGACACCCTGTTAATAGTTCATATATTTCCTACAAAGCTATTTAAGTCAAGGTTTTTACTGAAGAAAGGCATGCATACACGAGTGGACAGCATGATGAATTTTCACAGGGATAAGACAGCCGGGAATGGGACTCAAGGCTGTAATAGACATCACCGATGCCCTGAAGTCTGTCCTTCAGTCCATCTATTTTCACCTGCATACGGAGGAGCCTCACACACTGACAGCTCCTCTTGCACATGGAAACATGTCCATGAGGGGTTAATGTCCTTAGGGCAAGCCTCAAAGCCTCCTGGGCAGGGGAGCCTGGTCCTAAATGGCTAAGCTTCCCGTCTTCCAGTGGGACAATCTTCGCACTGGAAGACGGGAAGCTTGTGTGTCCATGTGAGTCCTCAAATACTGACTAGGTATTTCATGTATTTAGAATATGGCTCAAGAAATTTCCCACATAAAGTTTTGCTAAAAGGATTGTGTTCTGTGCATACACACACAGAAATTTTATTCTACATAAGCATCACACAAAAACATTGTATTGAGAGGTAAATATGTTATAGGAATTTGAATATTAAACAAAAAGAGATAAGAACATGAAAAGATATTTGCTCAGGAGACAGTCCACGGGCATATCTGTGCACACCACAGGGGCCAAGGTTATTACACAACTTTGGAGATAGAGTCAAGGCTGGGTACATCAACAGTTGATACTGAACCGAACTTGGGTCTGCTGGGCCGTGTGCAGTAAAGCCACTCTACCGACACTTGTGAAAGAACGTGAAGCGTTTACTGCAGGAAAAGAAGCAAAGAATCCAGGGCAGCTTCTGCTCAAAACCCTGAACTCCCCAAACGGGTTCAGCAAACCATTTTTAAAGGTCAGATGATGGGGGAGTTCCAGGGTGTGTGATCAGACAGTGTGCAGTTCTCTGACTGGTTGATGGTGAGGTAACTAAATGGCATCACAGGAGTTAACAGTATCAACCCTTAGGCTCCAGGAGGCCCGGGGGCTATCTGCTTATCATCAAGTAGCTAGCTAGCATCTTCCCTTTAGTGGGGGTTTGTGCATCTTGGAACAACTCAGGGAACGCACATCAGATGCTATTATCTAGGTACTTCAGAGACCAGTTAAAGCAGAGGGCAAGGAGGAAGGGTCTATTCCAGGAAGACCTCTTAGGGTCCTGCTTGGTCATACAATAACTGTAAATTGATTAAATTCATTTACTAAAACGAAGCGATTTTTAGATAGGATTAAAACGAAAGCTAAGCCATATACATTCGATAAGAATGACACCTAAAATCTAAGGCTAGAGAAATTTTGAAAATAAAGACTGAAATGTTAAGTACTTAGGAACAAAAAATATAAAACAGATAAAGAAGAATATCACTCGGTGTTAGAGAAAACAGCACACAAAGAGTATATGACTCTCAAGACTTTCATACTTTTAACAACCTCAGCAAGATCCATAAACCATAAAATAAAAATTATTACACTTTGGGAGAATTCAACACAGCCCTTTCAAAACATATAGATAAAGACTACAAAAAGAGACAACAGCGTTTGTAAGAATGTAACATAATGGAACCACAGAATTTATAAAGTCAAATTAATGTGCATAAAATGTATCTTCCAACAAATAGACACTATACATTCTTTCCTGGACTTAGTAAACTTGCATAAACTTATTTATGGTAAAGTCACAAATGGACTCTCTACAAATTCCAGAGAACTAGTATTATGCAAATGATATTCTCTTACTGAAATTAATATGGTAAATATCCATAGATGTAACCAATAGGAACAGAAACTCTTTGAGGTCTTCAGTAGTTATAAACACGGAAAATGTCCACGAGGTCAAACTGCTGGAGCACCACTGACTTGGTCAAGCTTCCTGTCCCTCCCTTCTCCCTCTCCTTGTCCACAATCCCAAGTAAAAAGAAAATTGATCAAGGTTCAGTCAGTTTCCCTGGTGGCTCAAATGGTAAAGAATCTGCCTGCAATGCAGGAGACCTGGGTTCAATCCCTGGGTCAGGAAGGTCCCCTGGAGAAGTGGAAACCCACTCCAGTATTCTTGCCTGGAAAATTCCATGGACAGAGGAGCCTGGTGGGTTACAGTGAATGGGATCACAAAGAGTCAGACACAAATGAACAAACTTTTTTCCTTTCAGTCAATTTTAGTTTCAAGATACGTGTTTTTTTGTTTGTTTGTTTGTTTTGTTTTGTTTTTTAATGGTGTAAAACTGTGTTAACATCAAAAACTGACAAAGACCGTAAAGGAAAGAAACATTTCAAGACGTCTCATTTATGAATGTAGCTGCAAACTGTTTAAATGAAACCTAACAAGGTCTGTCCTGTGTGTTAGTCACCCCGTCGTGTCTCCTCTCTGTGACCGCGTGGACTGTGCCCGGCCAGGCTCCTCTATCGCGCATTATACAAAAGCAGCATGTTGTTACCAAAACAAAACGTCAGAGTTTGGAGCAGAGAAAGGTTTGTTCCAGGGCCAAACCAGAACAGGTGGCTCATGCCCCAAACTGCAAGCTCCCCAATGGTTTGCGAGAAGATTTTATAGGTAAAACCTGGGGTGCGGGCCACAGGGTGTGTGGCTGTCTTCTGATTGGCTGAGATCAGGGCGATGAAATAACAGTGCGGCTCCGGGAACCCTGTGCTCAGCTGGAAGTCATCGTCCTCTTCCGGGGCAGGGCTTAGTCCCGGCTGAAGAACGCGGAGGTCCTGTTTTGTGCATTCCTTGAAGAGAAACCAGGACGCCAGTTATCACCGCAGTGTTGTTTCCTGACCGCGCCTTCTCTGCTGCTCACTCGCTCTCTTCCCAGATTCGAATCAGCCCTTTGGGACTCTGGGAAGGTCAGGGAGGAGGGATGAAGTCTGTTTCGTGCAAACAGAACACCAAGGGACCCAGGAAGGGTTAGTGCCCGGGAGAGACCCTCAGGGTGCTGCTCAGCTTCAGGTGTCGGTGTTACCAGGTAGAGTTTATCCCACAGTTATACAGATGATTCACGTTAAATATTAATGTAATCTGTTCATCAGTGTACACGTGTGTGCTCAGTCACTCAGTCGTGTCCAACTCTTTGTGGCCTCCCGGACTGTAGCCCCCCCGGCTCCTCTATCCATGGAATTTTCCAGGCAAGCATACAGGAGTGGGTTGCCGTTTCCTACCCCGGGAGATGTTCCCAGCCCAGGGATGGAACCTGCACCTTTTGTGTCTCCTGCATTGGCAGGTGGGTTCTTTACCACTAGAGCCACCTGGGAAGCCCTGGTCTAAAGTTAGAAGCATCCAGTTAGAATTAGAGACAATACGGCGATGCCTGCTGTTACCTCCACTGCCCAGTCTGTTGGTAATCATAGCTGATACAATAAGGGACAAGAAATAAAAAGCTTCTTTAAAATAAAGAGATACATTATCATTATTTACATTAATGTAATTTACATTACATTAAAAAGGTCTACAGCATAATCCAAGAAACGTGCTAGTCAAACTATTGAAGAATCAACATACAAAAGAGAGTGGTGTTCACACACCGAGAACAGCCAGTTCCAAAGAGTGATGCGGAGATTCAGTCACAAAAGCAAAATAGCAACAAATTGCAAAATATCAAGGAACCAATCTGAGTAATATTCTTAAGGCTGTGTGAAGAAAATTTTAAAGTTTATTGAAAGATATATAAGAGCTAAGTTGAGAGATTAGTTGTGTTTGTCACTTTGTCAAGCTAGTTTCACTTCAAGCTAATGTACAATTTCATCGTAACTCCAATGAAATTTTAAGTGTTTTCACAAAACAAAGTCATTTAAAAATTAATGTGGATTATAGAATTTCAAATGATAGTTGAGATAATTCTTATGGAGGAAAACAGAAAGAAAAGAGAAGTCCTATCTATAATAAAGCCATTTTTTAAAAGCGATTAATTTAGTGCTGTATCAGTTAAGTATTGAGAAGATCAACAGAAGATTATATAGAAATGCAAAACAGATCCAAGAATATGTAACAAATTGCACAGAACAGAGGTGGTATTCAAATTGCTACATGATGATTGTCTGGTGAAATGCTGTTGGAAAATTTATCTGGCTTCCCAGCAAAAATAAAAGTAGGTCACTATTCAGCATCATATAAAAAGATGATTGTTATAACTTTTAAACCAAAAAGACTCCCCAATTTTCCAAAGACAGCATAGGAAAATATTTTAGTAACTTAAATGTAGAAAGGGTTTGTTAAAGAAAATATACAAACACATATTATAGGAAAAAAACTTTAAAATTTTGATCAATGTGATATTTAAATTTGTATTATAAAATATTGTAAATAAAGTTAAAAGTGAATTTATAGACTAAAAAGAGATATCTGCAACATATCTAACAGGATGAGTTCAACATTAAGGACGTGTAGGAGCTTCCCTAGTGGTCTGGTGGCTGACTCCACGCTCTCAATGTGGGGGCCCCGGGTTCAATCCCTGGTCAGGAAACTAGATCCCGTGTTCCACAACTAAGAGCCAGTGCAGCAAAACAAGTAAAAAAAAATTTTAAAGAACATATAAAAGGTAACTTAATAGCAAAAAGACAAACAATTGAAAAGTGGGCAAAGGACAGAAACAGCTCCAAATGACTGTTAAACGTAAGAGAACAGTTGTGCTCACTAGCACCCTGAGACGTGTGACTTTAGAATCACAGTTACCCATTAAATGAATGAGAGCCATTAAAGCCCGTGTTTTCTGCAGTCATGGTCTGTGTGGCACCAGTCCAGAGTTTTGTCTACTGTGCAAATCATTTTTCCATTTTGTAAATTATTGTTCTCCTAAACTCATGTGCAATTTGAAGACAGGTGAGGGGAGCTGCTGGAACCTTTCAGGCTTGACCAGCCACTCAATTAACAAAAACTGATTTAAAATGGACTTTCCCTGGCAGTCCAGTGGTTGGGACTCCATGCTTTCAATGCAGGAGGCATGGGTTCTATCCCTTGTCAGGGAAGTTTTGCATGCCATGGGGTGTGGTCAAAAATAATTTAGAAAAACAGGGAAATATGAAACATTTCTCAGTTCATTTTGAAAAGTAAAATGGACGGTGCTTGGTTGGTGCCTGTGCATGACAGAATGATGGCCCATGGACCACTGCACATCCTAATAGCAACTAGCGCCTTCCGTGGTAGACGGGGCTTCACAGATATTGAGGATCCCGAGATGGGACAGTCCTGGATTTTCCTGGACTATCCTGAAGGGTCTTTACAAGAGGGAGGCAGGCACAGAGAGGGGAGGTGATCTGAGGATCTGGGGCAGGGAAGACAATATGATGCCCAGAACTGAGGACAGTCCCCTAAGCCTGGGAAGGTTGAGGTGGATCCCCCCAGAGCCTCCCGGAGGAGCGGCTGGGCTGACACCCTGATGCTAGACCGTGGAGACCGACTTTGGACTTCTGTGTTTCAGAACTGCAAGATCGTGTGTGTTGTTTCAAGCCACTGAATTTAACGATAACCTGTCACAACAGCAGTAGGAAACGAATCCAGTGGTCTGGGGGGCGTATAGCATTTCTCTTCCACTCTCTTGTGATATGATACCAGAAAATTCCCGACCCATGCGAGGGCTCCATCCAGGTCTCTTGACCAGAGAAAGATCTGTTCCCCACCGTCCATGCTATAAACGCCCAGTGCAAAAGTCCAGGTACCACCAGAGTCGCTGAGTGTCTCAGATGAAACCAACTAAGCATATGCTGTTTAGTCATCTACTGGCGATTCACAGTCTGAAGCCGTTTACCTCACTGGCTGCTTACAGGGTCTGTGCTCTTGGGCCACCTGAGAATTAACCAAAAAAGATGCAAACCGATCACCAGAGTGGCTACTTTATCACCATCTGCAGGCAGTGGCTCTAGATGGTAAATGTAATGGCGGATAGAAAAGAAGAATCCCCTGTATATCATCAAGATTTTGATATTTCTGGCCATGCTGATAAGAGACTGACATTTGGAAGGTACCCTGACATTCACAGCTTCAATAAGCGTGTTCCACCAGCCCAGCCTCTGCAGGTCTGGGGATCTGTTTGCAGGAAGAGGGACACTGAGGCTTGGTTCCAGTCTGTCCTTGAGGAGTCGCTGATCTGTGAGTGATGCAAAGTGCCAAACGGCCAGGGAATGGATGGCTGCGATTCTGTGTTCTTCCTAGCACGCACACTGTTCCTGTAATTTTCAGGAGCCAGGCCAGCTCGGTGTAGCTGACTTATATTAATGTCTTCGTCTTTGTGTGGGTCTCTGCTCGTATCTGCAGAAAGTGGTGTGTTTGTGTTCAGATAGAAGCATTCTCATGTAATCACATGTGT
Organism: Bos indicus; assembly: GCF_029378745.1. Classification (NCBI taxonomy): domain Eukaryota; kingdom Metazoa; phylum Chordata; class Mammalia; order Artiodactyla; family Bovidae; genus Bos; species Bos indicus. The sequence goes on from NC_091786.1 coordinate 43,297,255, forward strand.
TGATTAAATAGGAGGGACCAGTGAGATCCCTCCAAAAAGGACAAAACCCCATGGTGGCCAACAGATGCGAAAGGTGTTGAACAGTAACTGCCAAAGACGGGGTTTAAAAAAGAGAAGGAGACCAGATAGTAAAATATTGTTATTAACCAGTGGGCCCTCTGTGTTTTATCTAGGCACACTGGGATGGCTAGATTTCTCTAGAATTTTTGGAAGAATGGACTCTTGGCAGGATTTTGGAAACCTGTAGTTTGCTTCATCAGACTCTAGTCAGCTGTAAATAATGTCTCTTTAAAATATGGTACAAGAAAATGTGGTTAAAATTTCAGGTGGAGGGTCACAGTGTGAAAGACAGATTGGTAATTTATTTGAATCTCCTGGTTTGTTTTTAAGGGTAGGTGGTCCCTTGTTTGGCTGATGTTCCTAAAGCAATCAGTGCCTGGGACTTCAAAGATAAGCTGATCCTAGGAGATGAAGGCTCTGCTCAGAAAAAGAAAATGTTGTTTTGCCTAAAGTGCAGAAGTGCCCCCGACCGACTCACCAGGGAGCTGATTTCAGTATTTGTGCGAATGACATCCTCAGCTTTTGGCAAAACAAAGTATTCTTTTTCTTAGCAGCCCGTAGCTGGAACATTCCATTTTATTTGTCTTTGCCTGTATTTAATTCCTTTCCTCCTGTTGCCTCTGCTAGATAGATAAGAAAATGGAGCATAGGTTAAGAGATTTGTTCAGGCTCACAAATCTGGTAACTTCTTGAGCTGCAGTTTCAGAGCACCTTTTTTTTTTTTTTTGAGAAGATAAATATACCGAGGGTAGTTGCACAGCATTTCCAAGAAATAATTAGAATCTATATTTTATCAGTTGATGTGAATTTGTCTGTCTGATGAGAGAATTCAGTGATCAATTTTTTCTTAGATGTGTTTGGTGCATATTCATAATTTTAGCTCAAAGGAATTGTTATGATCTAAGTATCACGAGGTTTTAGTTTTTTGCAGGAGGCTTTTGATAGGTTTGGGCATATTTTGTTATCATAATTGTGCTTTTTTTAAGCCACAAGAAGTTAGTACTCAATTTGGGCTCCTCATTACCATTGGGTTTTGCTAAGCATCAGATAATAACCAAAAGATTAAAAACTTTGCTTTAAAAATTCAAACCTTTTATTAGGCATTTTCCAGCATATACATTTCAGCAGCCATGGTATGCTCAAATTACACTGGGTATTCGGCCTGTTTTGCTTTTATTATTGTTCTCTGTGTTTATAATTACACCGAACCTCAATATATTTTGAATAATAACCTTTAAAAAGTTGTTGCAGAGGCACAAAGAGGAGCATGGCGGGGATCTGCAGCGTCACAGCGTTATTCGGTGTCCTTGTCATATGGTTCATAACAGTGGCCAGGTTTAATCACAGCTATCCATCCCCAAGGAACTGTTTGTTTTGAAACAATTTTAGATGTGAAAGTTCTTTGACCTAAATGCAAGGCAGCCTGGAGTGGAGAAAAATGAGAATTATAGTTAGAAATTACAGTTAGAAATCATGTTGTCATATTTTTAACATTAAAGTGCATATCCCGTGAAGCCACCAGGAGCACATTCATAAGGACTATAATTTATATTGTGGTGGGTGTGCACGCCCGTGTGTGTGCATGCCTGTGTGTGTGTTCACGCTTTGTCGCTCATTTCTCGCTGAACAGGTGTGATGACCGTGCCTTGCCAGCAGGAGCACGGGTGATTCATTAATTTCTCCTCACTTCTTGCACAGGAGCTGTGTTTCACACCTGAGGCGCTTACACTCTGACCCACTCACACCCAGTGGGGGCCAGTGAAACCAGCCTTAAAATAGCAAAAAGGAAGATGGGTAGATAGCTCCTCTGGTGGGTTAGGTGGCCTCCGGCACTCCTCCTGTGTCCAGAGGCAGGGTGCGTTAAAAAGATCAGAGGTTGTATCCATACAAAACTATTCAAAATTCAGGTCTTACAACGTAGAGTGTGTGTGAGTCGCTCAGTTGTGTCTGACTCTCTGTGACCCCATGGACTGTGGCCCACCAGGCTCCTCCGTCCATGGGATTCTCCAGGCAAGAGTACTGGAGTGGGTTGCCGTGCCCTCCTCCAGGGGGTCTTCCTGACCCAGGGATTGAGCCCGGGTCCCCCGCGTTAGCAGGCAGACTCTTTACCATCTGAGCCAGTAGGGAAGCCCGACTCTGTAGTACCTGTATTCAACTGGGGTGGTCACTGAACTGCTGTAAGCATCAGTTTTCTCACCTGGAAAACACAGTTAACAGTACCTGCCTTGTGAGGACCCCGTTCTTGTCCTGAATGTGAAATTATGGCATGCACAGTGCGAGTACATAAAGAGTGGGTGTACATGGAAGCTATTCATATGACGGCATTGCCTTTGCCTCCCCATTGAATCGCAGTCAGTCTGGGCTCTGGCTGTCACTTTGTGCAGGTGGAGAAAACAGGGTCCAACTTTCTGGGGAATATTGCTTTAAGAAGAGAAGCAGGATATTCAGTATAGGCTTTACACAAGAAAACAAATCTAGCCCCTTCTTACGCTATGGAGAGCAGCTAAGAATTTTTTTTTAAATGGAAGTATAATTTACATAGAAGAAATTGCCCAAATTGAATGGGTATGGCTCAGTGATATTCTTGTCTTTATGTATTTTTTTTTGATTAAGTATAGTTGATTCACAATGTTGTGTTAATTTCAGGTAGACAACAAAATGATTCAGTTTTATACACACACATATATGTAGGTGTGTCTGTGTATATATGTGCTAGGGGCTTAGTTGCTATGTTGTGTCCAACTCTTGCAAACCCTATTTTCAAATTCTTTTCCTTTATAGGTTATTACAAGACATTTAGTAGAGTTTCCTGTGCTACACAGGACGCTCTTGCTGTTTATCTATTTTATATATCAGATCAGATCAAATCAGTTGCTCAGTCATGTCCGACTCTTTGCAACCCCATGAATCACAGCATGCCAGGCCTCCCTGTCCATCACCAACTCCTGGAGTTCACCCAAACTCACATCCATTGAGTCAATGATGCCATCCAGCCATCTCATCCTCTGTCGTCCCCTTCTCCTCCTGCCCGCAATCCCTCCCAGCATCAAAGTCTTTTCCAATGAGTCAACTCTTCCAATGAGGTGGCCAAAGTACTGGAGTTTCAGCTTTAGCATCATTCCCTCCAAAGAAATCCCAGGGCTGATCTCCTTCAGAATGGACTGATTGGATCTCCTTGCAGTCCAAGGGACTCTCAAGAGTCTTCTCCAACACCACAGTTCAAAAGCATCAATTCTTTGGCGCTCAGCCTTCTTCACAGTCCAACTCTCACATCCATACATGACCACAGGAAAAACCATAGCCTTGACTAGACGAACCTTTGTCGGCAAAGTAATGTCTCTGCTTTTGAACATGCTGTCTAGGTTGGTCATAACTTTCCTTCCAAGGAGTAAGTGTCTTTTAATTTCATGGCTGCAGTCACCATCTGTAGTGATTTTGGAGCCCCCCAAAATGAAGTCTGACACTGTTTCCACTGTTTCCCCATCTATTTCCCATGAAGTGATGGGACCGGATGCCATGATCTTCGTTTTCTGAATGTTGAGCTTTAAGCCAACATTTTCACTCTCCACTTTCACTTTCATCAAGAGGCTTTTTAGTTCCTCTTCACTTTCTGCCATAAGGGTGGTGTCATCTGCATATCTGAGGTTATTGATATTTCTCCCGGAAATCTTGATTCCAGTTTGTGTTTCTTCCAGTCCAGCGTTTCTCATGATGTACTCTGCATAGAAGTTAAATAAACAGGGTGACAATATACAGCCTTGATGAACTCCTTTTCCTATTTGGAACCAGTCTGTTGTTCCATGTCCAGTTCTAACTGTTGCTTCCTGACCTGCATACAAATTTCTCAAGAGGCAGATCAGGTGGTCTGGTATTCCCATCTCTTTCAGAATTTTCCACAGTTTATTGTGATCCACACAGTCAAAGGCTTTGGCATAGTCAATAAAGCAGAAATAGATGTTTTTCTGGAACTCTCTTGCTTTTTCCATGATCCAGCAGATGTTGGCAATTTGGTCTCTGGTTCCTCTGCCTTTTCTAAAACCAGCTTGAACATCAGGAAGTTCACGGTCCACATATTGCTGAAGCCTGGCTTGGAGAATTTTGGGCGTTACTTTACTAGCGTGTGAGATGAGTGCAATTGTGCGGTAGTTTGAGCATTCTTTGGCGTTGCCTTTCTTTGGGATTGGAATGAAAACTGACATTTTCCAGTCCTGTGGCCACTGCTGAGTTTTCCAAATTTGCTGGCATATTGAGTGCAGCACTTTCACAGCATCGTCTTTCAGGATTTGGAATAGCTCAACTGGAATTCCATCACCTCCACTAGCTTTGTTCGTAGTGATGCTTTCTAAGGCCCATTTGACTTCACATTCCAGGATGTCTGGCTCTAGGTCAGTGATCACGCCATCGTGATTATCTGGGTCGTGAAGATCTTTTTTGTACAGTTCTTCTGAGTATTCTTGCCACCTCTTCTTAATATCTTCTGCTTCTATTAGGTCCATACCATTTCTGTCCTTTATCGAGCTCATCTTTGCATGAAATATTCCTTTGGTATCTCTGATTTTCTTGAAAAGATCTCTAGTCTTTCCCATTCTGTTGTTTTCCTCTATTTCTTTGCATTGGTCGCTAAAGAGGGCTTTCTTATCTCTTCTTGCTCTTCTTTGGAACTCTGCATTCAGATGTTTATATCTTTCCTTTTCTGCTTTGCTTTTCACTTCTCTTCTTTTCACAGCTATTTGTAAGGCCTCCCCAGACAGCCATTTTGCTTTTTTGCATTTCTCTTGATCCCTGTCTCCTGTACAATGTCACGAACCTCATTCCATAGTTCATCAGGCACTCTTATCTATCAGATCTAGGCCCTTAAAATCTATTTCTCACTTCCACTGTATAATCATAAGGGATTTGATTTAGGTCATATTTTATATATAGTAGTATTCATATCTTTTAATGCTAGACTCTTTAATTTATCCCTGGCCACCTTTCCCTTTTGGTAACTATAAGTTCATTTGCTTAGACTGTGAGTTTGTTTTGTATACAGATTCATTTGCATTGCTTTTTAGATTCCACATATAAAGGATATCATATAGTATTTGTCTATGTCTGACTTACTTCACTTAGTATGGTATCTCCAGGTTGATCCACGTTGCTGCAAATGGCAGTATTTTGCTCTTTTTTATGGTTGAGTGATATTCTATTCAGTGTGTGTCTGTGTGTGTGTGTGTGTTGTGTGTGTGTGTGGTATGTGGTGTGTGTGTGGTGGGTGTGTGTGTGAGTATGTGGTGTGTGTATGTTTGTGGGGGGTGTGTGTGGGATGTGTGTGTGTTTGTGGGGTGTGTTTGTGTGTGTGGGGTGTGTGTGGGGGGTGTGTGTTGTGGGTGTGTGTGTGAGTGTGTGGTGTGTGTATGTTTTTGGGGTGTGTGTGTGGGGTGTGTGTGTGTTTGTGGAATGTGTTTGTGTGTGTGTGGGGTGTGTGTGTGTCAGGTGTGTGTGGTGTGTGTGTGTGGGGTGTGTGGGGTGTGTGTGTGTGTGTGGGGTGTGTGTGTGTGTGGGATGTTTGTGTGTGTGTTGTGTGTGTGGGGTGTGTGTGTGTGTTTGTGGGGTGTGTGTGTGTGGTGCTGTGTGGGGGGATGTTTGTGTGTGTGGGATGTGGGGGTGTGTGTTGGGGGGTTGTGATGTATGTGTGTGTGTGGTGTGTGTTTGTGTGTGTTTGTGTGATTGTGTGTGTGTTTGTGGTGTGTGTGTGGGGGGTGTGTGTGTGTGTGTGTGGGATGTGTGTGTGTGTTTGTGGGGTGTGTTTGTGATGTGTGTGTGTCTGTGTGTGTGTGTGTGTGTGCCTCACGTCTTCTTTGTCGGTTCATCTGTTGATGGGCATTCAGGTTGTCTCCATGTCTTGCCTGTTGTGAATAGAGCTGCTATGAACATAGGGGTGCCTGTACCTTTGAATTAGAGTTTTGTCCAGATATATGATCAGAAGCGAGCTTGCTGGATCACATGGCAACTCTTATCTTTAGTTTTCTGAGGAGCCTCCATGCAGTTTTCCAAAGTGGCTGACCAGTTTATATTCCCACCAGCAGAAGGCAGGGCCTCTTTCCCTCTCCAGCATTTGCTTTTTGGTAGTGGCCATTCTGAAGGGTGTGAGGTGATTTGCATTCCTATTTGGTGGATATTTACATCTGTATGCCCTTGTGTAAGAACCACCTAGATCAGGATATAGGATGTTTTCTAGCAGCTCCCTCATGTCCTTCCGTTCACTATCTGTCTACCTAGAGGGAATTGCTATTCTGACTTTTATAACCATAAATTGAGTCTGTTCATGAACATTATGTAAAGAGAATCATACACTATGATTTTGGGTCTGGCTTCTTTTACTCACCATAATGTTGTTGAGTTCACCCAGGTATCAGTACTTCATTTCTTTCTCCTAATAGATATTTGAGAGTTGTTTCCAGCTCTTGGATTGTGGGAAAATCTACAATCAGCTACTTTCACAAATCTTTTTGTGGCTATATCTTTTCATTTCTCTGGAATATATACCTATGATGAGAATTGCTGAGTCATAAGGGGAGCATATGTTTTAAATGAATAGAAACTACCAGCCTGTTTTCCAAAGTGATTGTTCCAACTTCCACCCCCACCAGCAGCATTACAGAGATCCAGTGCCCAAAGCGACTGGCGTTGTCAATATTTTTCATTTTAGCTATTTTAAAAAACTTTGTGGCGGCATCATAGTTTGCATTTAATTTGCATCTCCCTGAGTGTTCATGAAGTTGAGTGTCTGGATCATTCAGGCATCTTTTGTGAGTTGCCTGTCACGGGAACCAAATGCTCATGGATCAATTGTACTTTGGGGGCTGGGCAGAGTCCTTGTGTATTGTGGATAAGTAAGAGCTTCCTTTGAAAGGCATTAATTTAAAAATCAAATCAGGGGGACTTCCCTGGTGGCCCAGTGATCAAGTACAGGGGCCACGGGTTCGATCCCTGGTCAGGGAACTAAGATCCTTCATGCCTTGGAGCAACTAAGCCGGTGAGCCACAACTAGTGAGTTTGCGTGCTGCAAATAGAGAGGCCGTGCACCCCACCGAAGAGACGCAGCGAAGATCCTGCATGTGCAGCTGAGACCCCGCGCAGCCAAGTACACAAACGCAAATGGAACAGAGACATCCCACGTCACTTTCCTGCTGCCTCTGCTCTGTGCCCAGGGCTGCGTGGCTGCTGGCGCACAGCAGACACGAGTAGGCTTTTATCGGGAGGAGATGTCTGACAGATCCCCTGGCACCTGCAGCTCCATCGAGGTGTTCTGAGACCCTCAGGGTGACGTCCGGTGAAAGGGGAGGCTGAAGCAGCAAGTGTCTGGATGGTTCTAATTGGTGGCTGTTATTGAAAATGCACTTCAGGAAGCAGAAATGAACATGTGGCTTACAGAACTGTAGGATCTTAACGTTAGAAGGAGCCCTCAAGGTGACCCAGCCTACACATCTCGTTTTCTGAATTGGAGGAAAACGAGGAAATGGAGGCTTAGTGAGATTCTGGACTTGCTCAAGTTTGAGGTGCTAGTTAATGGAGGAGTTAGATCTTAAATATTTGTTTTTATTAGAATTAGTTTAACCTGTGAGTAAAATTAAATTCCTTGCAGGGAGAGGAGGGACATACACTTTGCCTCATTTCGAAGGTACTGATAAACCCAGGCACTTCTATATACTTATTACACGCGTAATAACAGCAGGATGCTCCTTCTGACCCCAGACTCCTTCAGGTGGGATATGCCCTGCCTTTCTTCTCTTCTCCAGCCCACACATACAGCCTGGCCTGAGGTCTGAGCCTCTTCTTCGAGGAAAAAAAAATTGCAAAATAAGCAGCAGCTCAGACGCAGCAAGTACAATCGAAGAATAAATCATAGAATTATACCTGAAGAGTTCAAGGTCAGGCTAAAGAAGTTTGACCTGAAGTGTGTTAAACTCAAGAGCCTGGATATGTATGTCAGGGTATTGAGCAAGACGCTGTCTGCTGCAAGTAATAGAAATTTGACCACGTGTCCCTTTATGATCTCACAGGACAATACACCCGGGGGCAGAGACTCACCAGTTGTGGCTAATTGAATGAATCGATGGCATGGGCAAGGACCCCGAGGTCTTTGGTGATTCCAGGGAAATCCGGGGGTCCCGGCTCATCCTCAGCGGTGGGCACGGAGACATGTTCCCCCGATGGCCCTCCATGGAAGAACCTGCGGTCCAATTGTGAGCAGTGATGTCGACAGGAGCCCCTGGCTGGCAGTTCCTCTAGAAGCATGGTGCCCTCAGCCAGAGAGGGCTGCTCAGGTTGCACCCTCTCTTTAGAGAAAGGGGGTGGGAAGAGCAGCCCCAAACAGGGCAACTTCTGAGGCTGATTCTGGCCCTCAGATCCCGTGGGTTCTTTTTTTAAATAATTACTTAAGCTGTGTGTGTGCTTAGTTGCTCAGTTGCGTCCAAAGCTTTGCAACCCCATGGAGTGCAGCCCGCCAGGCTCCTCTGTCCATGGGATTCTCCAGGCAAGAACACTGGAGTGGGTTGCCATCACTTCTCCAACCCAGGTCTCCCACATTCTAGGCAGATTAACTGTACTGAAAATCATTAAGACAGTGCTGCTCACTTAACACAGCATGAAGTTTCTCATAAAATTAAGTTACATTTGATGAAATTCCTTAGTCTTAAGATTTGAGGACTTCTAGTCAAAAGGTACAAACTTCCAGTTATAAGACAAATAAGTACTAGGAATGGAACGTACAACATGATAAATATAACGAATCCTGCTGTATGCAATATATAAAAGTTAAGAGAGTAATACTGAGTCTTCACAACAAAAAAGAATTATTTTTCTTTTGCTTTAATTTTGTATCTGTATGAGATGATGATGTCCACTCAGTTTGTCATGGTCATCATTTCTTGATGGGTGTAACTCAAACATTGTAGTGTGTAGCTTAAACTTTACAACACCGTATGTCAATGATACCTCAGTAAAGCTGGAAGAAAAAGAAATTAAATGTGACACCTGTATAGGATATCAAGGCAACACCATCCTTACGTCATGGACATTCACCTGGACTTGGTGTTTGCCTACTTGGGTGGCAGTGTAGAATGCTAACCATTAAACCCTGTTTTTACTTTTCTTGTAAAATAAGCCTGACTCCAGAACAAAACTTGGATCTGTACTCCATTTCATTTAATTATTTATTTTACATTTTAATTTTTATTTTGGAGCATAATTGATAAACAATGTCGTGTTCCTCTCAGATGTACAGCAAAGTGAATCATCTATACACACACATGTATCTGTTCTTTTTCAGATTCTTTTCCCATGTAGGTTACTGGAGAGCCCTCAGTAGAGTTCTCTGTACTGTACAGTGGGCCCTCATTGGTCATCAGGAGAGACTGGAGTCTGGGGTCTGCTCCATTTTAAGGAAACTGTTAATCACTCAGTCGTGTCCGACTCTTTGCGACCCTGTGGATTGTAGCCCACCAGGCTCCTCTGTCTGTGGAATTCTCCAGGCAAGAACACTGGAGTGGGTGGCATTGCAGGCAGGTTCTTTACTATCTGAGCCACCAGGGAAGGGCTCCATTTTAAAGAAATGCCCCATAACCTGGGAGACCTCTTCATCCAGAGGAGCAGCGCCTTCTCTGAGAAGCTGCGAGCAAACGCCTCTCCAGGGATTCTCCTGTCTTCCTGGCAGGGCCGCCCCTTTCTGGGCCCTCAGGGTGCTTTCCCCCTCCTGTCCACTGCATTCAGAGTGGCCCCCACCCCTTCACCCCTCAGCAGGTACAACTGTGATCAGAGTCACTCTCAGATTTACTTTACTGACGTGGGTTTGGGAAAGCTGCATTCACTTCTTTCCAAAACTAACCACAGGAACCAGCACAGCTCCTAAGCTGTTTTCTGGCTGCCTTTGGCTTAGCTCCTCTGTTTACAATTTCAGCTTAATTTTAGAAGTCTTTAGAAATGTTGATTACATTCTTTATGCTGAGCTTGACAAAGGATGGATAAACTGGTTTATTAAAACCGCATTATTTTACAGTTATAATGAAAGTGAAGGTGAAGTCGTTCAGTCATGTCCTACTCTTTGGGACATCATGGACTGTAGCCTAACAGGCTCCGCCATCCATGGGACGTTCCAGGCAAGAGTACTGGTGTGGGTAGTCATTTCCTTCTCCAGGGGATCTTCCCAACCCAGGTCTTCCATGTTGCGGGCAGACGCTTTACCATCTGAGTCACCAGGGAAGCCACAGTTATAATAAACACACTTAAATTGTAATTTTCAGCCAGTCTGTGAGCCAACCTAAAGATCTTAATGTGTGGCTTCAAAGTATAATATCTGCTTCAGATGAAACCATAAGTCTGCCTCGCCCTCTGGTAAATGCGCCAAAAACCTAGAGGACTGCAGCCAGCTTCACTGTGGTCCAGGCTCACTGAAGCCAGGAAAGTCCCTTGTGATACACACACACACACAGATCTATGGGCACACACACACACACACACACACACACACAGATCTATGGGCTTACATCCTCAACTGACGTGAATCTTGTTGATGGATTGAATCCAAACAGTCTTGTGGACTCTGTGGGAGAGGGAGAGGGTGGGAAGATTTGGGAGAATGATATTGAAACATGTAAAATATCATGTAAGAAACGAGTTGCCAGTCCAGGTTCGATACACGATACTGGATGCTTGGGGCTAGTGCACTGGGACGACCCAGAGGGATGGTGTGGGGAGGGAGGAGGGAGGAGGGTTCAGGATGGGGAGCACATGTATACCTGTGGCGGATTCATTTTGATATTTGGCAAAACTAATACAATTATGTAAAGTTTAAAAATAAAATAAAATTTAAAAAAAAGATAATTTCTGGTTATAAAGATAACCAGAAATTAAATGCATATAACAAAACTTTTGACTCAATGTGTAGAATCCATGGTAAATCATTAGAACACAATGGAGGTGACCTACTAAATATTACAGACTATATTCTAGTTTATAATGTTCCTTGTAAGAGATGGCACATATTTTTGTAAGTCAGAAATTCGAAAGAGTCTAAAATGCCCCTGTTCCCTTTTTTGGCAAAGATGAGATGTCTAAGTGAATTGTAGCAATTGGTGTTAGGGACTTCAAAGCTTCCTGTTATCTATGAAATGCTTCATTATTAATGCCCTGATGTAGCTGGTAATGTTTAGTCTAATTGGATTTAAGTCATTTATTGCAGGAAATTTTCATTTGAGGTTATTTTTGCCGCCTCAGTGATAATAACCTGAGTCACTGAAAGTTTGTCCTGAGAATCTTTGCCAAGAGATAAACATTGTCAGCTGAATGGTTATATTGGCTCATCATGTCTGTGATGGGATAGTTGAATCCAGTAAGTACTACTGATAATGATCTTATTTTTCCTAAGTGTAGAGATATTAGTGAGATCTGGTTTATATTATTATATATCATTCTGTCCTAAGATGATGTGTTAGTCTTGAGTGGCTGGAGTGGCTAGGAGATGTATCTACCTACTTCTCTACAAGAAGTCTCAACATCTTTGACCCTATTCCACTGAGGGAAGAAAAAAGGGTTAGGGGGTGCTGGAAAAGTTGTATGACTGGGAATCACAGGGTTCCAGAGCCCGCAGGTATGGTTCACAGGAGATGAATGTCTTTTATGTCTTTTATATCTGCCCTCATTCATCCATCACCTGTCTTTTCACTTATCACCTGTCGGTCTGTCTTCTCACTGTGGGTGAATCACTGTTCTAAGTGTTTCAGAATAGTAGCTGATGGGTGAGAAGGGGCATTCATAAATGGACTAAACTCTGTTTTGTATTTAGGCTTTAAAAAAAGACCAAAGCTAAGATTATAAAATAAAATAAAAACCAAACCGAGCTGTAGTCACAACATCATGAGTCTTGAAAGGCAGGCAGATGTGAGAGTTTAGGCATGAATAGAGAGTCCCTTCAACCAATCTTGAAATACTTGGGAGGTCTGGCGTTCTGCCTATGAACATGGCACAGTGTTGGTGTCTGCCAAAGGACTAATCGACCTCAGAATAAGTAGAGATCAGGGACAAATAGAGAAGTCAGAGGAATGAATGGAACCTGTGTTTTGCTACTGGTTTTATTGATTCAAGCGTCTTATAGGAGTACTGGAATTCACTGGTTATTTTGGAAAATACCTCTAGGATTCAACAGAAGTCAACAGACACTCCATCCTTCACTTTTTACAAAGTACACCGTGAGGCCTAGTTCCAAAGATGCCCCAGAGTTACAAGTGGAACCTGTGATTATTTTATTGTTTCTAGCCTTTTTTTCCTCCAGTCCTCTAATTTTCTCCCTAATAATCTCCCTTGATTGCCATTTCCCAAGTCCTTGGAAGGGATGGATCCTCTTAGACATTACAAAACAGAGTGGGAATGATTTCACTGGGTGGTCAGTGATCATCTCAGAGATGAAGATGCTGTCAAGGTTGCTAGGCAGAACCCAGGGGGTTATCTTGTGAGCATCAGTTCTGAAAACTTTCAGGTTTAGGAAAACCAATCTCATTAACACATGATTGTAATAGTAACAGCCAGAGATTTTGATTTTCTGTGTTCAGATGAGATTTTTATAAAGTAGTAGTAAAAATCTAAATACAATAAGTAAAATACTTCATAAAGAACTACAAAGAGAAAAATTAGTCCCAAGGGAGAATAATCCTATGTACCCAAGACTGTAAATGAATTTCAGGAAGAGTGTTACCCAGTAGACCTTTCAGTGACGAGGAGATGTTCTATCAGCTGCCCTAACACTGCAGCCAGCTGGCCACACGTGACCATCAAGCACTTGGCAGTGGGACTGAGACCTTGAATTTTTACTTTTACTGAGTTTTAATGAATTTAAATGTAAGCATAAATGCCATGTAATCACTGCATTAGATACAGCAGCTCTACTCATTTCTTTTCTGAAATTGTCAGTCATAATTAATTCTGTATGATAAGAAAATTTGAAACTGAAGAAACATTTTGTATGTTTTACATTATATACCTGAAATCATTATATTTTAAAAACCGCATGCAATTTATAAGAACTATTAGAAGGACATGTTTGGTTAAATATATACATTTTCAAAATTATATTTGACACCAGACTCTAGTATTTCAAATGTTTTTCCCATTGACATTACACATTTTTATTCAGTTCAGTTCAGTTCAGTCGCTCAGTTGTGTCCAACTCATTGTGACCCCATGGACTGCAGCACACCATGCCTCCCTGTCCATCACCAACTCCCAGGGCTTACTCAAACTCATATCTATTGAGTTGGTGGTGCCATCCAACCATCCCATCCTCTGTTGTCCCCTTCTCCTCCTGCCTTCAATCTTTCCCAGCATCAGGGTCTTTTCAAATGAGTCAGCTCTTCGCATCAAGTGGCCAAAGTATTGGAGCTTCAGCTTCAGCATCAGTCCTTCCAATGAATATTCAGGACTGATTTCCTTTAGGATAGACTGGTTGGATATCCTTGCAGTCCAAGGGACTCTCAAGAGTCTTCTCCAACACCACATTTTTAATATTTTTAAAAATTGATTTTAGCTAAAGACATAAAATATGCTTATAGCAATATTAAAACATTGTAATTTCAGGTTTTATTTACTGATAAAAATCCTACTTTTAAAAATAGTTTTATTGAACTGACCATAAAATTCACCTATTCAGTATAAAAAATTTAGTGGTTTTCAGTATATTTGTAGAGCTGTACACCCAGCACAACATAATCTAATTTTGGAACATTTTCATCACACATCATCCCCATCGGCTGTCACCCCCACTTACCCTTTGGACCCTGGCAACTCTGCTCTTTCTCTCTAAATCTGCTTAATTCTGGATGTCTGATAGTAACGGGATTATAGGCAAGGGAGTTGGAGAAAGCAATGGCGACTCACTCTAGTACTCTTGCCTGGAAAATCCCATGGACGGAGGAACCTGGTAGGCTGCGGTCCATGGGGTCGCTAAGAGTCAGACATGACTGAGCGACTTCACTTTCCCTTTTCTCTTTCATGCATTGGAGAAGGAAATGGCAACCCACTCCAGAATTCTTTCCTGGAGAATCCCAGGGACAGGGGAGCTTGGTGGGCTGCCCTCTATGGGGTCGCACAGAGTCGGCCAAGACTGAAGTGACTTAGCAGCAGCAGCAGCAGGCAAGGGAGTAATGTGTGACTTCCACTCTGAAATTCATTTCTTCACCCAGGAAATCTATTTCTTTACCTGAAACAAAATAGGTAAATATGGTTAAGGATAATACACTTCCCTTCTAGGGATGTTCAGAAGGTTCTGGAGAACAGAGAAGTGTAAGCATTCACTTACACTACAGAGCCAGTGGCCGGAAAGCTCGTCGGGAAAGGACTCCTGTGTCTCCTACGGAAACCTGCTGCACTCGCCGGCTCAGAGAGGGTTTGGGTCGCGTAGCCGCCAGGCCAGGTCTCTCCCTCTCTGCTTCCCGCGTGTTTTGTGGGGCTGCCTGCTCAGAAAGGATGTGTGGAGCACGCACGTTTCAGGGTCAACTGAGGGGAGCTCCCCTACATCTCCCTCTCGGCGGTCTCCCCTGGGAAGGGCGCGCGAGGCGGCTCTGCTTCCCCCCCGTATCCCAGTGTCAGGGGTGACTCGGTTGAGCCTTTTCCCGGCAGCTCCCCCTGCAACCGGTCTGTGTGCCCCGAGGGCCTGGGGGCCGGGATCTCTGCAGACCCAGACCGTCCAGGCTTTGTTCTCTTCCCCAGGGCTGAGGTTCTGTCTCCTAGAATTAATCCCCTGTCAGTGCAGGCTCCGCAGTTTGTGAGACACATCCAGATATTTTTCTGAACACCAGAAAAATGTGGGAGCTAAACCCAAACTGGAAAATCCATTGTTTTTCTCAGTAGAGAATACGGGTAGGTGGCGTCACCTGGTAGGACTATTATAGCATCTCCCCCTTCCCGGATCGCGGCTCTGTGCTCCTGTATGTACAATTAGCTTGTTTCTCACGCTTGGTGTGATGGCTCTCAGTTCTCCAGTGATGGCAAAAACCCACCATTTCTCATATTCAGTAAATTGACTTATAAACCTGCTTTATGAATAGACCTGCTGCTGCTGCTGCTGCTAAGTCGCTTCAGTCGTGTCTGACTCTGTGCGACCCCATAGACGGCAGCCCATCAGGCTCAGCGTCCCTGGGATTCTCCAGTCAAGAAAACTGGAGTAGGTTGCCATTCCCTTCTCCAATGCATAAAAGTGAAAAGTGAAAGTGAAGTCGCTCAGTCGTGTCCAACTCTTAGCCACCCCATGGACTGCAGCCTACCAGGCTCCTCCATCCATGGGATTTTCCAGGCAAGAGTACTGGAGTGGGGTGCTATTTCCTTCTCCAAACAAATAGACCTAAATGTAGTCAAAGGCTTGTCTAGAAAGTTTATCTTGAAAGAGCTGTATGTATGTCAGTGACAGCAAGACAGCTAGCTGGAAAAGTAAGCATTTCATAAAGCATTACAAGTAAAAGATTAGAGCTGTTAGTCATTATCTGGTAGAACGTGAACCCAAAAAAGAGACCAGTTAACAGCTTTCTGCTTACAGAAATTAATGAATTCAGTCACATGAGTTGTCTTCGAGCCCAAAGTTACTCACAGTGTTAACACTCTGTGTGTGTGTGTGTGTGTGTGTGTGTGTGTGCATGCATGCACACTAAGCCACTTCAGTCCTGTCAGATTCTTTGCGACATAAGTTGAATAAAAAAATTACTCATTTCCATCACTAACACCATGGGAAAATGAGCAGGCTAAAGAATATGGAATTTCTTGAAAAGTTATTTAAGAAAGTATGTTTTTCAAAGTGAAAGGATCCAACATAAATCCAGACCTAGGGCAGGAGAACTCTTGCAACACCTACGGGATGGGGGAGAATAGTCTCGGACTTGCAGGGTTTTTAGACTCCTGGGATATTGGATGGTCCACGATCCTTCAGTGGGTTTGGTCTCTAATTGCGTTGCGTGGACAGAAATGACAAGTGTACAACTGGTGACTCTGCTCTGGGGCCAGAACTGGGCGGGGAGGAGCCGCCCCCGGTGCTGCCCCCACGGAGGACGGGGGTGCTGGTCTCAGGACACATGGGCCTGTTCGCTCTGGTCAGAGCATTCCTGTTTCCCACGCTCGTGTGTTCTAAGGGTCACCCTACTTTTCCCTTTCTCCTTCCCCCTTCTTTGTCTCAGCACCATAAAAACTGTCCCTGGGGAGTCTTCTTTTTTCTAATTTTATTATTTTTTTAAAATTAAAGTTTTCATTTTGTCTCAGAGTATGGACAATGAACAAGATGGTGACAGTTCCGGGTGATCAGCAGAGGGCCTCAGCCACGCCCCCACGTGAGTCCCTTCTCCCCCAGGCTCCCCCCACCCGGGCAGCCACACGACGCTCTTCTGCCTGCATCTGCTCACGAGGGCACGAGGCCTTCCCGAGTTCTTCTGATTCCTTAGGTTTCCGTTCTCCCAACCTCTACGCAGTTTAGAAATGAGTGGAGACAGAGGGTGAGTAAAACAGACGAGAGTGACCCTGGATTTTTGACACCAGGGGAAGCAGAGGGGACGTGTTTCTAGGCTTTGGAGTCATGCATCCTTGATGCAAGAGGGGGAACCACAGGTGTGCTCGGGAGAATCCTGGTGCTCTCGGAGGAGCTGAGGGCCGGTGTGCAGCCAAAGGCTCTGTTACGGTCTGCGAATTCTGATACTGACGTTTTTCAACCTGCTGAATCTTCTCCTCTCCCTGTGGCATTGGGTGAATCCCAGGTCAAAGCAGGAATACAGCCGCGTCTTCAGAGAAGGAGAAATATCCTGTGACATTCCCTATATGTGTAATCTAAAGAATGATACAGATGAACTTACAAGCAGAAAGGGACTCACAGACTGAGGCAATGAACTTATGGTTGCCAGTGGGGAAGGGTGTGGGGGACGGATGGCTAGGGAGCCTGGGATGGTCATGTCATACTCTGTATCTAAAGTGGATCACCAGTGAGGACCTACTGTATGACACGGGGAACTCTGCTCAAGACCGTGTGGCAGCCTGGATGGAAGGGGCGTTTGGGGGAGAAGGGACGCCTGTGTATGTATGGCTGAGTCCCTTTGCCATCCACCTGAAACCATCACAACACTGTTAACTGGCTCTGCTCCAATACAAAATAACAAAGCTTTTTAAAAAAAAGAATACAGCATCTCTTGATCCACGTTTACTGGTTTGGGAGGTCACATTAGTGTCCTGACAAGCAGTGAAGATCAAACAAGACTCTCCATGTTCTGAAGGAAATTACGGTCTAGTAGCAGGAACTTGCAGGCCAGCAGGCTCAGTGCAGCCTTCTATGGAGCAATGGAGGAAGTCTGGATTTGGGAGGCAGCCTTGTGAGGAATGCACGACTTCCACCTGGGGAGCCTGGAAGGCATAGCCCAGTAGGTGACATTTGACTTGGGCATTGAGGGATGAGTTTTCCAGGTTACACGGAGCAGAAAGGGAACAGCTAGGGCACAGGCCGTGGGAGAAAGGTAGGCATGAAGGCAAAAAAGCTTTCCGTTTTCATAGCTCTGGGCTCTGCCAGACCTTGGAATGTCAGCAAGAGTGCCCTTGGGGTTCTTTTCCTTTTTAAAAAATATATGTATGAATATGGGCTTCCCTGGTGGTACTAGTGGTAAAGAACCCATCTGCCAGTGCAGGAGACACAAGAGATGCAGGTTTGATCCATGGATGGGGAAGATCCCTGGAGGAGGAAATAGCAACCCACCCCAGTGTTTTTGCTTGGAGAATCCCATGGACAGAGGAACCTGGTGGGCTACAGTCTGGGGGGTCACAAACCCTCAGACATGACTGAGCACACATACACACACACATATGCATAAATATATAGAAATCTTCATTTTCATAGTATTTTCCATTATGGTATCCTATACATTGATGTATGTGTAGTGCCAAATGGAGTTTATGCTCAAAATTGCCTAATCCATTAATCTTCAGGTGTTTTTCACATTTTCCACTTGAGTGACTCCAGGAGACTCCCTGACCTCTGAAGGTTGAAGGACCAAAGAGAAAACAGCAGCAGTATCCCTAAATGGTGAATGTTTACAGAAAAGACAGTTCACTTAGAGTCATTATGCAGGGAAATTAGGGGGAAAGCTCGGGCTGAATGCCCATCATTTATTAGCTTAGAATCAAACCAAGTATCATCTGGGGGTAATGAGTAGAGACGCCTTTTTAAAGTGACTCCTTTGGCCCCTAGTGCTGCAAACTTGCAACGCTGTGGCTGGCTCGTGTGCAGAATCACTCAGATCATGGCTCAGTGCCCAAAACTCCATTTCTATCGTTCCGTGGCCTCTGAAGCATGTTTGCTCTGAGACTCAGCTTGTTCTAGCAGAACTTGGCCTTATTGAATTCTGCTTGATCTGCTCTTCCTTGTGGGTCTGATTAAAGTTCCCTGCTCTTTTCAGCACCCATTTGTTTCTGCTTCCAGCGAAGAGCTTGCTTAGTTGGCTCAGTCTGATTTCCCCTGTGTGTTTTCCCCCAGGGGGTTTCTTCGGTGCAGAAGCCCTTGCAGGTAGAAATGTGACCTCTTGAACAGGTAATAACAACAGCTCTTGGGAACCAACACAGGCAGCCAGCCCTTCTAGGCTGTACAAATGAGTGCTGCTCAAACTTGAATGTGTGAAAGAATTACCTGGGGATCTCGTTAGGAGGCCAGATCTGATTCCAGAGGTCTGGGGTGGCACCCAGGGTTCTGCATTTCTTACAAGTCCCCAGGAAATGTCAATTCTACTGCTTCATGGACCACATTTTGAACATCACATCTTGGCCACAACCCAGCGTATCTCAGGCTCTTCATCTCTTTCCAGAATTCACTGCTGATTAGCTCAGTGTCCTACCATTATTTCTACTATTTTCCCAACAACCCAGCCTGAAATTTGTGGACATGTTGCAACCCGTTAATTTTCCGTGAAGCCTGTAAGTCTATGGAGCACTGTCTTTTTATTTGAAAAGCACTGTAAAGTGAATATGAACCTCAGGGTTTCTGCTTTTGAGAAAGGCTTTGGCACCCTCCTGGGTGACATTATATTTGCATGGGGGTTTAACCACATTGGTATCATAATTGCTCATCACAGATCACCAAACTCCTGGCGATGATGATGGACGGCTTGAAGATAAGGAGCCTCGTGATTCTTATCAGACTTTACACAGCCAACTCAGCCACAAAGAGGTCAAAGAAGACAATCCTGTAACATTTTCATATCACATGGAGGATGAGTGTTGCATAAGAAAAATGAATGGACGTTATAAAGAGGTGGTTATTCAATCACGTCTGAGGTCATGTCCATTTATAATTTAAGTTTCAATGTTTTTATAAATAGTTCTCTGGCTATAAGCTAGGCAATTTTATCTCCTAAATTTTCAGTGAGTCTTAGAATATGGTTTAAAATATGTTTAAAAGATGTTTGACTTAATTGATTTTTTAGATGAACCACACACGGCTTGTGGTATCTTAGTTTCTCAACGAGGGATCAAACTCAGGACCCAGCAGTGAAAGTGCCAAATGCTCACCACTGGACCGCCAGGGAATTCCAAAAGGCATGTGTTTGTAGGCCTTCTCGATTCACAAACATCCACTTGCATTTTTAAACAAAATAAATTGTATGTTACGTTTTCCCAGTTTCATTCAACACTTCCCTTGGGGTTTGCCTTATCTTGCAGATATACTGTGTCACTACTGTGGACATTTTATTACATAACTGTGTGTTGACATTTTTTAGGAAATAATTCTAATGCACCATGCCAAACATTTTCTAATGCTTGAAATAGCTAGTGACATAAAATACCAATGTGCAAAGCTGTTTAACCATTACCTAAAAAGAAATAGAAAAGAAAGTCCTTGGTCAAGATGTTTTGAAAAATTTATATGTGGATTTGTGTGCATGTGTCCCACAATTTCTTTCACTGTCTGACTAATATTTTCTTGCCAAATAAGGATTTTAAGAAAGAATTTGTTGCCAGATTTAACTAGAAAGACAATTAACCTCAGAAAAGGATCCAAAACTTTGGCTTCTTTCAAACCCCAAAGATCTCAGGTCACTGATGGCTCAAGGGAAAAACAAAAATCTGTTGTACAATTGCCAGGGCCAACTTTGAACTTTAAAGAAACTAGAAGAGAAAAGGAAACATGAAAACCTTCGCTCTCTTTTCCTGTCTTTCTCAGGAGTTACTAGATCTGATCCAAGAAGTGTTTAAAGAGGCCTGGCTTCAGAAAGGAGAGATGACTAGAGAAACCTACAGAAATATTCTAATGATGTTACAACATCCGGTGTTCATGAAGGTTTATGTTTTCTAGGGTATTGAAAAAAAAGCCTCCAAAACCCTCCATGCACCAGCTTTCTGAGAAGTGAGAGACTGGCTGGCATTCGGGGGTGGTGTTTATACTTCAGGCCACACTTGCCAAGCAGTAAAGTAACTTTTGATAAAATATGTATTTCACGGGGTGGGCTAGTTCTGCAGAAACTGCCTTTTCCCGGTCCAACTTCCTCTGATACAGTGGTCCAGTGCAGTCCGAGGTGTACTGTGGGCATCCAAGTGCCTCTCCAGGGCAATTCTGATGGAGACCTGGTATTCCAGGCTGTGCTGCTCCTATGACTCCTGCAAACGATCCAGGTTTCTGAGGGCAGAGATGATGCGGAGAGCCTCCTGGCAGCACTGAATGTTTTCACCTGGTTGTCCCAAAATCATTTCTACCCATGTCTCTTTAGTTGAAGCAAATGCTGTGGTCCATCTACTGATACCTTCAGAGGGCAGTAAAATGCAACCATCTTGTGTGCCAAAAAAATTCTTTGTGGTAAGATTTTACCACAAAGTTCTCTGTATTTATTTATACATCTCCTGATTCATTATTTTTTTCCCTTCCATATGTCACTTTGTTGGCTTCTGCAACTCTCACCCAGACCATTGTTTAGCCTCATCTGTAACATTTCCTTTTTTCCAATTTCCTGGCCCTTGTCTATCTCACTGTTATTCAGTTGCTAAGTCATGTCCAAATCTTTGTGACCCCATGGACTGCAGCAAGCCAGGCTTCCCTGTCCTTCACTATCTCTCAGAGTTTGCTCAAACTCATGTCCATTGAATGGGTGATGCCATCCAACCATCTCCTCCTCCATCTCCCTCTTCCCCTCTTGACCTCGATCTTTCCCAGTATCAAGGTCTTTTCCAATGAGTTGGCTCTTCATATCATTGGCCAAAGTGTTGGAGCTTCAGCTTTAGCATGAGTCCTTCTAGTAAATATTCAGGTTTGACTTCCTTTAGGGTTGACTGGTTTGATCTCCTTGCTGTCCAAGGGACTCCCTAGACTCTTCTCCAGCATCACAATTTGAAAACATCAGTTCTTCAGTGCTCAGCCTTCTTTATGGCTCAGCTCTCACATCCATACACAACTATCGGAAAAACCACAGTTTTGACTATACAGACTATACAGTCAGCAAAGTGACGTCTCTGCTTTTTAATATGCTGTCTAGAAGGTAATGGCACCCCACTCCAGTACTCTTGCCTGGAAAATCCCATGGACAGAGGAGCCTGGTAGGCTGCAGTCCATGGGGTCTCGAAGAGTCAGACACGACAGAGCGACTTCACTTTCACTTTTCCCTTTCATGCATTGGAGAAGGAAATGGCAACCCATTCCAGTATCTTTGCCTGGAGAATCCCAGGGACGGTGGAGCCTGATGGGCTGCCGTCTATGGGGTCACACAGAGTTGGACACGACTGAAGCGACTTAGCATCAGCAGCAGCAGCAGGTTTCTCATAGTTTTTCTTCCAAGGAGCAAGCATATTTTAATTTCTGTCTATCTCATGGATTTCCCTGATGGTTCAGATGGTAAAGTGTCTGCCTGCCTTGCAGAAGACCCAGGTTTGATCCCTGGGTTGGGAAGATACTCTGGAGAAGGAAATGGCAACCGACTCCAGTACACTTGCCTGGAAAATCCCATGAACAGAGGAGCCTGGCAGGCTACAGTTCATGGGATCACAAACAGTCTATCTCATACAGAGTCACAAAATAACTTTCCTCAAACCAAGGGTCTTCCTATTTAACCCTCTGCCCCATTTCACCCATAATTTCCTTACTGACCTGTTTCCTAATATGTCATGACACTGCCAGGTTAAATGTGGCTGGGGCCACATAGCTGGGATCACCAGTAGAGAAGCAGGTATCCTAAAGCAGCCTCACCCACCATAGCTGAGGTCACACTGCAGAGAATGGTCCAGAAACAAGCTCAACCTGCGAGAGCAGACAGACAGAATCGAGCATCCATCCAGACCAGCGGTTGGCACAGAAGAGGCCCAACCAAGAGAGCTGTGGGTCCCCTTTCAGTTAAGCTGGGAGTTGGGTGCATTGACTCCACATATATTCCTGCAGGCAGATCCAGCAGGAAGCAGAACCTCCAAGAACTGGGATCTGGGGGTGCCTCACCACTGGACTGTGCTGAGGGAGGGGGAATCCAAGCTGGAGTGCAGAAAGATGGCAAGTTATGAAGATCAGAACCCACGTTAGGGTGACAGTGAGGGTTTAGAGACGCCAGTCATCTCCACAGCACTGGCTTTTCAATCGTTCACCGCCACTTCAAATGGAACACTCAGAACCCCAATACAGAAGCTGAATGGCAGCAGAGATCCTCTGGCTGAAGTCACTGTGGTCTCCACCCTTTCTTCCTCTGGCCTAGCTCTACCCCCAAAGTTGGCTACCCACATGGCTCTAGGGTAAAGATTTTGCCCGAAGTATAGGATTCAATCCCTGAGTCAGGAAGATCCCCTGGATAAGGACATAGCAATCCACTCCAGTAATCTTGCCTGGAAAATCCCATGGACAGAGGAGCCTGGTGGGCTACAGTCCATAGGGTTACAAGAGTCAAACATGACTTAGCAACTAAACAACAACAACCATCTCAGAAGGAATGTCTCAGCATCCCTAGGGTTCCACCAAACAACTATATAAAGTCTTAGTTGAAAGGCCCATGGCAAATGTGCAGGTGCCAAGACTGGATTGGGAGCGAGACACTGGAGAGAGTGTGCACATGTGTGTGTTCTCAGTCGTGTCTACTCTGTGGCCCCGTGGACTGTAGCCCTCAAGGCTCCTCTGTGTGTGGGATTCTCTAGGCAGGAACACTGGAGTGGGGTGCCATGTCCTCCTCCAGGGGATCTTCCTGACACAGGGATTGAGCCCACGTCTCTTGTGTCTCCTACACTGGCCAGCAGATTTTTTACTGTGGCGCCACCGGGGAGTGAGAGGCTGGAGGTAACACTCGAGAAGCACTGGCAGTCAGAGCACCTGAGCCGTGCTGGACTGAGATCCTGTGTGATGAACCGGGTCAGGCTTTCAACCCCATCAGACTGAGGCACATTAGACCTTGATCTGGAGGCGGATGGACCTGTGGAGAGGGGCTGAGCGGCCCTGAATGTGTCCCCTGGTTTCCGTGGAAGCAGTCTCCCTGTGATGCTCAAGGGCATTTGTGTGTTGGGTTCCAGACCCTCACACACTCTCAAGAACTTTGCTCCTGAACTGCTTCCTCTCGTGCCTCACCAGTGCCTTTCTCCACACAGGACCGTCTCGGCAAGCATGTGTCGCTCTAGAGCAGTGATACTGAAGGTGTGGTTCTTGCTTGCACAGCCTCAGTATCACCTGGGAAATATAATGCAAACTCTCACTGTCTACCCCAGACCTACTGAGTCAGAAACTTTGGGGCCCCCAGCATTTATTCTTAAATAAGCCCACCAGATAATTCTGATATAAGGAGAGTCTGAGAACCAGTGCTTTAGAGAACCCACTTAAAAACAAACAACAAAACCACACTTTGGGGGACTTCCCTGGCGGTCAAGTGGGTAAGACTCCATGCTCCCAATGCAAGGTGCCCAGGTTTGATCCCTGCTCAAGGAATTAGATCTCATGTGCAAGCCATAACTAAGACCCAGGGCAGCCAAAATAAATACATGAATATATAAAAAAGTAGAGTCAGTGGCAGTCTCTTATACTCAACATATTAATGGATTGTTTAAAGAATAATATGTATAAATATATAAAAAACACTTCCCTTGGCCTCTATCCTCCCACAAACACTGTCTAGTCTCCCGTTCTCATCCAGGGTAAAACCCCTTAAACATCTGTCCACACTTGCCCTCACCTGCCATGTCACTTTGAATGTGACTTCAGTCCCTACCACTCCACAGAAAACATCCTTTTCAAGTCACCCAGAATTTCCGTCCCAAGATCAGTGGACACTCCTCTCTTCAGATCTAATCCCGCCTCTCACATGTGTGTTTGAGTGGGTCTCACCCTTCCCAGGTCCTCTCCCGTCTTGACTTCCACGGTGCCACTGTGCTTTCTTTCCTTCCCTGAGCCTTTAGTTTTCTTTGCTGGCTTTTCATTCTCTAATCGCTAGAGATGGGTGTTCTGCGGGCATTGGAACTCTGCATGTGCCTTTCGATTCCTCCTTTGCCCAAGGGTGATTTCACCCAGTTTTGAAGTATACGCCCCTTCTCTATCTGATACCCCCAATTTAGATCGCTAGTCTGGGTTTCTCTGAGCCGAGGATCTGCAAACTCAATTCTTCCTTCTCTGCATCTTCAGTATCACATGTTTAGAACAGAAACACTGAATCTCACTCCTGGACACACACAGCTTGGTCTCTGCTCCAATATCATTCCTTAAAACTGCCACTGCTGTCTACATTTTTATCAAATATCCATTTTCAGACCCATATCCTGACTACCACGTACTAGCTGTATGACCTTAAATAAACTTCATGACAACATTTCACCTTGGCTTTGGAATCTGTGAAATGTGTATCTGCAGAGGATGTAACAAAATCTACTTTGTAGAATTGTGATGCTTTCCATATGTGTGTTGCTTAGTACGGTCCCTGGTGTAGAGCATTAGCCCAGGATTATGTGTGTTTTGAATGTCTGCCATACACAAGGCGTGAGTGTGAGGCAGGGCACAGCCTGGCCTTTGACCGAGTCGATCCCAGGGTGCTAAAGCTGATGGTCACCGTGCAGGGGCTTCTCACCAGGGACCCCCTCCAGGTGGCCCACCACATGGTTCTTAGAGATGCTTAAGACACCAATACCATCAATACCATGGTAATCAATAAGGACATTTCTCTTGTCTTTTGGAAGCTGCAGTAGAATAAATTAACCCCCCCTGCTTCCACATTTTCCCATATAACTGTGATTTGCCCACCTGGTGTGACATTGGCTTGACTGTATGACTGGGTTTAGCCATTTCATGATTAAAAGATACTGTGTGAGTGGGGTTAAGCTCTCTCAATTCTCTACCATGGCATGACAGAATTCTTCAGTGTGATAGGTAGGTAGACCCACTCCCTATGCCACAAAGATGTCCATCAGTTCAGTTCAGTTCAGTTGCTTAGTCATGTCCAACTCTTTGTGACCCCATGGACTGCAGCACGCCAGGCCTCCCTGTCTATCACCAACTGCTGGAGTCTACCCAAACTCATGTCCATTGAGTCGGTGATGCCATCCAACCATCTCATCCTCTGTTGTCCCCTTCTCCTCCTGCCTTCAATCTTTCCCAGGATCAGGGTCATTTCAAATAAGTCAGCTCTTCGCATCAGGTGGCCAAAGTATTAGAGCTTCAAATTCAGCATCAGTCCTTCCAAAGAACACCCAGGACTGATCTTCTTTAGGATGGACTGGTTGGATCTCCTTACAGTCCAAGGGACTCAAGAGTCTTCTCCAACACGACAATTCAAAAGCATCAATTCTTTAGTGCTCAGCTTTCTTCACAGTCCAACTCCCACATCCATACATGACCACTGGAAAAACCATAGCCTTGACTAGACGGACCTTTGTTGGCAAAGTAATTTCTCTGCTTTTTAATATGCTGGCTAGGTTGATCATAACTTTCCTTCTAAGGAGTAAGCATCTTTTAATTTCATGGCTTCAGTCACCAACTGCAGTGATTTTGGAGCCCAAAAAGTAAAGTCTGACACTGTTTCCACTGTTTCCCCATCTATTTCCCATGAAGTGATGGGACCGGATGCCATGATCTTAGTTTTCTGAATGTTTAGGTTAAAGCCAACTTTTTCACTCTCCTCTTTCACTTGCATCAAGAGGCTCTTTAGTTCCTCTTCACTTTCTGCCTTAAGGGTGGTGTCATATGTGTATCTGAGGTTATTGATATTTCTCCCGGAAAACTTGATTCCAGCTTGTGCTTCATCCAGCCCAGCATTTCTCATGAGGTACTCTGCATATAAGTTAAATAAGTAGGATGACAATATACAGCCTTGACGTACTCCTTTTCCTATTTAGAACCAGTCTGTCGTTCCATGTCCAGTTCTGACTGTTGCTTCCTGCCTACATACAGATTTCTCAAGAGGCAGGTCAGGTGGTCTGGTATTCCCATCTCTTTCAATATTTTCCACAGTTTATTTTGATCCACACAGTCAAAGACTTTGGCATGGTCAATAAAACAGAAATAGATGTTTTTCTGGAATTCTCTTGCTTTTTCGATGGTCCAGCAGATGTTAGCAATTTGACCTCTGGTTCCTCTGCCTTTTCTAAAACCAGCTTCAACATTTGGAAGTTCATGGTTTACGTACTATTGAAGCCTGGCTTGGAGAATTTTGAGCATTACTTTATTAGTGTGTGAGATGAGTACAATTGTGTGACAGTTTGAGCATTCTTTGGCATTGCCTTTCTTAGGGATTGGAATGAAAACTGACCTTTTCCAGTTCTGTGGCCACTGGTGAGTTTTCCAAATTTGCTGACATATTGAGTGCAGCACTTTCACAGCATCATCTTTCAGGATTTGAAATAGCTCCACTGGAATTCCGGAGAAGGCAATGGCACCCCACTCCAGTACTCTTGCCTAGAAAATACCATGGACGGAGGAGCCTGGTGGGCTGCAGACCATGGGGTTACGAAGAATCGGACACAACTGAGTGACTTCACTTTCACTTTTCATTTTCATGCATTGGAGAAGGAAATGGCAACCCACTCCAGTGTTCTTGCCTGGAGAATCCCAGGGATGGGGGAGCCTGGTGAGCTGCCGTCTATGGGGTCGCACAGAGTCGGACACGATTGAAGTGACTTAGCAGCAGCAGCAGCAGCACTGGAATTCAATCACCTCCACTAGCTTTGTTCATAGTGGTGCTTCCTAAGGCCCACTTGACTTCACATTCCAGGATGTCTGGCTTTAGGTGAGTGATCACACCATCGTGATTATTTGGGTCATGAAGATCTTTTTGTACAGTTGTCCTGTGTATTCTTGCCACCTCTTCTTAATATCTTCTGCTTCTATTAGGTCCATACCATTTCTGTCCTTTATTGAGCCCATCTTTGCATGAAATGATCCCTTGGTATCTCTAATTTTCTTGAAGAGATCTCTAGTCTTTCCCAATCTGTTGTTTTCCTCTATTTCTTTACACTGATCACTGAGGAAGGCCTTCTTATCTCTTCTTGCTGTTCTTTGGAACGCTGCATTCAAATAGGTATATCTTTCCTTTTCTCCTTTGCTTTTCACTTCTCTTCTTTTCATAGCTATCCGCAATGCCTCCTCAGACAGCCATTTTGCTTTTATGCATTTATTCTTCTTGGGGATGGTCTTGCTCCCTGTCTCCTGTACAATGTCACAAACCTCCATCCATAGTTCATCAGGCACTCTGTCTATCAGATCTAGGCCCTTAAATCTATTTCTCACTTCCACTGTATAATCGCAAGGGATTTGATTTAGATCATACCTGAATGGTCTAGTGGTTTTCCCTACTTTCTTCAATTTCAGTCTGAATTTGTCAATAAGGAGTTCATGATCTGAGCCACAGTCAGCTCCCACTTTTGTTTTTGCTGACTGTATAGAGCTTCTCCATCTTTGGCTGCAAAGGATAGAATCAATCTGATTTTGGAGTTGACCATCTGGTGATGTCCATGTGTACAGTCTTTTGTGTTGTTGGAAGAGGGTGTTTGCTATGACCAGTGTGTTCTCTTGGCAAAACTCTATTAGCCTTTGCCCTGCTTCATTCTGTACTCCAAGGCCAAATTCGCCTGTTAATCCAGGTGTTTCTTGACTTTCTACTTTTGCATTCTAGTCCACTATAATGAAAAGGAAATCTTTTTTGGGTGTTAGTTCTAAAAGGTCTCGTAGGTCTTCATAGAACCGTTCCACTTCAGCTTCTTCAGCATTACTGGTCGGGGCATAGACAGCTCCAGTGCTGCACAGCTGCCACTCGCCCCAGTGCATCCTCAAGGAGATCAGTCCTGAATATTCATTGGAAGGACTGATCTTGAAGCTGAAGCTCCAATACTTTGGCCACCTGATGTGAAAAACTGACTCATTAGAAAAGACCATGATGCTGGGAAGGATTGAAGGCAAGAGAAGGGGATGGAAGAGGATGAGCTGGTTAGATGACATCACTGACTGAATGGACATGAGTTTGAGCATGCTCAGGGAGATTGTAAAGGACAGGGAAGGCTGGCATGTTGCAGTCCATAGGGCCACAAAGAGTCATACACAACTTTAGTGACTGAACAAGAACAATATGTATAACTGAATCACTTTGCGGTATATCTGAAACTAACACAACATTGTAAGTCAACTATACTCCAATAAAATTAAAAAACAAAAAGAATACACAGGGCTGGGACAACAGAGCTCAGTTGCCCCACCCGGCCTGGCAGAGGACCGCCTATAGCAGCTGACAGACGGCCCACTGCCAAGCATAAGACAGGCAAATGTGCCGAGACGAGGCCACAGGACCTGGCCAACCACCTGCAGACATAAGCAGTACACCGCAGCCCTGTCATGCCTCTGATGTGTGACGGCTACTGTTAGGCAGCATTGTTGTGGCAATGAGTATCTGACAGGTGGCCAAGGGAAACTGGGGGGATCGCTTGCTTTTTTAATGAAGCTCTCTAAGAATGGTGAGTGAGAAAAATTTGCTGATTAGCTCTGAAGTTCAGTCATGGAGCAAGATTCCAAGGTGGATTCGGACAAAAATGTTCCATTTAAGGAAAGGATATGGAGAAGTTGAATTGCTTCTCTCTATTATTGATGAGATATTTATGAGAATTCTTTGCATTCAAGGAGAAGTGGAAGTTACTAGAACTTCTACTAGAGGCTCTTTTCTTTTTCTAAATGGCTGGCCTAGTCAGCCCAAAAGATCTTCACATTATGAAAGGTTTGAATTCATAAAAAGGAAATAAAAATTTCCAGCCACACTGCTTCTTTGCCAAATGAATAAATAAACAAACCAAAAACCCCAAAATGAAGCAGTTGAATACTGAGACTTATATGAGTGAGAAACTCCACAGAGTTAAATAAAGCATAAAATGGCTATTTCCACTAGGGCTATCTTAACTGAAGCAGCTATTAAAAAAAAAAAAATTAATGTAATTCTGGCTTAATTTGGTTTTGTTGTATCAAGTCAGCAGAGCTAATTCTCTGTCAATAAAAAAAGAAACTCAAGCTGTGCGAATCATTTTACACTCTATGTGAATTTCTGGAGGAAATACTGAAAACATATTTAAATTGCACCCCAGGAACTGTGAGTACATTTCATTTTACATTTTTTAAAAAAAGCATTGTTTGTGTTTTAGGAGAATAAAACAGAGCCAAAGAAGAAAACTTCTATAATTCAGTGTTTGGGACACAGTAGGGTTTCAATTGAAGAAATTCCCTCCCAGGCCCAAAACAAACATTTCCTAATGTATTGTTCTTCAAATCAATACCAGACTCAGCAAGGCTGGGATTTGTGGCTGCATCTTTCTTCTGGAGAGGTTTAAGGGAAGTATTCACGGTGTTTTATGAATGAAGGAGATTTGGTTCTCAATAGAGTGACAGCGGAGGAAGTTTTGTGCAGGGCTCAGAGTGTTAGCTTTGACCCTGAGCGATCTTGTCTGTGTGCGCTTGTCCCTGTAGGTAAATAATAACTGTTTAAAGAAACCGTGAAAGAGAACAGATGAACCATCTATGATCTGTATACAGCACGACTTCACCTCTGCTGTAGTCTCTAAAAAGAAGACAAAGAAATTAAAGTTTGCTTTGCACACCATGTGCTTCCAGAAAATGAAATGGGAGCCAGCCAGCCATTTGCTTTACAGATTGTTTTAATTGATTCCAGTTTATCGTGGAGTGTAGGCATGAGGAGAAGGGGTAACAGGAGACTTGAAGTCTGTTTAATCTCTCCACGCTGGCTGCATTTTTCCCTCTATACTTTCAGAAGAATGGACCCAAACTTTTCTAGCAAAGGATAACTTCATTGTTTTCTTCAAGCTGGAAAATAGAATTGGTATTTATTGAACATCAATTCTGTAAGCAGGAGAGGACTGGAACCTTGGCAGAAAAGAGAGTGTGTGGTGTGTGTGTGTGTGTTCATTAGTATAGAGACATGAAGGAAAATTCATAAACATGGCTGATACTGCAGAATACATATTACCTGACTGTGGAAAAGAAAAATTCTTCCCACCCTACTTCCCTGTGGTGTTTCTGGCTATAAGGTCTATTCCTACAGTTCCAGAGGTCTTGTCATCTGATAGAATCTCTGAATTTTTAAAAATACATTCCTCTAAAAGTACTTGATTTATTTACTTTAATTGGGGATTAGATGATATGCTCTTGACATTATTATCTGCATTCTTGAGTTTATTATTCATTCATTCATTGAATTTATGGGCATTTACGGAGAAGGCAATGGCACCCCACTCCAGTACTCTTGCCTGGAAAATACCATGGACGGAGGAGCCTGGTAGGCTGCAGTCCATGGGGTCACTAAGAGTCAGGCATGACTGAGCGACTTCACTTTCACTTTTCATTTTCATGCATTGGAGAAGGAAATGGCAACCCACTCCAGTGTTCTTGCCTGGAGAATCCCAGGGATGGTGGAGCCTGGTGGGCTGCCGTCTATGGGGTCACACAGAGTCGGACACGACTGAAGTGACTTAGCAGCACTAAGGCATTGCTTAATGTATTTGATAGCTGGATGCAACTGTTTTTCCGTTCCATTCATTCCCTCCATATGTCAACCCCATCTTCAGTGATAACGATGGAATAAAGCAGACAAACATACATATGCAACAAAGTTTGCACTTGCCAAACACGAATGTTACACCTTGCACTTTGCATTCTGTTCCATTGTTTTAATGTTTCCATTGAACATAAGTAAAAACTCCAAGTGGTCATATAGAACCACAGGGTTGAGCTAACTCAACTGCCACTTCTTTGCTTTCACAAGCATTATGTTGTTGAAAGGTTGTTGTTGAATCACACGAAGACACCGGGATTCTTGGCCCCCGGAGGAGAAGAATTCAATCCGGGGCCAGAGACGAGGCTTGATCGCTCAGAGCTTTTGTGTAATACAGTTTTATTAAAGTATAAAGGAGATAGAGACAGCTTCTGACATAGGCATCAGAAGAGGGTAGAAAGAGTACCCGCTTGCTAGTGTTAACAATGAAGTTATATACTCTCCAATGAATCCAAAGAATGTCTGGAGGTTGTAAAGACCTCATCAGACCTACTCCCATAAGTTACATTTTAAGATAACAGAATTAGCCAGAAGGTTTAATCCAAAGACTGTCCTTAGGCAAGATACATTATTGTTATATAATCCTAAGGAATGTGGAGAAAGAAAAAAAGTTTGTCCTTTCTTCCTCCTTGAGAATTCCAGACCCCTCTCTCCTTGGGGACCCCTAGACTGCCTATCAACCTACCTAGGAACTGACTCTCTCATTCCCCCCTTTTCTTTTAGGAGAATTATGTTGCCTAGGGAAAAGGGGCGTCGTTCTCGTTCCATAACTGCTTCCGAGCTGACAAGGGGCGTTGTCCCTAAATTGGTGAGGCAACATATTCTCCTAATCCTCATATTGAGGATATCTGATCCAGGGGCCCCAAATAGTAGCTGGAGGAAGCTACAGCAGTAGCAGGAGTTTGAGCAATCATTTGTAACTTAAAAGCTTTCATGCGGCTAGAAACAAATCTAGTTATACAATTACAGATGCAGGCAACATAGTCAATAAAACAAGTTAAAATCAAAATTAAAAGTCACATTATGTCCATAGTTAAAGTACAAAGTGTTGCACCAGTCCATTTTAGGGTTGGTAGATGTCATCAGATGAAGAAGAGGCATCGCATGTGATTGTTGTTGAAGACTTGGAGAAAGTCTTTTCCTTGAAGTGGAGATGTCCACCACGGGAAGCCTTCCACTGATGAAGAGGGGAGCGCTCTGCAGACCCAGCAGTTAGACCGATTGTGGAATGCAGCATAGGAGTGAGCCCAGGACAGGAAGGCATTGTCTTGAGGATCCAACGGCAGACTCAGGATTTTTGGAGTCAGCAGAAGTAGACTCACATAGATTATCAGGCCTATCCGCTGCCCTTTGCTTAACTCTAGAGCTCGGGTCAGGGCCACAAGCTCCGCTAACTGAGCACTGGTTCCCTGGGGGAGAGATTTTGCTTCCAAAACCTGTTCAGCAGTCACTACAGCGTAACCTGCTTTACGCTTTCCATCCTGAACAAAAGAACTGCCATCTGTAAATATTTCCATGTCAGGATTGTCTAATGGGGTATCCTTTAGATCCTCCCGAGCTGCATAGTTTAAAGTTAGGAATTGAGAACAATTATGATCAGGTGTTTCATTTTCCTTCTCAGGAAGGAAAGTGGCAGGATTTAAATTTCCACAAACTTTAAGCTTAGTTTCTGGTCCTTCTAACAAAAATGACTGATACTTAAGAAGCCTACTGTCTGTCATCCAAATATTAACCTTAGAATTTAAGATTCCACTCACATCATGAGAAGTCAGTACAGTAAGGTTTCGTCCATTAATTATTTTTAAAGCTTCAGGTGCTAATAAAGCCGCTGCCCCAATTACTTTTAGGCAGTGGGGCCACCCACGTGAAACTACATCTAATTCTCTGCTTAGATAAGCAATAGGTTGCTGGTGAGGCCCTCGGGGTTGTGTCAAAACTCCCAATGCCACACCTTTTCTTTCAGTGACAAACAAATTAAATTCTGACCCTGTGGGCAAGCTCAGAGCTGGAGCTTGCAGGAGAGCAGTCTGAAGAACCTTAAAAGCCTTTTGAGTTTCTGGAGACCAAACCAGTTTGTCGGTTTGGGCCTGCTGAGTTTCAGCTATAAGTTTATATAAAGGTCAGGCAAGTTCCCCATAACCCGGAATCCAAATGTGATAGTAACCTGTGATTCCCCAAAATCCTCTCAATTATCTTAAAGTCATAGGTAGGGGATGATTTAGTATAGGTTTAATTCTCTCAGGGCCTATGGCCCTAGTCCCTTCTGGTATGATTAGGCCCAGATATCTGATTGTTGACAAAGCTGAGCCTCTTCTCTTGATGCCTTGTAACCACAGCCTGCCAGAAAGTTTAAGAAATCTTCTGAGGCTTGCGAACAAGCTTCCTCTGTCTCAGCACAGAGCAAAATATCATCTACATATTGTAACACCACCGCTTCAGAGCTATTAAAGTTTTGTAGATCCTGTGACAAACTTTGTCCAAATAAGTGAGGACTGTCACGAAATCCCTGGGGCAAAACTGTCCAGGTTAACTGAGAAGCTGGCTGTGTAGAGTCTTCAAAGGCAAATAGAAATTAACTTTCTTCCGCCAAAGGCACTGAATAGAAGACATCCTTTAAATCAATTACTGAAAAATATTTGGCCCGTTCAGGAATTTCAGACAATAGAGTATAAAGATTAGGCACCACGGGGTGTAAAGGAACTACAGCCTCATTTATTATTTGTAAATCTTGAACTAGTCTCCATTTACCATTCGATTTCTTTATACCCAAAATAGGAGTGTTGCACGGACTGTTTACAGGGAATTAATAGTCCCTGCTCCTTTAAATTTTCGATGATGGGTTTTAACCCTTCCTTAACTTCAGGTTTCAGTGGATACTGCTTCTTATGTGGAAATATGTGTGGGTCTTTGAGCTTAACAACTACAGGAATAGCATTCTGTGCTCGACCCAGAGATTTTCCATCAGCCCATACTCTAGGGCTTTCCATCAGCCCATACTCCCTTTCAACTAAAGGGAGAGAAAGGAAGGGCTCCATATTCATGAAAGCAGAGGCATGGACCTTGCTCAGTATATCCCTTCCCAAAAGGGGTGAGGGAGATTCTGGCACAATCAGAAACTCGTGTGAAAACAGCACAGAATCCCAGTTGCAAGATAAAGAATAACTGAAATAATACCTTTTGGCTCGTCCAGACAGTCCCATTACGGAAGAGGATCGGGAAGAAAGTGGGCCAGGGGCTTCAGTAAGCACAGAATAAGTTGCCCCAGTATCTAAAAGGAAATCGACTGATTGGCCCCCCACAATTATTAATACCTGGGGTTCCTCAGGTGTTATTAGGATGGGAGCTTGTGTGGGGACCCCCGGGCACAGTCCTGATTGTCTTGAGAGTCCTCTGGGGACAGTCTCTATTCCAGAGTGGTCCTTTGCAGACCTGACATGGAGTCGGGGGCGGCTTAGATGCCTGAGGGCAATCCTGCTTGAGGTGCCCCTCCTTTCCACAGTAATAGCAAGCCCATCCCTTTTCATCTGGGCCCCTCTGGGCATTTTTCTCAGGCTGTTTAAGAACGTTTTTCATAGCCATGGCGAAGGCTTCCGCCTTTTCCTTTGTCTTTTTTTGCCTTTCTTTCTTTTCCTCATATTCCCTACCATAATAGACTGTCTGAGCCAGTTGTAACAGAGTATCTAAAGACTGATTTGGTCCATACGCCCATTTTAATAGCTTACAGCGGATATCTGGAGCCGACTGAGTGAGAAATCTATCCTTTAAGATCACTTTTCCCTCTTCACTTTCGGGATCAATCTCAGTGAATCTGCGAAGGCCTTCTCTCAGTCTATCTAGGAATTTACCAGGAGCTTCCTTCTCCTCCTGTTCTATGTCTGCCAATTTGCCATAGTTTAAAGGCTTAGAACGCGCCTGCCTAAGTCCCTCAAGAATACATCTAACAAAATGACTCTGATCCCATCTTCCTTTAGCTGTGTTGTAGTCCCAGTCTGGTTCTACAGTTGGGACCGCCTGATTCCCAGTGGGGAGGGCCGCTATCTCGTTCTCCCTCTTCCCTACTGATTCATTACCAAGCCACTCATCTCCATAAGCAACCGCTTTTCCCAAAACTCGAGTCTTTGACTTGGGAGTCAGCGTTTGTCCCAAGATATACATCACATCCTTCCAAGTGAGGTCATAAAGCAGAGTAACACCTTTAAAAGCTCTAATATATTTTTCTGGGTCCTGTAAATAGTCTCCCAGATCCTCCTTGATTCTTTGTATTTCTTGATAAGAGAAAGGCTTATTAACTCTCACAGACTGATTATTTCTCCCAGTGGGTGTTTCATAAAGAGGCAACAGCTTGTGTGGCCGTTCCTCATTCTCTCTGGCTGCTCTGTGCATATGATCCCAGGGATAGATTGGAGAAACCTGTTTCTCCTCTTCTCTTTGTCTCCTGTCCTCCATCTCATCTCTTACTTTGATGGTCTGAGTTTCTACTGAAACCAGAGTAGTCTGATGTCGTACTGAGACAGGAGTTGTTTGGACCTCCACGTGGGCAGTTTGAATCCCAGTTTGGAGTCGCCGGTACGGGGGCAAAGTAAGAGGACAGGAGGGAGCTGAAGGTTTCACGCCCAAATCTATACCCTTAGGACATAAGTCTGGCATATTTCACAGAGAGAAAAGGGGCAACACATATGCTACTTCTACTCATTTCCCTTGTTCCTTACAGAACCAGTCTAATTGTAGAACAGTATTATACTTAAGAGACCCTCCAACTGGCCACCGTTCGCCGTCCTCCAATGGATACCGTGGCCATGCAGTATCACATAGGAAGACCAGGTGTGTCTTCTTTAAGCCCTGAGAGGTTGGATTTTTTGCATCAACTCTATGGCTGTGTGATTATGAATGTCACTGTTTCCTCATTGCTAGAATAAGATTGCTTGATGAAAGCTTATGTACTCGCCGCCCCAACCCATGATTCTATGAGAGTAGGCAACAACAACATCAGTGGGACACAACCTTATTTAAAAGCACTTTCCCCTTTAAGCATCTCTCTTAACTTCACATTAATGCTGTGAGGTAGGTTTTATAGTCATTTCCATCCTACAAGACTTGCAAGAAGGGGGACCCTTTCCAGGGCCCGAAACTGGGCTCTTGTCTAACACTCGGAAATGAATTGTCCAAGGAGACACATGTGCTGACAAAGCAAGAGATTTTATTGGGAAAGGGCACCCGGGTGGAGAGCAGGAGGTAAGGGAGCCCAGGAGAACTGCTCTGCCGCGTGGCTCGCAGTCTTGGGGTTTATGGTGATGGGATTAGTTTCTAGGTGGTCTTTGGCCAATCATTCTAATTCAGAGTCTTTCCTGGTGGCACATGCATCGCTCAGCCAAGATGGATGCTAGCGAGAGGGATTCTGGGAAGTGGATGGACACGCGGTGTCTCCTTTCGACCTTTCCTGAACACTTCCGGTTGGTGGTGGCTTATTAGTTCCGGTGTTCCTTATCAGGCTCTCCTGTCATAAAACAACTCATGCAAATAGTTACTATGGTGCCTGGCCAGGGTGGGCGGTTCCAATCAGTGTGCTTCCCCTAACACAAGAACAGTGACTGCTTCCTGTTTTGATTGTTAACATCTCCCAAGACTCTAGAACACTTGTCCTGGCTCATAGAAGGCTCACAAAAAAGATTTGTTACATGGATTTTTTAGGTGATACAAATGGAGTTCAGAAAAGTTGAATTGCTTATCTTGAGTCCTTTACTTGGTATTAATAAACAGTACCTGTTCTGGAACCTAGGCTTCCAATTTCTATGGGATTTTTATCACTCTATTTTGACACATGGTGCTTCTAGCTGTAGGAAAAAGTATTTATTAGTGATGTGTCTTGCTGAGGACTTTCACATTCATTATCTCATCTATCTATACCACCCCCATTGGGTTGTTCCCATTTTATAGATGAGGAAACTGAGCTCAGAGAGTGGAAGTGACTTGTCCAAATTGGTTAGTGGCAGAGCTGAGATTTAGATCCCAGGCCTCCAACTCTGGAAGGAGGCTCTATAAATAAGGCATCAGAATTAGCAGACTCTGCTACTTGAACAAAAGGAATTTGAGCTTAGCCTTGAAAGAATTGTAGGATAACTTTAGCAAAATTATGGAAACAGTAGCATAAGCAAGATTTGCTCAGGAAGTGACTGGGTCTGGCCCTTCAGAGGAGGTTTCTTGGGAACTGGTGAGAGAGGAGACTGGTCCTGATCCAAAAGCACAGGCTGATGCAGTAGTCTTTCGAGAAGGATAGCATGGGAGACTTTTCTTTATTTCAGGGCATATTTGCAGTTGCTATTTGGTTCAGCTGTCTGTTATTCAGGTTTACAGAATAAGGCATTCATTCGGTTCCCTGAATTCATGAAGATACAATGAGTCTTTGGCCAGCAGATTCATACTAGACAGTTCATAAGAGAATGACTCATAGATCAGAGTTATATTAAGGAAGGAAATTTGCTTCACCTGAGAACTAGAAGGATCCGGAAGTGGATGGGAACGCAGTGGCGGTTGTGGTAGGGGGTTGACAAGCATTGATGCTGGGAGCTATTTTAGCTCAGGAGATAAAGCAAATGATTTCTTCCCACATATTAAACCGCATCAGAGTCCTGGTAGCCTTTCTTGCTAAAGTAAGCAGATTAGATGCTATTCTAAACTCTAGACCTGAAGTCAGTCCTTTAAAAGAGCATCTCCTATAGCTGCTCCAGGAAAAGCACTCATTCATTCTTATCCTCTAATCTCCGGTTCAATGCCAGGATGACATTCTCGTTTGAATATATGTTCTCATGGTACAGCTGGCAGTTGATAACTCCACAGTTGTTTCAGATCCCTGGGTTTGGAGCTGAGACCCATGTTCTGTCAATGATTAGACAGTGGGCCTTGAGCAAGGCACGTCTAGAAACAGGCTTGCGTTTCTTCACCTTTGTACCGAAGTGTTAGTGCGGTGGTGATGGTCGTGGTTCAGTCACTAAGTCACTGACTCTTGCCACCCTATGGACTGTAGCCCACCAGGCTCCTCTGTCCAGGGGATTCTCCAGGCAACAACACTGCAGTGGATTGCCATTTCCTTCTCCAGGGGCTCTTCCCAACCCAGGGATCGAATCCAGGTCTCCTGCACTGCAGGCAGATTCTTTACCAGCGGAGCTACCAGGGAATTCGCAGTGTTAGTGTAGGAGACATTATTCTGTTCTGCTCCAGGGGACTAAAACATGTATTAAAACTGCTGAGGATGCGCACTTGGTGAGCCTCCTGTGTGGATCCGCTCGTTTAGTTTGACTGCTCATCTATTCACCTTGTCACATGTGGGTCCTCACCAGACGCCTGCTGTTCTTGGACTTCCCAGTGTCCAGAAATTGGGATAAATCTGTTTAAAGCATCCATTCTATGGTATTTTAGTTATAACTGGCCAAATAGACTAAGACAGTCTTCTTCGTTTCAGTTCATTCACCCATCTGTGCTTTTTCTTCTGGGTGGTTAATTTGATGCAGGCTCTCTGGGGCTTTGACTGGCCTCTGTCTCCAACAACCCTTAGGAACTTCTGTTATATCCAGTACTCTGTTACTTCAGACGCTGCTCCTTCTTCCGCTGCCCAGTGGGGTCTCCTCTTTTTTCCTCTAGTTTTTATCGTCCTTGCTGGTTACATTTTTCAAATGTCTGTACTGCAATTTTCATGGGGTTTCAGGAAGTAGTGGAGATAAACACATGTATTCCATTTGCCAGTTTCAACCAGAGAAATCACCTCTGTAATTTTTGATTACAGGGATGAAATGGAAAATGTTGGGGAAAATTATTTCGGCAGCCATGTGTGAATAATGGAGCAGAATAGGTCAGGCTATTTCCCTGAGAATGATGGAAGAGGATGAAAGAGGGGTTTCCTGATGGGAGCAGTTTGAATCAGAAGTTGTACTGGGGGGAGAGTGCGTAGGGTGTAACGACCTTCGAGGTACTGGATAACCACAGTCAAAGGGGAAAGAAATGCAAGGAAACACCACGATTTGGAGCTGCCTGAGTGCTCTTGATTGGAGTCAGGAAGACTCTTAGTGTTAAAAGGAAGCTGGACTTATATGAATTGATGAAAAGTTTAACTCTCGAAGAAAAAGCAGGAATTAAGGGAACAAAATTTTGGAGAAGGATTTTAATTTTATTCTGTGGTGGGTAAGACTGACCTGAGCATAAAAGTATTGAAGAAATTTAAGACGTTGGTGGGTGGGAGGGAAGGGTATTTGGTGGGAACATCCATGACAACATCCCCAAAGCTCTTCCCAAAACTGGCACCGTGGTGATGCCATAAAGGCTGCTTTGTCTACAGAATATTTTCAGAGTTTGATGGTTGCGTGTTAATAATGGCCTGGGTACAAAAGCTGCTGCAAATTAGGAGTCTGGGATTAATAGACGTTGTGAGTTAAGTTTTATTTGAGGCAAGATGTGAGGACTATAGCTCAGGAGATGGCATTTCAGATAGCTCTGAGAAACTGCTCCGAAGAGGAATGGGGAAGGTCAGTGTATGTGTGGTTTTGATGAAGGGGACGGGGGGTATGTGCAGTCAAACCCATATTTTTTGCAGAAGGTTTCTGCCAATCACGAGGAGCAGATGTCACCATCAAGGATTTCAGTGCTTTTCTAGATTGAGGAGATACAAGAATGGGGCTCATGAAATTATCACCTGAAAACATCTATCTGAAGACCTGTGCGTCCAGTTTTTCCCAGAGCACAGAGTGAGTGCCTCATTCCTGATCTCTACCCTGCACCACTTCCAGGGGCGCTGAAGCTCAGCAGCTACCGTGGCTCATAATTTGATCCTTGTAGGTGACAAGTACCAGTGTGTGGGTGATACATATAGATAACCAACGGGGACCTGCTATATAGCACGGCCAACTATACTCAACATTTTAAAATAACCTCTAAGATAAAGGAATCAGAAAAAGAATATATATGCATATATATCACCTTGCTGCATGCCTGAAACTCACACAACACTATAAATGAACTGTGTGGGGGGGTGTGCTCAGTTGATCAGTTGTGTGCTGCTGTTTGTGACCCCCATGGACTGCAGCCCACCAGGCTCCTCTGTCCATGGGATTCTCCAGGCAAGAATATTGGAGTGGGTTGCCATGCCCTCCTCCAGGGGATCTTCCCAACCCAGGGATCAAACCCTTGTCTCTTAAGTTTCCTGTAGTAGCAGGCAGATTCTTTACCACTGAGCTACCTGGGAAGCCCAAATGAACTACACTTAAAAAAAGAGCCATCGCAAAACCCTTGGAGTCATCTCCCTTCTTCCCGGCTGGTCACATTTGGGTTTCCAGAGACCAGTAGTAGTAGTTTGGAGAAGGAAATGGCAACCCACTCCAGTGTTCTTGCCTGGAGAATCCCAGGGACGGGGGAGCCTGGTGGGCTGCCGTCTACAGGGTCGCACAGAGTCGGACACGACTGACGCGACTTAGCAGCAGCAGCAGCAGCAGCAGCAGCAACAGATGTAGTAGTAGTTAAAGAACTACCCAACTAGATGCTTATGGCTAGTGGTTACTCACTATCTAACCTCTGTTTCTCGCACATTTCCATTCCTCCATGTAGACTTTTGAGAGGACGTTACCAGTTTTCCTGGGCTTTCCAGGTGGTGCTAATGGTAAAGAACCAGCCTGCCAGTGCAGGAGACAAAGGAGATGTGGGCTCAATCCCTAGGTCAGGAAGATCCCCTGGAGGAAGGCCCTGGCAACGCCTGGAGAATTCCATGGACAGAGGAGCCTGGTGGACCACAGTCCATGCGGTCGCAGAGAGTCGGACACGCCTGAAGAGACTTAGCACATATATAGATTTTTGAGGGGTCGTTTACTAGTTTTCCTTAATTCCTCATGAAACCAGTTTCAGGATCTGTGCTGTGTGTAAATCTGCTAAGCCAGCCCTGGACACCCTGGTTCTCCAGGGTTCTCCCTGATAAGCTCTCCTTATCAGGTTCTCCCTGATAAGCTCCAACTGTGTCATTGCCTTTCTCCTACCCTCCGAGGAGCTGACTGACTGCTCTTACCAGACGGCTGTGGTTTAGCATCTGCATGTATGTGACACTTGGCTTTGTGTCTAGATGTTTCACTCACATCTAAGGTCTGGCTTTCTCCTTTAAAAGCCATTTGAAAACTTTTACATAAAATCACAGCCTTTCTGATGTGGTTACAGTTCCATTTTGTCTGCTCCCAGGTTCTGAGATTTATCTATTGCCTTTTTTTCCCCCCTCATCCCTGTGAAAGAACACCTTTCTCTTGACAACGTATTCTAACTTTAGAGGCAGATTTTTTTTCGTGGTGGTGTCTCAGATGTTTCAGTGGGAGCAAGGTGTTTGGGGTAGTGTCGTTCTTATTATTTTAGGATTCTTCACACTTTGCAGAATCCTGTTTTGTCAGCTGCTGCTGTGTGTATGGTTATAAGGGCATGTATAGACAGGGTCAGAAAATTGGCACAAAAATGAAGGACTTATAACTTCTGAGGGGAAACTTGGGTCCTACAAATAAGAAGTTACTTGTGGTGTGATTTCTTTTAAGAGTGGAGAAATACTAGGGATTCCCTGGTAGCTCAGCTGGTAAAGAACCCGCCTGCAAAGCAGGAGACTCTGGTTCGATTCCTGGGTTGGGGAGATCCCCTGGAGGAGGGCATGGCAACCCATTCCAGTGTTCTTGCCTAGAGAATCCCATGGACAGAGGAGCCTGGCGGTCTATAGTCTATGGGGTCACAAAGGTCGGACAGGAGTGAGTGAAATATCATCAATCCTAGAGAGAAAAAAACTGGGTACCTCAAGTAGATTAGTAAAAGGTATTTATGATACTGAGGAGCAAAATTTTATGTAAAGTTTGTGATGGAGTTGTTGGAAAGAAGGTCAGAAATAACATGTTTCAGCCAAGGTACTGATTAGAGATAATAAGGAAATAAAACATAAGAGACTCTGTGTTGTGGTTTGAATTGAATAGATTATTAATACAGACAGAAGGTAAAAGTAGTGAGTCAGAGTCCAGTAGCATGGGGTGAAATAGCTTGCATATTGATTCATATATTGTTCATCTTTTTTTTTTTTTGAATTTTCAAGAAGTGAATGTGTTTTTATTGATGGGTAGTTACAGTTGGAGAATATCAATTTCCAGCCTGTTTATGCAGGGATAGAAAAGAGAGATATTAATATATTATCTTAAGAATATATGTGGTGTTGTTGGGGAGCAAACCAACTCCTGGAAATCATTTCAAATGTGTATCATTAAAGGAATTTCAAAGTGAGACTAAATGACCAGATCTGCAGGGATTCATCATTTTCCAAGTTTTCTATCAGTGAAGACGTCATGAATTATGTATTTCTGAATGGACATGGTATGCTGAGAAATGGCCTTATGGAGCAAAAACCTGTTATAAAGTAAAAGTTCATTTTTCTCCTCTTGATATTAAATCTACAGATGCATAAAACAGCAACCAGAATTTCTAATGACCACAAGGGAATGTGCATACCTACCTTAGTTTAATGTGCTGTAGTCATGGCACTTTCATCAGTGTGTCATTCTCAGTTTGAAAAAAAAAAAAATTAGCAATTTTTATTTAGTTCTCTGAAATATTGAAAATAAATTCTCTGAGCCCTTAGCTTCCCTGGAAAGTCATCTGGATATCAGGATTCACAGATTTTTTT
The DNA here is from genome assembly GCF_029378745.1 of Bos indicus. Classification (NCBI taxonomy): domain Eukaryota; kingdom Metazoa; phylum Chordata; class Mammalia; order Artiodactyla; family Bovidae; genus Bos; species Bos indicus. Next base: position 43,340,002 of record NC_091786.1, read on the forward strand.
CTGTGTTACACTGGATGAGGCAGGTGCTTTGAGAATGATATGGAATTTAAAGATGAAAATGAGGAATCTCTCCTTCCACATTTCTAATCATAGCAGTTAGAGTTTTTAAATGAAGTCTTTCAAACAGAGTCTTGGAAGAAATCCAAGTTGTTGGCTCTGTAGTTGCTAAGACCCTGCAGGTTTTGTGGCTTTTCTATAAATCTAATTTTGAGAATGTATATGTTTTGACAAGCTTTTTGGAGTCCTTCATTCTTCCTGCATAGTTCGTGTTTATAAAGTATCCTGCCAGTTAAACTAGATGTACTAAAGCAAGAAGTGGAGAAATATTATTGTGTCAGATAATGAACTCTTCTCTTGGATATATTAAGCATAAAAGTTATAGCAAAGCTAGCGGATCCGAAATGATATACACGTTGAAGGATTGAGGGAAAGAAACCATGCAATATACACGTTGAAGGATTAAGGGAAAGAAACCATCCAATATACACGTTGAAGGATTGAGGGAAAGAAACCATGCAATATACACGTTGAAGGATTAAGGGAAAGAAACCATCCAATATACACGTTGAAGGATTAAGGGAAAGAAACCATGCAATGTAACCTAAAAGGAAAGTAGATTGTTAGATAAGCAAGTGCCCAGAAAGGATGTGGTTTTAAAAACTTTCTGCTATAGACAGATCTCTAAATGTCTTATTTTAGTCCTGCCATGGTACAATGAGTATATAGGTGTCTGTGTGTGTGTGTGTGTGTGTGTGTGTGTGATAGGGACAGAGTAAAGGGACAAAGCATGTGAGTAAATAGTTAATCCCACTAGAAGACTGTAAGTAGAAAAATTACAGGACACCCATGTCAGTTAATGATCACTCAAGAAAGCTGGTTTGCTGAACCACAAAACCAAGCAGCAGAAGCCTGGAACATGCCCCAGGACAATAAAACAGTGGTGGTGTGAGACCTGCATCCCATCCAGTGAGCTCAGTGATCCCCAGGGCATGCTCTCTGCACACACGAGGGACAATAGGGTGTGAATCTAGCTCGATTCTTTAGGGACAAGAAAACTCCCTGCCCACCATGGAGGAGGAAGTAATGATGGAAGACGTCATCTCAAGAAAGACAAAGAAGGTTTTCTCCCCTCCCCACTTTTTCTTTGACTAAGAAACTGAAGCCCAGTAAGTTCTCGTGGCATGGCACCTCCTCACCTGCCTGCTTGTAAGCCTCACAAGCATCCATTTCTAATAAATCACTTTTTGTCTATTACTTTGCCTGTGGCTGAATTCTTTCTGTGCTGAGACATAAAGGACTATCCAACTGGAGCTCTTTGAAACCCCCCAAACAACACTCAGCAGTTTCATATGTGCTTAACATATGAAATAGGTAGACAAAACAGGCTCGGTTATACCCAAGAAAGACAAACAGCAATACTATGTGATTCTTTCAAGTGAAAACCAGCAAATGGATAAACGAATTATGTAAAAATTAGGTTTAATATAAGTTCTCCAGAGGAAAATTTGTAACATTTATAATAATAATGTATGTTCTTAGCTAAGTTTTAGTAGTGTAAATCAGCACAGTGAGTTAGAAATTCCTGCTTCTGATGCTAAGTCTATAGGTTTTACTTCCCACCTGGGCCAGAGTCCATACCACAGCCGGAAGTGAGCTCTAAGGAACCAAGAGGTGGCCACCCTCGTGCAAATAACCCAGCATATCTGCCCTGCTGATGCGTGTTGGCCTGAAAGGAGCTGTAGAGTATAGGTAACAATGTTGTCATAAATTTGAGTAGAGGGTCTTATCTTTGGATAGTGATGCAGATAAAATTCCATTGCAGTCTGTATATGGTTTGGTCAAGAACTGCTTTCCACAAAGTCTACATAACTTGTAGCCCAAGCAGGCAGTGCTAACTTCTGATAAGACCCCATCCTGTAATCAGCGTTGCTTGCTTATACTCGTCTGTCATCTCCATCTGTCCATTGGCCTTCAAATTGTGCACACAGTTCTCTTGACCTCTCCCTGACTCAGGACTTTATAATGAGTCGCTAAACCCCACTAAGGATGGAGAGCTAGCGAAGCTTCCTGTTGTTCGATGTAAGCATGCACTTACAGGCCTGGTATCATTACCAGAGCATCATCAGTCTCTGAAAAGTCTAGACGTAGACACCGAGTCCTCCAAAACTGCGTTTTTACCATTCTAAGGATAGAAGTTGTCCTTGCAGAGTTCCAGATGATTCCATCTTCAGCTTGCTGTTGAAAGTGCCTGCTTCAGCTTGTAGCGTCTTCCTGAAGACCTCGCTCTCAGTGTGGCTCCTCCGTCCTTCCACCGTCTCTCCTCTGGGCAGCGTCTCTGCTTCCCCTTTCTGATTTGGGTTTGGGAATGGTTTGGAGAATCTTGACTTTTACCCAGGAAAAACCCCAGATTGAACAACAGGAACAGTGCTGTATCTCCTGCCTCTTCCTGGCTTGTCCTCTTTCCTGAGTGCAGCTGTCAGCCCCATCCCTCCAGGAGAAGCCCGTGCTCCCAGGCAGGGGCTCTTGGGACCTTGTTTAAGCATCCCGACCTGCACAGCATCCAGGTGTGTAAGGACCATTCACTCACTTACCTTTGTCTTCTCAGCAGCAAGGGTGCCCCAGAGCTTTGGGAGGAAGCCTCTCTATTTCTGAAAAAAAGGAAAAGGGATAGAAAAAATAACCATCTCTTGTATTTGTAGTACACTTTATGGTTTACAGGCTTGACCTGTGAGGCTCTACACAGCCCTATGAAATACACATACTTGTTTACTATTTTACTTCATTAAAAAAAAAACAAAAAACAAAGTCTCAAAGATGCAAATGTTAGGGGCACCCCTAACTGGAACTGATCACCCTGGTCAGACAGCTTAGTAAACATGTGCATGAGTTGTTTTATAACAGGAGGTCCTGGTAAGGAACACAGAGCTAACAACCCACCACCAACAACCGGAAGACTCAGGAAAGGACAAAAGGAGGCAGGAGACACCAGTCCACGTGTCCTCCCAGAATCCTCCTTGCTGGAATCCATCTTGGCTGAGCAATGCATGCACCACCAGGAAAGACTCTGGGTTGGAATGATCATCCAGTGATAACCCAGAAACGAACCCCATCACCATAAAACCTGACACTTGAAGTCTCATTCAGAACAGTCCTCCTGGGTCCCCTTAGCCCCCTACTCTCCATCTGGGCACCCGTTCCCAATAAAATATCTTGCTTTGTTAGCACATGTGTCTCCTTGGATAATTTTTCTGAGTGTTAGATAGGAGCCCACTCAGCCTCTGGAAAGGATCCCCCTTCTGACAACACAAATTCATTAGTAAGAAATGAAAGCAAGAACCTTAAATTCTATTTCTGTGTCCATGCTATCTCCATAAACCATCTTTCCAAAGGTTTCTTTCCCAGGAAACTTCTTCTGTGACACCTGGCAGCCCCACTGATAGGAAACTGTTGTCACTGGAGGAGAGGATCTCCCCTTATGGGTCACACAGGCCGGCAAGGTGAGGGCTGCAATTACACCTCTGCAGGAACGTTCAAGTGTTAATTACCTCAATGTTCCTGAAGCCCTGACTTATTGCTTGGCGCAGCTAAAGCTGTGGGGTGTAGAAAATAATGTTGCCATAAATTTAAGAGTATAAGGTTCTATCTTTGGAGAGTGATACTGATGAAATCACAGTGCAGTTTCTACGCTGTACAGATTTTTAAGAAACTAGCGTCTATGCAGTGTAATTTTCTGTTTTTTTTTTTTTTTTCTACTAGCAGCAGCAGAAAGGTATCCACAATAAATTTCTTAGACTCCCAGCAGGATGTGTTTGGGGAAAGGTAGTGAAATAGAGCAGGATCCTATGGTCCTTGCCCTCCATGTCTTCAGCCTGCCTTTTGTCTGTGGAAAAATTTAGCCAAAGAATAAGTTTAATTAGAGAAGTGGGAACATGCAGAAACAAAGGGGAATTATCAAAGGAGACCACATAATAACAGTTTAATAAGAAGCAAAGTTAAGGACCTTCAGTTCCTCCTCAAGGGCATAGGTAATATTCTGAGCCATGTCCTGTGAGCTGTCTTATAGAGACTGAGACCCCCACCAGGTGGAAGAAGTTACCTACATGATGACCAGACTGTGGTCACAACACGTGCGTGCACGCGTGTGTGCGTGCTAAGTCGCTTCAGTTGTGTCCGACTCTTCACGACCCTGTGGACTGAGACCCTGCCAAGTTTCTCTGTCCATACGATTCTCCAGGCAAGAATACTGGACTGGGTTGCTATTCCCTTCTCCAGGGGATCTTCCTGACCCAGGGAATGAACCCAAGTCTCCGGCATTGCAGGCAGATGTTTTTTACCATCTGAGCCACCAGGGAAGCCCAGCCATGATGTGAGCTGCCACAGTTCTGATAACCGGCCTCAAAGAGATGGGAGCACACTGACCGTAGAACTAAAGATGAACTGTACTTAAACGATAGAGATGGTGCAGGTCAGCCCACTGATGACCAGTGTCAAGATGACTGTCGAAGCAGACTGGGCTGTTCTTCATGTAGCCCCCTCCCTGCACCTGTAAAAGCTCTTGCCCACTGATGGTCACTGGGCAGGGAGGAGTCACCCTTTAGATAAAAGTCCACCCCGCCCTGTTGCCAGCATCCAAAATAAAGCAACTTCCCTTTCCACCAACCTGGCCTTTTTAATGGCTTTTGGGCAACAAGCAGTCAGACCCCACTTTCAGTTATAGTAGGAGGGGTAATGGAAAGAAAGGACATACACGTTCTCTTATGATAAATAAATGCCTACAAATAAATAAGGCCTAAAATATAAGCAATGACAAGGACGGTCTCAGATGTGTGGCATCAACTTGGCTATGTTGTCCCAGCATTTAAAAATTAAAATATTGCTCCTTCTGTGCTTCACCCTCCACTGGGGGTCATACTAGCAGAGCCTTTAATGAGACTTAGCTCAGTGCAGAAGAGCTTCACCGAGAGCAGGGGCTGATCATACAGAATGCCTTCTGGGGAACGGTCAACTCAGAGACATGACGGTCATTCACCTCAGGAATCTGAAACCCCAGAGAGCTTCCTATGTTGTTACACCAGTGTTTTCTTTTAAATTAATAACTGTTGTAGATTTCTATAGACCGCATGTTTGTGTCCCCTCTAAATTCCTGTTAAAACCTAATGCTGAGTGTGATGGTACTGGGAGGTGGGGTTAGGGGAGAGGATTAGGGTGGATCCCTCATGAACGGGATTAGTGCCCTCGTGAAAGAGACCCAAAGAGGTCCCTTGCCCCTTCTGCCACTTGAGGACTTAGTGAGAAGACAGTGGCCATCTATAAACTAGGGGCAGGTCTTCACGAAACACTGGCGCCTTAGGCTTGGGTTTCTCCGTCTCCAGAACTCCACGAAGCGTGTCTGTTGTTTATACGCCACCCAGCATATTGTACTCTGTTCCAGTGGTCCAAACAGACCAAGATCTGGGCTGAAGGTTTACATTAACTCTGTGAGCTTCATATGCAAATAAGAGGAAATTGTCCCTGAACTTATGATAAATGCACGTTCCGGTTTAGGTGTGACGCTAACGGATGCATCAGCTGCACGTAGACGCCAGTCGCAGTCAATTATTGTCCATCCTCTGTGCAGTCAGGGTCCTCACTCACCACCTGGTCTCCTATCTGGCATCTTCACCTGACGTCACCTGAATGAAGAGAAGATTCGGAGAAGGCAAGGTGGGCTCTAGGCAACTCCCAGGCACCCGCTCACGCACTGCTGGCAACACTATCAGCCTTAGCAAGGAGAGCGCAGCACTGAAATCAAATTGATTTTTTGAAATCACGAGTTATGCACTGGAAAACAGGGAATGAAGATAACCAGCATTTTTATCTTTTATTAAGGTAGATAGCATCATTCTTTTCTAGAAATGGTTTGTGTGAAGATAACAACCCAGTAGTAGCTGAAGAGCTGTCTATTGGGTAGGAAAGCAGGTGGTATAATCTTTCTTATTGTTATCTTAGTAAAAGTAATTATTTGCTAAAAGGCACGAGCACATTTCCCCTTTTGTTACTTGTTTATCACCGAATGCTTTTCAAAATACTTCCACTGTGGCTTTTTACTTGATCCAAAGGGATGCTTTCCAGCTCTCAAAAGAGCAGCAGTAACAATACAAACCCATCATAATAAAAAAGATAAATAAATAAAACACTCTGGAAATAAAAGCATTACGAATATAGCTGAAACTATCAAGAAGGACTAGAACTGCCAGCCCTCTGCCCCCTGGGGTAGGATGGTTCTCCAGTCAGAGCTGCTGTAATTTACAAATAGCTTTGTTTAAGCACGAAGTACTGTACGTAGTCATTTCCTCATGAAAACAAACCTAGGAAGTGTCACTGACTATTTTATGGATAAAGAAACTGAGGCACAGAGATGTTACGTCATTGCCCAAATCACACAGCTCATAAGCTAGAATTTGGAACCCAAGGGTCTGCATGTTCACACACAGCGTATCACAGAATTTGGTTTGGAGCAGAGGACAAACTCAGGGCTTCCCAGGTGGCTCAGTGGTAAAGAATCCTCCTGCCAATGCAGGAGACATAGAGACGTGGGTTCAACCCTTGGGTAGTGACGGTCCCCTGAAGGAGGGCATGGCAACCCACGCCAGTATTCTTGCCTGGAGAATCCCACAGACACAGGAGCCTGGTGGGCTACAGTCCTTGGGGTTGCAAAGAGTTGGCCATGATTGAGAGAGTTAGCATGCACACAGAGGACAAACTCATCTTTGAAAACCTCAGATACTGAAAATAGACTTCTCATCTAATCGTTCTTTCCCATCCTGTCTTCTCTAAGCAGCTCAATTGAATGTTAATAAGCCTGTATTTTGTTGAAGCTCAGCCAGTCACCTGGGGGTAATTAATCTGAGTTTTACACATCTAGTCTTTCTTTTAACGAGTAAACTTCGAGCAAAGCATGCTTCCACCTGTGGGTATTTGCTTCTACTTGCGGATGCAAATGAGCAGCATATATTTGGTTCCTGTTTTGCCGTCCTTGTTACCAGACTTGGTAGTAAAGAGGAATGGAGAAATTGTTCATTGGTGTACAACAGTTTGTTTTAGCAATGGATTGTGGAAACCCTGACACGCGTAGACACCTAAACCCATCATCAGGAGACAAACAGAGCCTATAATTTGCACGACCGACACGTAGGCACTAGTCATTCCCAGGCACAGTTAGTGGTGTCTGAATTAGAAAACTGTCAGCAAGCCACGTTTGCAGTTCCAGGAATGACCAACATATGCATTAAGTATGAAAACAGAACCGTGTTGCTTTCCCAGCTCCCATTCATTTTGCTTCCCTTCTCATTTGCCCCCACGCTTGCAGATTGGGGCATCCTTGAATTTTGTTTCATAACATATGTGGTTGTCGTTCCCCAAGATTCTCCAAGTTCCTGAGAACTTGAGGTGTTGAAAGGAGATAAAGGTAGGAAGCGTGCACTGCTTCAGAGCATAGGACCTGAGAGTCACCTGGGGCTCAAGGAAGGAAGCTCGGGTTTAGGGCAGGCTAGATAAGCCTTGACTAAGCCTGCAGAAAGACTCGGGCTTCCCAGGTGGTGCTAGCAGTGAGGAATCTGCCTGCCAATACAGGAGATGTAGAGAGAAGCGGGTTCGATCCCTGGGTCGGGAAGATCCTCTGGAGGAGGGCATGGGAACCCACTCCAGTGTTCTTGTCTGGGAAAATCCCATGGACAGAGGAGCCTGGCGGGCTACAGGCCACGGGGTTGTAAAGAGTCAGACACGCCTGAGTGAGAGCGCACACGCGGGACGATTCACACCGGGAGGCTCAGTGCCCCCGTCACTTTTGTGATGAGCTGTGTTTTGAGTTAGGGTGAACGCATCACAATCCCTGGAGATTAAGTGTGCGTGTGTGTGCCCACACACTCAGCTTTGCCTCCGGCCATGTCTCTGCAGCCTGCTGTGGGGAGACCAGAGAAGGGCTGTGAGGGGGGCCCGGTGGGGAGAGGGGCCCTGCGGGTGCTCGACTCTGTACTCTGTTCCGGTGCTTGCATGCTGTGTAAAGGACGCAACAGGTTAGGAAGCAAATGGCAAAACTTTGGAGCCGGCCAAAGGCTTCAACCGCAGGGAAGCCTTTTGCTCTCTGTCTCTGGGCAAGTTTCTCTTTCCGCCAAGTGCTAGTTCACTCATCTGTGAAATGGGACTATCACCCCTAATTCCTGACACCGTTGTGGGGATTTAATAAGATAATGTAAGAGCAAAGGCGGAGCCTGGTGTGTGGCAGTCATAAAAATTAATAAAAAAAATTAGCACTTTTAAGCTATACCCATTAAACTGTCCCTATGAAAATCTATCCCTATGAAAAAATAGTTAACCAAATTGAATACTTTGACAGAATTAACTGAATAATTAACTTGAAGGGTTGAACCTGATTGATTTTAACCAAATTAACTAATTTCCTACCACTACAAATCAGAATTATTTATTTGATTAGTAACGATTTTTTTTTTTTTGGTTTCTTATTGATTCAGTTTTAGCACAGTATAAATATTCTGATAGTTACCTAGCCTCAGGAATATAGCAACATGCAAAAACCTGATTTCCAAAAAATAAAATTGGTGACAAGGTTTATTTCTGCACATGCTTTTATAAACAGTACACATTAAGGAACCTTCTAGATACAAGGAGGACACATCTGAGCAGTTTACACATCAGTGTCAAGAAGTAGATGCAGCCTCCTGCCTTTTCTCTCCTCCAAAGCAAACCAGTGAAGGAAAACTGGCCAAAATTAAGGAATGGAATGATTAGAAAGAGACAGGATTGGTTTTTTTCACACACTCAGGGTTATTTGGGAATATAAAGTGTAGTTCTCATTTTATATTTCCAGCATATGCAAGCATATGTTCCTTTAATTACAAAATAAAGATGGAAGCCTATGAAACACTCTAAAAAGTGAGCTTATGAGTAATTCAAGAGGCCAGACAGGGGTGCTCTGTGTGTTGCATGGAATTCACTGCACAGGTAATGATGATGCGGAGTGTCAGCCCATTAAGGAACATCTGCCTTCCCACCTGCCACCAGGCTAAATTATGTTTGTGCCTTCGAGGATGTCTTCGGTGGAGATAAATAATATATGTGAAGCTGTTTTATGGATTAACTTAAAGTGTGTCATATTCTACACTTCTATTGGGAACCTCCTCATTGTGGAGGAACAGCTGATTCAGTTTCTGCTCATTATGCTGACCCTGTTCCTGACTTTAAAGCTTCCACCCCAACACTAGGTAAGACCATTTTTATCAGCATGTCCTAAAAATGATCATTTAAAAAGCGAGTATTTGGTCTCCCCTAATGGCAACCCACTCCAGTACTCTTGCCTAGAAAATCCCATGGACAGAGGAGCACGGTGCAGGCTACTGTCCATGGGGTCGCAAAGAGTCGGGCACGACTGAGTGACTTCACTTCACTAAACTAATTTTCTCAGTGCCTTTTGAAAGTCTCTACCAAGGATCTTTGAGAACTGTTTGAACCTAAATTTTATGGCACTGCTTACCACAATTTAAAAAATGCTTAGGAAAAGCAAATCCAGAATCTTCTGTCATTTTGGTTGTGCCTAGTGGGGGCTCACATTTAAACTGAAATAGGATTTTGTGAACCAGGCAAACTATTTCTCTTTACTCTTTGCTCTGAAGACTATACTAATAATTCTGTAAATGAACAGCATTGTATTAAATTCATTACATTTGTCTATAACTTACTGTTAGGAGTCTTAGCAAATGAAATGGATTTATTCACAGCACATGCATTAGAGTATTATGATATCAGATATTATTTAATCATACCTAAAATTTATTGACTATGCGAAAGCCTTTGACTTTATGGATCACAATAAACTGTGGAAAATTCTGAAAGAGATAGTCCTATCAGATCACCTGACCTGCCTCTTGAGAAACCTATATGCAGGTCAGGAAGCAACAGTTAGAACTGGACATGGAACAACAGACTGGTTCCAAATAGGAAAAGGAGTACATCAAGGCTGTATATTGTCACTCTGCTTATTTAACTTATGTGCGGAGTACATCATGATAAATGCTGGGCTGGAAGAAGCACAAGCTGGAATCAAGATTGCTGGGAGAAATATCAATAACCGCAGATACGCATATGACACCACCCTTATGGCAGAAAGTGAAGAGGAACTAAAGAGCCTCTGGTTGAGAGTGAAAGAGGAGAGTGAAAAAGTTGGCTTAAAGCTCAACATTCAGAAAACGAAGATCATGGCATCTGGTCCCATCACTTCATGGGAGATAGATGGGGAAACACTGGAAACAGTGTCAGACTTTATTTTTTGGGGCTCCAAAATCACTGCAGATGGTGATTGCAGCCATGAAACTAAAAGATGCTTACTCCTTGGAAGGAAAGTTATCACCAACCTAGATAGCATATTCAAAAGCAGAGACATTACTTTGCTAACAAAGGTTCGTCTAGTCAAGGCTATGGTTTTTCCTGTGGTCATGTATGGATGTGAGAGTTGGACTGTGAAGAAGGCTGAGCACCGAAGAATTGATGCTTTTGAACTGTGGTGTGGGGGAAGACTCTTGGGAGTCCCTTGGACTGCAAGGAGATCCAACCAGTCCATTCTAAAGGAGATCAGTCCTGGGTGTTCATAGGAAGGACTGATGCTAAAGCTGAAACTCTAGTACTTTGGCCACCTCATGCGAAGAGTTGATTCATTGGAAATGATCCTGATGCTGGGAGGGATTGGGGGCAGGAGGAGAAGGGGACGACAGAGGATGAGATGGCTGGATGGCATCATGGACTTGATGGGCATGAGTTTGCGTAAACTCCGGGAGTTGGTGATGGACAGGGAGGCCTCGAGTGCTGTGTTTCATGGGATCGCAAAGAGTCAGACACAACTGAGCAACTGAACTGAAAATTATTTCAGCTACAATGGGAAAAATGTGTGTCTTGGAAAAATGCCCAAAGGGAATTTTATAAAGGGACGTGAAAAAAAAAGAGGACCTGCCTAGGCTCAGGCAGAGAGCGCAGAGCAGTTGAGGGGAATTCAGAGGAGGAGGGGTGGGTTTTCTTGAGTTGACCAAAGGTCTGCGAACAGGAACGTGTAGGTGGCTCAAGCTGAAGTGGCAAGGAGGGTTGAAATAGCTGGTTTTGAGGACGGAGCTGGCTGTCTGGGGAGGGTTGAAAGAGCTGGTTTTGAGGACGGTGCTGGTTGTCTGGGGCAGGTTGAAAGAGCTGGTTTTGAGCACAGTACTGGTTGTCTGGGGCGGGTTGAAAGAGCTGGTTTTGAGGACGGAGCTGGCTGGCTGAGGGTGGCCAGGTAGTTTAGTTTCGCCAGCTCTCAGTGTGTCGGTGAGGAAGGAGGGTCTGATGCAGTGGTCCCCAGGCCCTTTCCTTTGTACATTACTCCGTCATCCAAGGGGAGGTCACCTTATCCTTATTCTTATGCCTTTTTTTTTTAAAATTACTTTTATTGGAGTACAGTTGCTTTGTATATAATTATCACATTTATTTTTGGCTGCAATGCATAGCGTGCTGGATCTTAGTTCCCTGACCAGGGATTGAACCTGTGCCCCTTGCGGTGGGAGAGTCTCGACCTCTGGAACATGCTCGGAGTCCCCTTCCTCTGCTTCTGTTAGGCCCTGGAACTCCGTTCCCTCTTCAGTCTCGCTGCATGTTGCCACTCGCATTGTTTTGCACCACCACAGATCTGCATAATTTATGGAGCGTTGTTTTCAAGGGCAATTTTGATCTTTAAATGACCTTATTTCCCAGAGAATGTATTATTCAGGTATTACTTTTCATTAATATTACAGAACCGTGGGATATTTGAGTGTGAAGGGCCTTTGGAGGAAACTGATGTTTAAGGGAATTTTTAAAATAATTGCTGATCAACACTTACCCAATGTGACAAGTGTTCCAAAATAGAAATGGTTTCACAAATAAGTGGCTTCCCAGCAGCTCAGTGGTAAAAAAATTCCCCTGCCAATACAGGAGATGCAGGATACACAGGTTCATTTCCTGGGTCGAGAAGATCCCCTGGAGGAGGAAATGGCAACCGACTCCAGTGCCTGGAGAATCCCATGGACAGAAGAGCCTGGTGGGCTACAGTCCATGCGGTTGCAAAGAGCTGGACATTTGCTCAGCTGGACACAACTGAGCAGGCGTGCACCACACAAATAATTGCTGAGTTAAAAATAGAAGTGTCAGTTTAGATACGATCTACTAACTAAGCTGATTATTAGTCATAATTGTCAGTGGCTCTACTTTAAATATGAAACTACTCTGACACTATCAGAAAACATCATTCAAGGAAAGTTTCTATACATGTTTAAGGGGAAGTTTATCCAAATGAAGCAGTGAAGTTCACATTTTCACAGTCCTTCAGCTTCATTATCACCATCAAAGCTAATACTGTTAGAGTCTTTTCTGTGTAATTGCGTCTTGAGTCAACTTTTCCCAGAAATAGCCTCTAGGATGGAGAGTTATGTGCAGGAAGTTTCCTGGGAAATGGTCTTATGACCAACACCTATAAGAGGCTGAGCAAAGCAGGATGAGACAGAAGGAAAGGTTGGGTTCTGTGTCGTCATTGGAGAGGTTTCTTTTGCTTCCAAAGGCAGATCTGTACCTGGGGCTTCAGAAACTGTCCAGAAATGACACAAGAATGTGGTGACCATGACTAATCCCAGAGAGTGACTCAACTGAGAGCTGTGCAGGACCAGTGCAGGGAGGCAGGGGTGCCTCAGCCCAGGTGAGGAGGTCCCCGCAGTTAGGCATGCAAGGGGCATATACAGTATCTCACGTAATCCAGCAATAACTCTATTGTTACCATGAGGGGACAGAGACTTAAAGGATTACCTTAGTCAAGGTCCCACAGCAGGATGCGGCTGTCGCCAGAATCTTACCTCTTTCCTACCAAAGTCTGAGCTCTTCCTTATCTCTATCGTCTAAGGATTTAACCCTCCAGGTAAAGTCCACCTGAAATCATCGCATTACTTTGAACGGGGCTTTGTGGTTTAGCTCCAAATCCATGACAATGCCCTGAGTTATATACCAACATCAGCTACAACGGCATCATCTTAAACTACTTCTTTCTATCTTATGTATTAGGGATCTAAAAAAAACGTGGTACATTATTTATACTAAGTAATGATCTTAATATGTAAGGTTAATTATTCCAAACCTAACATTTGGTTTGTGTACACATTTTGCTTCCCTGGTAGCTCAGCTGGTAAAGAATCTGCCTGCAATGCAGGAGACCCCGGTTCGATTCCTGGGTTGGGAAGATCCTCAGAGAAGGAATAGGCTACCCACTCCAGTATTCTTGGGCTTCCCTTGTGGCTCACCTGGTAAAGAATCTGCCTGCAGTGACCTGGGCTCGATGCCTGGGTCGGAAAAATGCCCTGGAGAAGGGAAAGGCTACCCACTCCAGTATTCTGGCCTGGAGAATACCATGGACTGTATAGTCCATGGGTTCACAAAGAGTCAGACACGACTGAGCGACATTCACTTCTACAGATTTTGCTAAAATATAGTTCTTCTATTGAATTCTATAATCCCTGAATATCATTATCTGCAGTTACAGAATTTGGGAAGTTGCGTTTGGGTAGGTAAGGGGGTGGAATTTGATGTAGAATGCATGTAATATCTATCTTCTATTTTTAAAAGACATATCTCAGACAATATAATGCAGTATAATATATGTATTATATTTAGTATATGTAAAGTGTTAGTCACTCAGACGTGTCTGACTCTTTGTGACCCCATGAACTGCAGCCCACCAGGCTCCTCTGTCCATGTGAATCTCCAGGCAAGAATACTGCAGTGGGTTGCCATTTCCTTTTCCAGGGCATCTTCCTAAGCCAGGGACTGAACCTAGGTCTCCCGCATTAAAGTGGATTCCTTACTTCCTAAGCTACCAGGGAAGCCAGAAATATGTAAAATATCTTGATAAAAAGTACCTGGCTATTAGGTGTAGTATGTTATTATAAAGTTAAAAAAAAAGAAAAATTATGAGAGATCCAATGTTTGAAAAGTTGACCTTAGCCCAACCCTTTTTTTGATTGTGGGTAAAATCTTTACTTTTACTTTCTTTTGATTGTGGGTAAAATGCTTTATTGACTATGCCAAAGCCTTTGACTGTGTGGATCGCAATAAACTGTGGAAAATTCTTCAAGAGATGGGAATACCAGACCACCTGACCTGCCTCTTGAGAAATTTGTATGCAGGTCAGGAAGCAATAATTAGAACTGGACATGGAAAAACAGACTGGTTCCAAATAGGAAAAGGAGTACGTCAAGGCTGTATATTGTCACCCTGCTTATTTAACTTATATGCTGAATACATCATGATAAATGCTGGGCTGGAAGAAGCACAAGCTGGAATCAAGATTGCTGGGAGAAATATCAATAACCTCAGATATGCAGATGATACCACCCTTATGGCAGAAAGTGAAGAGGAACTAAAAAGCCTCTTGATGAAAGTGAAAGAGAGTGAAAAAGTTGGCTTAAAACTCAACATTCAGAAAATGAAGATCATGGCATCTGGTCCCATCACTTCATGGGAAATAGATGGAGAAACACTGGAAACAGTGTCAGACTTTATTTTTTGGGGCTCCAAAATCACTGCAGATGGTGATTGCAGCCATGAAATTAAAAGACACTTACTCCTTGGAAGGAAAGTTATGACCAACCTAGATAGCATATTCAAAAGCAGAGACATTACTTTGCCAACACAGGTCTGTTTAGTCAAGGCTATGGTTTTTCCTGTGGTCATGTATGGATGTGAGAGTTGGACTGTGAAGAAAGCTGAGCACTGAAGAATTGATGCTTTTGAACTGTGGTGTTGGAGAAGACTCTTGAGAGTCCCTTGGACTGCAAGGAGATCCAACCAGTCCATTCTGAAGGAGATCAGCCCTGGGATTTCTTTGGAAGGAATGATGCTAAAGCTGAAACTCCAGTACTTTGGCCACCTCATGCGAAGAGTTGATTCATTGGAAAAGACCCTAATGCTGGGAGGGATTGGGGGCAGGAGGAGAAGGGGACGACAGAGGATAAGATGGCTGGATGACATCACTGACTCGATGGACGTGAGTCTGAGTGAACTCCGGGAGTTGGTGGTGGACAGGGAGGCCTGGCGTGCTGTGATTCATGGGGTCACAAAGAGTCGGACACAACCGAGTGACTGAACTGAACTGAACTGAAAATCTTTAAATAAAATGGTATTTTTGTAAATACGTTCATTTGTATAATGTTTTTAGATTCCACATATTAGTGATATCATATGGTATTTGTCTTTCTCTTTCAGACTTACTTTACTTAATATGATAATATCTTATTTACAAAATATAAATAGATTCACAGACAAAGAAACAAAGTTATGGTTACCAAAGAAGATGGGAATTAACATATACACATTACTATATACAAAATAGAAAAACAATAAAGACCTACTGTATAGCATCGGGAACTATACTCATTATCTTGTAATGACCTATAATGAAAAAGAATCTGATATATATATATATATATATATATATATATATATATATACATGAGTCACCTTGCTGTATACTTGAAACCAACATAACATTGTAATTTAATTATACTTCAATTTAAAATAATAATTACCTCACCCCTACATAACTTGTAGTGGGCAACAAAGAAAAAAGAAATGATATTTTCAAAGTGTAATTTTCCTCCTGAAATGTGTTTTTGTAGTCTGTGTTGATGTGACTTCCATACAATTTGTTTTCATTACTAACATGAATATGTCTAAATGACACCAAATAAATTAGCTTGCTTTTCAAATAAGTAACTGAAAAGAACTTTGGCTTATATAGATAAGATGTAAAAAAGAATAATATTCAAATGTAATTGTATTATTTTTCTATGTTCTCTACACACTGGTAACTGAGGATTTTGCCTGGGTATTTTTTACATTATGGAAAGCATTGCATTTATCGTGTGTTTTCAGTCTCTTAAGACACTGCCTTAATTAATATTCCTCCTGACCACATGTAACTGAAAACCCAACTCAAGCTAGCATAAGCAAAAATGGAACTTATTGATTCAGGTAATTAAAAATCTGCAATATGTCTCGCTTCAGGCCACAAAGTCAGGTGATTTTCCAGCTCCCTCTCCTCCTTTTTCCACCTTGGTTGAACTGTCAGATCTGTCCTTCCTCTATAGTAGCAGGAAGGCTGAAGCAGTTTCACCATATATCCTCTCTTCTGCCAGATAAGGAAAGCATACCTGCCCATCTCCTCGTGGTCCAGCAAGAGTCTCATTTATCCCTCAGCTGTTCTGGACCTGTCACTGTGTCCAGGTCAAGCTGGAACTGAATGCAACCAGGAGCAGAGTTGAGAGCAGCCAGACTCCAAAGATGTCTCTGTGGATACAGTAAGAGGTGGCCCACTCTCAGAGTATACCTGGATTTTCCCCCTAAAAGAACATGAAGAAATGAATGCTGAATAGCTAAATCCCAGTGACCAGCCGTGACTGCTCCTTAAATCTATCAAGTTGACATCTCATAAAGTAGCCAACAAATTTATTTGTTGGCTAGATTATGTGATTGGAGAATTTTGAGCCTTGGAAAATTTTGAGCCTTACTTGGCTAGTGTGTGAGATGAGCACAATTGTGTGGTAGAACATTCTTTAAAGACTAGATTATGTGATATTTTGTGAGCCCTCAGTTCAGTTCAGTTCAGTTCAGTCATGTCTTTGAGACCCCATGAACTGCAGCACGCCAGGCTTCCCTATCCATTGCCAACTCCAGGAGTTTACTCAAACTCACATCCATTGAGTTGGTGATGCCATCCAGCCATCGCATCCTCTGTCGTCCCCTTCTCCTCCTGCCCCCAATCCCTCCCAGCATCAGGGTCTTTTCCAATGAGTCAGCTCTTTGCATCAGGTGGCCAAAGTTTTGGAGTTTCAGCTTCCACATCAGTCTTTCCAATGAACACCCAGGACTGAGCTCCTTTAGAATGGACTGGTTGGATCTCCTTGCAGTCCAAGGGACTCTCAAGAGTCTTCTCTAACACCACAGTTCAAAAGCATCAATTCTTCAGAGCTCAGCTTTCTTCACAGTTCAACTCTCACATCCACACACGACTACTAGCCTTGACTAGACAGACGGACCTTTGTTGGCAAAGTAATATCTCTGCTTTTTAATGTGCTGTCTAGTTTGGTCATAGCCTTTCTTCCAAGGAGCAAGCATCTTTTAATTTCATAGGTGCAGTCACCATCTGCAGTGATTTTGGAGCCCAAGAAAATAAAGTCTGACACTGTTTCCACTGTTTCCCCATCTATTTGCCATGAAGTGATGGGACCAGATGCCATGATATTAGTTTTCTGAATGTTGAGTTTTAAGCCAACTTTTTCACTCACCTCTTTCACTTTCATCAACAGGCTCTTTAGTTCCTCTTCACTTTCTGCCATAAGGGTGGTGTCATCTGCATATCTGAGGTTACTGATAATTTTCTCGGCAATCTTGATTCCAGCTTGTGCTTCATCCAGCCTGGCATTTTGCGTTATGTGCTCTGCATATAAGTTAAATAAGCAGGGTGACAATATACAGCCTCTACATACTTGTTTCCCAATTTGGAACCAGTCCATTGTTCCATGTCTGGTTCTATTTGTTGCTTCTTGACTGCATACAGATTTCTCAGGAGGAATATAAGGTGGTGTGGTATTCCCATCTCTTGAAGAATTTTCCACAGTTTGTTGTTATCCACACAGTCAAAGGCTTTGGTGTAGTCAATAAAGCAGAAGTAGATGTTTTTCTGGAACTCTGTTGTTTTTTATCTTATCCAATGGATGTTGGCAATTTGATCTTTGGTTCCTCTGCCTTTTCTAAATGTAGCTTGAAGATCTGGAGGTTCATGGTTCACGTACTATTGAAGTCTGGCTTGGAGAATTTTGAGCCTTACTTGGCTAGTGTGTGAGATGAGCACAGTTGTGTGGTAGAATATTCTTTGGCATTGCCTTTCTTTGGGATTGGAATGAAAACTGACCTTTTCCAGTCCCGTGTCCACTGCTGAGTTTTCCAGATTTGCTGGCATATTGAGTGCAGCACTTTCACAGCATCATCTTTTAGGATTTGAAATAGCTCAACTGGAATTCCATCACCTCCACTAGCTTTGCCCTACGGGTCTAAAATGAAAATAAAGCAAGCACAAAAACTAAGAAATTAGCTCTAACAGTAAAGTGAAGCTCCACCAGAGAGGAAATATGCACAGAATAAGTCCTAGGTGCAGGTGTGAGTTACATGCAAAGTTCTTTTAATTATTCATGAATGTTGTTTCCATGAACCTTGAGGTACTGTTTTTATTAGAAGGAGAAACTTCCCTTCAAGTTCACTGTGAGTGGATAAGTTTGCAAAGTGTCTTTTAATGTTGCAGGAAAGGTGTAGACTACCCCTCTCCGTTTAGAAAATGTTGACGGGTGGCAGCTTGTCAAGGTTGCTCCTGTCAAATCGAAGAGTCATGTTTAAACATGAGTGCAGTATTCTCAATGTTTGATTTTTGTTGTGATTTTTAATAGCATCTGTGATTGTTCCTAGGGAGATGGAATATATACGTGTATACACACACTCACACACATATATATGTATGTAGCAGATGACTCTTTCCATTAACCTTGCCAGAAAATAATCTTATACTCTAATACAAGCAACAGAGATGATGGGGCTCTTTTCCTGGCAAGTTTTTCAGAGTTTATACATCTAGCTCATCTGAAAGTTACAAGGGTGATCATAATTGGCAGATTAGGAAAGTAATTCTAAGCCTTATTCTAGAGTTCTGCATACATTAATTTACATCAGTTTCATGTTCATACATTGAAGACTGCTTTCAAATAAGGAATCTACTTATGAATAAACACATTCCTGAATGTTATATCTTTGATGGGGTTAAGTATCTCCCTCCTCTTTCAGTACTGAAACGGTTCTCCTGCCACCAACGTGGGTGAAAGCCCAGGTTGCCAGACAGTGTTGCTGGAGAGGGGATGGCAGGAAAGATCTGGATTGAAACTTCCCACCGGCGTTGAGAAACACTTAAGGGACAAATCCATGTGCAGGCAGTTTAAAGATGTTCCTCTGGGCAGGTCTGTGCCAAGACAGTCAGTACACTCCAGGCAGGAAGTGTGGGTGCTCAGCTTAGTCTAAGAAAGAAAGGAGCAGTAGGGTCACGAGGCAATGAGAGGAATCAAGGCGCTGGTGGAGCTCCGCGCACAAGCTTAGACACAGCAGGGCAGACTGAGAGGTTATCGTACTAAGTGAGACAAGTCAAACGGAGAAAGACAGTCCCATACGATACAACTTACATGTGGAGTCTTAAAACAGCTGTACAAATGAATTTACTTACAAAACAGAAACAGTCTCGCACAGACTCAAAACAAACCTACGGTTACCAAAGGGGATGGAGGAAGAGATAAATGAAGAAGTTGGGCATAACATATACACACTTCTGTACATAAAACATACAAGGAGCTACTTGATACGGTATAGGAACTCTGATCAATATCTTGTTAATAACCTGTAATGAATCTGAAGAATAGATGTAACTGAATTACTTTGCTGTACACCAGAAATAAACACAGCATTGTAAATTAACTATCAAAGTGTTAGTCGCTCAGTCATGTCAGACTGTGATCCCACGGACTGCAGCCCCCTAGGCTCCTCTATCCATGGGATTCTCCAGGCAAGAATACTGGAGTGGGGTGCCATTTCCTTCTCCAGGGGATCTTCCTGACCCAGGATCGAACCTGGGTCTCCTGCATTGCAGGCAGTCTTTAGCGTCTGAGCTACCAGGGGAAAGTAATTATACTTAAATTCTTTTTTTTTTTTTTTTTTTTTTGAAGAAGCACAAATTCCTCAGGGATCCATGAAGGAAACCAGAGTCCGGGGCTTTGCTGTCTGAAAGATAACTTCCACCCATAAGCTTATGAGCAAGATTTCAGACTCAGGGTCTGTTAGCATGGATCTAGGACTTCAGTCCTGGAGGGATTAGAATCCTGGGGAATAATCTAGCCAGACACTCAGAGCAGAAGAACAGAACAGAAACTCAGCAATCAGAAGAGGACAACTGGAAGCTTAGTCTCAGCAGTGCTGCATTGCGAGTCTGTGCCGCAGAGACGCACGGACACGGAGAACAGACTCGTGGTGGCGGAGGGCGGTGGGGAAAGGGAGACGGATTGGGACTTCGGGGTAAGCAGACGCAAACTGCTTACACTTAGAACGGAAAAACAACGCGGTCCTACTGTCTAGGACCCTGGGATAAAGCACAATGGAAAAGAATATTGTAAAAGAATGTATACATGTGTGTAACTGGGTCACTTTGCTACGCAGCAGAAATTCGCGCAACTTTGCAAACTAAAAATAAACTAAAACTAAAGAAAGCAAGCGGAAGTGGGGACTGGCTTCACAACGTGTGCTCTGCCGTCTCGCGGCTCCAGCAGCGCCCGGAAGCCTATGAGAAACGCCATGTCGGGCCTCCCCCAGATCCCCTGAACCGAAACGGCACTGTGACGTGGCCTAGCGTCTTCAGGGGCTTCGTGTGTCCCTTACGTCCAGGGAGGCTCCGGGAGCCGGGGCGGGGCCGGCAGGCCGAGAGGCTGGCCTTGCCGCGGGGCCTTTCGGCGCGAGCTGCGGGCACCGCTCCCGTGGGCATCCTGGGCTCTGTGCGGCCTCCACCTTCTCGTTCACCCTTTGCAGCCCTTCTGTGAGGGGTGCACTTCCCTCATATAAATCAAGGAACTGAGACTCAGAGGAGTTCAGTCGCTTGCTCTAGAACTACTTACGAGTGATGTAACCTGATCTTCTAAAAACGTTTTTATTATGGAATTTTTTAGGGACTCACAAAAGTAGACAGAAGATTACAAAGAATCACGTGTCCTGGTTGCTTCACTACTTGTCAACACTGTTACTTTGGTTTCATCTTCCCCGCTCCCAATGCACGTACTTTCTCTTTTCCTCCCTTCAAGCCTGGATTGAATGTGGGCCTGGCTGACTCCAGAGATGGTGTTATTTCCACCACACTTGTCACCTACTTGAGTTATGCTGTTTGTCACAAGAAACAGCCCAGAGGCAGAGGAAGTGGAACAAGCAGGCGGCAGGGAGAGGAGAATCAGATAGACACAAAGATGCTTACTGAAAAGGGGCTCTTCAGCCAGCACGTCCCTCTGTGAGTGATAGATTTCTTGCTTCCAGAAGGAGTTCATTCCACATTTGTGAACATCTATAGTACCCTGGACTGCAGGAGATCAAACTAGTCCATCCTAAAGGAAATCAACCCTGAATGTTCACTGGAAGGAAGGATGCTCCAATACCTTGGCCACCTGATGCAAAGAGTCGACTTATTAGAAAAGACCCTGACACTGGCGAAGATTGAAGGCAGGAGGAGAAGGGGGCGGCAGAGGAGGAGATGGTTAGATAGCATCATTGAGTCAATGGACATGCATCTGAGCAAACTCTGGGAGATGGTAGAGCACAGAGGAGCCTGGCCTGCTATAGTCCATGGGGTCACAAAGAGTAGGACATGACTTAGTGGCTGAACAGCAGCTGGACCCTGGGCACTGTGCCACGTGACCTGGTCTGCAAGACTTCACCTGGCACGGCCCCTGCCTGCCTCCCCAGCTCACGCCACCCCTGTGCTCACTCTCCAGGTTTCACTCATGCCACAGCTCCTCCAAGTCTTCTGGAAAGATCACCATATGTGGTATTTCTTCTGATTGGAATATTTTTCACCTCATCATACCATTTCAACTTCTCCTTTAAATCCCAACATCAGTCTTACTCAGGACAGCTTTCCTTGACCATGCTCCCCCACACACCCCCACTGCCACACCCAAACATGGAGTAAGTTATGCTTTATGCTATGAACTCAGGGTCTTTTCCAGTGAGTTGACTCTTTGCCTCAAGGTACTGGAGCTTCAATTCTTCCAGTGAACATTCAGGGTTGATTTCTTTTAAAATGGACCGGTTTGATCTCCTTGCAGTCCAGGGTACTGCAGATGCTCACAAATGTGGAGTGAGCTTTATGCTATGAACATGGGCTAAGTTGCGCTTTATGCTGTGAACTCATAGTGCTCAGTGTCATAGCCTGGAATCGGAACTCTGATCAGCAGTGACAGGGTTCATCTTGTTCATCACATTGGTGTGGCCCCGTCCTCACAGGGACAGGACAGACAAAATGCATGAGCGTTCCCAGGCAGGCACGTTCTTTTTTTTATCCATCCACAAAAGACGACTCTGACATGGCTGGCTCATTTTCTTCTCCCTTGTTGACCCGAATTTTGTGATGTGGGATACTTAGACAAATGGTAGGTTCCAGAAGGAAATGGAGAGAGATTTTACAGGAGATTTTGGGGGGAGCTGTGGAGTATGAGGAAAACGAAGAGTTGCTTAGTTAATAGCAACTTAGTGATTGCTTACTAAATGTCTAACTCAGTGCTAAATGCTCATCTGCTATATTAACTCATTTACTTTTCACATCCATGCTATAAGGTAACATAATCACAGTAAATTGACTGCATTTTTTTTACAAGATAGCAACATATCTCTGCCTCTGCCCACCTCTTAACAAACTTTAGGGGTTAAAACTTTAGGGGAAGTGGATTCCTATTCAGATATTATTGGGCTAGCCAAAAAGCTGGCTTGAGTTTTTCTGTTAACATGTTATGGAGTTATTGGACAGCCCAGGTCTGCATGGATCCACCTAGCCCTGGTACTAATCACTGCATTTAGTATAGAGTGGATGCCAGTCATACACTGAGCTCCTGTACTAGACAGAGGTTTGTGTACAACTTAGGGAGACTGGATGATCAAATTTCAACTTAATTCTAAACAGGAAGTGCCATGATTTTTCAATTCCAGAAACACCCTGCATGCTTTTAAACAGTCCTGACCTTGGGATGAATCTCATACTATGTGCAAATTTACTGTGGCAAGTGTTGCCACCCCACACAAACAAATCCAAGGGAAGAAACACTGCTATTAACTTTGTGGTGAATCGGAAACTGATAGCATCTTTGCGTGGAAAAATAGCAACCTTTTTCTAAGCAACTTTAAGGTACCGCTGCTATGGATATAGGAGACGAAGAACGCTCAGGTTACACAGGAATAGATGCCCACACGATCACAGTCATTGCTGGGCTGAGCAAATCAATCCGTCAACCAGTACTTCAGTCTTTCCTTGAAACTCCATTAAGTTGTCAAGACTCAAGATCTGAGTTATGGAGCACAGAGACACCTTAAATTAATCAGATTTGTATTCTCTTAGGCACATAGTTAAGAGGATGGGCAGTTCTTTATCGAAGAACTAGAAACTGATTTTAAACCTATTTTTAAAGTTTATTTTATATAATCATGTGTATAATAAACCACCTCATGGCTTTTATCCCCAAGGTAGGTGGGCCATTTTCAACACACCCTATTGCCATCCTCAGTACGTTCCTCATATGATATATCTTATGTTATACATGAGTTATACAGGTTGCTGCCTAAATTGACTTAATTCTTCTGGCAATTAGTATGCGGATGCCTAGAGCTGGGGCTTCCCTGGCGGCTCAGCTGGTAAAGAATCCGCCTGCCATGCAGGAGACCTTGGTTCGATCCCTGGGCTGGGAAGATCCCCTGGAGGAGGGCATGGCAACCCACTCCAGTATTCTTGCCTGGAGAATCCCATGGACAGAGGAGCCTGGTGGGCTACAGTCCATGGGGTGGCAAAGAATCAGACATGACTGAGCGACTAAGCACAGCAGCACAGAGTTGGAAAAACATCTAACTCTTCTCTGCTTTCTTATTCTATTTTTGTTTTTCAGAATAAGGTGTCACTCTCTTTTAAACATTTCCTTCGTAGAAAGGACTTCTGTTGGAATGATTGATCACTGTAGTTACAAGTATTTGCAACTCCTATGAATGCTGTGAACACTCACTCAGCTGCCACACTTTGCCCCTAGATTGATTGCAAACTCCGAAAATAGGGTTAGTGCTACCAACTTCTCTCATGTAGGCTTATCTCAGGTGGACACATGAACAGAAATTCATGCAGATCCTTCCAATTCTTGGTGGGTTTTGCTTAGTTTTTGAGACTTCTGTAAACTATGAATGAATGTCTTTATATGTGGAGCAGAGTGACCAAACTGTAGTGTGGTTTGAAAAAGGCTCTGCTCTGTTTGGCCTGGAGTCTCCTTTAGAGATGACAGGGTGAACCCTCACGGGACAGACTCACTGGATGCTCCGTTTTGACTCTGGGGTCTGCTATCCCTGGGGCTCCCCAGGTGGTGCTAGTGGTAAAGAACCCCCTGCCAATGCAGGAGACACAAAAGATGCGGGCTTGATGCCTGAATCAGGAAGATCCCCTGAAGAAAGGAACGGCAACTCGTTCCTGGAGAATCCCGTGGTCAGAGGAACCTGGAGGGTACAGTCCATGGGGTCACAAAAGAGTTGGACATAATTGAGCAACTGGGTGTGCATGCATCACACAACCCTAACTGACTGCACTCTGCCCAGCCTTGAGCATCTCTCAGGAATAGGTTGGCACAAACCACCTGATAAGACACACACCTGGTTTTCTTACTTGAGGATATTCTTAGCAATCCAACACAACCTCACCTTCTGATACAGTGTACCTTGCCTGTCGTCTTGAATTTTAAACAGAAAAAGCTGTATGTCGATAATGATAGCAAGTCCTTGATTGATCTCTTGCCTACAAAGCTGAAAATTCCCCCCAATCAGTTTCACAGTGTATCTTACTGGCATATATTTCTCAAACACATGTCAGTTTTGTTTCCGGATCATCTCCAGCTTTCCTCCTTCTTAGTTCTAGTGGTGGCTCCCACAGCAGAATGCAGCCCTTCTTTAGCAGGACAATTTATTAGTGCCTGGAAGAGGGCTGGGGTTGGAGTTACATAATGGGGTTTCTAGGGCTAGTTCCCCGTTCATTTGCTTGGCCTGGCCTTTCTCCTAATAATCTCATTTGCAAGCAGTTTCCCCAGGGGCAAGTGGGAGTTGCTATTGCCTCGACGGCTTAACTGTGATGGTGTCAGGACGCGAAATTAGGGGGAAGTTACGAAAGTGCTTTGGAAAAGTTAAGATGCCTACACAGATGTGAGCTACTACTAATGAAAAGAGTTTTAAAAGCTCAGATCATTTGCCTAACCTTCGTTTCTCCAGGGCTAAGAATGCATTTTAAAATGATACTTGCACCTTATTTCATAGGATCCTTTTAATCATCGCATTAAAGGATTTCATTAGGGCCGTCACTATTAATTTTAGAACAGTATGCAGCACCACCCGGTCAGCCTTTAAAATTTTCATTGCCCCCTTTAGACTGAAGATGGCTGGAGGAGTTTACAATTCCTTCTTCCATATTCGTAAAGCACAGACCAAAGCATGTCAGAAAGTCACACACTTCATTAAGGAACTTCTACTGGGTGTAATACATCCTTATTATTTAATTACTGGAATAAATTATGTGTGAATAATACGCTTAGGGACTTATGCTTTTGCGTACATCCCAAGTCTAGGTCGTCAAGTCAAATGTGAAGGTTTGTGCTAAATGATTTCCAAAATCCTCCACAGCTCAAAAGCTTGGTAATATTTTCTGACTATATAAGTCAGGTATTATTACTGTTATTATCTTAAGACAAAAATGCATACAATTTTAAGCTGTTTTCTTTTTAACCCTTAACATGGATGGCCAGTGGCTTCTAATAGGTAACATTTTGAACAAAGGTACCAGATATTTTGGGGGGTTTGTTTAAAATTCCATTCAGTCATATGGATAATTGGGAGGTCTTTTAAAAATTAAATACAATAAAAATTTATCTCTGATGTATTGATCAATAGACAAATCCATGTAATTCATGTTATAATTCATAATAATTTTTCATTAAAGTATCTTTAAGAAAGCATTCTAAAACAGGAAGTGGTGAACTTGAATTAGATGCAGTGAAATGGCATGAGGGTCTATTAGAATTGTGTAATTCACATGCCA
Source organism: Bos indicus (assembly GCF_029378745.1). Taxonomy (NCBI): domain Eukaryota; kingdom Metazoa; phylum Chordata; class Mammalia; order Artiodactyla; family Bovidae; genus Bos; species Bos indicus. The sequence continues at coordinate 43,365,989 of NC_091786.1, forward strand.
AATACTTACATAGAGGTAAATACAAAGTTACAAAATGTATTTGTTTGATTTTCCAAGTCTTCCCCCGAAAGTGTCTATTTGAAGACCTGTTCTGCCAGTTTTCCCAGAGCAGAGAGTGCCTGGGTCCTGAACCCCACCCTGACCTCCTTTCAAGGGGTGTTGAAGGTCAGCGACCACATTGGCTTATGATGTAATCCTTGTAGACGTAGATGGCAAGCGCCGATTAGTAGCTGGCAGGATGTGCAGCTCAAAGCTGCCTCTCCTCCTCTCCTTTGAGGCATTCCACTACTAGCCGTGGGTCTACCTCAAGGAAAGTGGACCCAAACACACACCAGTACTCTTGTCTTTTCCCGATGCTGCCACAACAAGGAGGGTTGATTGTCTATTCGTGAACAGTTGGTTTAGTTCTTGTTCTTCAGCAAAGATTCTAAACAAAATTAAATAACGGGTGTGGCGGAGGCATCTGCCTTTAACTGAGCGACACTGTCAGAGGATGGAGGGTTGGCAGAGTCCTTCCCTGCATTTATGGGAACAGGTTCTTCCCATCACACATTCTGCTTCAGAAGTCTTCAGAGCTGAAAAATCTGGAGACAGGCTTTGATCTGTGCTATACTCATTTCTTACTGAAGACTTTCTCCTTTTTTTTTTTTTTGAATTAGTGTTTTATTTTTTTCGTGCTAGTACTCAGAAGTGGAACTGCTGAATCATATGGTAATTCTGTTCTTAAATTTTTGAGGGACTTCCATACTCTTTTTTTTTCTATTAGAGGATAATTGGTTTATAATATTGTACTGGTTTCTGACGTACGTCAGCATGAATAGCATGGAAACACACACGTTACCGCGTGTGAAATGGGCATCTGGTGGGGGTCTGCTGTGTGACACAGGGAGCTCAGCCCGGTGCTTAAGGCTTTCTACTTTAAAACACTTGATGCTCAAGGCATTATCAGGATTGCATTAAATACTTTAAAATTAGTCCTTTGAAATTCACGATTAAGCCTTTATATCAATCAGGAGTTATTACATTTACGCTATGGTTACAATCAACCCCCGAATCTCAGTGGCCAAACACCAAAAAAAAAAAAAACCCACTAATTTCTCACTCGTGTTTTGTGTCTATTGGTGGGGTTTTATTCATTGTTAACGTATAGGAGCCAAGGATGATGGAGCTTCCATCTCATGTATGCCTCTGTGGTCACCGAGGTGGGGTGAAGGGCGTGTAAAAGCCCTGTGCTGCCTTCTAAAACCTTCAGAAGCTTCCATCTCATGTATGCCTCTGTGGTCACCGAGGCGGGGTGAAGGGCGTGTAAAAGCCCTGTGCTGCCTTCTAAAACCTTCAGAACTGATATATGTCACTTTCACTAATGTTTTGTTGACTGTCAAGTCCTAGGATGATGCCTAACTTCAAAGAGGGTCAAAATGATACAGGTTCCCCCAGGGGTCTGCAGAGAAGGTGAATCAGAAAACGTATAAAGAGTCTCTTACAAGGCTTGATAAAAACAAACAATTAAAGCAAAGACATACAGATGGTCATCAGCTTAATGTATTAGCTACACAGTATGACTCTATTCCTTTGAAAACCCTGATAGTAAAAAAAAAAAAAAAAGAATCAAAGTTACATCTCACTTCTGAGAAAGACAATTTAAAGTGACAGTATGACCACAGTGATTTTTCTCCCAGTGATTTTCCTTGTCATAAGTTCTGCTTTGTCAAGAGTTTTCCTTGCCCTGTCCCTGCTGTTTCCTTTCAGCCGCGTGGTGATGAAGTCACCTGTGCTCTAAGTTCTAGTCCGCTACTGGATGCGTTACACAGCTGTGACTCGACTGTGAGGACGACAGACTATTAGTAACCTCCACGGCATACCTTTACCTTCTGATAGACGTGCCGGCAGCAGTGAGATGGTAATAGAAATAGCAACAGCAAGGACCATGGAGATAGTTCACAGACAAGCCAAGTCACAGGCAGCGTCCGAACTGCAGAGAAAGAAGAACCTGTGGGCTCATTTAGAGTGAGCTGTTTTGCAGATACAGAAACCCAGACCCCATAAGGTGCAAGCAGTTCCCTGCACACTGCTCACAAGTGCCCAGACCCCGGACCAGCTGGAACCAGAAGGTCGATGATGCCCAGTTACCTCATCACGAACTGATCAGAAGGATGCCCATGAACTGATCACAGACCCCAAAACACCACTCCCTCATTCTGTGTTAAAAACCTTTTCCTGAGAGCTTCTGGGAGTTCCAGCGTCTTGAAGCACTAGCTCCCTGAACTCCGTGCTTGGCGCCTGCAGTAAATGCCGCCCTTTTTTCCACCACAATCCACTGGCAGTAGATTGTCTTTACCACTTGTGAATAAGCGGACCCAAGTTTGGCTCAGGAATAAACCAGGTTTGGTTCCCTAGGCAGGTTAGTGCCCCTAGTGTCCTAGGGCATTTTGATTAAAGGAAAAGCCTTGGCTGGAACCATTTATCATCTGCCTTCTATTTTTGCTGAAACGTACCAGGCAACTTGATATCCACTCACTGCAGCGGAGGAGCCACTTTTAAAGTCTTATCTAAGAGAGTTCTTTAACGAATCACTGTCATCCCAGAGAAGATGAGGGGACCATCAATGTCTAATCTTCTTTTCTCTAGGGAGAACAAACTTCAGCTATTTATCAAGAGAATACAGTCAAATCCAACATAGTCACAATCTTTACTGACTCAATTCTGGAGACATGTATCTAGCATCTACCTTGCGCAGCAGAGTTTTAATACCTTAACTGGCTTTATCAACTTATTAAGTATTTATTAGAACACTTTTACAGATTAAGAAATCTGAAGCCCAGACTTGGGGCTGGGTTGTTTTATGAATTCAGGATTCCTTATTTTAGGGACTCCTGTAGTAGCTGTAGCCCTGTTCTCAGGAACTCTGTGGACCCGTAAGAGGAGGAAAAGACAGGTGGACACATAAATATAAATGCACAGTAGCTTGTATGTTGAACACAATGCTATTTATCATTTCTTTAATTCTTAATATGCCCAGGCATCTGTTTAGGTGCCAGTTCCAAAAGAATTCCTTTGCTCATCACAAAACTCACAAAAGACTGATGGAAACTAAGAATTCGTTGGTGGTGGTTTAGGCACTCAGTTGTGTCCGACTCTTTGTGGCCCTGTGGACGGTGGCCCGCCCGGCTCCTCTGTCCACGGGGTTGTCCAGCAAGGACGCTGCAGCGGGCACCATGCACACGTGGTCTCTGCACTCCACGTCCTTCCCCCGCCCTGACCAGAGTGCATGTTCACGCAGGGGCGCTTGTTTCATCTGTTGTGAATACCACATCCCTGAATAATGCCCGACACACAGTAGGAGCTCCATAAGCACTTGCTGAGTGTAAGACCTCAATAACCCACATTGGAAGAAGGCCTCCTAGAAAGCACAGCAGTATTTCCAGATGATCATGGAGTTTTTAAGTTTATACAGAAGTACAAAAAGTATGAGGACTCTGCCCAAGGTAAATTACCTTCCAAATCTAAATGTGACCAAGAATGGACTGTGAATGCACACGTTACGTGTTGCTGCTGATCGAAGTAGCTGGTGATACTATCCTGATGTGATGGAAGGGGACAGCTGTTCGGCGTGCGTTTTCTTTTATGTAACTTAAATTCTGGGAAAGATATTCTTTTTCGGGGGGAATCTGAGGGATAATGTGAGCAGATTTTGCATTCCCCTCGCCTTCCCCATCTGCCCTTGGAGCCGCCTTGATCGTGACACCTCAGTTTCTCTGTCGGTGCGGCCCACTCACGGCAGAGCCTCTGGCTTTCGCTGTGGACGGCTGGACAGTGTCAGGGAGCCTTGTTTGCTGGGTGAGTTTAAACAAGGTGTGCTGACTTTTTACTTGGATTTCTGTGCAGATTGGCAAAGAAGCCAGAGATTGGCCGTGACTTCTGTTCAGGGTTCCGCACTGTGGACCCAAGCATGTCAATGAAGTTATGAAAGAAAGAATCCGTCTGAATCTAGACACTTCCTGGTTCTGTCAGCAGCATGTAAATCCCGAGATGCTTGTCATCTGTATTGGAAGTGAAAGACTCAGAAGACTCTGGGCTCCATGGAGACGGTGCTGATGCTCTGGACTCTGTGAGCCAGTGGGCTTCACAACTCCTGGTGGGTTTTGTTCTTTGTCTCTGAATATCTATTGGTTAACAGACTAGACATGAGAATCGGGTCATGGCGATGACTTTTTAGCTTTAGGTTTTGGGACGGTGGTACTTTCTTGGGAGAACAGAAATCATTTCCTGAAGGATAACTATTGAAGCCAGAAGAGTAGCCCCCAAATGGATATGACAATGTCAAGAGTGCAGACAGGAAGTGGTGGCCTATGCACAGAACCCAAACTGGGTGAACCTTTAGGAACCTTAGCAACAAGCCTGAGTCGGGCTAACACACAGGGCCTGGGGAGTACCAGCTCCCTGCTCTGTGACAAAGCAAAATGCCCTTTTCTGCGGTTCCTGCACAACCTTGCAGGGTCACATCATGCACTCCTACACTGACATCGCGGAACAGATCTATCCTGACTAGCAGAAAAAAATGAGTCATGCTCTCTGAAATGACAGTTTAGACATGCATCCTTGTTGCCTTGTCCTTGGTAAAAGGCTTAGGATGTTATACTTTGACCAAACTTTTCTCATTCACCCTCTCCCTTTTTCTTTCTGCTAAGGATGGTGAACAGTTCACTCATGGGCTTATGAGTTCAGGCATGCAGGAAAAAAGAGCTCAGCTCCCTTATGTCAGAGCTGCATATGTTGGTATCCCTAATTTTTTGACTAAATGCCAGAGTCTGCCAGTACTCTTTTGACTCAATGCCACAATTATTTGGGCAATAAACACCTTAACAGAACCTAGAGAGTCTTGCAAAATTTAGGTTTCTGTATAAATCTATACTTTAAGAATAGCCCCTATTTATTGCTGCTCAGTGGACATTAGGCAGTGTAACAGAGAATTGGCAAATGCTGCCAGCTGGACACGACTGGATGCCAGGGAGCCCAGGGCAGGGTTTTCCAGTGAATCCAAGTCACCCTCCACTGGCTATTGAGATGGACAGTGCTCTGTGGGCCTGTCCAGGGTCTCCTGTCTGCCACGGACAGAGAGGATGGGAGAGTCAATATGCAGTCAGACTCACGGTCCGAAGTGCCCAACGGCATCGTCTGCTCTTAGCGTTAGACCCCACGCTCCGCATGGCGTGTGAGCTACAGCCCAAGGGTGGGGCCAGGCTTCGCTCTGAAAGCATCCACAGTCTGTCTGAGAGCTCTGTCCAGGCTCAAGGGGGATGTGCTGGGATGGATCAGCACTGTTTGCCCAGAATATGGGCAGGGAAGTGAAATTTCAGGAGCCCCTGAAACGAACTTCCACAGTTAAACACCTGCCAGCATTCCCCTTGAACTTAAAAGTAGCTTATTTGGGGCTTGCCATTGATGAAGCTGCAGAATGTGTCTTGAAGAAAAGAAAATGGATATTCACAAAGTTTTTAGCTGTAACTTTTTGCCCTTGTGGGTTTTTTTTCATGCTTTATTACCTTAATCAGAAAAATATGCATATTTTAAATGGTAATTCAACTTTTCCTGTATTTTTTAAATTAAGGTCTATTGTGGTACAGTTGCTTTACAATGTTGTGCTGGTTTCTACTACACAGCAAAGTGAATCAGTCACACACATACGCGTGTGTGTGTGTGTGTGTGTGTATGCATGCGTGCTATGTGGCTTCAGTTGTATCCAACCCTTTGTGACCCTGTGGACTGTAGGCCACCAAGTTTCTCCATCCATGAGATTCTCCAGGCAAGAACACTGGAGTGGGTTGCCATTCTTTCTCCAGGGGATCTTCCCAACCCAGGGGTCGAAGCCGGGTCTCCCACATTGCATGTGGATTCTTTACCATCTGAGCCACCAGGGAAGCCCAGATATATGTACACACATGGCTAATTCACACTGTGGTACAACATCATAAAGCAACTGTACTCCAATTCAAAACAGAAAATCTTAGAAATATATCCTGTTGCCCCTGGCCTCAGCAGCCTAAAGCCTTGGCTGGGCTTAGCGTTCCCGTGACAAGGAGACTGCTGTCTCTAGAGAAGACGCACAGCAGTGGCTCTTGTATCCTGTTCCAGAATGACATTTCTTAGCTTTCAGACCTTCGTTTTTAAAGTGAAATTTAGATGGTTGACCTCTGAGCAAATGATAGCCGGCCCACTGCCTGTTTTCGTATGACCAAGAACTCAGCATAAGTTTTACATTTTGATGAAATGGAAACTGAATTCGGATGCAAGTTAAGTGACATGTTCTCTTGGGCCATGAAGCCTAAGCTATTTACTATCTGGCCCTTTATAGGAAAAGAATGTAAATGTTTCATTTAAAAGCTTGCACAACTAAATAATAATAAATTTAAATAACTTTGTGGCATACCTAGTTACTGTTTTTATTCCCATAAATGCTGGCTCATGAGATTTATGAAATGTGAAAAAAAAATTAAGTGAATTAAGTCAAAGAATTTCAAAATCAAAATGACTGGATGATTAAATGGCAGAGTAGTTCTAAGAACTGCATCACAAGAAAGTCATTTTGAACTGAATTGTGTCTAAGAGGTGGATCTGAGGCTGGAGGGGACCTGGGACCCTTGGCTGCCCCTGGAAACGCACCTGCTCCAGCAACAAAAGACAAAGAGACTACAAGGGATCAGAAACTGCATGCTTGTGTGGCTGGGACAAACTATAGACAACAAGGTGTAAATGCACCCAAACCCAGCTACTTCTGAGGCAAAAGCCAGGAGCAAAAGCAGGGTGCCGCGGATGCCCCCTCCACTCAATGCCACCAAAGAGCTGGGCAGACCACCTAGGACGTGCGTCCAGCCTCACCCGGGGCCCATCCCCACCCTCCTCCCCATCCCTGCCCTCCTCCCCATCCCCATCACAGCAGCTCGCACACCTTGGGCTCATCCCCGCCCTCCTCCCCATCCCCATCACAGCAGCTCGCACACCTTGGGCTCATCCCCGCCCTCCTCCCCATCCCCATCACAGCAGCTCGCACACCTTGGGCTCATCCCCGCCCTCCTCCCCATCCCCATCACAGCAGCTCGCACACCTTGGGCTCATCCCCGCCCTCCTCCCCATCCCCATCACAGCAGCTCGCACACCTTGGGCTCATCCCCGCCCTCCTCCCCATCCACGCCCTCCTCCCCATGCCCACCCTCCTCCCCATCCCTGCCCTCCTCCCCATCCCCATCACGGCAGCTCCCACACCCCGGGCCCATCCTCACCCTCCTCCCTATCCCCATCATGGCAGCTCCCACACCTCAGGGAGCAAACTAGGGTGCCTCTTGTTCTCACTCCCTCCCACCCCCTGCAGCAGGGGTCCCCATCGAGCCTTGCCTAAATTTCTTGTCTGCCCTCTTATCAATTTCTATTGATTAAGGAAGGCTAAAACCCCGCTCAGTAACAACTCCATCAATACAAATGGCATAGTTAGAACAACCTAGGATTCAGATTGGTCAAGGTCATTCTTGAGGTACCCCTGAAGGTGAGTTGCTGGAATATATTGCACTCTTGAAGCCAATCTTTCTAGCAGGATATTCAGACTTTAAAGTGAGCCTTGAACCCCTGGGAGTTGTTAAAATGCTGATACTGAAGGGGCGGGTCTGGGCCTCAGCCTGAGAGTCTGCATCTCTTGCAGGGATGTGAGGCTGCTGCTCTGTGGTTTGCGAGTCAAGAAGAAAGATTCTGGTACCTTCTTTGCTTCAAAACTTCACCACTTTTCCCTTGAGCTGTGATTCAGCTTGACTGCAGAGGTGGTGCTTTGCCCTTGAAAGCCAAGATCATAAAAATCACAGAACACCTGGACCAAGTTTTTGTTTTCCTGACAACAGTTTATAGCGCTGGCATTCCATCAGTCAGAGGCTGGTATGGAAATTATAAAGAACAATTGCCTCAGACTGTGTGCGTCTACCTGGAGGCCAAAGTGACAGTCTGATCCTGCCCCTGTGAAATTACAGATGCTGTAAATTAATCGGGCTTTGCAAATAGCAGACAAATGCTGATGAAGGGGGGAAAAAAAGCAGTAATCGGTAATAACCATAGATACACAGATTCTAACAGAAGCTAATTGTTATTGGGGTTATGCTAAAATTCATCCCATCTGTGTGTGTAAATACCACTGTGTGCTAACTTTACATCATAGGGGATTATGCAAAATCACAAAGCTTTGAGTTGTTATTGAATATTATTCTGACTTCTAAACTATGCATTAGAGGTAAATAAACTAGCAGATTGAATTTCCAGCTTCCTTCTTTGGAGAAGTGAGTCAGTCTTTTCACAGATTTCATTCTGTCTTCCTTTACAGCTTTAGGTTCATTTACGAGGGCACCTTCCTCTCTTCTGCCTTTCCTGTTTCCCTTTGTTCTTTCCTCTTTCTTCCATGTTTTCTTTGTCTCTTTTGTGTGTGTGTGTGTGTAGAGATTCTCTGGTATTTAAGGCAGAAAGACTTTGCTCTATCTTCTATTTATGTAATTCATGGTGACAGAGGAAAAAAAAATCAGTCTTCTTTCTTTTGAGATCCACAGTCACATAAAGAAATGATTTGTGGAACCAAGAAGGATATGTCTATAAAGCAAACCAAGAAAAAAGAATTTGATGTTATTATTAATGAAGCAGGTGGCACATCTTTTCAAAATCCCATTTGAGCTGGGCAGTGATTTGCAATGAAAGCTGACATGTTCATTTTTGCCAGGCTAACAAACCCAAGGCCTACTGAAAGCGAGGGCAAAGAAAAAATAAGCAAGAAAAAGAGAAAACACGTTAAAAGTCCTTAGTTTCTGTTGCAGAATTTGTGTTGTTTTCCCTTTAGAAAGTTAATTCTCAGCTCTATTTGTTACCACAGCCTTTCTGATATGATGGAGATCAATCAAACAAAGGCTGGGGCTAACAGGAAGCAATTCTTAATTCGGGAGTGAGGAAGTTTGAGGTAGTCTGCTCTCTATGGTTGCTTTGTAAGACTTTTTTTGAGACTAAAAACATAATTGCTTGGAGTAATTTGTGCTCAGGATTTCTGGGTTAAGCTTTGTAAAATAATAAGCATGTTTAATGCACAGATTATGTGTCCCGTCACATGGCCTCTCTACTTTTATTAAGTCACATGACTAGTCTGGTGTGGTAGCTACCGTTCAGTCTCTGTCATGTCCAACTCTGTGACCCCATGGACTGTAGCCCACCAGGCTCCTCATACAGGAGAGAATTGACCTTTAGAAGGAATTTCTCACTAGATCTGTCTGGGCTATAATTCTTTCTCATTTTAACAGAAGAGATTTTAATACTTATGAATATTTTAGAATTCTACTTAGATTTTTTTTCCCCCTTCACTGAAAGAATGCTCATGAAATTGAATTTTTTTTTTCTTTTGTAACAAGCATGGTCCATGCACCAGCTGGAAACTCTATTTTCTTGCTAGAGGCAGTTCGCACAGTAACTTCTCCTAATTCATCTTAGGGAGGAAGCATTTATAACACTGGATTCATCAAGAGCGCCTGAGTAATGAGAAATTGTATCTGATTTTAGGCTGGGATGCTGAGAACCTTGTCTAGAAGGACAATTGCTTCCGTGACACCTGAGGTAAGGCTGGCACTGAGGTAGTATTCTGATTTCCAGCAGAAACATGTAATTCTGTGGGGGAAATTGTTTCATTTCCATGTTGTAGAAAAATCAAACAACTCTCTTGACCCTTAACATGTTCTTTTAAGCTGTATTTTTTAGAAATTAAGAGCTAGAAAATAACAAATGCAAGAATGTTATGGCCACTTACTCTGTAGAATGTGGTTGACTCAAACTTCCAGAACCCAACTTAAAGGGAGGAGTGACCCAGCTCCATCATACGACTCCTGCCACACACATCAACATTCCAAATTAAAGATCACTTGCGTTTATGAATTTCACTGGATGAAAAATATCACCCTTTTTCTACTTAGTAACTTTTCCAGAAATTGCTTTCTATTCTCTGTGGCTTTTCAGAAAAAAAATATCCCTTGTATAAAATGGTATAGCCACTGTGTTAGACAGTATGGAGAGTCCTCAAAAAACTAAAAATAAAGTTGTCATATGATCCAGCAATCTCAGTCCTAGGCAAATACCAGGACAAAACTATAATTCAAAAAGATACATGCCCCCCTGTTTTCAGAGCAGCACTATTTATAATAGCCAAGACATGGGAGGAGCCTGGTGGGCTGCACTCCGTGGGGTCGCTAAAAGTCGGACACGATTGAGTGACTTCACTTTCACTTTTGACTTTCATGCACTGGAGAAGGAAATGACAACCCACTCCAGTGTTCTTGCCTGGAGAATCCCAGGGATGGCAGAGCCTGGTGGGCTGCCATCTATGGGGTCGCACAGAGCGGGACACGACTGAAGTGACTTAGCAGCTTAGCAGCAGACATGGGAACGACTTAAATGTCCATCAGCAGGTGAACGATGAAGATGGGGAGCATATATACAATGGAGTACTACCCAGCCATAAAAAAGAATGAAATAATGCATTCCCAGTAACGTGGATGCACCTAGAGATTGTCACACTAAGTGAAGCAGGTCAGAAAGAGAATGATAAATACCCTGTATCACTAATACGTGGGATCTAAAATATGTCAGATGAACTTGTCTGTGAAACAGAAACAGATTCACAAAGAGAGCAGGCTTGTGATCGCCAGCGGCCTTCTCACTGTTCTCTTAATTCCGGAATTATGGTCTGCTGTGGATTTTACCTTATGAATATGAACTTCTGTGGACTCCTAGGATTTTGGCAGGTGGGTTTCACAGGTAAACGTTTTGAATGGAATTCAGGGCTTGGGAATTCAGTTCCAGTTGAATTCGATTCCCATGCCACTTCTGGGGAGGGCCCTCCAGAGTGGTCTAAGGGACATGCATTGGGTCCTCACTTGCTCAATGGTGATTACAGCAAAGTTCTGATGGAAACTGACTCTTTACCAAGACTCAGACATTGACCAAACGCCTCAGGAGATTTAATTTACCTGAAAGAAAATCTTGATCCCTCATCCCTTTCCATGATTTAAAGCGGAACAATTGGATAAATAAAGTGGAGAACTCATCACCCTCATTGAAGAGCAATGACCCATGCCAACATTTTACCATCAGTCTATCACAGTTTACTATCATTTCTAATATGGGATTAAATATATTTTATCTAATTATGTTTCTGAAACTGAAAATGGCATTTTATTTACTATTTAATACATGTACAAATACCAAAAGAATATGCCACTCAACATGTAATTTTCTGCCTTATTTTGCATCTGTCATGAAATGGGATGAGCTGGACCAGCTGTTTACAACCTAGTGTGAGGCCATAGCATTTTCTTCCAAAGACATTCCTTTTTTTTTTTTTTTTCTTCCACTCTTTCGTACACTGTTGCCAGCTGCTGAAGCTGCTGCTCAAAGGAGTCAGTTCTGAAGTCCATTACTTCTGTAGCTCTGGACTTGCAGCGCTCATAATAAGCTTCCTACTAGTTTGCATTCTTCTTGAGGCTGACCTCCTCACACTTGAAGGAGAGCCATTCGATCCTGTGGCTCCGCAGACACGTTTCTCCCCCATTTGCCTAATGCTCAGAATAATAACAACTCTATTTGTGGCATCTCCAGGCCTAAAATGCTATTAAATTGCAGGCACTTTTTCAATTGTGACTGAAGATAGCTTCTAACTACAGAACTAACAGTGAAGTGTATAAACAGGATTAAACAACCAAAGCCTGCCATGTCAGAGAAGAAATCGTTTGAAATACAAAGTAGTTCACACAAAATGGCAAATACAATGTGAACCAATTCAAAAATAGAGACTCTGAAACTAGTTTAACATATAGGCTATCATACAAATGCATGTGAAATGTTTCTCTGGACAATTCTCGGGGATGAAAAATGAGATAATTATTATAAAAAGATAATGAAGTAGGTAGCTTGTGATTAATAAATTTGATCAATGAATTTCATCTTGACTAAAATCTAGAACTTCCATCTTCATGTGTAGGTAAAGGAAAACCTTTTTTCATCCAACAAAGTGTCTAATATCCTATGTTTGCTTTAGAATTCATGGCGCATTTGTTTCTCCATCGGTTATTCTGAGAATAACGGGCTCTTTTGGCAGGCTAGTTTTGAACACGGCTGACCCTAGAGTAACAGTTTTGAACTGCACACATGGGTTCACTTACACTCAGATATTCTTCCATAGTAAATATGACAGTGTTACAATAATAGTGTACAATAGGTGTTTTTACATACTATTTTTAGGTGAGGAAACTAGGACTGAGAACCTTGTGTAACTTGTATAAAATTTCACAGCTTTGAGCGGTCATGCTGAAATTCCAATTAAGATGGTCTCAAGGCAATGGCACCCCACTCCAGTACTCTTGCCTGGAAAATCCCATGGACCGAGGAGTCTGGTGGGCTGCAGTCCATGGGGTCGCTGAGGGTCGGACACGACTGAGCGACTTCACTTTCACTTTTCACTTTCGTGCATTGGAGAAGGAAATGGCACCCCACTCCAGTGTTCTTGCCTGGAGAATCCCAGGGACGGGGGAGCCTGGTAGATGGCCATCTATGGGGTCGCACAGAGTCAGACGTGACTGAAGCAACTTGGCAGCAGCAGCAGCAGCACATAAGTGACTAATAAGGACTCACTGTAGAGCACAGGGAACTCTACCAAATGTTCTGTAATAACCTATATGGGAAAAGAATCTGCAAAAGAATAACCATACATAGCATATATATATCTATATAACTGATAAGTTTGCTGTACACCTGAAACAAACACAACATAAATTAAAAAATTTTTTAAAGACAGTTTTACTTCAAAGCTTGTGGCCTAGAACTTACAACTAAACTCAAGTGTATAAATGGTGTATCCTTCTTCAGACTGAGGTTCCGCTTTATCATTGGAGTCCTGCCTTGGTAACCTGCTCGCAGAGTCTCTGGGTCTGCCTTCTAAATCCCTCATCACCACTAAGTTCATCTCCACACACATCTTGTTCAAGAGCTGGGTTTTTGTGGCCTTAACCCAACCACAAGAGCCCTGCTGCCTCCTGGCCTACTTTGGTAAGGCTTCCAGGTTAGATATCCAAGTGTGACTCCCTTCTCCCCTGGAATTCCCCTGACTCTGCTCTGGCTAGTCACTGGGAAGACTGGAAAAGTGGGATATAATATAGTGGTAAAGAACAATGACTACAAAATCTTATTTTCAAAATTCAGAATCCAACCATGCCAATCCCCTGCTTAATGGGATCCTAATGTCCAACTCAAGGACGTTTTATGAGGCTATAAGAAGCTAATCGATGCAAGGAGATATGCAAAGCACCTGGCCCAGGGTAACATGCCTAATAAACGGGAAATAATGTTGTTGTTCCCACTATTAGTAGATCAGTTCTGTAGATATCTGTGTGTGGCCTTTCAGAAATAATAATGTCAGCATGCCAAGCTGAGATGGGATCACAGAGGTGTGTAAATGACTGAATCGTAGACACTTGTGTGTCTCATCCTGGGGTTGTGTACAAAGGCATGCAAGCTGTGTGCCAAAGTGCAACCAATAAATGTGTTTCTCTAAAGTCATTTTATATTTTTTTTCTCCTTAAGAAAAATATTTTATCCTTTCACTTTCCTTTAGGGCACATTTGTTTTTCTTGTCTAAGATGCTCATGCTTTCAGCAAACTAAGGCACACATGAGGAGCTATTTAGGACGGCAGAATAAGATCCAATATTCACATAGCAGGCACTGTACTTCCTGTGCCTAATTTCACCCTTTTAGTAATGGTGAGAGGTTGGTGCTGTCGTTTACCCCCACTGTAAAGACGAAGGCCCAGAGAAAAGCAACTTTCTAATGAGTCTTTTTTGCCCAACGGTGAAGCTCATGTGTCTTGTCCTTAAATCATTTTTGCATATTACCATTCTAGAACATCCTTGCAAATAGGTATTTCTAGACTCTGTCAGGAGGTGACAAGCATAATGTTTTTTCTACAAACATGGAGCCTTCAATCATTGGTAAGTATTCTGTGCCCTTGACAGCCGGTTATGAAAAGCCTTCTAACTAAAAATTAAAAAAATTTTTCATTGGCGTATAGTTGATTTACAATGTCCTGTTGGTTTCAGGTGTACAGCAAAGTCATCAGTCACACATACGCATGTACCCACTCTGTTTAGAGTCTTTTCCCATGTAAGTCATTACACATTACAGGGTCCCAACCTCCAGGCCATGGACCAATAACTCCCATTGGATCAGCGCATTAGGTTAGAAATAAAGTGCACAATAAATGTGATGCATTTGAATCATCCCCAAACAATCCCGCCTGCCCCTGGAAAAACTGTCTTCTCTGAAACTGGTCGCTGTGCCAAAAAGGCTGGGGACTGCACTTATGGAGTATTGAGTAGAGTTCCCCATGCTATACATAATTAAGGTTTCCTTGTTTATTTATTTTGGTAACTTTTGTTTTTGCAATAATTCCAATGTTAAAGATCAGCTTCAAGAATAATTCAGAGATTTCCGCAAGATATCGAACTAAAAGTTCCCAATTCTTGCCCCCCCCCAACCCTCCGAGAAGAAAAAACAACTAAAAGAATGAATAAACAATTGCATTACAGTGAAAAGAGCTGTGGGAGGGCTCTGGCCTAATCTACAGAACCCGGAGGCGCAAAAACAGAGAGAACGGCTGCACAGAAGGGCAAGGAAGCCTCTTCGTGTCCCCAGCCCCCAATCCAGCACAACCTGGGGTCAAGAGGACCCCACGCGCAGTTACCACCGCGACTCCTTTAGATGAAGCCACTCCTAGAAGTTAAAGCCGTCCTCAAGAGCTTCCTAAGTAAAGGCCCAGCTTTGAAACTGGAAGTTAAGATGGATCCATCCGTCATGGGTGGAATGACTGTTCCTATTGGAGAGAAATATGTTGAGATGTCTGCGAACACCAAGATTCAGAAGCTGAGCAGCGCAGTTCGGGAGATTTTCCAAAAATGTTGATTTCTAAAAGTGAAAATTCTTAAACTTGGAGCAGCAATAAAATGCTTCCTCTACCGAAAAAAAAGAGAGAGAGAGAGAGCCTCCTAGCGTTCCTTCCCCTTGTGGGGGAAAAGGAGGTCAGGAGGACCCCAGAAGCCCCCCACCACCTACACCCATAGCGTCTGCCACTGAGGTGGCCCTCTTTCTTCCCTGAGGATGACCCGAGTTGGCAGCTGCTCAGAGGCCACACCGCTGCCCTTTGCTGGAGCGGGAGCCGGAACCACACCCCCAAGACGAGACCCACGGTCCCCTCCGCCCTGACACAACGGGCTGTGCCGGAGCCCCACCTCCGTCACCCCGCGGTAAGTCCCTACTTGTGCTCGTGTTCCGGACCCCAGTGCCACTGTCTGCACCCGGGCACCAGACCCCGGGCCGAGAAAGGTCCTCTCGCCTACGACTTCCACCCGTGAGGGAAAGAGGGAGCAGGGAGACCCTGGAAGGGTTCACCTCCGAGGATCCCAGCTGAGCTCCCTGGTGTCCTAAACACCAAGGGTCCTAGAGGCAGAGGACTCTCGTCAACGCTGAGCGGAGCTGGCAGAGCTGCGAAAGGCTGCCTGCGCTGCTTGGAGCTGAAGACGATGCAATGTCCCCCAGAGTCAGAGCCACTGCGCCTCAGCCAGCCAGGACCCTCGGACCAAAGCACAGGCAAAGGTCTTTCCACACTGAAGCCAGACTGGAAAGTCTAGAAAGGTTCCCGCTCCCTCAGATGCACAGACAACAACGTAAGGCTAACAGAAACGCAAAAATTAAGGAAATAGCACACACTAAAGGAAGAAGATACTTTCTCAACTCCAAAGAATCAGAACAATTGTTTTTATAAACTCAGTAAGCTACAAGACAACAGAGAGACAGCTCAACAAAATCAGGAAAACAACATATGCACAAGATGAGAAGTTTTAGAAAGAAATAAAAATCATAAAAAAAAGAACTCAAAAAGAGAAATGCTGGAGCTGAAGAATACAATGAATGACATGAAAATTGTAATAAAGAGCTTCAACAACACTTGAGCAGAAGAAGGAATCTGTGAACACACACTATAAAAAGTATTGTGTGAACACAATAACAAAAGAAGCAAAGCCTGGATGGCAGTATAAACGTGTGGTGCTTTTTTTTAAAGTGATTGAAGCTAAGTTTTTTATCAACATAAAATAGAAGTCTATAACTGCAAGATATTTTGTGCAAGTCTTTAATCATAAAGTTAAAAACATAGACAAAAAAGAATATTCAAAGCAGATCACTATAAAAATCGTAATAAAAGAAGATAAAAGAGGAAAAGAGGGACGAAAGAACTGCAAAACAGACAGAAAACAAGTAACAGAATGGCAATAGTAAGTCCTCATTTATCAATAATTGCTTTAAAACATGGATTAAACTCACCAATCGAAAGGGATAGAGTGGACAAAGAGGAAAAAAAATAAAAAACAAGATCCAACAATATACTACCCTGCTAAGTCACTTCAGTCGTGTCCGACTCTGTGCGACCCCATAGACGGCAGCCTACTAGGCTCCTCTGACCCTGGGATTCTCCAGGCAAGAGCACTGGAGTAGGTTGCCATTTCCTTCTCCAATGCAGGAAAGTGAAAAGTGGAAGTGAAGTCGCTCAGTCGTGTCTGACCCTCAGTGACCTCATGGACTGCAGCCTTCCAGGCTCCTCCATCCATGGGGTTTTCCAGGCAAGAGTACTGGAGTGGGGTGCCATTGCCTTCTCTGATGAAAGGCTCACTTTACTATTTTTGTAAGATTTTTTTTTTTTTTTTTTGACGTGGACCATTTTTAAAGTCTTTGTTGAATTTGTTACAATATTGTTTCTGTTTTATGTTTTGGTTTTTTCCACCCCAAGGCATGTGTGATCTTAGCTCCCCAATCTGGGATCAAACCTGCAACCTTTGCATTGGAAGGCAAAGTCTTAACCACTGGGCCACCAAGGAAGTCCCTAGAGACTCACTTTATTTAATGATACACGTGGGCTGAAAGTAAAGGATTGGAGAAGATGGGTCATGCAAATGGTAACGGAAAGAAGGCAGGAGCGGCTCTTACACAAAACAGACTTCATGTCTAGAGCTGTCTCCAGAGACAGGGAAACATTTGTGCTATGTTGTTTTTATAATATTTTACTATTTATCTTATTTTTGGCTGTGCTGGGTCTTTGTTGCTGGGTGGGCTTTCTCTAGCTGCGGTGCGCAGGCTTCTCATCGCAGCAGCTCCTTCTGCCGCGGGTGGCCCCCAGGGCTCTGGCGCTCAGGAGCTTGGCTGCCCCGCGGCCTGTGGGATCTTCTCGGCTCAGGGATGGAGCCTGTGTCACCTGCACTGGCAGGAAGATTCTCATGCCCTGCACCACTAGGGAAGCCCATTCTTTTGACTTTCTAACTCCATACTTCCTTCTGTACTTATTAGTTGACATTCCAAATATGGGGACAATTTGTGTACCAGCGGGGACTCCTGAATTTCTTATTTTATTCACTAGATTATACTCACTCTCATCGTTCCTTTTGGTTCTCGAAATTCTCCATATTTGGCTCATGGGAGCTCCTCAACCTCTTGGTTCTTTCTGACATACCCTGTTATTCTCCAAACCCTGTCTTCCTCTCTGGCTAATCATATGCTTAAGGTCCATCTAAAGGTTTTCCTGCTTTATCCTTGGAACCAGCAACTCCCCTCTGGCTCCCTTTAGCAGAGGATGGTATAACAACGCAGGATTTGGCCTCTAGATCTAATATACGCTTTAAAGTTCTCTTGAAAAGGATCAAACCAGATCTTGAAGGTGTGTGTGGCCTGTTCATAATGTCCAGATAATAAACCACTAGACCATTCAGGTATGACCTAAATCAAATCCCTTATGATTATACAGTGGAAGTGAGAAATAGATTTAAGGGCCTAGATCTGATAAACAGAGTGCCTGATGAACTATGGAATGAGGTTCGTGACATTGTACAGGAGACAGGGATCAAGACCATCCCCATGGAAAAGAAATGCAAAAAAGCAAAATGGCTGTCTGGGGAGGCCTTACAAATAGCTGTGAAAAGAAGAGAAGCGAAAAGCAAAGGAGAAAAGGAAAGATACAAGCATCTGAATGCAGAGTTCCAAAGAATAGCAAGAAGAGATAAGAAAGACTTCCTCAGTGACCAATGCAAAGAAATAGAGGAAAACAACAGAATGGGAAAGACTAGAGATCTCTTCAAGAAAATTAGAGATACCAAGGGAACATTTTATGCCAAGATGGGCTCGATAAAGGACAGAAATAGTATGCACCTAACAGAAGCAGAAGATATTAAGAAGAGGTGGCAAGAATACACAGAAGAACTGTACAAAAAAGATCTTCATGACCCAGATAATCACGATGGTGTGATCACTCATCTAGAGCCAGACATCCTGGAATGTGAAGTCAAATGGGCCTTAGAAAGCATCACTACGAACAAAGCTAGTGGAAGTGATGGAATTCCAGTTGAGCTATTTCAAATCCTGAAAGATGATGCTGTGAAAGTGCTGCACTCAATATGCCAGCAAATTTGGAAAACTCAGCAGTGGCCACAGAACTGGAAAAGGTCAGTTTTCATTCCAATCCCAAGGAAAGGCAATGCCAAAGAATGCTCAAACTACTGCACAATTGCACTCATCTCACATGCTGTAAAGTCATGCTAAAAATTCTCCAAGCCAGGCTTCAGCAATATGTGAACCGTGAACTTCCTGATGTTCAAGCTGGTTTTAGAAAAGGCAGAGGAACCAGAGATCAAATTGCCAACATCTGCTGGATCATCAAAAAAGCAAGAGAGTTCCAGAAAAATATCTATTTCTGCTTTATGGACTATGCCAAAGTCTTTTACTGTGTGGATCACAATAAACTGTGGAAAATTCTGAAAGAGATGGGAATACCAGACCACCTAACCTGCCTCTTGAGGAATCTGTATGCAGGTCAGGAAGCAACAGTTAGAACTGGACATGGAACAACAGACTGGTTCCAAATAGGAAAAGGAGTATGTCAAGGCTGTATATTGTCACCCTGCTTATTTAACTTATATGCAGAGCACATCATGAGAAATGCTGGGCTGGAAGAAGCACAAGCTGGTATCAAGATTGCCAGGAGAAATATCAGTAATCTCAGATATGCAGATGACACCACTCTTATGGCAGAAAGTGAAGAGGAACTAAAGAGCCTCTTGATGAAAGTGAAAGTGGAGAGTGAAAAAGTTAGCTTAAAGCTCAACATTCAGAAAACGAAGATCATGGCATCCGGTCCCATCACTTCATGGGAAATAGATGGGGAAACAGTGGAAACAGTGTCAGACTTTATTTTTTGGGGCTCCAAAATCACTGCAGATGGTGACTGCAGCCATGAAATTCAAAGACGCTTACTCCTTGGAAGGAAAGTTAGGACCAACCTAGACAGCATATTCAAAAGCAGAGACATTACTTTGCCAACAAAGGTCCATCTAGTCAAGGCTATGGTTTTTCCTGTGGTCATGTATGGATGTGAGAGTTGGACTGTGAAGAAGGCTGAGCACCAAAGAATTGATGCTTTTGAACTGTGATGTTGGAGAAGACTCTTGAGAGTCCCTTGGACTGCAAGGAGATCCAACCAGTTCATTCTGAAGGAGATCAGCCCTGGGATTTCTTTGGAGGGAATGATGATGAAGCTGAAACTCCAGTATTGGAAAAGACTTTGATGCTGGGAGGGATTGTGGGCAGGAGGAGAAGGGGACGACAGAGGATGAGATGGCTGGATGGCATCACTGATTCGATGGACGTGAGTCTCAGTGAACTCCGGGAGTTGGTGATGGACAGGGAGGCCTGGCGTGCTGCGATTCATGGGGTTGCAAAGAGTCGGACATGACTGAGCGACTGAACTGAACTGAATGAGACCGAGGAGGATCATGTGAAGGTGAATGGATAGGTCTTGAATCTGTTTTGATGTCTGGAGGAAAGAAATCCTGCATAGGAACGTCCCACCTTATAAATGTCTTCCTTTTTTTTTTTTTTTTTTTGATGTCTTGGGTAATGCGAAAGCTTTCCAGGCTTCACTCATATGCGCCTATACTGTGGCCGCAGACTCTGGAACCTCAAAGCCCCTGCTTTCTCTCCTGTCTGCTTACACAAGTCCTGTAGCAGCGAGTTGCCTCACTATTCTGTGCTTCCTCATCTGTCAAGGAGAGAGAATAAACTCTGCCCCCCAGGGTTGCTGTGAGCATCCTACTGTCTGTCTTGTCTCTTCTCTACCAATCAGGTATCTATCAAGTCATACATCTCTATACATGTGCTTGTACCTACGTATCTGTCTTTACCGTTGGACTCAGTCTTATTTCTATATCTCTTGATGTGATAGATGGTCAATTAACAGTTTTATAATAATACTAATAGTAATACTAGATAACCAGCATTTGATATAATTATATAAGCAGTACTCTTTTTCTCAAGCTCTCCTTTTCAGAAAAGTTCATTGAATTGGCTCCTAAAAAAGGGAAAATCTGTATTTTATTTCAAAAAGCCTTAAAGGTATTCTTCATATTTTTGAAAGCTGTGGGCACTTTTCTGTTACATTCGCAGCTGTACACCATAAACAGAGATGCAAGCACCTGGTTAAAATCATATCTTCATACTAAGCAAAAATTTTTTTGAATCAGTGTTTCTAGAAACTCCTGAAATTAAAGTTGAGTAAATACAAAGTCATGTTGCCCTTGTTAGGGATATAGTATTTCTTCTATTATGTGAAGTTTCATTGAATCACTTTAGGGTTTTTGCTTAGTGGTGAGTTCTCTGAACACTTGTAAACTGTTCTGGGTATTATAATGCTTGGATTATGAGTACCAATATTGGATTCCGACTGCCTGGTTTGAATCTGGGCTCTTCAGGTGCTTGACATAACCTTGAGCACTTCATTTGGCCTCCAGTTATTTAGTTTCCTCATCTATAAAACAAAGTAATTTTTGTGAAGGTTAATGTATACAGAGCCTTTGCTGCTGCTGCTGCTGCTGCTGCTAAGTCACTTCAGTTGTGTCCGACTCTTTGTGACCCCATAGACGGCAGCCTACCAGGCTCCTCCATCCCTGGGATTCTCCAAGCAAGAACGCTGGCGTGGGTTTCCATTTCCTTCTCCAATGCATGAAATTGAAAAGTGAAAGTGAAGTCACTCAGTCACATCCAACTCTTCGTGACCCCATGGACTGCAGCCTACCAGGCTCCTCCATCCATGGGATTTTCCAGGCAAGAGTACTGGAGTGGGTTGCCATTGCCTTCTCCAATACAGAGCCTTTAGAATATAGGAAATACTCATTGCTGATAGTTACTATTAGTATTAACTTATTAGGGAATTTTTGCTAGACAGAGAAATCAAATTTTATGCCCATAGAAATGTCATTTGTATGTATTTATAATACTAGTTGTTTGTAATAAACACGTTATATATACCCATAGAAATAAAATTGGAAACTTTTTCTCTCTTTATCCTGTATGGATACAGGAATATTATGAATAAGAAAGAAATGTAAATTTCTATCATATATTTTTGGATAAAAATTTAACCTATTCTGGGATTGCCTAGATGTCTTTGGGTAATCAGTACCTAAGATAAACTTGTGTGATGTCTTTGACTCAACTACTTTTAATTATTCCAACTGTAAGATATTTCCCTATGCTATAATTCAACATGTATGATATTTGATGAATCAATGAAAGCCTCATGGAAAATATTTGTAAATATCAGCAAGTGCTGGATAAACACCCAGTGTGACAGATACGTTATAGTGAAATATAATAAAAATCAGTGGGATTTGGGATTTCTCTGGTGGTCCAGTGGTTAGGACTCCATGCCCTCAATGTAGGGGCCCGGATTCCATCTGTGGTCAGAGAATTGTATCCCACATGCCACAACTAAGACCCAGCCCAGAAAAATAAATAAATAAAATAAATATTTTAAAAAGAATTAGTGAGATTGAAGTCAAAAGAGAAGGGAGAACTCTGATGGGATTAGTGTTTATCATCAGTGTTGTATACATGCTTCATGCAAAACAAAGGAAACAGCTTCCCCACGCCCCCCCTTATTCTTGGCTTAAACAGAAGTGTCTGCAACTCATTTTATATTCAGGAAGCAAGTTTTTGTACCTGAGAAAATCCATTATAGTGCTGTAGTTGATTGTTTGAGAAGAGGGTTAGTCCCCTGAGATGAGAATTTGGATCAGGAATGCTTTTATGACGTCGGACAGATTATTTTCTCCTGTTATTAACTCTCCTGTGTTTTGCCATCTTGCTTTCTTAGCACCTGTGAATAAATGTCAGCAGATATCCATGAAACTTATGGAGAGTCTTCGTGCTATTTCCTATAGAAAGGGTCTATCCTAGTGCCTGAAACTGCCAGAAGGTACACGTTTCTCTAGCAAGGGATCATTTAAATAATATCTTAATCAAACGTAGACTACCTAGAATCAAGGAATGAACAAAACTGAAATGATTATCTTAAACTCACTTTATTGAAAGAAAATAATACAATATACTTAGTGTAGGGTCATCTCTCTGTGTTTTTGAAATTAATAAGCTTTATTTTTTAAAGACGTTTCAAGTTTTCAGAATAATACGTGGAATGTATATAGAATTTCCATAGACCTGTCACCACCCCCGCCCCGTGATTTTGTGTTAATGTTTTGCATTACTGTGGTGCCTTTGTTACAATTAATGAGCCAATACTGATGCTCTGTTGCCCTTCCCAGGTGGTACAGTGCAAAGAATCCACCTACCAATGCAGGAGATATAGGTTCCATCCCTGGGCCAGGAAGATCCCCTGGAGGAGGAAGTGGCACCCACTCCAGTGTTCTGGCCTGGAGAATGCCATGGACGAGGAGCTTGGCGGGCTACAGCCCAGGCGGTCACAAGGAGTCGGCCACGGCTGAGCACGTGTGCAGTGCACACAGACAGCACTGTCATTAACTAAAGCTCATGGTTTACACTTGGGTTCACACTTTGCGCTGTACGTTCTGTGGGTTTTAACAAATATTATGTGATGGCATGTATCCACCGTTGTAGTATCATACAGGATATTTGCACGAAACTCCCCGTATTCCCCTGCTCATCCCTCCCCCCATCCATGAACCCCCAGCAGCCACAGTTGCACTGCCTATAGTTTTGCATTTTCCAGAGTGTCACATGGTTGGAATCACAGTGGACACAGCCTTTTCAGATGGGCGTCTTTCTCTTAGCAGCGCAGAAGTTTCCGCCACGTCTTCTCGTGGGTCGACGCCACACTTCCTGTTAGTGCCGATTAATATCCCAATATATGGATAAACCACAAGTTGTTTATTGATTCACTTGTTGAAACACATCTTGGTTGATTTCCAAGTATTAGAAAGTATTGGAAAAGCCTCTGTAAATGCTCATGGGCAGGTTTTTGTATGGACATAAGTTTTCATCTCCCCTGGGTTGATAACAAGGAGTGTGACTGCTGGATTATATGGTAAGAGTATGTTCAGCTTTCTAAGGGACTGACAAGCTGTCTTCCAAAGTGACTGTACCATTGGGCATTTCCATCATCAACGGATGAGAGTTTTGCTGCTTTACATCCTCACCAGTATTTGGTGTTATCAGGGTTCTGGATTTTAGCCATTCGAATAGGTAAGTAGGGGTATCTCATTGTTGTGTTAATTCTCCTTTGTATTTTTGTATTTTTTTACAAATTTGTTTTTATGAAAGGCAGCAGTTTAACTCAGATGTCAGTGAGGGGGCGTTACCTAAAAGCCATGTATAACGATGAAGCAGCCACACCGATAAACATTCCTTTGCAGGGCAGTGCTAATAGAGTAAGTCACAAAAAGAATCATTTCCCTAAGTCTTCATTCAGTAGGTATCAAAAGCTGGGAGAGGAGATATTCTGACTTCAGAGAGATGTCGTCCGAGAGAAGGAGGGTTTTTTAAAGTTATTGTTTTCTTTGAGAGTCGTTCACATTTAGTACCAAAGTTGAAATAGCTTCTGTGATGTTAATAATAGCTGATTCCTTTTAAATTTCTTATGGTCCGAATGCCATTATCTTTTTATCAGAGAGTGTCAGTGGAATTCAGAATAGACTTTTGAACAGACAAGTAGAAGGCAATAGGCAAATCATTAAACTGAGAAAGCAACAAGCCAGAGCCTCCAATGAGACTGTTAGAATTTTAATATCCAACAAATAGAATAACAGAGCACTGAGCTACAGGAAGATTCTGCCTTCAGTGAAGCCCTGCATGGGCCTGGAAACCAAAACAAAACAATTTACTGTGGTTCAAAATGTTGGTGAGACACCACTGGGTTCTCTCCAGTAGGACCAGGAATCCAGGCTCCTATTGTCCTATTGACCTATGAATCATTGATGAGTGATGTGGTTAGAAAAAAAAAGCTAAACTCCAGCTGCAGAATTTCTTTAGGGTAAAAGTCTGGAAATTATAGTATATGTACCTTGAATTTGACCATCTTGGTAGCATTTTCCACATCTCTTTACATACACCTTTATGAAAGTTCTCTTTGTAACTTTTCCTGCATATGTTTGCTGGGCTGTGTTGCCCTCTAGGGCTTCAAGAATCAGGCACCACTTATATGCTAAAGGTCCTCTCTACTGAATCCCAGACACACAAGGCTTTCATTCATTCATCAGTCTGTTGACTGGTTCACTGAGAAATTCATGAACATATCCAATTAGGGGTCAAGCAGATCAACGTATCAGCTACAAGGTCTTGCACAATCTATTTCTTATCCACGCTGTAGGTATAACAGCACCCGCCGCTCAGAGTCACAGAGTGAATTGAATAAAACAATACTTGTCATTTTTGTATCCAGGTTCCTACTTCTACTTCCTTAGTAAAGATTATCGTCATTTCTTTCCCAGATTCTTTTTATTAAATTAATTTATTTATTGTAATTTGAGGCTAATTACTTTACAATATTGTGGTGGCTTTTGCCATACAGTGACATGAATCCACCACGGGTGTACATGTGTCCCCCATCCTGGACCCCCCTCTCCCCTCCCTCCCCATCCCATCCCTCAGGCCCATCCCAGTGCACCAGCCCCGAGCGCCCTGTCTCACGCACTGAACCTGCACTGGTCATGTGTTTTATACGTGATGATATATGTGTTTCACACGTGGTGATATGCATGTTTCACATATGGTGATATACGTGTTTCAGTGCTGTTCTCTCAAATCACCCCACCCTCGCCTTCTCCCCCAGAGACCTTTCCCAGATTCTTATAATAGACTTTCGATTAGTTTCTTTGCCTTTTGCCTGTTTTTCCCACCTATGCACTACCTTCTCTGCCTGGCAATGTACAGTCTCCACACTCTGAGGGGGTTAGACTGGGGTTAGGGAAGCAGAGGCCGAGAGAGAAGGCGGAGTTCACCTGTGGAAGAAGACAGGCGATGCGGCACAGAACCCGCATGGAGAATCTGCAGATCTAGGATGCTGCCTCAGCTTCAGAAGTGTGCAGTAAGCCCTCGGATCCCACCCACCCTGTACTTACACGTGTCATTAAGGAAAGAGAGTCAGAGAGAAGGGACTTTTGAAAACTGGTAGCGTTTTCCTGAAAGGAATCTTCTTTTTTTGGGGGGGGGTATATGTGATTTGGGATTCCCAGATGGTGCTAGTGGTAAAGAACCCACCTATCAATGCAGATGTAAGAGATGTGGGTTTGATCTCTGGGTCAGGAAGACCCTTGAAGGAGGGCCTGGCAACCCACTCCAGTATTCTTGCCTAGAGAATCCCATGGACAGAAAAGCCTGGTGGGCTACAGTCCATGGGGTCACAAGAGTCAGACACGACTGAGGCAACTTGCAGTAGGTGATTTACGATGCTGTGTTAGTTTCAGGTAACAGCAAAGTGATTCAGTTACACACATCCATACGCCCACTCTTTTTCAGGTTCTTTTTCCATGTAGGTCATTACAGAGCATGAGAGAGTTCCCTGCTGTATAAGTCACTGCTGTTCAGCTGCTCAGTTGTGTCCTGTCCTACTCTTTTCAGTCCACGCCCCATGGCCTGCAGCACACCAGGCTTCCCTATCTTTCACCATCTCCTGGAGCTTCCTCAAACCCATATCCATTGAGTCGGTGATATAATAGGTCCTTATTAGACTTTATTTTTTTGGGCTGCGAAATCACTGTAGATGGTGATTGCAGCCACGAAATTAAAAGACGCTTACTCCTTGGAAGCAAAGTTATGACCAACCTAGATAGCATATTCAAAAGCAGAGACATTGCTTTGCCAACAAAGGTCTGTCTAGTCAAGGCTATGGTTTTTCCTGTGGTCATGTATGGATGTGAGAGTTGGACTGTGAAGAAGAATTGATGCTTTTGAACTGTGGTGTTGGAGAAGACTCTTGAGAGTCCCTTGGACTGCAAGGAGATCCAACCAGTCCATCCTTAAGGAGATCAGTCCTGGGTGTTCATTGGAAGGACTGATGCTAAAGCTGAAACTCCAGTACTTTGGCCACCTCATGCGAAGAGTTGACTCATTGGAAAAGACTCTGATGCTGGGAGGGATTGGGGGCAGGAGGAAAAGGGGACGACAGAGGATGAGATAGCTGGATGGCATCACCGACTCTATGGACATGAGTTTAGGTGAACTCCGGGAGTTGGTGATGGACGGGGAGGCCTGGTGCGCTGTGATTCATGGGGTCGCAAAGAGTCTGACACGACTGAGTGACTGAACTGAACTGAACTGGTAGCTCAGTCGGTAAAGAATCTGCCTGCCATGCAGGAGACCCGGGTTTCATCCCTGGGTCAGGAAGTTTTCCCTGGAGAAGGAAAAGGCAACCCACTCCAGTATCATTGCCTGAAAAAACCGTTGACGGAGGGGCCTGGCAGGCTACAGTCCATGGGGTTGCAAAGTGACTTAGCCACTAAAGTTCAGTCAGTCAGTTCAGTCGCTCTTTGCGACCCCATGGACTGCAGCTCACCAGGCTTCCCTGTCCTTCACCGTCTCCTGGAGTTTGCCCAAACTTGTGTCCATTGCGTTGGTGACGCTGTCCAACCATCTCGTCATCTGTCATCCCCTTCTCCTCCCGCCCTCAATCTTTACCAGCATCAGGTCTTTTCCAGTGAGTCAGCTCTTCACATCAGTTGGCCTATACTATTTATAAATCTGGAGTCTGAGAGCATGACAAGAGATTCCCCTGATGTTTGGTACAAAACTTCATAGGACCAGCATAGGAGATAACACAGATCTGCCTGCCCTTCAGCTTCTTCAAGCAAGAAGACAGTGCTGAGCGGCCTTCCAGATCTTTAGGGAACTAGAACAGCACACGCTCTAGAGTTTGTCGTTAACCAAAAGGACATTCAAGTGTGAAGGCAACAAGCAGTTTTGATCAGGCAGTGCTTTCTCAAGGGAAGCAGATTGACAAGCTTCACCCACCCAAGGTTGGATGAAGAAACTGTGGCTACAGGACTTACAGTGGCGAATGAATCCATTTAACTACAGGTCAAAGATTAAATACCAATGTGGGAATTATGATAGGCGGAGAGAATCATGAGTACTGTAAATCTCGTTCCAGTTTTAGCTCTGCTTCCTGTCACCTCCTCACCAGACTCAAGGCTCTTTTCCTACTGAAATTCTTGGAATCTGTTTTCATGGTCTTACTTACCACAGAGCCTTTAACACAAACTCTCCTCTGCCCAGGAGGAGCTCACTCAAGTGCCATCTCTTTTCCACCCCTATTCAGACACTTGCTCTCGTCCTGCCCAATACCTGTTCTCCCAAGAGCCCAGCTTCACCCTTTTCTGCAGGAGAGTTTCCACATCACCTTCTTCTGTGTTCCTGTTCTCCTCCCCACATGTATAAAACTGTGTTAGAAACCTCCTCTTTCCAGCCATTCTCCCATCACAGCACCCTCTAAGACTGTTAGTTTTGCACTTGCAGAAACAGGATTTGTTACACTCATTTCTTTCTAAATTCTCAGTGTCTTTCACAGTGCCTAATGTAAGGTAGACTCGCTATAAACAAATGGATACATATCAAAATGTAGATACGGTTCTAAGTTCTTTTTGCTTGTCTTTGTAATCACACACACACAACTGATATAACTCAAACATTTTTTTAATGAAAAAAGATGTATTTTAAAAAATGTAAGTGACACAATTCACCATTGTTTTGACTTGCCCAGACCAAGGTTTTAGGTAGAACCAATGAATCCTTTTTTGGTCATTAAACTATGTCATTTCAAGTAGTGGTTTTGTACCATTGAAAGATTAATTTTAACACTTTGATTTGCAAAGCAAACCATTAACTTGATTTATTATGAAACATCAACCTTACTTAATCTGACCAGACACCATGCTGTCAGCAATTTGACAATAATGATATTGTTTTCCTCCTAGTGACTGAGATTAACAATACCAATTTGCTAAGTTAACGCTTGTGTGGATATTGTCAATATATAATTGAGTGACCAACTTAGATAAATAAAAAACAGTTCTGGTATCAGGGCTCAACTCAACTGAACTGTTGAGTTTAGGCACTTTGGCCAAAGAAGCTACATTTCCAAATAGATGTGTGTGGAATACCATTTATTTACTGTTTCATTAAATAAATGTATTTTATTGCATGTTGAAAAAAACATTATAAGAGATCAAATTATCAGAATGAAACATAAAATCATACAGTAAAAAATCATATTTCCAAGTGATTCTTTCAGAAGGCAGTGATCACCTTTCTATAACAGTTGTTACAAAGTTTTCACTTGAAGAAACTCCTGGTATTATATCTTAACCTGCTACAATTCAGTTTAATGAATCCCTTCTGAAACTTGCAGTCATGTGGTTAAGCATATGTTGTCATCTTTCGAAGCCTAGAAACATGATATAAATATAATGAGACTAACGTGTCCTTCAGGCACTTAGTTGTCATTCGAGATAAATTTAGATATGACTTCCATTTTCTACCTCGTCTCTCCCGTTTTTATTTCACTACAAAGAAAAAGGAAAGCTAGGTTAGATGGCATGTGTTTAGACTACATAAAGGAACGATTTCCTTCAGATTTATGGAAGTATGGTTTTCCAGTCCAGTGTTCTTATGTACACCAACTGTGCTCCAGATTTGAGCGTGAACTTGTTCTTTTGGGGAGCATTGTCTCCTTGCTGTATTTGGGAGTAGGTTATTAGACAATCAGTCATATTTGTCACTTAGTCAATATTTAAATAAAGGTCCTAAGTCCTTAATTTAGGTTCATTTTGAGAAAAGTATACTGAAATTGAAGACGTATTTTAAAGATGGAAATGTATGGCATTGTTTAAATGAGATACCTCCAAACTTTTCTCTCTTCTTCTGTAATTTGAACTGGGAATCAGGGGTTTCATCCATATAATCTCAAGTACTCTAATCAAGTCCAAAAGTACATAACTCTGGAGCCTCGCTCTCCCATGGGGAGTCTGTGTAGTATGGAGAAATAAATGAGTAATCTCATCATGTCTGGGAGTTGATGAAACAGGAATAAAAGATATTCTATGAACAAGATGGCCAAGATCCCACATTTACAGAGTTAATTGAAATCGTCCGCAGGTGCACCTTGATGTTGGACTTTACCCTCCCACCCCCACCACCAAATGTGGCAGGGCGGCTACTTAACTGTGGATATCCATGGACAGTGACACCTGCATGGCAGCGTCAGTGGACACTAACACAAATCCCACACGGGGTTATTTATTTGTTGACCGTGCATATGATGGCGTGGAGGAGTCTCTCTAGGAGAGACTTGCTTCGAGTTAGGAGTCATTGGGCAGGAGGTGAAACTGCCAGAGAGCGCACTCGCTCTTTAAGGAGGCGGAGCCAGTCCGCGAAGCAGAGAGCCTTGGTTTCACGGTCGGTGGGATGAATGTGGGACAGAAGGATGGGAGCAAGTTGAGACACAGTGCCCTGGAGAAGGAGTGTCTTGTCTGACACACTGTTGGTGTCAGAGCAAGTGAGGAAAAGACTTTGGATACCTGCCTTATCTGATGACGACTACAGAGGTGGACTCGGTATGGGATTCGCTCTGTTCAGGTAAACTGTCTCCTGTGTCTCCCTATGAAGTCTCTGATAACTTTTTCAGTACTCAGTCATGATTTTGTGAATGGATTACGTGGAGGACTTGTGAAGAAGTGCTTCAAGGCTGGGGATAAATGTCAAAAGCATATCAGTGGAGATTGCTGGGTGTCAGGGTCATATGCACAGACCCTCTCACTCAACAACAGGATTATTGTCCACACAACTTATCTTGGAGGTGTCTTGTTCTTGGGAAGTCTTTTTCCACCAGAAAATCTATTTCAGGAGGAGGTCATATTCTATTTTTGCCTATGCTTGCTAATTGTGTATATGTGTATGTGTGTGTACACATAAATTTCTATAAAACACAGATATGTAATATGTCTTGATTCTCTTACTCTTTTTTAAAATTTTTGTTTCGTATTGGACTATGATTGATTTACAGTGTTGTGTTAGTTTCCTATGTACAGAAAAAATATGTGTATTATGTAGCTTCACTTTATATATATTATATATATAAGCTCATTTCATATATTCTCTATATATATAACTTCACTTTTCTATACATAAGAAACTGACACAATATTATAAGTCAACTATAGTATGTATAGTAAATATATATGTTATATATATGTATATATATTGCTTCAAACTCATTTCTCACTTAGATTATTTCAGAATATTGAGCAGAGTTTCCTGTGTTATACAGTAGGTCCTTGTTGGTATCTATTTTAAACCAATAGTAGATTTAGGATTTCCCTGGTATCTCAGATTGACTAAGACAGTCTACACTCTTTGAAAAGAAAAAAGAGAACCCCACCCTTTAAGTCTTTCAAATTTATTCCTTTGGATGGGCAAAAGGAACCAGAAGTCAGAAACATATCCCTCCCTCCCAACTCAGAATCTGAAAAATACGTATTACATGGAACCAGGTTTTACACTTTAAAGATTCCTGACTGCACACATACACTTTTGGGTCTTATATTTAAAAGATCTGCTGGTATTTTGATTGGTACTACATTGAATCTATAAATCAACCAAGGATACCCGATACCTTAACAATATTAGGTCTTCTCTTAGTAATGATTTATAGTTTTAGAACATAGATCATTCATATGTTTTATCAGATTTACCTTTTTAATTGGGTTTTTATTGTTTATGGCAGTATGCAAAAATAGTTGACATTTTGTATCCAGTAATTCCAAATAGAGATGGAATTCCAGATACATCTGGAATACAATTTCAGATGATGGAATTGTTTCATTCCATCAGATTTTCTATGTCGATGATCACACCTGCAAAGAAGGTCTCTTATGTTTTCCTTTTTCAGTCTGGATGATGGTTCTCTCTCTCGCTCTTTTTACTTTATAGTATTTTATTTTTATATCAATACACTAGCTGGAACCTGAATAGAAATAGTGAGAGCAAAAATTCTGTTGGGCCTGAACTTTGGGGGGAAATCATATAATTTGTAGTCTCCTTTTTCAGATGGATACAGTTTCTTTCTATTACTAGTTTGCTGAGTTTTTTTAAATTAGAAATGGATTTTATATTTTATATTTTCTCAAATGCTTTTCCTATGCCTGTAGAGACAACACATTTTGTTTCGATTTCTGTAACTTTTTTGTGTTTAGTTTGTTATATGATAAACAAAAAAAGAAAAACAAGAAGGCAAAGTGGTTATCTGAGGAGGCCTTACAAATAGCTAAAGAAATAAGAGAAATGACTAGCAAGGGATAAAGGGAAAGGTATATCCAACTGAACACAGATTTCCAAAGAACAGCATGGAGAGACAAGGGCTTCTTCAGTGAACAGTACATAAAACTAGAAGACAGAGACCACACGGGGAAGACTAGAGGTCTCTTCAGGAAAACTGCATATATCAAAGGAAATTTAGCCCAAAGATGGGCACAGTAATGGACATAAATGGTAGAGATCTAGTAGACACTGAAGAGATCAAGAAGAGATGGAAAGAATACACAGAGGAACTGAACAAGAAAGATCCAAATGAACTGGGTGACTGCAATGGTGTGGTCAGCCACCCAGAGCCAGCCATTCTGGGGAGTGAAGTCCAGTGGGCCTTAGGAAGCACTGCTGTTAATAAGCTAGTGGATGTGACGGAATTCCAGTACAACTATTCAGATCTCTAAAGGATGCCATCAAGGTGTTGTGTCTGATATGTCAGCAAATCTGGAAGACCCAGCAGTGGCCACGAGACTAGAAATGGTCAATCCTCATCCCAGTTCCCAAGAAGGGTAGTACTAAAGAATGTGCTAACCATCGGACAATTGCACTCATCTCCCATGCTAGTAAGGTCATGCTTAAAATCTTGCATGCTAAGCTTCAGCATTATGTGAACCAAGAGCTTCCAGATGTCCAAGCTGGGTTTAGAAAAGGATGAGGAACTAGAGATCAAATTGCCACCATTCACTGGATCATAGAGAAAGCTAGGGAATTTCAGAAAAACATCTATCTCTGTTTCATCGACTATGCCAAAGCCTTTGACTGTGTGGATCATAATAAACTGTGGAAAGCTTTTAAAGAGATGGGGATACCAGACCATCTTAACTGTCTCCAGAAAACCTGTATATGGGTCAAAAAGCAACAGTTAGAACCCTGCAGAGAACAATTGATTGGTTGAAGATTGAGAAAGGAGTATGACAGAGCTGTCTTCTGTCACCCTGTCTGTTTAATATATATGCTGAGCACATCATGAGAAATGCTGGGCTGGATGAGTTACAAGCTGGAATCAAGATAGGCTGGAGAAACATCAACAACCTCAGATGTGCGGATGATACCACTCTAATGACAGAAAGTGAAGAGGAACTAAAGAGCCTCCTGATGAGGGTGAAGGAGGAGAGTGAAAGGGCTGGCTTAAAACTAAATAAAAAATCTAAGCTCATGGCTTCAGCCCCCTTACTCATGGCAAATAGAAGGGGAAGAGGTGGAAGCAATGATAGAGCTCTTCTTCTTGGGCTCAGAATCACGGAAGACAGTGACGGCAGCCATGAAATCAGAAGATGATTGCCTCTTGGCAGGAAAGCGATGACAAACCTAGACAGGGTGTTGAAAAGCAGAGACACTACTCTGCCGACAAAGGTCCGTGTAGTCTAGTCTTCGGTCTTCCCAGTGGTCATGTGCAGTTGTGAGAGCTGGATGGTACAGAAGGCAGAGTGCCAAAGAATTGACGCTTTTGAACTGTGGTGCTGGAGGAGACTCCTGAGAGTTCCTTGGAGAGCAAGGAGATCAAACCAGTCTGTCTTAAGGGAAATCAACCCTGAATACTCGTTGGAAGGACTGATGTTGAAGCTGAAACTCCAGTATTTTGATCATCTGATGCAAACAGCTGACTCATCAGAAAAGTCCCTGATGCTGAGAGAGATTGAGGGCAGGAGAAGAGGGTGTCAGAGGATGAGACACCTGGATGTCATCACCGATGCAATGGACATGATCTTGGGCAAACTTTGGGAGATAATGAGGGACAGGGAGGCCCAGAGTGCTGCAGGCCATGGGGTCGCAAAGAGTCAGACACGGCTGGGCAACTGAACAACAACAACATGGTAAGTTACATTTATTGATTTCCAAATATTAATGTCCATTCTTAGAGTACATATCACTTGGTTATGATGCATTATACTTTTTATATACATTATTACTGCACTCAAATTGCTAAAATTTTGGTTAGGGTTAGGATTCTTATGACTGTGTTCAGTGGGTATATTGATCTATAGTTTTATTTGTAATGTCTTTGGTTTTGTTATCAGGGCAAAGCGGTTTTATAGAATGCATTAAGAATTATCCTCTTCTCTTCAGTTTTCTGGAAGAATTTGTATGGGTTAGTAATATTTTCTTCTTGAATAAACAAGCAAAGACATATTAACCTGGCATTCGCTTAGGGAAGGTTTTTAAACTGCAAATTGAATTTCTTTAGTGGCTATAGGGCTCTTCAAGTGATTACTTTATCCTGGTGAGAGCATTATGACTTGCATCTTTTTTTTTTAAGTGTCCATTTCATCTAAGTTGTCAAATTTATGAGCATGGAATTGTTACTAACACTTATGATCCTTTTAATGTCTTTAGAATCTGAGAAATGTTTCCTTTCTCATTCCAGATATTCATAATTTGTTATACCTTTTTTTTTTTCTGATCAGTCTATCTAGAAGTTTATCAATGTTCCTGCTGTTCTTAAAGACTTAGCTTTTAATTTTATTGATTTTTCCCTACTATTTTTCTGTTTTTTATTTCATTGATTTCCACTTCGATATTTATTATTTTCTTTCTTCCACTAACTCGGGGCCTCATTTACTCTTATTTTTGTGGATAATAATACCTTATTATCTTAAGGTATCAAGTTTGTGAATGTTGGGGAGTTTGCTATGATGTCTCCTCAATGATCAGCTTTAGTGGCATTTCACAGACCGTAACATGTTGTGTTTAATTTTTATTCAGTACAAAATATTTTATAATTTGCCTCTTGGCTACCTTTTTTAACCCGTTTGAAGTATGTTATTTAGTTTCCAAATATTTGTGTGTTTCCTAACAGCCTTCTGTTATTTACCTCTCACTTGTCCCTTTTTGTCAAAGAACTTGAATTTTGTAACTTGGATCCTTCGAAATTTATTGAGATATGCTTCAAGATTCAGGATATGTTGGTAAATGGTCCATGTATACTTAAAAAGAATGTGTATTATGGTGTTGGATAGAAAGTTTGTTTAAGGTCAAGTTGGTTGATCACACTCAGGTCTAGTATACCTGTGCTGAGCTTTTTCCTGCTTGTTCTATCAATTATGGAGTGAGTGCAAGGGTGGAAATATCAGATTATAAGTGTGGATTTATCTATTTCTTCTTGCATTTCAATCTGTTCTCCTTCAAATGTTTTGATGCTCTGCTGTAAGTACATAAATATTCAGAATGCGATGACCTTTTGATGAACGGATATTCTAATAGCTCTACTAACACCCTTTGCTGAAAAACTTTGTGTCTTCATACGAAGCCACTCCGGCTTTTTTTGACTTGTGTTAGCATGGTGTTATAGGTTTTTTCTTTTTCCTTCAATACTTTAAAATTGTTTTGACACTGTCATCCTGCTGGCATTGTTCTGGTGACTAATCTGCTATTATGCTCGTCTCTTTCTCTGTAGACAGCGTTGTTTTACTCTGGTTGTTTGTAGGGTTTTCTCTTTCTCACTGGTTTTGAATAATTAAATTATGAAAGAAAGTGAAAGTTGCTCAGTGGTGTCTGACTCTTTGCAATCCCATGGACTATATAGTCCATGGAATTCTCCAGGCCAGAATACTGGAGTGGGCAGCCTTTCCCTTCTCCAGGGGATCTTCCCAACCCAGGGACCAAACCCAGGTCTCCTGCATTGCAGGCAGATTCTTTACCAGCTGAGACAGCAGGGAAGCCCAATTCAATTATGATGTGTTTCTCTTGCTTGGGTATGGTCCTTTCCTTAAATCTTCACATTTTTGTTGTTGTTCTGTCACTAAGTAGGGTCTGAATCTTTGTGACCCCATGGACTGCAGCACACCCAGCTTCTTGTCCTTCATTATATCCTGTAGTTTGCTCCAATTCACGTCCACTGAGTGGGCGATGCTATCTAACCATTCATTCTCCTCTGTTGCCCCCTTCTCCCGCGTTCAACCTTTCCCGGCATCAGGGTCTTTTCCAAGGAGTCGGCTCTTCGCATCAGATGGCCAAAGTATTGGAGCTTCAGCTTCAGTATCAGTCCTTCTGATGCATATTCAGGGTTGATTTCCCTTAAGATGGACTGGTTTGATCTCCTTGCAGTCCAAGGGACTCTCAAGAGTCTTCTCCAGTACCACAAATACTTCACATCTATAATTTTCATCAATTTTGGATGTTTTTCTGCCTTTACTTCCTCAAATATTTCTTTCTGTCTTTCCTTTTCTCCTCTGAGTATGCCCAACTACATATAAATCAACCTGCTTGAAGATATACAATTTTCCTTTTTCTCCCTGTCTCCATTTAAATAGTTTTATTGCTATATTTCCAAGTTCACTGTTATTTCTTCAGAAATGTTTAATCTGTTTATCCTACTCTGTGTATATTTTATCTCAAATATTGCAGTTTGCATTTCTAGATGTTCAATTTGTTATTTCAAATATCTTCCATTTCTCTACTTAATGCTTTGAACATATGAGGTATGATGGTCATGTTTAAATTTCCTTGTCTGTCACAATTAACTTCTGTGACAATACTGGGTCATTTTCATTTGAATATTTTCCTTATAATGGACATGATTTCCAGTGTCTTTGCATGTCTTGTCCTCTTCGATTAGATGGCAGATGTTGTGAGTTTTACTTTGTTGAGTACTGAGTGTTTTTGATTTCTAATAAATGCTTTTGTACTTCTTTTCTGAAGTGAGTTACGTTGCTTGGAATCATCTTAGCCTTTCAGGTCTTGCTTTATGATTTGTTAGGTATATCTGAATTCATGCTCTGTCCAGAGCTCGTTATTTCCATTGCTGAGGCAAGACTTTCCTGAGTGGTGATTTTTTCCGATCTGGCTGGTGGGAGCAGGAGCAGGCACGATTCCTAGCCTGTGTGAGTGCCAGGTACTGCTCCACTCAATCCTTCCAGATAATTCTTTTCCAGGCCTCTGGTGATTTCCTCACAAGCCTGTGCTGATTAGTACTTTGCTAAGTCGTCAAGTCTCCCTGCAGTTCCCTTTCTGTGCAAAGATCCTCTCTGACACTCTGGCAGCCTTGGTTTCCCCAGACACGACTTCCTGCTCTGGAACCCGCTGAGCTCACCAGGTTCTGCCTGGGGCCGCCTCTCTGGGCCACAGCCTGGGATCGCCCTCAAGCCGGGCCTTTATGGAACTCGTCTTTATTTCTCACTTCACAGGGACCACTTCATTATCTGAGATCTGCTTTGAAGACCCTTTTCCCAAATATTTTATCTTTTGGAATGGGGTTGCTTTGCCAACAAAGGTCCGTCTAGTCAAGGCTATGGTTTTTCCAGTTGTCATGTATGGATGTGAGAGTTGGACTATAAATAAAACTGAGTGCCGAAGAACTGATGATTTTGAACTGTGGGTTTGGAGAAGACTCGTGTGAGTCCTTGGGCTGCAAGGAGATCCAACGAGCTCATCCTAAAGAAGATCAGTCCTGGGTGTTCATTGGAAGGACTGATGTTGAAGCTGAAACTCCAATATTTGGCCACCTGATATGAAGAGCTAATTCATTTGAAAAGACCCTGATGCTGGGAAAGATTGAGGGCAGGAGAAGGGGACGACAGAGGATGAGATGGTTGGATAGCATCACTGATTCAATGGACATGAGTCTGAGTAATCTCCGGGAGTTGGTGATGAACAGGGAGGCCGGGCGTGCTGCAGTCTGTGGCGTTGCACAGAGTTGGACAGGACTGAGCTACTGAACTGAACTGTTTTAGATGAGAGCGTAAATAGTGTTATTGTTCACCCATCTTTGGTGCAAACAAAAGCTCACATAGGATTTTATATTTTAGATCTTTTATAGAGGTGGAGATTGTCTACAAGATAGACCTTACTGGATTGGTCAGGTAACATGAGGGCTTCTGACATCATCTGAGCTAACAGTGTAATGGGTTGGTTTATTGAAAAATCTATGCTCTCCCTCTGAAATCACTATGAGACTGCATTGTACCCAAATCCACTGAGATTGCCTGCAGTGTGGTTTACTGATATCACGGAGGAGATTAGAATGGGAAGGAATTTTCTTTCTCAGTCTGTGGCGTTGGGAAAGTAGTTCGGCCCTGTTTGTTCCTCCTGGAACAAATCATTGGTCCACTGCCTTTTCACAGTCCTTTAGACTACATGGTGAAGAGTCTTGTACAGATCCGATACACACCAGGCTGGCTGGATTCTCCTTTAGAGTACATGGTGAAGAGTCTTGTACAGATCCGATACACACCAGGCTGGCTGGATTCTCCTTTAGAGTACATGGTGAAGAGTCTCGTACAGATCCGATACACACCAGGCTGGCTGGATTCTTCTGAGTCGTGTGTGTTTTATTTTGGTGGTGGTTGTTCATTTGCCAAATCGTGTTCGAATCTTTGCTACCCCATGGACTGGGGCACACCAGGCTCCCTGTCCCTTACCATCTCCCGGGGTTTGCCCACGTTCATTAGCTTTGCTTTTTCCTTTTCTTTCTTTCTTTTTTAAATTTATTAATTTATGGCTGCATTGAGTCTTCGTAGCTGTGGGTGGGCTTTCTCTAGTTGCGGCGGCGGGGGCTGCTTTCCACGTTCACGGGCTTCTCACTGCACTGGCTCCCCTTGTGGAGTGCAGGCTCTACACTGAGGCTCAGTAGCTGCTCTGAGGCCTGTGGGATCATCCCGGACCAGGGATCGAGCCTATGTCCTTTGCACCGGTAGGGGAATCCTTAGCCAGTGGACTGCCAGGGAAGTCGTAACTCTGCTTTATCTGTAAGTCCTTGACCTCTGGGGAAACCAGTAATATTGACAGATTGTTCATCTATTCCTTTCAGATACCTGAGTTGGTCCTATTCTAAATGTCCAAACTTTATTATATATATATATATATATAATAATTCAGGCTGCAGAAGATTTTATTCCTTGGGGTTTAAGCTATGTGAATTTATTATCTGTGCAAAGAAAGCTGTTGTTTATACAGGTTTAAATGATATTTTCTCTTCTATGTTCTTTTTTTTTTTTACCACAACAAACCCAAAAAGTTTATGCTACCCTCAAGATATCCTATGTTAGCTGTACTCTTAAAATATATTCCATATTTTCATTGTTTTTCAATGGGGGTCCTATTTGCCTATCAATTTTATTCTGAAAGATTTGTGATTAACAGAACTGTATGGGAACTATTTTTCTATAAATATTATTAAATTTAAAAATAGATTTATCTTCAAAAATGTTTATATACAAATCTTGTATCAGTGGTGTGTGTGTTTTTGGTTGCTCAGACATGTCTGACTCCCTGCAACCCCATGGACTGCAGCCCGCCAGGCTCCTCTGTCCATGGAATTCTCCAGGCAAGGATACTGGAGTGGGTTGCAGTTTCCTTCTCCAGGTATCTATCAGTGGTAGATTCTAAAAACATCTTTCTTTCCTCAAATTGTGTTTCCGTTAGAGGTTTTTATTTTCTTCCACAAGATCCCAGGAAGACTACCAAAGACATTTTAATGAGAAGCAAGATTCAGATAGTCTCAAGAGGGAGATGTAAAACAGTTTAAGCTATTAAAAGATAATATCAGAGCAAGCACAAGTGTGTAACCTGAAAAATGGATCAATTAGAAATCTATTGTGTCCTTCAGAGCAGAAGCAGTTATATCACAACATTGAGACCAGGGCTAATAACATTATTAAATGAAGATAACCAACGCTGTGATACATTTTCATTTACTATTGTAATACTGAAGGGCCAACTGCAGGAGCACCTAAAGTTAAAAGGTTCATTTCCTCATGACCGCACAGAATCTCTAAAAGTAGCTTTGGTCCCAAAAGAGCTTCATCCTTTTCAAGAGTTTGCTCTCTAAATGGTTTTTATTTTCTATTGGAGTGTAGTTGATTGACAATATTGTACTGGTTTCAGAGTAAAGCGAAGTTTATACATGAGCATACGTCTATTCTTTTTCAAATCGTTTTCCAATGGAGGTCATTACAGAATATTGAGTAGAGCTCCCTGTGCTATACAGTGGGTCTCAGCTGTCTATTTTAAATACAGCAGTGTGTGCACACCAGTCTGAATCTCCCAGTCTGTCTCTCCCTTCTCCCCCGGTAGCCATGAGGTCGTTGAAGACTTTTCTTGATCTGTTTAAAATTTTGACCAGTTCGCTGGAAATTTTGTGTAAAATTTTGGATATAGTGTCCCTCTTTGCTTTAAGCTCCAGCCGCTCCTCATTTACCCCAAACACAAGCAGAGTCCCTTACGACGCTCCGTGCACCTCTGCTGGGCCTGTCCCCCGTCACTGTGTGCCTCCTCCAAGGTCTGCTTCCCGGGCTTGCTGCTGCTGGCGGCAGTGCTGTCTTTGCTCCTTTATGCCCCAGACACGCGCCCGTCCAGAGGCCTTTGCCCGGCCTTCCCTTCTCTGGTGCCTCTCTCTCCAAAGATTGTCCTTGGTACCGTGCTCACCTCTAATACTTGAATGTTTGCTCAAATGTCCACCCTCCTAAAGAGGTTTTCCTTTGCCACCCTATTTAAAATCACCTACCCTATCCCCCAGCCCTTCAGATTCTGTCTTCTGCATGACACCTTTTAAAAAAGTTTGCAAGAGCAAATAATAGGTACCTAATTCATATTTGTGAAATGAAGTAAGTGCATTCATTGATTAGTATGATACTGAAATCAGTGTTTTGTATTTGGGAGATAGCAAGCCAGGACAAAAGCTTTGCTTTGTATCGGACAAATGTTTCCTTCTCTAAGTCTGATTTCTACATACAGAGAAAAACTGCTCTATTTTGCTTCATTAGCACCATTTTAACCAAATACATTTACGAATAATGAATGCTTTGCTGGGCATCTCACATTAGGTCTCACATACACTGTATTTGTATTGTGTAAGGAAATTTGTTTCATTCACTGGGGCAGGTAAGGAGTAACCTGTAAAAAGCATATTACCACACCTCACCCCTTGCATCTGGTTTTAATTTTTTATCTGTCCTTGGGTCAAGGTGTGAATTCCATTTCTTCTCACTTGAATGAGATGTTTTTCTGGATGAGCCAGAAAAATTATTAAAATCATAAGGCTTCAATAACTACTTTTGTGTAGAAATGTTGACTACAATGGCTCCACAGGAAATAAAAACGGGTTTTATGTGAGATGCAACACGTTTCTTTTAGCCTAAATGTCCGATTTAATTGAACTAGACATCAGTATTAGGAATACATCTAAAGCTTTGTCTGAGTATTACTTATCTGAACTGATTTTTGTTGCCTGAATTTTTCCTAAAATGTTCTTTGACATGTAGTGAAACCAATGATTCCACTTTCATAAAATAATGTGAAGGTTTAACCATACTTCCTGGTGTAAAGTAATTTTAAAAACAAAACACTATGTTTACTAACCTAGAACACTGACCCTACTTATCCCATTTGAAGGTTAGAAACGTGTTCCAGCTTTAAAGATGTTCAACTGACTTTGAAGGTGAGTGAGTTCTTAATGTCTGTCTTCTGAGGATTATTGATACACGTTTATTTTTCACTGCCCAGATTCTGGGAAGGAGGGCTGGAGGACCTGAAAGCCATCGCCAAGATGCTCCTGAAGCTGGAGTTGCTTTATTCTTGTCTCCATTCCAAATTGTAATGGTGGTTGTAGTGTGCAGTCAAACACAGTAAGGAAGTTAAATATACAAATAGTCTTTTTTAATATAAATTTATTTATTTTTCTTTTATTTAATTTATTTAACTTTACAATATTGTATTGGTTTTGCCATACATCAACATGAGTCCACCACAGTATACACGTGTTCTCCATCCCGAACCCCCTCCCTCCTCCCTCCCCGTTAAAAACACACAGGTATAGTGGCATCTGATAATTGTGCAAATGCAACTGTGTGAGCAAATGTGATTTTACTCTGTGGTCATCATTCTCATTCTGAAGGCTTCCGGATATCATCACAGACCTGGTTGGAACCCTCCAGGCTCGAACTTAAAGGGTCACCTTATCAGTAACATTTAGTGCCTTGCAGGCCTTTTCTTATTTGTTTGAATAGTAGGGATGTAACTGACCGTGGGGCTCTGGCAGCTCACCACTCAAAAGCCAATAGAGCTAAGGTTGGTGGAAAGGAAAGTTTGCTTTATTTCAGAGACTGGCCACCAGAGGATGGGGCAGCCTCCTGTCCAAAGGCCAAAGTCCCCCACCCAGCCCCCAACTGAGAACCACTGGGGAAGAGCTTTTACAGACAGAGGGAAGGGGCTCCACGTGGAAACAGCAGTCAGGTCTGACAGTCAGCTTGAAATGAGTTGTGTGCTGGTCTGATCTTGATACCGTCTGTGCTTAGTCGCTCAGTCCTGTCCAGCTCTGTGGCTCTATGGACTGTAGCCCACTAGGCTCCTCTGTCCATGGGATTTCTCAGGTAAGAAGCCTGGAGTGGGTGGCCATCCTCTTCTCCAGGGGATCTTCCTGACCCAGGGATCGAACCTGGGTCTCCTGTGTTGCCGGCAGATTGCATCGTTGGTCTTTAGTTCCAGGGTTGGCTTGCTCCCGTTTCTTTGAGGCCAGCTCTTGGAATTGTGGCAGCTTATATCATGGGTGCAGTCTGCTCATCATGCTTACTTCTTCCGCCTGCTGGGGATTTCGGCATCTACAAGACAGCTCTCAGGATATGGCTCAGAATATTACTGTAGCCCTTGAGAATAAATTAAATGTCCTTGAGTTTACTTAATGACTGAAAAACAGTCCCCTCTGATGGTGTTCCTATGTTTTTGCATTTTCTTCCTTCTCTGATTAAATTTACTCTTTGGCTAAAGTTTTTCTACAGAAGAAAGGCAAGCTGAAGACATTAGGGTCGAGAACCATGGAGTCCTGCTCTGTTTCAGGAGTTCTGTTACTTCTGACGCTTGCTGCTGTTTCCTTTATTCAGCAGTTATTTAGCCTACACTCCATTTAGGTGCCACCTAAAACTCTTACCTGTGATCCTCCAGGAAGTAGTTTGCTGGGCCTAAGTCAGCTCACTTCTAGATCAGAGCTGGTCAATAGAAATTTTGTGTGGTGATAGGATGGTTCTGTGTCTGCTTTGTCGCCTACAGCAGCCTCTAGACCCCTGTGGATATTGAGTGCTACTGGGACTGAGGAACTGAACTTTTCATTTTATTTAAATGTAAACAGAGTAAATTTACCTGTCAGTCACCATGAGGCACACCTCGTGGCTCCCATACTGGACTTAGTCCTCAGTGTTTCTACAGGGTTAACAGAACCCACACGGTATTTGGATAAGAATGGCTGTGTTTTCTCCCCTTCAGCTCTCTCTCTCTCTTTTTTTTTAA
Source organism: Bos indicus (assembly GCF_029378745.1). Lineage (NCBI taxonomy): Eukaryota > Metazoa > Chordata > Mammalia > Artiodactyla > Bovidae > Bos > Bos indicus. The sequence continues at coordinate 43,408,957 of NC_091786.1, forward strand.
TCTTTGGCCATGCTGTACAGCATGTGAGATCTTAGTTCTCCAAGCAGGGATCGAACCCATACTCCCTGCATTGGCAGTGTGCAGTCTTAACCAATAGACCACCAGGGAAGCCCCTCTCTTCCAACTCTTGAGCTCTGGGGGGTTTGGGCCATGTCTGTCTCCTTTTACACTCCTCTGTACCACTCATCCTTACGCTAACTCTGGACCATCACTTGCCACTTTGTTAGTGGGCATCTGAGTCTCCAGGTTGCTCACTACCACTGTTGCCGATGGCTTTTTGACCCTTGGGGTGACCTTGGAGAACTTGGTCTCTGAACACCAGCTGCCATTGTTTCGTATTTATTGCCACCTCTTGTCTTCCTAAAGCTGTGGGTTTTCTCTGGCCCACTTGGAGAGCTCTTTAAATGTTTATAAATTTCTGCCATTTCACCCACCATGTCTCTAAAAACAAGTGGAAAACCAGTTAGATGAGTTATGTGCTGCGGGTCTGCATGCTAAATTGCTTCATTTGTGTCCGACTCTTTGTGACCCCATGGGCTCTAGCCCACCAGGCTCCTCTGACCATGGAATTCTCCAGGCAGGAATACTGGAGTGGGTTGCCATTTTTTCCTCCAGGGGATCTTCCCAACCCAGGGATCAAACCCGCATCTCCTGCATTGGCAGGTGGATTCTTTACCGCTGAGCCACTTGGGAAGCCCAAAATATATATCTATATATTACAAAATTGTTGAAAAGAGCCATAGGGTGCTGTCTGGAGTCAACTGCCCTCCACTCTGGCTCCTGAACACTGGACCTTACTCTTTCACTTACACCTACTTGTCACACGAGGATGTAGCTGTCGTCATCCAAGCTGGAGTTGGGTCTGGGTGGGAAGCCTGTCTTGACACCAGATTTAAAAACTCTTTCTTCACTTCCCCTTTTCCTGTCTTTTGCTAGTAGAGTAATGGCTGTTTGTAGAAATAGGACAGAACATGTGGTTTAGTGAGGAGGAAATCGCTAGATTCTATGGTCTTGTGAGCCCTAATTTGGAGAAAGAAATGGCAACCCACTCCAGTATTCTTGCCTGGAGAGTCCCACGGACAGAGGAGCCTGGCGGGCCACAGTCCACAAAGTCGCAGAGACGGACACGACGGAGCACACAAGTGGCGATGCTGGTGAGCCTGAAGTGACTGTCTAGATGAACTTGAGCTGTCACGTCACAGCTTTTCAGGAGAAACTCTGTCGTTGATGTCTAAGTGCTGACCTCTTTTGCTAGGCAACAAGAGAAAATCAACAACAACCAGATGGTGATAAAACATCTTTCCTACTCTGTGTCGAGTTCCCTGCTGGCTGGGTGCCTGAGAGGACAGTCCTTCCTTTCCAGCATAGTCCCCACTTCCCAAGGCTGCACAGGATTTTGGTAGGAAAAGCTAGTGGGAAGCCTGGTTGCACACACCCTCACGTTATACTTGGGATCACTTGCCTTAGAAACCCAGTTGCCTCTAGTCTACGCTGTCAGATTTTCCCTTCAGGGTGGCTTTGGTCCTCTCTGGCTGCCTTTGGAAACTAAGCCTCCCAGAGCTGCAATCAATCTGTTTGGATAGTCTGAATCTTAAGTGTGGACAAAGTTCAAGAGCTTTACCACAGGACTTGTGAGCCCCATATAAATCACTGCATCTTGAAGGGGCTTAAATATTCCTGAATTGGTTACAGAGATCTGACAGTTTAATGTTTCCATAGACCTCTGACCACAGTTGGATTTAACTCTACACAACAGGATGACAGACTGCATCAGGTGCCAAAGTACTGAAGCTTCAGCATCAGTCCTTCCAATGAATATTCAGGACTGATTTCCTTTAGGATGGACTGGTTGGATCTCCTTACAGTTCACAGGACTCTCAAGAGTCTTCTCCAACACTACAATTCAAAAGCATCCGTTCTTCAGTGCTCAGCCTTCTTTATGGTCCAACTCTCACATCTGTGCATGACTACTGGAAAAACCATAGCTTTGACTAGACAGAACTTAGTCAGCAAAGTAATGTCTCTGCTTTATAATATGCTGTCTAGGTTGGTCATAACTTTTCTTCTAAGGAGCATCTTTTAATTTTGTGGCTGCAGTCACAATCTGCAGTGATTTGGAGCCCAAGAAAATAAAATCTGCCATTGTTTCCATTTTTCCCCATCTATTTGCCATGAGCCGAGATAGTCCACCCTATAAAATTTTACACTAGATTGCAAGGTATACCCAAAACTTTAAAGCCAACCAGAAAAGCCACATGTGTCACTGTCAAAACATAAATATTTTATTAAGAAAGAGAAGCCTGGACGTGGACCCTGTGGCTGCACACGCAGTGTACGTGCCCTCTTCTTGTGAAAAGCAGTCGCGTGAGAGCAGGTACATCTGAACGATGGTCTTACCCACCTTGACTTTATTCTTACAGAAGCTCATTGAGATACTCAGGGATCAGGAGACCGGGACCCAGAGAGGTCAAGTGACTTGCTTGGTTAAATTATGTTAAAAATAAATTTTCCTAACAGAAAAGGTACAAAAATCAATCCAGAGAAAGAAGGCAACTTTGTCTTTTGGGACTCATTAACTTTTTATCCTGAACATAAAACTCCTAATTGGGTTTTCTTTGTCATATTGGTGCTTAATGAGTTCCTTTCTTTGCTTATAAAACTCCCTTCAGAAAAGTTCTGATAATTAGCTTGGAAGTCTGTTTTGTTTTAACAACAAAGTATTTTTTTCTTCATTTTTCTTGGGAATTTAAAGTAAAGTAACAGTTCTTGCCTGGAGAATCCCAGGGACGGGGGAGCCTGGTGGGCTGCCGTCTATGGGGTCGCACAGAGTCGGACGCGACTGAAGCGACTGAGCAGCAGCAGCAGCAGCAGGAAACGTCAGGTCCTGCGTACAGCACAGGGGACTGTACTCAGCATCCTGCGATACATCGTAACGGAAACGAACGTGAAAGCGGATGTATAACGGAGTCACTTTGCTGTCCACCAGAAATTAACACAACGTTGTCAATCAGTTACATTTCAGTCAAATTTATAAAAAGAAATATACTTTCAAAAAATATAAATTAAAAAAAAAAATAAAGGCAACACAACAACAAAAGAGACCCTGATTCTGTGACGTCACAACTCAAATTGTTACATGAAAAACAGCTCCCTGACAGTCCCCGGCCCCGAGATTTCAGAATGTAATTGCCGCATTTGTTCTGCCACTCGTTTTTAATTTGGGGGAAACATTGGTCTGACAGTGACTGCACGAGGCAGGTTCATGCTAGGTTCCTTTGAACCGCCTTTGTCTCTGGAGGGTCCTTGTGAACACAGAGGAGGAGGAGCCTGTGACGGGGCGGCGCTCTGGCCCGTCCCGTCCAGCTTTCCCACCGTCTAGCTTTCCCACCAGGCGGCTGGGAGCGCGGGGCTGCCTTTCTCCTGCTCTTCTGCAGACATGCCGGTTGCTGGCCAGCTGTGTGACTTGTCTTCTGGGCCTGAGGCGTGTGCCGTGGGGTGGAGAAGAGGGGGAGTGGACAGTGTCCCTAAAACAGGCGGAAGGGCTCCTCTTCGTCCTCCCACCAGCTCCTCCCCGCTCAGCCGGGTCCCCTTAAAGGCATACTGAGTCTTGGAACGTTGCACCAGAAGTAATGCATGTAGCAGACACAGGTAGTCTTCCTTGCTAAAGAAAGAGAGCAGTGAAGGAACGACATTCCATCAGTTTATGACAAAGTCCCTGTGGGTGCCTGGGCTCCTGTGGTGTGTATCAAAATCACAGAAAATACGGATGGGAGAAGGGCCTGCCGGGTACTTACAAAGAGCCTCGGAACAAAGGCCAGCTTCACCTCTGACTGGTGATGGGACCCTAGAAAAATCCCTCCAAGTCCCCATGTTTTACACTGTCAGATAAAGGAAAATACGCTGCATCTGAAGGGCTCCCAGGACTTGTATGTGGAAATCCTTTAAAAGCAGAAGTCCTTTAAAGACTATAAAACACTGTAGAAAAATATTAAGCTAATTACAGTCATATTTGGTGTGTCTCATCCGGAGAACAAAGAGATATTGAGTGTGCAAAAGCCCTTATTTTAAAATCATCTTTTAATTTGAAGGAACGTAAATTTAATATGATAGATTCTTCCAGGGAGTAAATTAGATCTTGAGAATTAATTGGGCGTTTTGGAAGCTACATAAATTTGAACAGTAATTTTCCAGATGAGATTCTGGTGTCCTCCTCAACTGGATGCATCTTTTGAATTGGTCAGCTTCAGACAGAGTAATAATTTATGGATGAGAAAATCTGGTGCAATAATTCAAACTCTTAGAGTCAATTAGTCAGCAAAATGAGTGCGGGGCTCTTGAGGTGTTGAGGACTGTATTAGGTAGTAACCAGGCATGAAAGAATAGTGTTTATATCTAGGGAAAAAGACATTCTTTCAGGAAAAGTCTTAATCATTTAAAAAGAAAGAGGAGGAAAAGCCAACTAAGTCATTGTTGAAGATATAGGGATATAGAGCAAAAATCAAAGCAAGCTGAGGCTTGTTAAAAAAAAAAAACTTTTGAGATATGTAAGTCAAAATTACAGTGAGTATTACCACACACTGGTCGGAATGGCCATCTTCAAAATGTCTACAAACAATAAATGCTGGAGAGGAGGTGAAAAAAGGGAACCCTCTTGCACTATCGGTGGGAATGTACATTGATACAGCTACTGTGGAGAACAGTATGGAGGTTCCTTAAAAAACTAGGAATAAAACTACCATATGACCCAGCAATCCCACTCCTGCACATATATCCAGAGAAAACCATAATTCAAAAAAATACCTACATCCAGTAATCACAGCAGCATTATTGAGAACAGCCTGGACTTGGAAACCACCTAGATGTCCATCGACAGATGAACAGGTTAAGAAGATCCTGTGCATGTATATAACAGAATACTGCTGCTGCTAAGTCACTTCAGTCGTGTCCGACTCTGTGTGACCCCATAGAGGGCAGCCCACCAGGCTCCCCCTTCCCTCAGCCATAAAAAGAACACAATAATATCACTTGCAGCAACATGGACGGACCCAGAGGTTATCATACTAAGCAAAGTGAATCAGAGAAAGACAAATCTCAGATATATCACTTATAAGTGAAATCTAAAAAAATAATTCAAATGAACTTACAAAATAGAAACAGACTCACAGACATAGAGAACAAACTTATGATTACCAAAGGGAAAAGGTTGGAGGGAGGGATAAATTAGGAGGCTGAGATTAACATATATACACTACTATATATAAAATAGGTAATCAAGCAGGACCTACTGTATAGCACAGGGAGCTGTACTCAATATTCTGTACTAATTTGTTGGGAAAAGAATCTGAAAAAGAATGGATATATACACACATACATATATATATCTATATCTGAATCACTTTGCTGTACACCTGAAACTAACACAACATTGTAAATCAACTATATTCTAATATAAAATGAAAATTAAATTAAAAAAATCTTTTGAGGAGTGGTTTTTCAAAAAGATTGTAGTCTTTCATCTGAACTAGTTCCACAAAGCAAGTTTGCTTGCAAATGAAAACTCTCTATACTTTATTTTTTTTACATCTATTTATCCATTTTCTAAATATAAAATTATTGAAATATCTAAGTCCAGACCACATCAACTGTGGATTCCATGGTGAAAATTTTTACTTTTTCTCCTCCTTTCATTAAAAGAGGGTGTGTATTGGGTAAATTTTATGCTACACCACATCCTTCCATAATGAAACCTGAGGGTAATGTACATATTGCAAGGAGTGGGAAAGAAAAATACAGCACTCCCTGGTTCAAGCTATTTCCTAAAAGCCAGTTACTCACTCTCAGCACCAGCAGGTGTGTGTGAGTGTAAGTGTGTGTAGTGCAGAGGTAGCTTTGGCCTGAAACTCACACTTTCTTAGGAACTACCGCTGGCAGCCAGGTGGTCTGTCCGTCTGTCCCCCTAGGCTTGGGTGGTGTCTGCTGCCCAGAGTATGGAGCAGTGAGTGTTAGGACAGTAGTCAAGGCGGCAGGTCCCATGGCTCATGATGGTCAATCAGTGTCCTGTGTCCAGTGGCAGCTGAGGCCAAGAGCAAAGCCTCACCCTTCTTATGTTCATCCGCTTTATAGGACGCACAGTGACATCAGCATTGGCATTTATGAGACTTACGGAATTTTGCCGTATTCTAACTGTGTATTCCAAGTGGTGTTTGGGAGTTCTAAAGTAACCATACCTGGACTTCTGACCTCTAGAAGCTGAGTGAATGTTCGGATAATTTGTTATGCAGCATTGATAATTAATACACGGATTAAGGGACATCTCAGACTACCTCATTGTTTGGTTTTAATACTGATAAGATTCAGAATGAATTCTTGACTATTATTTAGATTACTTTTATCAATTATCCCAATTACACACATTTGTGCTAACATTCCTTGACCCTCTTTTCAGGACCCAAATCAGGTATAACTTGAAGAATATAGTTTTTATTTGACCATGTCTGGGTATGCTCCATAGAGGATGGCTAAGGCAGTATGATAAATGCATCCTTGAAAAACGTTCATTATTTTTCTATCACTTTTGGACAGATAATGTATATTTGTTTTATAAATAACCAACCACAATTCTTTAGGCCCTCGCCATTTGCTTCTGCATATTATATCTTTGATTTCCTCCAACCAAGCACTGTTTTCCCACTGGTTGTTCAGCTGTCAAGTCGTGTCTGACTCTTTGCAACCCCAAGGACTGCAGCACACCAGGCTTTCTTGTCCCCTACCAGCTCTTGGAGTCTGCCCAACTTCGTGTCCATTGAGTTGGTGATGCCGTCCAACCATCTCATCCTCTGTCACCCCCTTCTCCTCCTGCCTTCAATGTTTCACAGCATCAGGGGCTTTTCCAATGAGTCGGCTGTTTGCATCAGGTGGCCAAAGTATTGGAGTTTCAGCTTCAGTAAGTTATCCCACTTGCTTTGACATAAAAAAGGAGGTCCAGAGACTTAAGACTTAAACTCACACAGCTACGTGTTAAGATCTTAACCCATATGATGATTGGTTCTCAAGCATATTAAACTATTTGTTGCCCAAGGACATGGTGATTTGGTGGCTTCATAAAGCCTATCTTAAAACATTCAAAGACAGAGTATTTAATGGAGTATAAGACGGAGAGAATTCTTGAGACACGGCCTAGTGAATTTCCATGTGTAACTGATTCAATGGTCCCTTCTTCAATTAGAAGCTGACAGTAGTTCTCAGTTTTAATACTTTAAGCATCACATATACTGTTAGAGTTCAAGCAAATAAGCATTAAGGCTGGATCCGGGTGGAATCATGCTAACTCTTTGTCTAACTAAAGTCCTCAGTTCTTCTGAGAGTAATTTAAGACATCTATTGGCGATTTCCTTCAGTGAGGCTGCTTTAATGGTAAAATGCTTGGTGTTCTGAACTTTTTTCCTGGATATGGGCAATGTTTTCCCTCCTTTTGCACTCCCCCTTGCTGTGATGAGTGAGATCTTCCCTGTGAAGAAGTTCTGGTTCCTGAAAACACACAGCTGTGGCCTCATCTCATCTGTGGACATGTGCAATAAAACATCATGTGTCCAATCACTGGTAAAGGCCTTTCTTGAGAAAATATAGAAGTTGTGTTAAACACAGCATAGACCAATAACCATATTACACACACAGTCTTATGTATTCCAGAATCTTGTATTTTCAGAATTTGTAAAATTTCTGTTTGCCATGCAAATAATCATATCACATATTGTGACATGAAACTGCTGCTTTTTAAGAATTTCAAATGAAGTTTGAAATGTCTAATATCTGAATTATTCTTTCCTTGGGAAGAGTCTATATTTTTCCTTTTAGACTGTAAGGAAAGTCTGAGGCTGGTATATCTGGTAGATGCTATGGAGGACATATTTATACTATTCTGATCTTTACTTTCCCTCCTTCAAGTATAATGCACACTTTAGATGCTCTGTTTGCAAGCTTGTTTATTACCTGTGTGTGGTATAAGCTACTGTTAAAATTTGTCTGGCATTTAGAGACACAGCCTTACTGCCCGGTGCCTTTTTTAAAGGTGCGTCACTAGAATGCTGCATTGTCAATTCCACATGCAAGTCCAGCCTGCGGTTCATCATGGATCCCCTCAATTTCAGGGTCGGCACAGATGGTGTGATTGAGTGCCAGGAAGTTGAGAATTGTGGGTACAGAGCCCTAATATGAGTCACAAGATCTTCATATTCAAACACAACTGGAACACTGGGATGAACTCACATAGCCAGAGAGCTTGAAACTATAGTCTCTCCCATTCTTTGATATTTTGTAAAGCTAAAAGTTTCTTTCTTACAAAATAAAGTTTCTATTCTTATTTTCTCCTGCAGACAATCACTTTGAACTATCTGTTATTAGAGTGACTGCACACTGATGGCTCGTTGGGACAGATAAGGGTTCTAAGTGATAAAAGCACTTTGTACAGTTTGCGTGAGGGGCTAAAGAAAATCTAAGGAAGCATGTTGTCAATGTTTATATTTTGGTATAAAGTTTTAAAAGGATTTTAGTATTTTAAGAATTATATCAGAAACATCAATATGAATTTTTCACCTTTAATATATTTTCTAGTTGTATTATTAACTGGGATCACAAGAGGTGTCCCTTTTTTAAAAAAACTACCAAATCATGTCAAACAATTTATCTGGATTCAGATCTTGGTCTCTGATACTGTCATTTAACAAAAAGGAACCAGAGCTTCTTTGATAGGAATTCAGGATGACCCAGGACCTTCTTGTTTCCAAAGAGAAATATTATTTTTTTAAATGGGGAGGATATTGTTAAAATGACAGAGACATCTGGTTAAAATGGACCCTACAGATGAGGATGTTCCATTTTGAGCATCAGATAGAAAAAAAAAAATTCCTCAAAGCTCTGAGTCTTTAATATAACTCAAAATGGGCAGATGATATAAAGCATTTTAAAGGGAGGGCGGCCATAAATTTCCAATAATTTATCAAGAAAAGGTTTATGTTAAGTGATGTGAACTCTGTGATTCTACATTCAAGTTTTGCTGAGCATTCGAAGTTAAACCTCTTTGCAAAACCGCACAGCTGCCCATTGCACCCCATTATTAAAGCGATATTGCCTCCCATAAAAGATCGTCCAGGGGAGAGGCAGGGAAACCCAGCACCCACGTCCCTTCCATGCCAGTAGGTCACACGCAGAGTTAGCCTCCCTGCAAGCTGGAGGTCTCCCGATCCCAAGTGGTCATATGACAGCTTCAGCAGAAAGTGGGAGTCCTTCTTCAGTCTTCCTGGGACCATTTAGTGCCATGCTTGCTTTGGGCAGCCAAGAGCCCCTGGGTATCTGCTCACTTCACTAGGAAACCCCTTGAGTCTCAGGATGGGGCCGATCCCTCCAGTTACGTGGGATGAATTCCTGAAGGAAATCAGGGGCTGTGAGAAGTGAGGACAGGTGTAAAGGGCGGTTGGTAGGCAGCTGTGGTCCGTGCCCGTGTAAAGTGCTGTAGCTACAAGGTGGTGGTTCAAAAGGCTCCGGAAGTCAAAGTAAGTCACATTAAGCGGGGAAAGAGGTTGAAAGATAAAGTTGTAAATATTATCATTGAAGTGAAGTTGCTCAGTCATGTATGACTCTTTGTGACCCCATGGACTGTAGCCTACCAAGTTCTTCCATCCATGGGATTTTCCAGGCAAGAATACTGGAGTGGGTTGCCATTTCAGGCACAGTAATAATTATGTAAGATAATAATCTAAGAACATCCAGGGGGTGTGATTTTGCTAGCTACTAAGTCTTTTCATTCATGTCTGACTCTTTGCGACCCCATGGACTGTAGCCCACCAGGCTCCTCTGTCCAGGGGATTCTCCAGGCAAGAAATACTGGAGTGGGTTGCCATGCCCTCTTCCAGGGGATTTTCCCAATCCAGGGATTGAACCGAATCTCTTTTGTCTCCTGCATTGGCAAGCAGGTTCTTTACCACTAGCGCCGCCTAGGAAGCCCTCCAGGGGGTATCAGTTCAGTTCAGTGGCTCAGTCATTTCTGACTCTTTGCAACCCCATGAATCACAGCAGGCCAGGCCTCCCTGTCCATCACCAACTCCCGGAGTTCACCCAAACTCACGTCCATCGAGTCAGTGATGCCATCCAGCCATCTCATCCTCTGTCGTCCCCTTTTCCTCCTGCCCCCAATCCCTCCCAGCATCAGAGTCTTTTCCAATGAGTCAGCTCTTCGCATGAGGTGGCCAAAGTACTGGAGTTTCAGCTTTAGCATCAGTACTTCCAAAGAACACCCAGGACTGATCTCCTTTAGAATGGACTGGTTGGATCTCCTTGCAGTCCAAGGGACTCTCAAGAGTCTTCTCCAACACCACAATTCAAAAGCATCAATTCTTTGGTGCTCAGCTTTCTTCACAGTCCAACTCTCACATCCATACATGACCACTGGAAAAACCATAGCCTTGAGGGGGTATATGATGCATTATTTGGAGGGAAAAAAACATATAGGCTTGGAAAAACCAGTTATAAGGGTGCTAGCCCTCATGCAGGCTTCTCAGGTGGCTTGGTGGTAAAAAATCTGCTGGCCAATGCAGAAGATGCAAGTTTGATTCCTGGGTCAGGAAGATCCCTTGGAGGAGGGAATGGCAATCCACTCCAGTATTCTTGCTTGGAAAAATCCCATGGTCAGAGGAGCCTGGAGGGCTAAGTCCGTGGGGCTGGACACAACTGATGGAGCACACGTGTGCAACCATCATTTGTCAGTTCTACTCAGATTATCCCGGAAAGTGTTCTGGGTCCCACTTACAGCTCTCTGATTCATAGCTGAAAATTTTAACTATACCCTAGTCTTAAAATTTCTACTAATTAGAGTTGGTTGAAATTGATATTGTTGTTTCTACTCTCCATGGATATTAAATAACTTAACAATCCCAGTAAAAGTATGAAGGTAGGTATATGATGCACAAATGAGCCCAGTGTAATTTGATTTAATTACAATTATGTTAATAATATTTGTGAACATTTTATAATCTAAGTTGATTTTTTCTGCTTCGTAAGGTGTTTGTTGTCCTTAGGTGTTTGAATTGCTTAGGAAATTATGATTAATATTTATTCTATTTTTAAAAATTCAATCAAGTAAATATGATATTGTTTACAAATGTTTAGGGAACACAAAACTGTCAACTTTGTAAATTAATCAGAGATAAAGTAAAAATGCAGGAGATGTGGATTTGATCCCTGAGTTTGGAAGATCCCCTGAAGAAGGAAATGGCAACCAACTCCAGTATTCTTGCCTGGGAAATCTGATGGACAGAGGAGCCTGGCGGTCTATAGTCCAGGGGGTCACAAAGTGTCAGACATGACTGAGGGGCTGAACACAAGCACACAAAGTAAAAATGAGTCTTTTTTAATTTAAATTTTCAAATTACTAGATTTACGAGTAAATGGTAACATTTGTAATTTGAGTTTTGGGGATTTAATAAAAAGTTGTATTTATGGTATTAAGAGAAATTAAACTTAGTGATTATAAAGATTATTTTTCTTATACAAAGTTCCCCTCCAAAGGGTACCTAGGACCAGCTTTGGTGTGCCCTGGACGAGGATTGATTAGGGAAGGCACAAGATGTGTGCCTTCCCCAGCGGGTACATGTAATACCATCCATGGAAGTCAGGACTTTGGATTTATCACCTGAAGTGATGAGGATGCTGGCTGTGATTCTCTGGTGGTGTAAATTATGGAAACCAAAGGACAGGAGAAAGCCCCTGAGTAAGATAAATATAAAAAAAAAATCGCTTCTTCCCTCTTTATTATGTATGTGGTGATAAGGTCAAAAGGAAGGAATTGGAAGGAAGCTGAAGACTACTTTGCAAAATGGAGCTGCTGATATCGTTAATGTCTTCTTTTATTCGTCTTTGTGCCGGGGTTGCATTTGAGTTCACAGTGCTGATAGACTGTGTGCGGCTGAGAAATGAACCATGTGTCTGTGAATTATCTGACCTCTCCTTTCTCTAAGTGGCCCCTGAATCATTAAGGGCTCCAGGCTTGATCGATTAGCCCAGGAGGCTACAGTGGTGGGTCTTGATACCAGTTCTTGCTGCCTGCTTCTATGCTAATAAACATTTATGTTCAAAGCAGGTTATGGGTTTTCCTTGTGGCATTTAAAGCTTACTGAGAGCAGATGCTGTTAGTGAAGAGATTAGCTAGAATCCCACAAGTCTATCAAATACCTTCTTTCTAAGAGCAGAGTAAATGGCAAATATGATGGTGATATGAAGAATTGATGCTTTTGAACTGTGGTGTTGGAGAAGACTCTTGGGAGTCCCTTGGACTGCAAGGAGATCCAATTAGTCCATCCTAAAGGAAATCAGTCCTGAATATTCATTGGAAGGACTCCGATACTTTGGCCACCTAATGCAAAGAGCTGACTCACTGGAAAAGACTCTGACCTTGGGAAAGATTAAAGGGGAAAGGAGAAGTGGGTGACAGAGGGTGAGATGGTTGGATAACATCATCCACTCAATGGACATGAATTTGATCAAACTGCGGGAGATAGTGGAAAACAGGGAAGCCCAGCGTTCTGCAGTCCATGGGGTTGCAAAGAGTCGGAGAAGACTTGGTGACTGAACAAGAATAACAGAATGATGGGCAGACGTTCGAAGTATCTGCTCAATAAATGATGACCCTCTTAGCAATTCATGTGAATTTAGAATGCACCAAAGGCCTTGGAGTGGAGTTAATGCTTCCAAGCTCACCCTGCTCACCACATGGCAGCCCATAGACCGAGAGACCAGGTGTGGAGGCAAGAGATGCAGCTGCTGGGAAAGCCAGCAGCCTGAGAAGCTGGCGGACTAGTGACTCCTGAGAGCAGTGCAGGGCAGCCGAGCACTTCTAAATGAGATGCTGTACATTCAGACACATATGTTAAAAGGTCACTGTATACACTGAACCACAGATTGGACAGAAGTGTGACTACAGAAAAGATTAAAGGCTATCGCAACAAGTCTAGGCCAAATCCACTACGATTTATTAGAACTAATGAGTACAGCAAAGTTATGGAAGATCATTATACAAAAATTAAGTGTATTTCCACTAGCAATGAACAATTAAAAAACTGAAATTAAGAAAACAGCTCCATTAACAGCATCAAAAGATACTTACGGGTATATTTAACTAAAAAAGTTTAAACTATCTTAAGAACTATAAGATATTGTTAAAAAAATTTTTAAAGGCCTAAATAAATGAAAGATATCACATAACTACATATTGGGAGACAGTATAATTAAGATGGCAGTACCTCTCAAATTAATTTATAGGTTTAGTTCTTGTTAAAATCTGAGCTAGTTTCTTTGCATCAGTTGAAGCTGATACTAAAATTTGCATAGAAATTCAAGGAACACAGAAGAGCCAGAGCAACTTTCTTTTTTTAAAGAACAAATTTGGAAGATTCATATTTTCTGATTTCAAAACTTAATACAAAATTATAATAATTAAGATGGTGTGGAACTGGCATCAGAATGGACATATAAATTAATAGAATAGTATGAAAGCCCAGAAATAAACCATCCCTTTTATGATCTCTTGATTTTTGACAAGGATGCCAAGACAATTCATTGGGACAAAAATAGTCTTTTCAACGAATGGTGTCAATGTTACTTGATATTCACATGCAAATAAATGAAGTTGGATGCCTTCCTGGTACCATATACAAAATTGATTCAAAATAAAGTCTAAAAATTCTTATAAGAAAACATAAGCTTTAATCTTTTTGACCTTGGATTAGAGCCAATTTCTTAACACAGCAACAAAAGCACAAGCCAAGGAAAGACAGTTAAACTGGACTTTATAAAATTTAAAACTTTGTACCTAAAAAGTTCTCATTGAGAAAAGGAAAAGACAGATGTGAAAGTGTTGGAAATCACGTGTCTGAGCGGTCAGTTCAGTTCAGTTCTGTTGTTGTCATGTCCAACTCATCGCAGCCCCATGGACTGCAGCATGCCAGGCCTCCCTGTCCATCAACAACTCCCAGAGCTTACTCAGACTCATGTCCATCAAGTCCGTGATGCCATCCAACCATCCCATCCTCGTCGTCCCCTTCTCCTCCTACCTTCAATCTTTCCCAGCATCAGGGTCTTTTCCAATGAGTCAGCTCTTTGCATCAGGTGGCCAAAGTATTGGAGTTTTAGCATCAGTCCTTCCAAGGAATATTCAGGACTGATTTCCTTTAGGATGGACTGGTTAGATCTTGCAGTCCAAGGGACTCTCAAGAGTTTCTTCCCCAACACCATAGTTCAAAAGCATCAATTCTTCGGGGCTCAGCTTTCTTTACAGTTCAACTCTCACATCCATACATGACTGCTGGAAAAACCATAGCTTTGACTAGATGGGCCTTTGTTGGCAAAGTAATGTCTCCACTTTTTAATATGCTGTTGGTCATTGCTTTTCTTCCAAGGAGCAAGCATCTGTTAAAATTTCATGGCTGCAGTCACCATCTGCAGTGATTTTGGAGCCCCCAAGATAAAGTCTCTCACTGTTCCCATTTTTTCCCCATTTACTTGCCATGAAGTGATGGGACTGGATGCCTTGATACTAGTTTTCTGAATGTTGACTTTTAAGCCAGGTTTTTCACTCTCCTTTTTCACTTTCATTAAGAGGCTGTTCACTTTCTGCCATAAGGATGGTGTTATCTGCATATCTGAGGTTATTGATATTCCTCCTGGCAATCTTGATTCCAGCTTGTGCTTCATCCAGCCTGGCATTTCACATGATGTACTGTACATAAAAGTTAAATAAGCAGGGTAACAATATACAGCCTTGACATACTTCTTCCCCAATTTGGAACCAGTCTGTTGTTCCATGTCCAGTTCTGTTGTATCTTGACCTGCATACAGATTTCTCAGGAGACAGGTAAGGTGATCTGGTATTCCCATCTCTTGAAGGATTTTCCACAGTTTGTTGTGAGCCATACAGTCAAAGGCTTTGACGTAGTCAATAAAGCAGATGTTTTTCTGGAATTCTCTTGCTTTTTCAATGATCCAGCAGATGTTGGCAATTTGATTTCTGGTTCCTGTGCTTTTTATAAAACCAGCTTGAACATCTGGAAGTTCACAGCTCACATCCTGTTGAAGCCAGGCTTGGAGATTTTGAGCATTACTTTGCTAGCATGTGAGATGAGTGCAATTGTGCGGTAGTTTGAATATTCTTTGGCATTGCCTTTCTTTGGGATTGGAATGAAAATTGACCTTTTCCAGTCTAGCATTTTGCTAGAATTTGGGTTTTGAATTATATCAGGTATAAGGGTGACAAAGAATATGTGTTTTAGAAGCTCTCCTTGGCATCGCTGTTGACTTGGCATTGGTGTGTATTCCAGGAGACTAAACAGGCCCGAGGTTGCCCAAAATTATGATTAAAAAATAAATAAATAAGTCTAGATTTTTTAATGGGAGATTCCTAACTATAAAATTGCAAGATAATTCAAATTAAAATCAGAAACGTGCATTTTTGGGGGGTCAGTGCTTTTCCCAACGTTTTCTGGGAGGATGCAGCACACGCCTGCCTCCCTGCAGGCACCGGACCCATGGTTCTGAGCATCCTTACTGCTTTTGTGGGAGTGAGGTGCGGTGTTCCCTCCCCTCATCCTGCCCCCTGGAAACCTATGTGCTCCCTGCCTCCGTGCCATGGATCACTTCCCTGCAGAAACAGTTGTCTTTTTCTGAGCGCTCACTCCCCATTCTCCCGCTGCAGAGTCTGTTGCTCATGGCCTTGTTGTGTTTAACCTCCTCTCTGTGTTCACTCACCCTGAGACTTCTGATTTTTTTTCTTCCAAACTCTGCTACTTCTCGCCCTGCCCCTGCCTCAGTCTGTCTCCTCTCTCACTTCTCCCATCCAGTGTCTGCGTTTCTTTTTCATTCCTGCTTCTTCTCAATCCTCCAGGCATCCGAGTTCGCATGCCGACCACCTTGTGATGGGAGGTGGCAGTAGTTCTGAACCTTCATAATTTCTGCTTGGTAAATGAATCACTTACGGTGTATCATGGGATCATCTTTATGGTTTTAGCAATCCATTTTTGTTTTGTAAGGAATAACTACCAGCGCTTCCCAGGTGGCCAATGCAGGAGATGCAGGAGACCCGGCTTTGATTGCTGGGTCGGGAAGATGCCCTGGAGCAGGAAATGGCACCCACTCCAGTGTTCTTGCCCAGAGAATCCCATGGACAGAGGAGCCTGGCGGGCTGCAGTCCAGGGGGTCACAAAGAGTCAGACGAGACGGAAGCGACTCAGCACAGCGCAGCACACACACACACAAGGAATAGCGACCATGGTGACTGAGTACTCTGCAGAACTGAACTCAGGTCCTGTACCTACCATTTTCTAGTTACTTTGCTTGTACATACTTTTATTTAAATCTTCATAATATCAATTTTCCCCACTTGCAAAAATGAGGGTGTTAGTAATAATGGCTTCATAGAGTTCATAGAGTTGGCTAGATAGCATCACCCACTTAATGGACATGAGTTTGAGCAAACTCCAGGAGATAGTGAAAGACAGGGAAGCCTGCTGTGCTGCAGTCCATGGGGTCACAAAGAGTCAGACATGACTTAGCAACTGAGCAAAAACGTAGAGTTATGGTGAGAACTGAGGAAATTTGTCGTTATAAAGGATTGATCAGAGTGTCTTGGAATGGGGTAAAGTTCCAATAAATGATTGCTTTTATTTCCATTATTAAAGATCTTCTTCTTTCCTCCCAATTATTGTAGAGCATCTTCTCTCTCTTTCTTGTTTATTTTTTAAATTTAGAACTGTTTCAGCAGTTTCAAGGCACTAGGCAACCATTTACTGTAAATAAGATTTCCCTTTTATGCATTTTTTTGTTCTTTATGGGAAGGATATTCATAGGATAAATTTTAACTTACATAATATCTGGATTTATTTAATAGCAAGCTCTGCCATAAACACTTTTCCATGTAAAACTGGAAGTAGAGCCCATAGTTCCTGAATTGTAGCCACAGGTACTGATCTGCTGGGACAGAGTGTGATGTAAAAAAGATATAGCAGAGTTCATGTCTTAGAGCTACCACTGTGTGGCTGCTGACCTTGGTCAGGTCCATCTGCACCTGGCTGGGTCCAGGTGGGCATGGGATAAGGTCTATGTCTTTATTCATGTACCCCCCTAGGAAAGGATGTTGGGGTGCTATGACTACAGAGTTTAAACAAACCCACAGTGCTAATATGGGCACCCCTTCTGGAGCACATTTTTACTCTAAGATTTTGTGAAATACACATTATCTGAATAATAATAGTAGGATAATGATATTAGCAGGGTTAAAAACAAAATACGTAACTTGAAAGGAATTGAAGTTAATGCCTCAGTTCCTTGGGACTACTTCCTCAGATAGGCTGGGGAACATGCTAAACTTTTAGATATATTTTGATGGAGGAAATCTGAGAAGCCTCGAACCTCTAGGGCTAAAATTCATTGATTTTACAGCTCCTGTTTTTATTACTATCTGTCTTTGTACATCCTCAATAATGTCTTTCATTTATGATCCTTGATTATCAACAACTGAGTATGATATTACCTGTTATCTCCATTTATAAAATATATCCCTTTAAAATGGTTTAGTGTAAATTATATTTCAAAGTTTAAAAATAAAATAAGCATTATGATATTTTATTATATGCACTTGCATTTCAGGACATTAAACATGTGATATTAAATGGATGTGTCGCTTCATTTGTTAAGATCCACTTTTTTTAGATTTTTAAAAATGTGATTACATATTATTTACTCATAAAAATAATAATCTTGAATATACCATTGTACACTTTTAATGATGAGCTAGTATTCATTTTTCACTAATACTTTAGGGAAAGGCTACTGTCATTATTTTTTATAATTGCAGCTTAAATTGTCAAGTTTTGCTTTAAGCTATTAATAAGCCAAGATAGGTGAGCAATTATAATTTTCTTTTTCAGAGTATTTGTATGTTTGTAGTCAATTCTCAGGAAAACTCATGCAGGTTGAATTTTGGACTCTGACCTTATCATCTTCAGTATTTTAATTACTTCTGGGATCAAAAGAAAATTTCCAGTGGATTCCCATACAGTGAGAAACATTTTCATGTTATTTATAATTTCATACTGAATTGAATCTGTAGGCACATTGGGAAGAGAGTAAACTTCCACAGCAGTGCTCACCCTCTGAATTTGCTTTCTTTTCAAATAGAAAATATCAGGATAATGATGACATTAAGTTTTGCATCAGAAAATAATCTTTCCCAAATTGACAGTGACAGTTAATATAAATGGCCACTGGAAAAAGACTTAAAATTTTTTCTTTATAATCTGGTATATATTTTGTAAAACAATTAAGTCAGGCTGGAAGACTAATCTCTTTGAAAACAGAATCAGTGTCATCTACACAACTTCTTGCATAATTGTTTATTATATTTTAATGATGCTAGCATCATTATCCATCAATTTTCCACTTGAAAGGAAAGCAAGTTTACAGCATGAACACTGCTGTGGAAGTTTAATCTCTTACCAACGTGTGTACTGTTTCAGAATTTTGTGATTGTTTAACAAATTTTGTCGAGTAAGCAATCATAAAATTCTGAAACCATCATTTTATTCAAATATTATGGTTGAAGTACTTTTGCCATCTGATGCAAAAAGCTGACTCATTGGAAAAGACTCCGATACTGGGAAAGATTGAAGGCAGGAGGAGAAAGGGGCGGCGGAGGATGAGATGGTTGGATGGCATCACCGACTCGATGGATAAGAGTTTGAGCAAGCTCTGGGCGATGCTGATGGACAGGGAAGCCTGGCATGCTGCAGTCCCTGGGGTTGCAAAGAGTTGGACACAACTGAGCAACTGAACAATGAACAATTTTGTACTCTCTCTGAAGACCCCACCTGATGCTTGGGTCTTCAAATGCAAAGTACAATTTTGGGTAATTTTAGATATTTCATTTCTATGAAAATGTCTTCTGAAGCATATAGGTTATTGCTACAAATTTTGAATATGAATTTGTTTTATAAATTGCTACCTAGCAGAATATAATATCTGCCAATTAAGAGGTGAAGATAAAATGAGAAAATATATTTGTAATGAAAGAATTTGTAACCTGCTGAGCAAGCATGTAATTATCTTTGCCTTAACTCAACCCTATTTCTCTGTGTGTGGGCATACAGACATAAACTTTAAGTTCTTAAAAGTGTCTCCTATAGCAAATGAAGCAATGGACAAAGAATTAATCTCAAAAATGTACAAGCAACTCCTGCAGCTCACTAAACAGACAATTCTCCAAAGAAGACATACAGATGGCTAACAAACACATGAAAAGATGCTCAACATCACTCATTATCAGAGAAATGCAAATCAAAACCACTATGAGGTACCATTTCACACCAGTCAGGATGGCTGTGATCCAAAAGTCTACAAGCAATAAATGCTGGAGAGGGTGTGGAGAAAAGGGAACCCTCTTACACTGTTGGTGGGAATGCAAACTAGTACAGCCACTATGGAGAACAGTGTGGAGATTCCTTAAAAAACTGGAAATAGAACTGCCTTATGATCCAGCAATCCCACTGCTGGGCATACACACTGAGGAAACCAGAAGGGAAAGAGACACGTGTACCCCAATGTTCATCGCAGCACTGTTTATAATAGCCAGGACATGGAAGCAACCTAGATGTCCATCAGCAGATGAATGGATAAGAAAGCTGTGGTACATATACACAATGGAATATTACTCAGCCATTAAAAAGAATACATTTGAATCAGTTCTAATGAGTTGGATGAAACTGGAGCCTATTACACAGAGTGAAGTAAGCCAGAATGAAAAACACCAATACAGTGTACTAACGCATATATATGGAATTTATAAAGAAGGTAATGATGACCCTGTATGCGAGACAGCAAAAGAGACACTGATGTATAGAACAGTCTTTTGGACTCTGTGGGAGAGGGAGAGGGTGGGATGATTTGGCAGAATGGCATTGAACCATGTAAATTATCATATGTGAAACAAATCGCCAGTCCAGGTTCGATGCATGATACAGGATGCTTGGGGCTGGTGCACTGGGATGACCCAGAGGGATGGGATGGGGAGGGATGTGGGAGGGGGTTCAGGATGGGGAACACATGTGCACCCATGGTGGATTCAAGTCAATGTATGGCAAAACCAATACAATATTGTAAAGTAAAATAAATAAATAAATTAATTAAAAAAAAGTGTTTCCTGTAAAGAACACCAATTTTATTTTCATAAAATGCATTTTTAATTGCTAAATAAATTAAACAATAAACAAAGGACTTTCATGTATGTGGTGCCCACCTTGTCTGGTTAAAAATTACATGTTTTCAAATGAGGATAGTACTTTGTTTTTCTGACCAATGGATTTTTCTAGGTGACCTGGACCATTGAAAGTTAGTTTTTTAATGTTGATATTTGAATGATTTGCCTATTTGTCTGATAAATGTACCAGAGCATTTTAGGGTGAACACACTGGTTTTGAAATTTGCTTATTGTTTTTGTATCTCCAACTGGGGTTTTTGATTATTAAAAATACCAAAAAGTTGATTTCATAAACAGGAATCCCTAGGACAATATGCAAGTGTGTCGAGTTTTTAATACTTACCTGTCGAGCTTTAATACTTACCTTGCTAATGGATAGGTTCTTGAATCAACTGTTCAAATCTGAAACATAGTGGAAGGTAAGATGATTAATTTTTACAAATGAGAAGATATGCAGGCAGGCAGAACGTGATTGGAGATAAAGGTCAGTAGCCATCTGTTCCTCAGTCTTATTTAGATGAGCAGAAGGTGTGGTGTGTCATGCCCAAGCTGTTTTCAAATGCATAATAACAAAAAATGTGAAATCACTTGGAAGGTGAATCTTTTGAAATTTCACCTTGAAACAAATTACTTCCTAAAATAAACAAAATAATATGCTTATTTTCTGCTAAGAATTTTTTCTACAGAATTTGAAAAGTTGAGTAGCTCCCCGACATAGATGAACATGCCCTAGACTTTGTCTTGTTTAACAAATTATAATAAACCACAAATATTAGAGGCTAGTGGTTTGAACTCTGTACAGTAAATACTACACAGATTTGCCAATGATTGGCCTGTTTCTCACATAGCAAGTCTGCCCATCTGTTCTTTAAATGGGTTGATAATTTCATTATTATTATTATCATCAACATCATTATTATTTTACTTATTCTTGGTATACATGCATCTTTCTAGATTTTTTGTGAGGGTTCCTGAGGGGAAAGTTTTGAGCTCCAGTAGCAGAAAAGCAATCTTACTAAAGGTTCTAGGTAGTATGGGCCCTAAGGCAATAAAACAGGTAAACATGACAATTCTTTTTAGCCAGCATCAACCCTTTTTGGTATTCCCACAGCTGATCTCAATTTTCTCTTTTTATAACAACTCAGTAAGGGGTTTTACAGAGCAGACAAGCATGAAATTAATTTTCCATAGAAGTTTTACTGCTGCCGGGAAACTTGCTGGTCAGTAATACTGGTATAAGCCCTATGCTGGCTGGGCTGCTGCATGTTCTTCTAATTGCCATGAATTTTATCAGAATCAATTCTACTAAGTATACACTCTGAAAAACTTTAAGGGAAGGAATACAGATATTTTTCGTATACAATCTCTTAAATTTCACAAAGATTTATAGAAGTACAGTCACCCTGCTTTTTCTTGCTAGTAGCAAGATGACTTTTTGATTTGTCTTGGGACTCATGGAATGTTAGAAGGAAGATGTCCCATGCGCCACAGACTAAAACCCTGAGGTTCTTCTTAGCTTCAGCAATGACAGGACTGTGTTTTAGAACTAGCAACACCTAGATAGGTAAACTCTATCTGGGATCATTTCTTTCCCTATGTTTCTAAGCCTGAAACACCTCTATTGCCTTGGAAACTTAATCTCTGTCTCTGTTGTAATCGTTGCTTCCAACTCTTTAGGAATTACCTCCCACCTATTTTAAGGGTAGAGGTTTTTGATCCATAGGAATGGTCATCCCTAATGACATGCATATGGATTTCTAGTTATCAGTCCCTCTCAGTTCTAGGAGGACCTTGGAGCGCACCACCCACCCTGGCATACTGGTCTGGGGAGAAATGTCTAGAGGCTGGTCATCTGGGAGGCCCGTGCACTGCCTTGCTCTTCAGGTGACCTCCATTACACAACCTCTGCCTGACGCATCACTTTCTTCTCTTGAAAAGCTCAGCTTGGTTCTTCCCTTTGTACCTGAGCAATGCCAGGGATGTGAGCTCCTGCTGAGTTTCTCATTCCCTGCTGACAACACTTAGAGGAAAAAAATTCTCCCTTAGTTTCCGAGTTGTCTGTGTGTGTGTTTGAGTAATATTTTATTAGAGTATAGTTCCTTGAATCCGCTTGCCAATGCAGGAGATAAAAGAGATGCGGGTTTGATGCCTGGGTCAGGAAGATCCCCAGGAGAAGGGAATGGCAACCCACTCTAGTATTCTTGCCTGGAGATTTGGGCTACAGTCCATTGTGTCGCAAAGAGTCAGAGGTAACTGAGGGACTCACACTTTTAATTTCACTTTATCAGAAGTAGGAAAAATGCTCAGGTAAAGGGCTACTCCTTATTGGAAAATTCAGACTTAAACTGAATAAAGTAGGGAAAACCACTAGGCCATTCAGGTATGACCTAAATCAAATCTCTTATGATTATACACTGAAGTGAAATTAGATCTGATAGACAGAGTGCCTGAAGAACTATGGACGGAGGTTCATGACATTGTAAAGGAGACAGGGAGCAAAACCATCCCCAAGAAAAAGAAATACAAAAAAGCAAAATGGTTGTCTGAGGAGGCCCTACAAATAGCTGAGAAAAGAAGAGAAGTGAAAGACAAAGGAGAAAAGGAAAGATATACCCACTTGAACGCAGAGTTCCAAAGAACAGCAAGGAGAGATAAGAAAGCCTTCCTCAGTGATCAGTGCAAAGAAATAGAGGAAAACAATGGAATGGGAAAGACTAGAGATCTCTTCAAGAAAATTAGAGATACCAAGGGAACATTTCATGCAAAGGTGGGCACAATAAAAGACAGAAATGGTATGGACCTAACAGAAGCAGAAGATATTAAGAAGAGGTGGCAAGAATACACAGAAGAACTGTACAAAAAAGAGCTTCATGACCCAGATAATCACAATGGTGTGATCACTCACCTAGAGCCAGATATCCTGGAATGTGAAGTCAAGTGGGCCTTAGGAAGCATCACTGCAAACAAAGCTAGTGGAGGTGATGGAATTCCAGTTGAGCTATTTCAAGTCCTTGAAGATGATGCTGTGAAAGTGCTGCACTCAATATGCCAGCAACTTGGGAAAACTCAGCAGTGGCCACAGGACTGGAAAAAGTCAGTTTTCATTCCAATCCCAAAGAAAGGCAATGCCAAAGAATGCTCAAACTACTGCACAATTGCACTCATCTCACATACTAGCAAAGGAATGCTCAAAATTCTCCAAGCCTGGCCTCAACAGTACGTGAACTGTGAACTTCCAGATGTTGAAGCTGGATTTAGAAAAGGCAGAGGAACAAGAGATCAAATTGCCAACATCCGTTGGATCAGTGACAAAACAAGAGACTTCCAGAAAAATATCTATTTCTACTTTATTGACTATGCCAAAGCCTTTGAGTGTGTGGATCACAACAAACTGTGGAAAATTCTTCAAGAGATGGGAACACCAGACCACCCAACCACCACCTGAGAAATCTGTACGCAGATCAAGAAGCAACAGTTAGAACTGGACATGGAACAACATACTGGTTAAAAATCAGGAAAATAGTACATCAAGGCTATATATTGTCACCCTGCTTATTTAACTTATATGCAGAGTACATCATGTGAAATGCTAGTCTGGATGAAGCACAAGCTGGAATCAAGTTTGCCAGGAGAAATATCAATAACCTCAGATATGCAGATGATACCACCCTTATGGCAGAAACTGAAGAACTAAAGAGCCTTTTGATGAAAGTGAAAGAGGAGAGTGAGAAAGTTGGCTTAAAGCTCAACATTCAGAAAACTAAGATCATGGCATCCTGTCCCCTCACTTCATGTCAAATAGATAGGGAAACAATGGAAACAGTGAAAGACTTTATTATTTTGGGCTCCAAAATCACTGCATATGGTGACTGCAGCCAGGAAATTAAAAGATGCTTGCTCCTTGGAAGAAAAGCTATGACCAACCTAGATAGCATATTAAAAAGCAGAGACATTGCATTGCCAACAAAGGCCCATTTAGTCAAGGTTGTGATTTTTCCAGTAATCATGTATGGATGTGAGAGTTGGACCATAAAGAAAGCTGAGCACAGAAGAATTGATGCTTTTGAACTGTGGTGCTGGAGAAGACTCTTGAGAGTCCCTTGGACTGCAAGGAGATCCAACCTGTCAATCCTAAAGGAAATCAGTCCTGAATATTCACTGGAAGGACTGATGCTAAAACTCCAATACTTTGGCCACCTGATGCAAAGAGCTGACTCATTGGAAAAGACCCTGAAGCTGGTAAAGATTGAAGGCAGGAGGAGAAGGGGACAACAGAGGATGAGATGGTTGGATGGCATCATCGACTCGATGGAGATGAGTTTGAGCAAGCTCTTGGAGTTGGTGATGGACAGGGAGGCCTGGTGTGATGCAGCCCATGGGGTGGAAAAGAGTCAGACATGACAGAGCAACTGAACTGAACTGAACAAATTTTCACAGTTTGTTGTGATTCACACAGTTAGAGGCTTTAGGTTAGTCAATGAAGCAGAAGTAGATGTTTTTCATCAATTTAGTTCAGTCACTCAGTTGTGTCCAACTCTTTTCGACCCCATGGGCTGCATCACACCAGGCCTCCCTGTCCATCACTATCTCCTGGAGTTTGCTCAAACTCATGTCCATCGAGTCATTGATGCCATCCAACCATCTCATCTTCTGTCATCTCCTTCTCCTCCTGCCTTTAATCTCTCCTAGTGTCAGGGTCTTTTCCAATGAGTCAGTTTTTCACAGCAGATGGCCAAAGTTTTGGAGTTTCAGCTCCAGCATCAGTTCCTCCAATGAATATTCAGGACTGATCTGCTTTAGGATGGACTAGTTGGATCTCCTGGCAGTCTAAGGGACTCTCAAGAGTCTTCTCCAAAACCACAGTTCAAAAACATCAATTCTTCAGCACTCAGCTTTCTTCATGGTCCAAATCTTGCATCCAAACATGACTACTAGAAAAACCATAGGTGTGACTACATGGACTTTTGTCAGCAAAGCTATGTCTCTGCTTTTTAATATGCTTTCTACGTTGGTCATAGCTTTTCTTGCAAGGAGCAAGTGTCTTTTAATTTCATGGCTGCACTCACCATCTGCAGGGATTTTGGAGCCCCAAAAATAAAGTCTGTCATTTTTTACATTGTTTCCCCATCTATTTGCCATGAAGTGATGGGACAAGATGCCATGAAATTTGTTGTTTTAAATGAATTTGAAGTCAGCTTTTTCACTCTCCTCTTTCATTTTCATCAAGAGGCTCTTTAGTACTTTTTCACTTTCTGCCATAAACGGGAAATTGTAAAAGAGATGGGAATAGCAGACCACCTTACCTGTCTCCTAAGATATCTGTATGCAGGTCAAGAAGCAACAGTTAGAACCGGACAAGGAACAAAGGACTGGTTCAAAAGGGGGAAAGGAGTACATCAAGGCTGTATATTGTCACTTTGTTTATTTAACTTATATGTAGAGTACATCATGGGAAATGCCAGCTGGCTGAAGGACAAGTGGAATCAAGATTACTGGGAGAAATATCAAAAACCTCAGATATGCATATGACACCACCCTTATGGCAGAAAGTGAAGAGGAACTAAAGAGTCACTTGATGAAGGTGAAAGAGGAGAGTGAAAAAGCTGGCTTAAAGCTCAACATTCAAAAAACTAAGATCATGGCATCTGGTGCCATCATTTGCTGGCAAATAGACAGGGAAAAAGTGGAATCAGTGACAGATTTTCTCTTCTTGGGCTCCAAAATCACTGGAAATGGTGACTGCAGCCATGAAATTAAAAACACGCTTGCTTTTTGGAAGAAAAGCTATGACAAATCTAGGCAGTGTACTAGAAAGCAAAGAAATCACCTTGCCAACAAAGGTTTGTATAATCAAAGCTATGGTTTTTCCAGTAATCATGTGATTACTGTGATCACATGTGATCACATGTGATGTGAGAGTTGGACCATAAAGAAGGCTGAGTGCCAGAGAATTGATGCCTTTGAACTGTGGTGTTAGAGAAGGCTCTTGAGAGTCCTTTGGACAGAAAAGAGTTCAAACCAGTCAATCCTATAGGAAATCAACCCTGTAGAGCCATTGGAAGGAGTGATGCTATAGCTGAAGCTCCAACACTGTGGCCACCTTATGCAAAAAGCTGACTCACTGGAAAGGATTCTGATTCTGGGAAAGATTGAAGGCACGAGGAGAAGTGATGACAGAGGATGAGATGATTGGATAGCATTACTGACTCCATGGACATGAACTTGGGCAAGCTTTGGGAGATAGTGAGGGACAGGGAGGCCTGTCATGCTGCAGTCCAAGGGGTGGCAAACAGTAGGATATGACTGAGCAGCTGAACAACAGCAGCAACAAATGATATATGGTTTTTTCTTTCTCTAATGTATGTCGCTCTGTAGGTCTATCCACATGTCTGCAAATGGCAGTTTTGTCCCTCTTTATGGCTGACTAATACTCTGTTGTGTATATGTACCACGTGTTTTTATCCTCTGTTCTGTTGATGGATGGAATGATTTTTAAAACAAGAAGGGAGCAAATGAAGTGTAGCTTTTCTATAGCATACACTTTAAGCTCAGGAAGAAGCAGGGGATAAAGTTAGGTTGGGAAATGGGGCTGAGGCTTAAGAGCAATGTGTGATTAGAATGTGGATTCTGGGGCAAATGTCAATTAAGGTCTAACCCAAGAAAACAGAATAAACTAAGCATTCCATCAGGAGGAACTTAATTTCCGCTGATAATGGAGGAGCTGAAAGCCAAATAAGGGATAGTGCTGTGCCCCGATATTCACTACAGCAGAAAGTTATTAGTCCCCCAGGGTGGGGGCCCCAAGAAGACCCAGAATTCCTGGTGGAATCTAGACCCATTTGAGTTTCAGCTGTCAGGGAAAAGAGATCCAACCAGTCCATCCTAAAGGAGATCAGTCCTGAGTATTCAGTGAAAGGACTGTTGCTGAAGCTGAAACTCCAATACTCTAGCCACCTGATGTGAAGAACTGACTCATTGGAAAAGCCCCTGATGCTGGGAAAGATTGAAGGTGTGAGGAGAAGGGGACGGCAGAGGATAAGATGGTTGGATGGCATCACCAACTCAATGGACATGGGTTTGGGTGGACTCTGGGAGTTGCTGATGGACAGGGAGGCCTGGCATGCTGCAGTCCATGGGATCTCAAAGAGTTGGACATGACTGAGTGACTGAACTGAACTGAACTGTCAGGGAAGGATCGAAGCTGCTGCCAGCGATGCTTTTGAGTCATTAGGGCAAGGGGTGGGGCAGCGTTTTGGTGCTGGCAGGGAGGGGATCTCCGGGTTAGGAAGGTTCCACTGCAGGATCGCAGCGTGGTTCCTGCAGTTTGGAATATAGATTTAAGGAGAGAAAATAGTGGAGTCACAGAGGTCATCTGAAATGCTGTTGCATTTGGCAGGACTTCATAAGAATTAAAATTGAATTAGACTCTGGAAGAATGGATGGCCTACTGTCCTTAGGAGTACAGAAAAGTCACTAACTCTAATGAAAAGGTGATAAATATAATTGCATTAAAATTGAACATTCCATTTCTCACAGGACAATGTAAAAAGACTGCAAATGCAAGTTCTAATCTGGGAGACCATAGTTCCAGCACACGACAGCCAATGAGTCATTAATTTTGAGAATTGCTACAAATCAGGTTTTTATGCAAAGCAACTAGATACAGAAAATTGGCAAAAGGTGTGAACTTGCATTTCACAATAGAGAAAATCCGAATGGCTAATAAACATATTAAAATGTGCTCAGTATCAGTAAACGAGGGAAATGCAAACGAAAGGCATGCTGCGATGCAATTCACACTCCTCAGACTGACCAAATTCTAAAAGTCAGATGACACCAAGAGCAAGGAGGCTGCTGAGAAATGGAAACTCCTAATTACTAATTCTAAGCATGTACATGGATAAAACAGCTTAGGAAAGGATTATGGTATTATCTTGCACATGCCCCAGAGATTTTCCTGTGTATGTGAAACAACAGATCTGTACAAGTGACCATCATTTGTAACAGTACAATTAAAAGCAGGTAAAGAACAAACTGATCCCAAGGTACTTAAAGGCCTGCTCTTAGATGAACAAATTCATGCGTCATCTGCATATAACGTGATTACATCCCACAGGGGAAAGGATCTGGCATTTACCTCCAAACATGGTGGACTCTTCAAAAGATAAAGCTGAATAAACATACTCCTCATCGGGACTTCCCTAGCAGCCCAGTGGTTAAGACTGTTCTTCCACTGCGGGCCCCTAGGTTTGATCACTGGTTGGGGAACTGGATACTGCATGCTATGGGGTGGGGCCAAAAAAAGAGACTAAAAAAATATATATACATGGTAATCACAGAAGTATATTTACAGCACAGCCAAAGTCCAAGGTACATAAAACTTAACGATATGCTGTGTACAGACATGTGTATGTGTATATATGTACATGTAACTATGAAGAAAAACCTGTATCCAAACCCCGCGGGAAGGAACCTAGGAGGGACTTCAGAACTGTTTGTTTTTTAAGATGCATGGTGGAAACATAGATGTTTGCTCTCAACTAATTTCCCTTATTGTTTTGTATTGATTACGGTGTATCAGAACGAAGGGAGTTATGCAAATACAGAAGGGTCAGAAAGGAGTGACAAGGAAGGGGCATCAGAGAAGACCAGGAGCGACAGGGGACTCGGCGTCTTAGAGTGTCCGTGCTCACCCAGCGGGCAGCACTCTAGTCTATAAGCAAACAACCTTTCGCCCCTCTGAGTCACAAACTTCCCCACTGAAACACAAGCCTCTTGAGGAGAGGGGCTACCCGTGTCACCCTTTCAGGCTCCCTTGTGGTAGCAAAGCGCTGGGATACATGTGATTGAGAAAGACGGTGGCCGAAGGGGCTTACTCACCCCATCCTGCCTGCCTCCTCCCCCACTGTGTGATCCCCGGGGAGAAAAATCTCCCTAATAGAAAGAAAGAACATAGGAAGATTGAGCTGGATCTCTTTTTAGATGGCCATCTTAAATAATTCACTCAGCTTCTTTGAATACCCAGTTTCCCTAACTGCTGACTGAAGAGTCTGGACCTTCAAAACTTCCCGTCCAGCTTTAAAGCTCTGAGGTCCACAGAGTCACTGTAGAGAAGGCCGCTCACCTGAAGACCTTCCCACTCCCCACCCGTAAACAGTTGTTTCTGAGCCTGAAACCCTTGGGCTCAGCTTGTCTTTTATGCATAACTGATGGCAGGGAGTTTTTATTTTATGTGAAACACCTTATTTCTGACTGCTGTACATCAAAATGATGGGTCTGCCAAAATAATTTCTCAGCTGTCAACCTGAATGTTTCTAGGACTCTGCATGTCCTTGAAGTGCTCCATGTACCTTACTGCTGTGGAACAGAAAATAGAGAAGGCGTGATCCCTGCTTACGCGTTTAGGGCACTTTAGTTTGGTTGACATTTAAGCATTGACTTTTAAACCACATCATCATTTGGCAAATTTGTTCTTTAAATGCATTTTATTGGTATCTTGAAGAAATAACCTACAGACCCAGTTAATTTTGTTTCTGTCTGATGCAAAAAAAAGACAGCCTGATCCAACTGTATTTTTATGCATTCACATTGGTGTTCATTTCTAAATAACAATATCCATAATTTTTACTGTACCTGTTTTAGGGACATGATTTTGACATCTATGATTGTTGCTGGAAGTCAAAAGGATAAGTTTCCTCTTGCAAAACTATTTCTTCTTTCAGCATATTTATTTTCAAAATATTTTAATTTAGTAGTGAAATATATGATTCTAATGGGGAGATCAGCAGTATCAGTGTTAGAAGAGGGTTCTCCTGCAAAGGAAACCATAAACAAAATGAAAAGACAACTTATGGACTGGAAGAAAATATTTTCCAAATGATCAAATGATGCTATGGATAAGGGAATATTTTCTAAAAGATACAAATAACTCATAGAGATTAATATCAAAAAACAAACAATCCAATCAAAAAATGGGCAGAAGAACTAAATGGATGTTTCTCCAAAAGACATACAGATGGCCAACAGGCACATGGAAAGATGCTCAACATCACTAATTACTAGAGAAAAGCAAGTCAAAGTCACAGTGAGATAGCACTTCACACCAGTCAGAATGGCCATCGCCAAAAGGTCTACAAATAACAAATGTTAGAGAGAATGTGGGAAAAAGGGAACCCCTCCTGTACTTTCAGTGGGAATGTAAACCCGTGAAGTCCCCGTGGAGAACAGTCGTGCGTGTTTAGTGCATCAGTTATGGCCATCTCTTTTTGACTCCATGGACTGTAGCCTGACAGACCCCTCTGTTCATGGGATTCTCCAAGCAAGAATACTGGAGTGTGTTGCCATGCCCTCCTCCAGGGAATCTTCCTAACCCAGGTCTCCTGCATTGCAGGCAGATTTTTTACCGCCTGAGCCACAAGGGAAGCCTGGAGAGCAGTATAGAAGGTCTTTAAAAAACTAAAGGAGCTTCCCTGGTGACTCAGATGGTAAATAATCTGCCTTCAATGCAGGAGATCCAGGTTCAGTCCCTGGGTCGGGAAGAGTCCCTGGAGCAGGGAATGGCAACCCACTCCAGTATTGTTTCCTGGAGAATCCCATGGACAGAGGAGCCTGGCGGGCTAGAGCCCATGGGGTCACAAAGAGCTGGACATGACTGAGTGACTAGCACTAAAAAGCGAAAAGTAGGGTTACCACATGATCCCATTCCTGGACACATATCTGGACAAAACCATAATTTGAAAATAAACAGGTAATGCAGTGTTCACTGTAGCACTGTTCACAGTAGCCAACACGTAGAAGCAACCTGAATGTCCACTGACAGATAAATAAAGACTATGCGTTGTACATATGCAATGGAATACTACTCAGCGGTAAAAAGAATGAGACAGTGCCATCTGCAGCCACACGATGAACCTAGAAATGATCATACTGAGTGAAGAAAGTCAGACACAGAAAGACAAGTATCATATGACATGGCTACATGTGGGATCTAAAACAGTGACACAAACGAACCTACTTACAAAACAGAAACAGACTTTCAGGCATAGAAAACAAGCATGGTTATCCAAGAGATGGGGGATATGTTTGGAATCTGAGATTAACATATACACATTACTGTATAAAACAGAGGAGAAGGAAATGGCAACCCGCTCCGGGTTCTTGCCTGGGAAATCCCGTGGACAGAGGCTACAGTCCACGGGGTCACAAAAGAGTCGGACACGACTTACAATTGAACAACAAAAACATGCGGGGGTTTGGCACCCCAGGCGGTGCGAGTGGTAAAGAACCTGCCTCCCGCCAGTGCGGGAGACGTAAGAGACACAGGTTCAGTCCCTGAGTCGGGAAGGTCCCCTGGAGAAGGAAATGGCAACCTGCTCCAGTATTCTTCCTGGAGAATTTCATGGACTGGGGAACCTGGGGGATTACAGTCCATGGGGTCACAGAAAGCAGACTGGACTGAAGTGACTGACCACTCACATAGAACAGACAAACAACAGAGATGTATTGGGTAGCCCAGGGAACTATATTCAATTATTTGTAATAACCTATAATGGAAAAGAATCTGAAAAAATATGTATCTGTATCTACACACACACACACCTGAACTCCTTTCCGTACACCTGAAACTAGCGCAACATTGTAAATTAATTATTCTTAAAATAATGGTTAAAAAAAGCAGAGTGACCTCATTAGCACAAAATACTACTGGGTTCAAGAGATTGCATGATTGGGGTACTGTTGCCATGGCTCCCTTGTGAGCCATCTAGTCGACCTCTTACATCCTGGGACTGCCAGGTTTCAATTCTTGCCCATCTCTTCCATTAAGCTTAGGAGTTCTGCTCTTCATTGTCTTAATTTTCACCTTTACCCTCTAGCAGTTAGTACAACTACGCTCACTCCTAGTTTCTGAACATGGAGTTCCTTGAACCTTTGTGGATGTGGTTCCAGAAGATCAGATCCAGCTTTCAGATTGGAGTCAGTTTCAGGAACGCAATCTCACATTATCTGCTTTGCTTTTTGTGATCCTAATATTGTAACTCTTGGTGTAGACATATTTTCATATTTGTTGTTTATGCAGTTAGCCTTTGTGTGTGAATGCAAATAGTTTTGCTGTGTTTTTACCATGCGTGTGTGCAGGATGACCTGGCCTTATTTCTAGACTAGTGAATAGCCTTGAAAAATGATCAGAAAGTTTCTATGTGAGATTGGCATGTTGTTTCAAAGAGCAGTGGTGATTAAGACCTGTGAATGTGTTCCTTCATTCAACAAACATTCGGTGAATATCTACCTTATGTCGGCCATTATGAGTTTTGAAAACTGGGAGTAGAAATAGACAAGTTGCCAAAACTATTCTCAGATTAGTCCAGGAGTCGGAAATAAAGATGCATTCTTTTCTGCAAATATTCTCAGCAGTCAGGATTTTTACTCCAAAGTAAGTACATAGAAATGTTTAGGGACAATCGCTCTGTTGGGACAGTTATCCAAAAGAAAAATATCCAAGAAGAGTCAAATTAACCCCCCAGGACAGATTCTCTAATTGTTTGAACTAGGTTCTAGAAGAGAAATGATCTCAGTGGGAGCTATGAACAGGAAGCCATGGGATGTTGGCTTACCAGAAAAGAGAATTCAAAGACTTGGCTTCATTACTGAGTCCCTGAAAGGGATAGAACTGTGCTTACAGCAAAGTGAGGAACTGCATTTTACTTCTTAAGTTTTCAAAGGGTGGAATTGCTTTAAGTTCAGGAGATGGTAGCAAGAATAAAGAGGATGATTTCTGAAGTCATAGTACCTGGGCTCACACCTCAAGTCCATGACCTTGAGCAACGTATCTGAGTTCTTTTGTCTCTGCTGCTGCTGCTGCGTCGCTTCAGTCGTGTTCGACTCTGTGCAACCCCAGAGACGGCAGACCACCAGGCTCCTCTGTCCCTGGGATTCTCCAGGCAAGAACACTGGAGTGGGTTGCCATTTTCTTCTCCAATGCATGAAAGTGAAAAGTGAAAGTGAAGTCGCTTAGTCATGTCTGACTCTTCGCGATCCCATGGACTGCAGCCCACCAGGCTCCTCCATCCATGGAATTTTCCAGGCAAGAGGACTGGAGTGGGGTGCCATCGCCTTCTCCTTTTTTGTCTCAGTTTCTTTAAATGGGAATAATGGTTATACTTATCTCAGAGGGTCCTTGTGGGAGATGATAAGGTAACGCATACAAAGCACTTAATTTGAGGGTGAATGTGCCTCAAGTGCTGGTCATTATTATTGCCCAGAATGTACTCTAACTTTAGTCAATTAGAATATACAGTCTCAGACTTGGAAGAGACCCATTGCAGGACGCATTGCGTTTTTGAGAAATGGTTATAGGGTAAAGTGTGCTCACTGCTCTAAAAGCCTCCGATTTCCTTTTGAATAGTTCTAATCACTAGAAAATTCTTTCTCGTTGGGCCGGCAGCTGTGCTATCTAACGTGCACCTATTGTTTCTGCATTGTGGAGTTTCACATAACATTTGAGGTTTCCTTCCACGTGGCAACCTTCCAAATACAGTGTTTAAAGACATTTTCATTTTTCATTTTCCATGTGTTTTCTCATTTCCAGAAATTTTTTTCTAAATTATTGGATCTGTGTAACAATCCTCCATTTTTATGAGGACAGTGTTGGATAGCTATCTAAATACCAATTCTCAGCTCCTTTTTCTTTCACTTGCTTCCAAAATAAAGTTGGGAAAGCAGTTAAGGGTAGCCAGTTCTGTTCAAGGAGATGTAAGAATAACTCAACTGGAAACTTTCTAGGAAAGCATTTCCTATTAAAGCAATCTTTGCAAGTGACCTTGTCCCTTCCACTTTTATCTCCTTCCTTCCTGAAGTGAGTGAGGATATGATGAATGGGGCTACAGCAGCCATATTGCAACCTTGAGATGGTGAGATTAAGAGCAAAATTCAGCAAACTAAAGCCACGGGAGTGGAATAATCCAAAGGAGTCTAAAATTTTTGACCATGTTCAGCAGCTTGCAATGAATTATTTCAGTATTTTTGTGCATCATATCATAATTATTTATATTATTGAAACCAGTGATTCTGAAACTTTAGCATGCATCAGGATCTTGTTAAAACAGATTTCTGGGCCTTAACCCTGGAGCTTCTGATTCTATAAGTCTGGAAAGGGGCTTGAGAATTTGTACTTCCAGGAAGTTCTCAGGTGGTAGGGCTGGTGGGAGCAGACTTTGAGAACTCCTAGTTTAAACCATGTTTCATCTGATTTTCTTTTCTTTCCAGCTTACGACCTTCCTTAATAAATAGAAGTAGGGATCACTATTTGATTTTGAATTGCTCTTAAAGTGTTTCATCAAATTTCAAGAAAGGACTTCTAAAACTCTTTTTCCTTCTAGAGACCATCCACACGTCCGCTGCGGCCAGCACAGGCTATAGCATAGGCACCGAGCTTCTCTAGGGAACCAGTCGATCTGTGGGACTTGCAGTGAAATTTCATTCCGTGCAGAGCGCTGTCGGGATTCAAGGAAGGCTGGGATATTGTCACTGCTCCCAAGGAGTTTAAAGTCTGGATAAGAAGTGGCAGGAAAATATACAGGAGCTACCACTTTCCATTCTTATCACATATTGCCTTTTCTGAGGAGTTTTCAAACATATCAGCATAGTCAATGCTGAAGATAATGTAAAGGAGCCACTTTATCACCCGTTTGACAGAAAAACTAAAGTCCAACTGGTTAAGGTATGAATCTAAAGAAAGCCAAAACTAATAAAGAACAAAATCAGACCTAGGAATTTTATTTAAAAAAAATTTTTTTTTCAAATTTTATTTTATTTAACTTTACAATATTGTATTGGTTTTGCCATATATCAAAATGAATCTGCCACAGGTATACATGTGTTCCCCATCCTGAACCCTCCTCCCTCCTCCCTCCCCATACCATCCCTCTGGGTCATCCCAGTGCACCAGCCCCAAACATCCAGTATTGTGCATTGAACCTGGACCGGCAACTCGTTTCATATATGATATTATACATATTTCAATGCCATTCTCCCAAATCGTCCCACCCTCTCCCTCTCCCACAGAGTCCAAAAGACTGTTCTATACATCAGTGTCTCTTTTGCTGTCTCGTATACAGGGTTATTGTTACCATCTTTCTAAATTCCATATATATGCGTTAGTATACTGTATTGGTGTTTTTCATTCTGGCTTACTTCACTCTGTATAATAGGCTCCAGTTTCATCCACCTCATTAGAACTGATTCAAATGTATTCTTTTTAATGGCTGAGTAATACTCCATTGTGTATATGTACCACTGCTTTCTTATCCATTCATCTGCTGATGGGCATCTAGGTTGCTTCCATGTCCTGGCTATTATAAACAGTGCTGCGATGAACATTGCGGTACACGTGTCTCTTTCAATTCTGGTTTCCTCAGTGTGTATGCCCAGAAGTGGGATTGCTGGATCATAAGGCAGTTCTATTTCCAGTTTTTAAAGGAATCTCCACACTGTTCTCCATAGTGGCTGTACTAGTTTACATTCCCACCAACAGTGTAAGAGGGTTCCCTTTTCTCCACACCCTCTCCAGCATTTATTATTTGTAGACTTTTGGATCGCAGCCATTCTGATTGGCATGAAATGGTACCTCATAGTGGTTTTGATTTGCTTTTCTCTGCTAATGAGTGACGTTGAGCATCTTTTCATGTGTTTGTTAGCCATCTGTATGTCTTCTTTGGAGAAATGTCTATTTAGTTCTTTGGCCCATTTTTTGATTGGGTCATTTATTTTTCTGGAGTTGAGCTGTAGGAGTTGCTTGTATATTTTTGAAATTAGTTGTTTATCTGTTGCTTCATTTGTTATTATTTTCTCCCATTCTGAAGGCTGTCTTTTCACCTTGCTTATAGTTTCCTTTGTTGTGCAGAAGCTTTTAAATTTAATTAGGTCCCATTTGTTTATTTTTGCTTTTATTTCCGATATTCTGGGAGGTGGGTCATAGAGGATCCTGCTGTGATGTATGTCAGAGAGTGTTTTGCCTATGTTCTCCTCTAGGGGTTTTATAGTTTCTGGTCTTACATTTAGATCTTTAATCCATTTTGAGTTTATTTTTGTGTATGGTGTTAGAAAGTGCTCTAGTTTCATTCTTTTACAAGTGCTTGACCAGTTTTCCCAGCACCACTTGTTAGAGAGATTGTCTTTAATCCACTGTATATTCTTGCCTCCTTTGTCAAAGATAAGGTGTCTATATGTGCATGGATTTATCTCTGGGCTTTCTATTTTGTTCCGTTGGTCAATATTTCTG
Organism: Bos indicus; assembly: GCF_029378745.1. NCBI lineage: Eukaryota > Metazoa > Chordata > Mammalia > Artiodactyla > Bovidae > Bos > Bos indicus. The sequence goes on from NC_091786.1 coordinate 43,445,523, forward strand.
TCTTTGTGCCAGTACCATACTGTCTTGATGACTGTGGCTTTGTAGTAGAGCTTGAAGTCAGGTAGGTTGATTCCTCCAGTTCCATTCTTCTTTCTCAAGATCGCTTTGGCTATTCGAGGTTTTTTGTATTTCCATACAAATTGTGAAATTATTTGTTCTAGCTCTGTGAAGAATACCGTTGGTAGCTTGATAGGGATTGCATTGAATCTATAAATTGCTTTGGGTAGTATACTCATTTTCACAATATTGATTCTTCCAATCCATGAACATGGTATATTTCTCCATCTATTAGTGTCCTCTTTGATTTCTTTCACCAGTGTTTTATAGTTTTCTATATATAGGTCTTTAGTTTCTTTAGGTAGATATATTCCTAAGTATTTTATTCTTTGTGTTGCAATGGTGAATGGAATTGTTTCCTTAATTTCTCTATTTTCTCATTATTCGTGTATAGGAATGCAAGGGATTTCTGTGTGTTGATTTTATATCCTGCAACTTTACTATATTCATTGATTAGTTCTAGTAATTTTCTGGTGGAGTCTTTAGGGTTTTCTATGTAGAGGATCATGTCATCTGCAAATAGTGAGAGTTTTACTTCTTCTTTTCCAATTTGGATTCCTTTTATTTCTTCTTCTGCTCTGATTGCTGTGGCCAAAACATCCAAAACTATGTTGAATAGTAATGGTGAAAGTGGGCACCCTTGTCTTGTTCCTGACTTTAGAGGAAATGCTTTCAATTTTTCACCATCGAGGATGTTTGCTGTGGGTTTGTCATATATAGCTTTTATTATGTTGAGGTATGTTCCTTCTATTCCTGCTTTCTGGAGAGTTTTTATTATAAATGGATGTTGAATTCTGTGAAAGGCTTTCTCTGCATCTATCGAGATAATCATATGGTTTTTATTTTTCAATTTGTTAATGTGGTGTATTACATTGATTGATTTGCAGATACTGAAGAATCCTTGCATCCCTGGGATAAAGCCCACTTGGTCATGGTGTATGATCTTTTTAATGTGTTGTTGGATTCTGATTGCTAGAATTTTGTTAAGGATTTTTGCATCTATGTTCATCAGTGATATTGGCCTGTAGTTTTCTTTTTTTGTGGGATCTTTGTCAGGTTTTGGTATTAGGGTGATGGTGGCCTCATAGAATGAGTTTGGAAGTTTACCTTCCTCTGCAATTTTCTGGAAGAGTTTGAGTAGGATAGGTGTTAGCTCTTCTCTAAATTTTTGGTACAGTTCAGCTGTGAAGCCATCTGGACCTGGGCTTTTGTTTGCTGGAGGATTTCTGATTACAGTTTCAATTTCCATGCTTGTGATAGGTCTGTTAAGATTTTCTATTTCTTCCTGGTCCAGTTTTGGAAAGTTGTACTTTTCTAAGAATTTGTCCAATTCTTCCACGTTGTCCATTTTATTGGCATATAATTGTTGATAGTAGTCTCTTATGATCCTTTGTATTTCTGTGTTGTCTGTTGTGATCTCTCCATTTTCATTTCTAATTTTATTGATTTGATTTTTCTCCCTTTGTTTCTTGATGAGTCTGGCTAATGGTTTGTCAATTTTATTTATCCTTTCAAAGAACCAGCTTTTGGCTTTGTTGATTTTTGCTATGGTCTCTTTTGTTTCTTTTGCATTTATTTCTGCCCTAATTTTTAAGATTTCTTTCCTTCTACTAATCTTGGGGTTCTTCATTTCTTCCTTTTCTAGTTGCTTTAGGTGTAGAGTTAGATTATTTATTTGACTTTTTTCTTGTTTCTTGAGGTAGACCTGTATTGCTATGAAATTTCCCCTTAGGACTGCTTTTACAGTGTCCCATAGGTTTTGGGTTGTTGTGTTTTCATTTTCATTTGTTTCTATGCAAATTTTGATTTCTTTTTTGATTTCTTCTGTGATTTGTTGGTTATTCAGCAGCGTGTTGTTCAGCCTCCATATTGTGGAATTTTTAATAGTTTTTCTCCTGTAACTGAGATCTAATCTTACTGCATTGTGGTCAGAAAAGATGCTTGGAATGATTTCAATTTTTCTGAATTTACCAAGGCTAGATTTATGGCCCAGGATATGATCTATCCTGGAGAAGGTTCCATGTGCGCTTGAGAAAAAGGTGAAATTCACTGTTTTGGGATGAAAAGTCCTACAGATATCAATTAGGTCTAACTGGTCTATTGTATCATTTAAAGTTTGTGTTTCCTTGTTAATTTTCTGTTTAGTTGATCTATCCATAGGTGTGAGTGGGGTATTAATGTCTCCCACCATGCGAAGAGTTGACTCATTGGAAAAGACTCTGATGCTGGGAGGGATTGGGGGCAGGAGGAGAAGGGGACGACAGAGGATGAGATGGCTGGATGGCATCACTGACTCGATGGACGTGAGTCTGAGTGAACTCCGGGATTTGGTGAGGGACAGGGAGGCCTGGCATGCTTTGGTTCATGGGGTCGCAAAGAGTTGGACACAACTGAGCGACTGATCTGATCTGATCTGATTATTGTGTTATTGTTAATTTCTCCTTTCATACTTGTTAGTATTTGTCTTACATATTGTGGTGCTCCTATGTTGGGTGCATATATATTTATAATTGTTATATCTTCTTCTTGGATTGATCCTTTGATCATTATGTAGTGACCTTCTTTGTCTCTTTTCACAGCCTTTGTTTTAAAGTCTATTTTATCTGATATGAGTATTGCTACTCCTGCTTTCTTTTGGTCCCTATTTGTATGGAAAATCTTTTTCCAGCCCTTCACTTTCAGTCTGTATGTGTCCCCTGTTTTGAGGTGGGTCTCTTGTAGACAACATATGTAGGGGTCTTGTTTTTGTATCCATTCAGCCAGTTTTTGTCTTTTGGTTGGGGCATTCAACCCATTTATGTTTAAGGTAATTATTGATAAGTGTGATCCCGTTGCCATTTACTTTATTGTTTTGGGTTCGAATTTATACACCCTTTTTGTGTTTCCTGTCTAGAGAATATCCTTTAGTATTTGTTGGAGAGCTGGTTAGGTGGTGCTGAATTCTCTCAGCTTTTGCTTGTCTGTAAAGTTTTTGATTTTTCCTTCATATTTGAATGATATCCTTGCTGGGTACAATAATCTGGGCTGTAGGTTATTTTCTTTCATCACTTTAAGTATGTCTTGCCATTCCCTCCTGGCTTGGAGAGTTTCTATTGAAAGATCAGCTATTATCCTTATGGGAATTCCATTGTGTGTTATTTGTTGTTTTTCCCTTGCTGCTTTTAATATTTGTTCTTTGTGTTTGATCTTTGTTAATTTGATTAATATGTGTCTTGGGGTGTTTCGCCTTGGGTTTATCCTGTTTGGGACTCTCTGGGTTTCTTGGACTTGAGTGATTATTTCCTTTCCCATTTTAGGGAAGTTTTCAACTATTATCTCCTCAAGTATTTTCTCATGGTCTTTCTTTTTGTCTTCTTCTTCTGGGACCCCTATGATTCGAATGTTGTAGCGTTTAATATTGTCCTGGAGGTCTCTGAGATTGTCCTCATTTCTTTTAATTCATTTTTCTTTTTTCCTCTCTGATCCATTTATTTCTACCATTCTATCTTCTAATTCACTAATCCTATCTTCTGCCTCTGTTATTCTACTATTTGTTGCCTCCAGAGTGTTTTTGATCTCATTTATTGCATTATTCATTATATATTGACTCTCTTTTATTTCTTCTAGGTCCTTGTTACACTTTTCTTGCATCTTCTCAATCCTTGTCTCCAGGCTATTTATGTGTGATTCCATTTTGATTTCAACATTTTGGATCAATTTCACTATCATTATTTGGACTTCTTTATCAGGTAGATTCCCTATCTCTTCCTCTTTTGTTTGGTTTGGTGGGCATTTATCCTGTTCCTTTACCTGCTGGGTATTCCTCTGTCTCTTCATCTTGTTTAAATTGCTGAGTTTGGGGTGTCCTTTCTGTATTCTGGCAGTTTGTGGAGTTATCTTTATTGTGGCGCTTTCTCACTGTGTGTGGGTTTGTACAGGTGGCTTGTCAAGGTTTCCTGGTTAGGGAAGCTTGTGGATTTCTTCTCTCACGGGGTTTTAATCTATTGCCTGTTGCTTCCAAGGTGGTTCTGTCTGTTATAGCTTCTTCTGTTTGCTGGTCTCTTCAGTGTCTGATTTCCACCCTGATACAAAGGGGGCAGTGGTGGACATCTTTTTTTTTTTTTTTAAGGCTCACTTGTTCAGTCGTGCTCCTTTTGAAGACAATGGGTTGCTTTTCTGGGTGCCTGATGTCCTCTACCGGCATTCAGAAGTTGTTTTGTGGAATTCACTTGGCATTTAAATGTTCTTTTGATGAATTTGTGGGGGAGAAAGTGTTCTCCCTGTCCTATTCCTCCACCATCTTAGCTCCTTCCCTCAGACGTAGGAATTTTAACTCCTAACTCAAGGCACAAGATATCAGGCCAATGCTTGGGGAACATTTACCATTTCCGTCTCCTCCCCTTTCAGGACAATAAAAAAAGAAAATGAACTTTACTGTTTTCTAACACTTTGTGGTCATAAATTGCCTCACACTCAGCATAAATGACAACTGAAACTTGGAAAATTATCTCTAAGAACCTCTTTTAAAAAGTAACTTTTCAAATGATGAGATGTTCAGGACTGCTAGGTATCATTGCAAATTTGCACAAAGGTGGTCAGAGAAGACTGACATCCCAGACATTTCCCTGCCCCACCACAGGCAAGATGACTTCCATCCACATGAAGGAGGGTATTTTTTGTCAACCTCAGGGGAGAGGGAACCAGAACATCCTGGCTACTCAGAGTGCCATGAAAATATCAAAACGTCCCATTGGAACTCCATTTGGAAAGAAATATGGAGCAGGCAGACCATTTGAGAAGGTTATCAACCTTCAAGAAAATTTGAACTTTGAATTGACTGAATACTTACTCAAAAGAGATTATTTGAAGCCAGAAGAGACTGCGTTAACTTTGATTTTAAATTTAAGTCCTCCATCTTCTCTTTTGCCCTCCTTTCCCCCAATTCTAGAATCAGGGTTGGGGACTCATGAAGAAATTGTGGAATTTTAGATAAAGAGATGAGCTGCTTTTTTGTATTTGTTTTTAGACATCTTAATTGTGAGTTATGAATTTCAATTTCACCACATATGTAAAATTTGCCACATATTCCAAAAGGTAAAAATTAATCCCAATAGGGATTTATGCATGATGCCACACAACAAGTGCAGAGTAAAGTATAAGTTCTTGCCCTGGAATTGCTTACAATCTAAAATAGAGAAAACAGACATTGATAAAAACTTTTTTTTTAAGTAAAGCAATTCTGAATTCATTACACAGGGAATAGTGTTCATTTTCACAATTAAATTGTATTCAATCTTTTCCTTAAATATCTTTCTCTAGTTTAGACATTTTAAAATTCATGAGCTATAGCAATAAATACAATAAAATTTTTCAGTGTTAAAGATTTTTAGTTAGTATGCTATAAACGTGTGAATTGAGAACCGTGTAGACAAGAGATGTAAACAAAACAACAGCCTTTTAAAAACTACGTTATTTTAGAAAAAAAGAAAAAATGTAAACAATTTCTATTCAGAGCTAGAATTGTAACTGAAGTAGACTATTGCCTATATGGTATAATTTGCATAGTAATATTTTTTTCTCTTTTCGATTACTGAAATTCGACCATTAGTGATTCATTCTCTAGGTACAAGCCTTGTGGTCTTTCTGTGCCTTTTAAAATGCAAATGCATGTGGAAGAATGCAACCAAATTAGGCTCTTCACAGTTTAGAGTGGTTGTGAATATCAAGATGGATCCCTTTCTCATTCACAGTTTAGAGAGGTTGCGAATATCAAGATGGATCCCTTTCTCAGCACAGGAACATAAATATTTTTAAGTGTTCGGAGTGAAACACACAAAGAGATTAAAAGTTGGAGGAGGAAGCAAACATTCGGAAGTTAATGGAGAGACATGTGCTCAAAGTTAGTGTCCCATATGTCACAATTATGGTACAGCCATTTCTATATTATTATTCTGTGTGTAGGAGCCAACTGCTGCGATGGCTGTACCATCTCATGAACTTAATAAAACTGCATATCCTATAGGATGTTTGACTTGTGACCATCAGACCCTTGAACCCTGGAGTCCAAAGTCCCTCTGTTTCAAATCTTCAGGTGATGAATGGAGAGAAGAGGACTGAGCAGGAGTTTGCATAAAAGTCCTAGAAGGTTTTTAAGGCCGAGACTTGGGGCCAGCATTTTCTGTTATATTTCCTTGGCCAAAAATAGTCTTTAGACTTCTAGACAGGGGCTGAGGAAAATAGTTTTTCCGTGTCCCTAGGAGGAAAAGTACATGGTTTGTTAATTATATAATAACTTTCTTTGCCACCGTTAGCTCTCAAAATTAGTAATGGGAATAACCATCTTAAACCACACAAAAAAATTTCTAACATTTGAAGTAGAACAGACATTTTCTTGGCTTGCAGGAATTCCCAGGTGGGAGAACTTACTAGTCATCTGTGACTTTCTTCATCTACGGATAAACACTGATTGAGTTCCTGTTACACCAAATATGCAAAATCACAAATGTTAACTATTGACTATATATACACTGTGTATGAGACTCTGTGTTGCCTGTGATAAATACAATTAAGTATAAGTATATTAGGAGCTGTTTTATTTGGTGCAATCGGGATTCAGAAGGTTAGTTCAAATAGGGTGTATATAACTGAAGCATTTTTAGTTTTAACTTAGCACACGTGAATGCGTGTTTACTCACCGGCTGTTTCAGGTAGGGCAGTGGGCTTCAGTGTGGGTGTCCACTGCTGCCTGGTTGCATAGCCCACGAAGCACAAGCTGCCTGGAGCACACAGGACTGGTTTCCTGCCTAGCAGCTACTCCCCTCTCTCATGCTGCCGCGAGCTTTTCTCCCCCAGTTCCTCCCCTTGGGTGGCTGCGGTGATTCTCCACCCCTTCTGCAAATGATGTTAGGTATATAGCCTGTTGGCTTCCCAGGCGGCACTAGTGGTTAAGAACCTGCCAGTGCGGGTAGACTTGAGACATGGGTTCAATCCTGGGTCGGGAAGATCCTCTGGAGGAAGGCATGGCAACCCACTCCAGTATTCTTGCTTGGAGAATCCCATGGACAGAGGAGCTTGCGGTCCGTGGGGTCACAAAGGGTCAAAAACAATTGAAGCAACTTAGCACTCACATATAACCTGTTCTTGGCCTAGTAGACACAAAGGAAACCTGAAGGGCTTCTTTAAAAGCTGTCTGTGCTTCAAAAGGCAGCGCACAAGGGGTCCAAAAGTCCCCTCTGGACCATTGGCCATAGACTAGGGTAAGATGCCTTGAGCTGTTGCTGCCATCTTGATTCCTGGAAGGAAGGTTGTCAATAAAATAAAATATATAAATGGTTGGACAGAAGAGTGAAAATGAAATGGGATGCCTTAATTAAATTGCTATATGAAACAGTCCTGAATCTTTTCTACCTCAGGATTTCTGGCTAACCAGAATAATAATTCCAGTATTCGTTTGCCTTTCAAGTAGAATTTCTGTCTTTTCTGGCCAAAAACATCTTACTTAAAACTCCAAATTCCTAGTTTGAATTTATTTAACTTACAATGAGAACTTAACAGCATTTATTAAGACATTCCATTAGAACAATCTTTCCAGATTGCTATTATTTTTCTACTTTTACAACTGTCTCACTGACACCTAATTCAAAAGCAGGCGGGATATTTTTTTGGTTTGTTTTTAAGCAATTCAGTTTTTTTTTTTTTTTTTTTTTGCAAAGCATTACATTTAATGTTCATGGGGCAACATGTTTTTTTCACACTCATATTTCATTAGTTTGTGTGTGTGTGTGTTACTAAAGTGCACAACTTAAATAGTTGACCCTTGAATAATGCAGGGATTAGGGACTGACGTTCAGTCGCTAAGTCGTGTTTCTCCTGCAGAATTCCCTTAATAAACCTCCTGTGCACAAGCCCTCCACTCAAGGTGTGCTCCTGGGGCGCCTGTCCTCCGAACGATAAGGGCACAGTGAGGGGTGTATTCAGCGTGGTTAGAGGGTCGAGGCGGGGCTGCCACTGCCCACTGCGGTGAGCGGGGCGTCTTTGGACCGCAGCAGAGACGGTGGTTTCACAGACACGCACCTACTCAACAGAGAGTAGCGGAGCCACCACCACGCGTCAGTGAACGCGGACGGCAGTGGGGGACTTCTGGGCCGGCGGTTCTCAAATCGCAACTTCTGGACCAGCGGCCGCAGCACCCTGGAATCTGTGAGCAATGCGGGTTCTCAGGCTCAGCCCAGACCCACTTTTTCAGAAACTCTGGAGCTGAGACTCAGTGGTCTGGTTGTTTTCTTCTTTTTTAATTACATAAGTTTGCCCTGAAGTTTGAAAACGCTGTACAGGGAAAGATCTGGTTTGATTCCTTGCTCTGCTGACTTTCAGCTGTGAGCGCAGGTGATTTATCTGCTTCCCTGACGTTTCCTTTCCTCACATGAGAAGTTAGGGGGGTGACGCCTGCCTTCCGGGGGCAACGCGGTGTCAGTGTTCTGCCTTTGTTTTCCTTCACGTTGCTTTCCCCCCTGACTGCTTTCCTTCTCTTCTTCCCTTTCTACCTTTTCCTCACTCCCTCTCCCCTTCTTGTCTTTCTCCATGTACTTCCGGCCTGCTTGTCTGATGTTTTTAACCTATTGTGAAAGACGGCTTGAATTTCACTAGGTCAATAAAGAAGACAAAACTCCTCCGCGTGGAGAACAGCTTTCAGCACACCGAGTCGCAGTGAGGGGGCCGTTTGGCCACAGGGAAGTCACGGTGGACCAACAGGAACGGCAGGCTGGGACGAAGATGCGGGGACTTCAGACGCTGAGCTGTGGGGTGTTTGTAGTGCATTTTATTCTTGGCTGTGTGGGGGCTTCCTGGCCGCGCGGCTTCCCCTCGTTGCGGGAGCAGGCCCACGCTCCCGCCGCGGTGGGTGTCACCCCCGTTGTGCGGCCTCTCGTGGGGCGGGCTCTGGGGCGCGTGGCCTCCGTCGTTCTTGCAGGGCCTTGGCCATCCCACGGCACGTGGGATCTTCCCGGACCAGGGAGAGAACCCCTGTCGCCTGCAGGGGCAGGCGGATTCTGAACCACTGAGCCCCCGGGGACGCATTGAGCTGTGGTTCGAACTTGATGGTAAAGGCAGGAGTGGGGCAGTGGTGGGCTGGCGTAACCTGGTGACGATCATGACTGGGGCAGGTTTATCTCACATTAATCTCCGTCAGAGGAAGAGCAAGCTTTCTGGCTGGGAATTCATTTAGTGTACATTTATACATTATCTTGGCAAATAATCCAAATAAGAGCCAAATCAGGGTCTGGTATTCTAACTGCGAGCAAGAAATAGAGAAGAATCTGAGGCTTATTGCAAGGGGAAATTCCACTGGGCTGGAGGTGGAGAAGGTGGTGAAGAACGGCTCTGAGATTCTCAGTCTGACAGAATGGGGGTACCCCTGTCAGCACAGAGGAGCCAGTGGGAGCAGACATTGCTGAAAGAGACAGAGTTTGAGGTGATGGGGGTGGGGGCGGTCTATGGGTTCCACATTCATCCTTCCATCTGAAAGGATAGCACCCAGGAGAGCACCATTCTCAAAACACCCAAAATGGAAATTTCCGTAAGTCTCCCTGGGAAGAGAGCTGGATGAGCAAGCTGAAACAGACATGCTTATGTATTTAAGACAAACTTCGGCCTCCAGTAACTTGTATAATGACACAGCGGTCCGTACGTTAGTTTGGGGAGAGGTTGGTATTTGGATAGCAAAATAAAAATGCCCTGAAGCATGAACAGATTCTATGTGTAGCACACTGTCCTTGTGTGTGATTGTGTGTGTGTGTCTGCAAACTGGGTTGAGTTTTTTGCAGCCACACCACTCCACAGTCTGCCCTGTGGAGTTCAAGTTGTCAGCCCCACCAGACTGGACGCCCGAGAGCTAAAGTGCTGGTTTACAGACTCGCTCAGGAGCTTCCCAGGTGAAAGCTGAAACTGCCCCCCTTACAGGGAGCGACCTAAGAAAGTGGCCGTGCCCTCCATATAGGCAGGACGCAGCTGTAATAAGCAAGGGGACTTACCTACAAGGCTTGTCTTGGGATGTGTTGCCGTTCAGCTGCTCAGTCGTGTCTGACTCTCTGCGACCCCATGGACTGCAGCACGCCAGGCCTCCCTGTCCTTCACCATCTCCCGGAGCTTGCTCAAACTCATGTCCACTGAGGCAGTGATGCCATCCAGCCATCCCGTCCTCTGTCCTGGGTACAAAATGAACAGATCCCTGCATCTGCCTGCCAGAATCTTAAAGGTTTATACAGAGACATTCACTGGGCCCAGTTGGGTATTCAGTCCACATGAGTCCTTGTAAATGGCTCCCACTGCGGGCAGGTTCCGGAGAAGGCAATGGCACCCTACTCATTACTCTTGCCTGGAAAATCCCATGGATGGAGGAGCCTGGAAGGCTGAAGTCCATGGGGTCGCTGAGGGTTGGACACGACTAAGCGACTTCACTTTCACTTTTCACTTTCATGCATTGGAGAAGGAAATGGCACCCCACTCCAATGTTCTTGCCTGGAGAATCCCAGGGACGGGGGAGCCTGATGGGCTGTCATCTATGGGGTCGCACAGAGTCAGACACGACTGAAGTGACTTAGCAGCAGCAGCGGGCAGGTTCAGCAGGGTGTACGTTTCAAGGACAAGGGAGGGAGTGAGGCGCCTCTGATTGTCAGGGTTCCGGTTCTCCCATCAACTAGAGGTCAGGTCCTCTCCACGAGCTCCTCCAACCTGAGTTCACCTAATTGTCACTTCCTTCTCTTTCTTTCAACTTCCCATCCGTTGATATGAAAGATCCAACACCCCCAGACACTCACAGATATGCTCTGTATGTACATGTATTCTTATTTAACATGTATTCAGAAACAAACTCTGTTGGCCTAGAGTCCCTTCTCAATATCCAAGATCTAATTATTTGGAACCTTTTTTTTGCTATAATTTAATAAGTGTTTTCATTAGCCATTTTAGAGTTTTACTAGTAATGGAAAAGGACTTTGTTTCTTATCTTTAAAATAATGCACTAATCAATGACCCCTTTCTGATATCTCATGAGGTTTTCTCTGAGGGTTTTTTTTTTTTTTTTTTCTGATCACCTAGTTCTATTAAAATAGAAATTTTGATGCCAAGGTATTTCACACCTGAATCAAATGGAAGGGAATTTATATTAAAGATTTATCCTGAAAACCTGTTTAAAACCAATCTGATCCACATATCAGCACCGCAGAGTTCAAGTGCTGAGTCATTTGGTCAGAGACAGTCTGCAAAGATGTTAGGAGACAGCAATCATGTTCTCTAGAGAGCTGGGAAAGAGACATGCTCCGGGTTATTCCAGAGGACGATTGCTCCAGAGAAAATGTGTTCTAGGAGTGCTGGGAGCCTGGATTCTAAAATTTGAGCTTGTGTCAGCGTCACCTGGAGGGCTTGTTGAAACAGACTGCTGGGACCACGTGTTAATTTCTGCTTCGGCAGGTGGGGGTGCGGCCAGAGGTGATGCCTGCCCGGTGATGCTGGTGCTGTGGTCCAGCAACAACACTTGGAGAATCACGGCTCAGAGAGAGAAGCGCCCTCCCGGAAAACAGGTACGCTGGGGCAGGGATAAGAAACAGAAATACCTTGCAACTTTCTTAGATTCAGCCGTGCACACCTTGATTCTCCTAAACCACGCTTTGTTTACACTCTCAATTTGCTCAAAAAGTCCCCTCTTCCTTCTCTTCTAATTACAGTCACAACAATCAACCAGAAATCGAAAACCATCCGCAACGTCCCCCACCTTTCCTTTATGTTCGCGACGAGCTGGCCCATTTGCTGGGCCTCAAAAAAATTCTAAGCCTCCGTCTCCTACACGTTTGTTCATCCTGCTTGTACTCCCTGGAGTGCATTCTTACCCTCCTCATTCTTTTTGCCTTTCAAAGTCCAGCCTGTTCTTGAAGACTCAGCTAAATTCCTTCTCCTTCATTAAATTTTTTTTTTTCAGATAAAATAACTTCTTACCCTAAACTTATCACAAACTTCTTTTTAAATAACTTTGTTATTTTTATTTTGCAAAACATTTCATTTCCACCTACTGTAGTTAGGATTTTTTTTCAGATAAAATAACTTCTTACCCTAAACTTATCACAAACTTCTTTTTAAATAACTTTGTTATTTTTATTTTGCAAAACATTTCATTTCCACCTACTGTAGTTAGGAAAAGACCCTCAAATACTTTGATAGCATTTACTTTTGTGGCAGTCTTTTTAATCCTCAGATCTACCCTATAAGATAGATACTATCAATATATTCATTTTACAGACAACTTACCTGTGTATAGTTCACTGTACCGTTGACCCTTGAACAAATTAGGGCCTAGGGAAACCTCCTGTCTAGGAAGTAGAAAATCTAAATATAACCAATAGCTGGCCCTCCACATACACAGTTCCAGATCCAAAGACTCAACCAACCGCAGACAGCGTAGTCCTACAGTATTTATTATTGAAAAATATCTAAATGTAAGAGGACCGGGGCAGATCAAATCTGTTGTTTAGGGGTCAAGTGTACTTCTAAACTCAAGTTATATGACACTGAATGTATGATCTAAATACACATGTGTTCTCCCAAAGTACTTCACAGTACTTTGCAAATAATAGTTCATTAAAATAATTGCTGCATTCAAGAGAGTCTTCTTTGGTTTGCTATAAAGCAGAGATGATTAAATATTAAAATACTTGAGAAAGTTAGTTTTACAGGCTTTTCTGTGAACTAAATTCTGATTACCCGGAATAACCAGTTGATTTAAGGGTACTTGGTTCTCTGTCCTCAGATCAGGATGATTCTGCAGGGCCATTGTGGTCCAGAGCTCCTGTAGAACTGACTGAGCCCTCTGTTGAGACTGCATTGACGTTCAACTTCTCCCTTCAGACAACCCAACTTCCTTTAGTCTGTCTCAAGTCCTGATCTTAAGGAGACCCCCATTAAACTTCCTGCACATGGATTTTCATGTCTCCAGAGTCTGCTTACTGAAGAATGCAACCTAAAACAGAAAGAACAGGTATGATGTCAGAGGGAAGGCGTTCGGTGTTTCATCATCGGGAATGATGTTTGCGGTGGGTTTGTCATATACGGCCTTTATTATGTTGATGTATGTTCCCTCTATGCCCACTTTCTGGGGAAGTTTTTTTTTTTTTTTTTGTCATAAATGGGTGTTGGACTTTTTTCAAAAGCTTTTTCTATAACTATTGAGATGATCATGTGGTTTTCATCTGTTAATTTGTTAATATGGTGTATCACATTGATTGATTTGTGTATACTGAAGGGTCCTTGCATCCCTGAGACAAAGCCCACTTTGGTGTGTGAGCCTCTCAATATGCTGTTGGATTCAGTTTTCGAGTATTTTGTTGAGATTTTTGCATCTGTGTTCATCAGTGATATTAGCCTGTAGATATCTTTTCTGTAATATCTTTGTCTGGTTTTGGTATCAGGGTGGTGGTGGCCTCACACAATGAATTTGGGGGTGTATATGTATAGAGCGGAAATCATATATGATTTATCATCATATTGGATTTTATCAGGTATCATTTCAGGGAATTGACTTAATCTCTTGGAGCCTATTTTCTCATGTCTGAAGAGTGACTTTATTCTGATTTTAAACAGCCCTACCACAGCATTGGACACAATGCAGGAGACCGTGGGGCACGGAGGCCCAGGACTGGTTCAATCAATGGAAGCTCTAGTCTAAGCCCTCGCAGATGTGCTGCTTATTAATTATGTTGATACACTAGGTCTAGATTTGTGTTGAAGTTTCCTCTTAAAGAAGCCACATGGATTCCAAGTTACTCAGTTTCCTGGAGTGAGATTGCATGGCAGCCTGGGATTTGCAAATCTTCACCTGACAATGATGTTTATGTAACATTCCTGACCCCTGTGTCTGAGCAGCTTCCAAAGCCCAGAGACTCACTCTTAGTTCAGTCCCAGCACCGGTGCTGCCTGCCCTGCTAACAGCCTCCCTGAGCCTAGCCTTCTCTTTCTATGATCTGATTTAATTGTTATGGCACTTTATTATTATAAACCACCATTTTAGAAAGTGTTGGGCTCAGTGGACATGAGTTTGAGCAAGCTCTGGGAGTTGGTGATGGACAGAGACCCCTAGTCCATGGGGTCACAAGGTCGGACATGACTGAGCGCCTGAACTGAACTGGACTAAGTGTAATTTGATCTCCAAGATTCTGAACTCTTAGAAAAACCTCCGATGCTGAATTTCTCCTAAAACTTGTGTGTGTGCCCAGTCACTCAGTTGCGTCTGGTTCTCTGTGACCCCATGGACTGAAACCCTCCAGGCTCCTCTGTCCATGGAATTCCCCAGGCAAGAATACTGGAGTGGGTTGCCATTTCCCTCTCCATTTCTTTAACTTAACTTGCATTAAATAGGATCTTCATTTTGATGGCCTTAAATTCTCAGTGTCTCCCCCAAAACCTCCATCCATCACTGACTTTTTCCATTTATAGCATTTTCAGCTCAGCCTCTATCTTCAGCTCTCATACTGTGAGTTGACCCTAAATACTAGCTCCCCGGTATCTAGTACTTAAGTATGTACCAGGCATCACATGCTTTTCAGCAGGAGTTTGCAAAGGGTGGTTCTGCAGACCAGGAGCAACAGCATCACTGCTAAACTTGTTACTAGGAATACAAATTCCCCAAACCCACCGAAGATCTAACAAGTCAACAGCTCTGGGGGTGGGGATCAGTAACCTATGTTTTGAAAAATACTCAGGTGATTTGAGGGTACTTGCTTTAGTCTGAAAACCACTGCTTTACCCGCAGTAGCTTATTTTATTACAAAAGCCCAATGCTAAAGGGCGTTGTTTAGTTGCTAAGTCATATCTGCCTCTTTGCCATCCCATTGACTGTAGCCCACCAGGCTCCTCTGTCCATGGGATTCGCCAGGCAAGAATATTGGAGTGGGTCACCATTTCCTTCTCCAGGGAGTCTTCTTGACTCAGGGATTGAACTCATGTTTCCTGCATTGGCAGGTGGATTACTTCCCACCTGGGAAGCCCAAGACGAGGGTTACATAGCCTTATTCCACTTTACCATGAAAAAAAAAATAAAGGTCAACAGAGATAACTGTACACAGCCTCACACAGTGCAGGTGGCATGCGGCAAATGAAACCCAGGGCTGAAAGCTTTGCAAGTCCCTCCTCTCCAGTTCCACTCCACGAAACCCCCACTTGGCTGACCTCCCATCAGTTCTACTCTGCTGGTGACTAACTCGGGTAAACCATGCTGCATGCTTTCTTTGGGTACTAAGGTCTTTGAATACTGCTGGGAGAGCAACCAATAAAAATGCCAACTGTATTTCATTATAATAAATGTATATTTTTACCCCAGAGCCTATATGCCTGTGGTGGGATCACTTCGTGGTTTTTCTTTACATACCTATGGACTTACTACAATATCCCTGCTCCAACTTGTTCCGACTGCTTTCTCCAATGTCCTAGCTCGAAGCATTATTTCTGGCCAATCACAAGGTCTCGGTAGAAGGCTCATCTCTGTTTTCTTGGACACACAGGGGCAAGATAATGAGAGCCTTTCTCACTTCTTGCTGTGGCACTTTAAAATCTTGATACGTCTTGTTCCCACCTTTGTTCTTGTTTCTGAGGAAGAGGTGACCCTTTTCTCTGCTGAGATCGATTTCCTACACTCCTGGCTCACTAGCTGCTTCTCTTTCCAGCTATTGCTCAATCAGTTCTTCCTTTCTCTCCCCTGGAACTCCTCTCCCTCGCTTGTGGTCCCTTAACCCCATCAACAGAGTTTGTTTGGACTTTCTTTTGCTACAAAGGAATAGCCTTTCTCAATTCTGTTATGAGCCCTCTACCCCAAATTTCTCTTTTTCATCTTCACCTGATAGAGTATCCTTTAAAGAAACTGGACTAACATCCTTCTTTAATTCCTTTGCCACTCAGATACCTTTCTAATACAAAAATCCTCTTGAGTGTAATCAATGAACTCTTTAAAATCCCATCCCTTCCTAAAACAAAATCAAAAGCTTTCCCAATGTGTATTAATATTTCCCCTTTAAGCTATCTAGGCCATCTGTTACCTATATTCATCTCTGTCACAAAGCGTTGCCCTGACTTGGTGTCTACAACACTTGAATAGCAGAACCCACATAGCCATGTCTTCTCATATTTTAAATTGTGATTTGGTTGTACTCTTCTTTTTCCTACTGAATTATTAATTTATTCATTCAATAAACATTTCTAGAGCCTGTTGTTATTCTCTAAGTCCGGCTCTTTGCCACCCCATGGATTGCAGCACACAAGGCTTCCCTGTCCTTCACCACTTCCTGGAGTTTGCTCAAGTTCATGTCCATTGAGTCGGTGATGCTATCTAACCATCTCATCCCCTGCTGCCCTCTTCTCCTTTCACCTTCAATCTTTCCGAGCATCAGGGTTTTTCTAATGAGTCAGCTCTTCACATCAAGTGGCCAAAGTATTGGAGCTTCAGCATTAGCATCAGTCCTTCCAATGAATGTGCAGGCTTGATGTTCTTTAGGATTGACTGGTTGGATCTCCTTGCAGTCCAAGGCTTACTGTGTACCAAACAGTTAGGTGTTGGAGGTGTAACTGAGAGTGATATGTATTCTCCTGCCCTCTCAGACCCTACAGGAGAGAGCAAAAAATATCAATGAGAAAACAGTGCACTGTCTTCCCCAGGCCTCACAAGTCCTTTATGCAGAGCTCCAGCCAGCCCCTGTGAATCCACGTTTTGCAAGTGATGACCCGTAGGAACTGGGGAGGTCACGGAGCTCCAGGCTGCTGTCCTGAGCACTTTGATCCTTTCTCTCCTCTACCTCGGAAACTGCACATTCTCCCAATCATTTTCCATCCTAGACACATCCCACATTTCTCAGACATGGGAGACAGCACAAGCTCTAGTCCACAGCCTGCTTCCCCAGAGCAAGGCCCAAGCTTCTGTGTGTAAGCACCCCACCTGAACATCTGCCCGAGGCTCTGACCAGAAGTGTCCGCAGAGAACTCAGCTGATGGCAGCAGTGGTTTAGTTGCTCAGTCATGTCTGACTCTTCATGACCCCATGGACTGTAGCCCACCAGGCTCCTCTGTCCATGGGATTTCCCAGGCAAGAAGACTGGAGTGGGTTGCCATTTCCTCCTCCAGGGGATCTTCCCAATCAAGGGATCAAACCTGGGTCTCCTGCACTGTAGATAGATTCTTTAACTGATAGCCTTTGCCAAAGAAACAAAACATAAAATAAAACCAAGCAACTGGAGGTTCCCTTCTTGATGAATTAATTCTTTAAGATTTTTTTTAATGTGGATCATTTTTAAATGATTATTGAATTTGTTACAGTATTGCTTCTGTTTCATGTGTTGGTTTTCTGGCTGCAAGACACGTGAGTTCTTAGCTCCCCCACTGGGTTTGGACCTGCACTGTCTGCATTGGAAGGGGTGGTGTTAACACTGGACTGATATCTCAGCTCGGTGTCCCGAATTTTTCAGTCCAGACTCAGAACCACAGAGGGATCTTGAACAAATCACACAATGCGAGTCTCAGAAACGTCTCCTTTGAAGCACCTTTGTCTTTAACTTCCCAGCAGTGTTATCACCGTTTCTACCTCAGGGCCCCTTGCCGACGGCTTCCGTTCTTTCTACAGCTCTGCTGTTGTCTGATTCTAGGTCTTATCAACTTGTTATATCAGATCAGTCTTCTAGACTAGCCCTGGAAGGATGTTTCTTAGCATTTTCTTTCTAAATGATGGTGTGTTTGTGCGGTGGTCACTGCTGGTTGGTGGCTCAGATGGTAAAGAATCCACCTGCAATGTGGGAGACATGGGTCCAATCCCTGGGTTGGGAAGATCCCCTGGAGGAGGGCGTGGCAGCCCATCTCAGCGTTCCTGCCTGGAGAATCCCATGGACGGAGCAGGCTGGCGGGCTACAGTCCACGGGGTCAGGAAGAGTCTGGTGCCGCTGAGCAACTAAGCAGAACAACACTGCTGGCTAGTTTTAGAGCTTCTCTTGAGAACATAAGGGGTTGCAAATTACAGTCTTCCTATACACATTCACCAGTACTCGAGTTCCTAAGGATTTTATCAATAGTAATTATTAAAGACAACAACGAGAGCCTTGTACCTGTAGAGCGTTTTATCTTTTCGCTCCATTTGGCTTCCACAGCATCCTAAAATCTGAGTGCCTTGGCGACCTGTGATTCCAAGTCATCTTACAAACAGTGGCTCAGCTGAGATCAGAACGCAGGTTCGCTTTGTTCCTCCCCGTTTTGTCACTTAAAACGTGGTCCTTGGATCAGCAGCCCCTGCCTCCTAATTAAACACGCAGAACCTCAAGCCCCATTCCAGTCCAGTGGGATCTGAATACGAACTTTAGCACGAACCCTGGGTGATTGCCCCGCACAGTGAAGTTTGGGAAGGACCCCTCTAGGTCCTCGACCTGGACAACCAAGGGTGTGTTTTCACACCCTCTACCTGGAGTGAGGGAGGAGGAGGCAGGGGGCCAGGAAAATGGGAGGGGAGGCGAGTCTCGGGAGGACGCGTGCCCCTCAGAGGGATGAACACGCAGGATTTGTGGAGACAGGGTTCCCTGCGGATCTGCAGTAGCTTCACCCCGTCACTCCCACTTCGTGTCTGCGCGGGGGGTGGAGGTTAACGACTGAGAGAGCGGGGGAGGGTGGCAGGCTGGGGAGCGGGGAGTGGTCCGCAGGTACCTGCAGCCAGCCCCGAGGATAAAGGACCCGAGCGCGCGGGAGGAGAGCCGCGCTCGGCGCCGCGCGGGAGCTCGTCCCCACTGTCTCGCTCCTGGATGCGTCCCTCCGCCCCGCGCTCGCCTCCACTCCACGAGCCGCTCACTCGCTGACAGCCAGCCCCGGCCTCCCGCCCGTTCCTGGCTTCCCCGCGGCTCCCTCGCTCGCTCCCGGGCCCCGGGGCGCACCTGGGCTGGGCCGGGCCGCGCCGGAGAGAGGCGCGCTGACCGCACCTGCCGCCCGCGCCCGGGGCCGCTCGCCCGGCGCGCCGGGCCGTCCCCCGCCGCCGTGCGCCCCGGGGCCCCCACCCCCGATGCCTGGGCCGGGGCGCCGGGCTGCGGCCGGCAGGAAGATGAAGGGCTCGGCGGGAGGAAGGAGAGAGAAGCCTCTGGGCTCGCCCCCAGCGCCGCCCGGCCCCGGTAAGTTCAGCGCCCGAGCGGCGACTGGGGAGTTGGCGGGGGTGCGCGGCCGGGCGCCGAGGGTGCGCCCCCGCGGGGTGTATTTGCGCGCGGTCGCCTGCCTGCCGGGGACCCCCGCCGCCACCCTTGTCCCCGCGCCCAGCGGAGAGGCGGCGCGAGTGGGGAGTGCGGAGCTCCAGGGTCTCCGGACACAGAGGCTGCTGAGGACCAGGGCGTCGGGGGCAGCGGAGGGGCGCGAGGGGCAGCCTGGCCCGGCCATCGGGCGCGGGCGGGCTCGCCGGGGTGGACGCCGCCGCCCGTCTCCGCGGCGTGGGGCGCGCTGCCTCCTCGGGCAAGCGGCGAACTTGTTGGGATAGGAGAGCAGCAGCCTGGCTGCCCCTCCGCTGTCCGCCTTTCCCCGCGAGAAGCTGTTGAGCTGCAGGAAGCCTCTCTCCAGGGGCACCGTTTAGACTTTCAGAGCGGGGGTGGGGAGCCGAGGTCATATAGGCGCCCCTGGATGGCATCCACCTCCCGGGCCCCCGGACCCGGTTAGAAGTGAGCGCGGGCGGTCTGCGGTACCCCGCGACTTCTTGCCCTTTGGGGAAAGTTTTCTTGTGCGTGTAAATTGGGGTCCACAGGGAAAAGAGCTGTGCTCAGGAAGGAGTCCCCCCCCCGCCGGTGAAATGCCCAGCTCCTGATCTGAGCGCCTTACGTTTAGACCTGGCCGCATCCTGCGAGTTTCTGGAGGAAAGGCCGTGTCCTCCTTTAGCCTGAGCTCGGCTGGACTAAGGAGGGACGTGCCCTTTCTGCATGTTAGCCTCTCCAAGACCTGGAACCCTAAACCGAATTGGGAGACGGTCCTTCTGTTTGTGGGTGTGACCAATGAACCCTCGAACTGGTGCTTTTCTAGGACATTCCTGTGCTGCTTTTTGGAAACGTGATGAGGAAATGTTTCTTCTTTTGAGGCAGTTTGCTAGTCGGCCTGTTAAACATGACTTTCCAGTGTCTGCCTCATTCCTGTGCGCCGTGTCCCCTGCGATCCAGTGGACGGTGTCCGTTCCTCTGGGTTTTCATGCCACCCCCTGACTTGTCCTGGATAATTCAGGCCCTGGTCTCTGGTCTCCAAGCATGAAAGGCATATGTGGGTCATCTCGAATTATGGAGATTGATGCAGCCCAGCATGGCTGGGTTTTGCTGCAGTTTCTTCTCCTTTCCTTGATGTTCCTCAGAAATGAACTTGCAGCCTCTTGGAATGCAGCTAAAATATAGACTGGGGGATGAGCACATATTTTGAGTTAATGTATCATCTTAGATTTAAATAACTGGAGTTTGGAAACTCTGGTGTAGGAGAAAGTGACTTGAGCCAAAAGTTAGGACCTCTGGACTATTTTTGCTCTGTGACAAAGTGGCCTAAGGCCCTTCGGGGTCACTTAGTAGTAATAGTGACGTCAACCTTAATAGCAGTAGTAATGGCATCTAACAAGTGTTCCCCATTCACTGCACATCAGGAAGTGTATTCAAGGCTTTATTGCAGCTGCAAATATCCCAAGAAGGCAGCGCCTTTTCCATCCTCACTTTGTGGGTAAGGAAAGGCAGCCTTCAGAGATACATTTGGGAAAGGTCGAGAGTCAGTGTTTGGGAGCCCTATGCCGCTGGACTCCAGAGTAGTTCCATGACCAGCACCTCTGTGAGACTTTTGAAAAGTGGGAGGACAACCTCTACATTCCAAATCCCCTGAAAAGTTACTCAGGTGATGACACTCTCATGGATCGATTCCTCCACAGCTGTTTCTAATGTATTTTTATTGTAACAGGTGTGGAGCTTCTAACTTAAAATCAGAGTGACAATTGTGTGGCATTTATTTAATTGCACCTGCCAGCTCTAGAGAGGTCTAAATGATGAGCTCTTGGTATTTACCTTGATGACAGTCTCTCCTTGAGCCTTGTTATTATCAATCAGTTATAGAACTATATTATAGCCCTTCTATTAGAAGTATGTGATTTAATATAACATCAAGCATATCTTTGAATGAATCTGTAGCATTATCCTGTGGTCTACCTGGACATTCTCATATTTCAGCCAGCTTATAATTAATGCTCAGATCCTAACAGGATGTTGAATTTCTGTTAAGAGACACTAACAGCTTGTTTTAAAGTTTCATCTTTATTTCCAGAAGTATTTCCAAAACAATTACACCCCCTGCTGTGATTTGCTATTTACTAGGTGTATCAAAAGTTTAATAATGAAACATGTTTGCAATTCAACAAAACACAGTGTTTCATCTGTAATAACAACTCTGGCTAAAAGATTCACGTCTAATTTAGGGTTATTTTATTTGAAATTTAATTAAGACGTTGAGTTTCTTATTGCACTGCAAAGTGTATGCAGGTAGCTGAGTACACATCTTCCATTATTTTCTTGTCATCTCCAACTTTATAAACTCATTGCTTGTGAGTTCCTCAGATCAGTTATGTCAGTGCCTGTCTAAAGATTTTGAGTTTTGTTTTGTTTTTTAAACTAAGAGCAAGAGCACCAAATAAGATGTGTTTGTCATGTTTCTTCACAAGCTGTTGTTATGCTTCTTTGGGGAATAGTGATAAATCACAGATCTGATCTGACTGTACATATGGAATTTTCAAACAAAAGTGTATAAATCCATTGGGACACTCTGCTATTAATATTTCAGAAGTGGGAGCAGCTTTGGGAAGTAGAGGATCTTTGAGGAAGATCTTTTACTATGTTTCACTGCATTTGCATGGTATCTTAATATTTTCAAATAAACTGACATCACAGTGAACCAGTAAACTAGTGGTTATTGCCATAGCTTCTCTATTGTTTGAGAGTTAAATCGTATTTTCTAGTAGTAACTTAATGTCACATGATATATACATTGTTGTCTTTTGATATAGCTGAAGTCTGAAACACGTATTTTGCCTACTGAAAAGAATACATTTCTGAATATGTAAGCGTTTTATCAGGAGTATAAAAATAGCACCGTAATAACTTGCCTAGAGGTTCTGTTTGTTTTTGAAATAATGAGGTTGTTATAGAGGCTAGTATATTTAACCTTAGAAGTAAAGTATTGAAACTAATTATAAACTTGAATTGAAAAATATTTTATGACAGTGGGAGTCTTATAAATGAGTTAACCTTATAATTACATGAACATGTCCTCCTGTGTTTTTAAAATTTAATATTTGCAAAGTAAGACTAATCGGTTTTTATATTATCTGGTGATTTGAACAATCAGATGTCTGAAAAGTGACTTAAACTCCATAAGCATTAGAGTCACGCTGACATCACAGTTTGAAGAAACTAATATTGGGGAAGGATATGTAATTTTGAATGTTTCAAGAGCTGAGAACTCAAGGTGGATGACACTTCTTAGTTTTTTGACAAGGGCTCTAAAGTGAGAGTTTGAATAAAATGAGGCCCGTAGGTTGACAACCAAGCAAGCACTTAAATAACCTCTTAGGAAACCTAGAGCAGCTCAAATCGAGTGCAGGCTGAGAATTCTTAAATATAATTAATCTTTTGAACCAGTGAATAACACATTGTAGATCAATTTTAAAATTCCAGTACATTAAAAATGTGTTAATTTATATCTTCTAGGGCCTACTAAAATTAGCAATCACTCCCCTTTCTGGAATAACCTAGCCTTAACTTTAAGAGAAAAACTGCAATGAGAAAGAAGTCTGAAGACACTGAGCGGCTGAGATGACTCAGATTCTGTCACCGTCTTTAGTCCATCTTAAATGTGATTTTTAATCCAACCCGGGTAATTCTAGACCACTTTTAGGATTCTGTCTAGGCTGAAGACTCTCGTCCTTCTAACCTGCTGATGGACTGAGATAGGATGCTGGAACGCAGTCCTAGAGTGGAAGAGGGCCGTCTAGACAACTTAGTGGCTTAATTATGTCATCCAAGCAAGCAAGCAGCCAGCACTTCTACGCAGGGGATTTAAGTGAGACGTTTGCCATGAAGGAGTCCTTATTTTCCTTCCATGCAGTCATGTAGCCCATCTTCAAACAGTACCCATCTTGGAATATCCTGAGTTTAACCCAATCTGTCTCCATGAGAAGAAAAAAAATATTATTACAGTTTAGTATTAGAGAAGTCTATTTGAGGATTTTCCTAAGGGTTTCTCATAACATGGGGTCAGATGTTCTCAATTTAGGTTTTTTGTGACCTTGTCATGTATTCTGTTTTTATATCTAAAGAGGTATTCACCATTATTTTATAATGTATTATTAAAATATTAGAGACTTCTTTCTCCTTTAACAATCTTTCATCTACCCTCAAGAAGTGAAAGAAAAGTGAGTGAATGTTCTTATAATATCTTTACTTCCACTTAAACAGAGGAATACACATAAAACTCTAGAAGGCATCTTGAAAAATTGAGATTTTAAATTGCATTTTGTTGAGAACAACTTCTGAGAGTTTAGCCTGGGTACCAAATCTATCCAGAGCAATAAGAATTTAAAGAACAGAGATTTAAGCTGCTGGATTGATTCTCAGGTGGTTACATATTTTACACTCATAGTAAAATATGACATTAAACTCACAGAGACAAAATAGTTGGTTACCAAGGTGTAACATTTAAGGGCGTGAACTCAAGAAATAGAATGCCTGGGTTCATCTCCTTGTCTGTTCCTTAAAAGCTGTGGAAGGACTGATGCTGAAGCTGAAACTCCAGTACTTTGGCCAGCTGATGCGAAGAACTGACTCATTGGAAAAGACCCTGATGCTGGGAAAGATTGAGGGCAGGAGGAGGAGACGACAGAGGATGAGATGGTTTGATGGCATCACTGATGCGATGGACACGAGTTTGAGCAAGCTCTGGGAGTTGGTGGTGGACAGGGAGGCCTGGCATGCTGCAGTCCATGGGGTCGCCAAGAGTCAGACACGACTGAGTGGCTGAACTGAACTGATTCTACACAACTGGGCTTCCCTGGTGGCTCAGATAGTAAAGAATCTGCCTGCTATGTGGGAGACCCAGGTTCAGTCTCTGGGTCAGGAAGATCCTCTGGAGAAGGGGATGGCAGCCCACTCTAGTATTCTTTTCTTGCCTGGAGAATTCCATGAAGAGAGGAGCCTGGAGGGCTACCGTCCATGGGTCGCAAGAAGTCCAATGACTGAGCGACTTCACTTTGACTTCACGCTTTCTAAACAGATACTACTTTTTAGTGGGTATTTTTATTAAATACAGTTGGCTCTTTATGTTAGACCTTGAACTTTTGGGAGCAAAGAATTACTACTAAAGCCACCTTGGAGATAAGATGCTGAGCCAAGGACTAGCATATGCCCACCCAGGAAGGGAGAGCTTCTGCACCCTGTTCCTTCTGGTTGTGTTATATACGCCTTGAAATAAAATAGAGAATCAGGAGCAAATTTAACAAAAGAGACAAAAGTAAAATTTTAGAGAAAGAAACAGAGTTTCATCAGTCACATAACATGCTGCTGCTAAGTCACTTCAGTCGTGTCCGACTCTGTGCGACCCCATAGATGGCAGCCCACCAGGCTCCCCCGTCCCTGGGATTCTCCAGGCTCAAAGAGTACTGGAGTGGGTTGCCATTTCCTTCTCCAATGCATGAAAGTGAAAAGTGAAAGTGAAGTCACTCAGTCGTGTCCGACTCCTAGTGACCCCGTGGACTGCAGCCCACCAGGCTCCTCCGTCCATGGGATTTTCCAGGCAAGAGTACTGGAGTGGGGTACTATTGCCTTCTCCAGTCACATAACATAATTAACTAGAAATATCAATTACTAAAATGTTGTGGTGAATCGGACTTTTGGTTTAACTGAGAATTAAGAACTTTTCTTTGGAATTGTTTACTTTTCACATTTCTTTTTCTAACAGGCATTAGTTAATTTTAGGCCTTAGTGAATAGACACTGTTTTTAATTATTATTTTTTGGCTGTGCGTCACAGCCTGGGGGATTTTCGACCTTAGTTCCCTAACCAGAGATCACACATCTGCAGTGGAGGTGCGGATTCTTATCTACCAGACCACCAGGGAAGTCCTATAATTATTCTTTACCTTTCCCCAGTTTTTTAGTAGCAAAATCCATACAATATGAAAATGACCATCGTAGCTATTTTTGCGTGCAGAGCTGCAGTACTGAGTACATCCACATCATTGTGGATTCTGTCCCCCCAACCCCCGCCGACACACACGTCTCCAGAGTTCTTTTCTTGTTGTGAAACTAAAACTCTCTCTATACCCATTAAACAACAGCCCCTCATTCCTCTTTCCCTCCCGCCCCTAGGAACCACTGTTCTGTCTGTGATTTCAACTACTCCGAATACTTTACGTGGGATGATGCTGGGTTTGTCTTTTTGTAACCGGCTTATTTCACTTAGCATAGTGTCCTCAACGCTCATCCAGGTGGTAGCACGTGTCGGAATTATCTTCCTTTTAAGGAAGCAAACATTCCACTGCGTGTATAGACTGCATTTTGCAGGAAACAGCCCATCATTTCTCTGTACCACATTTTGCTTATCCAGTCCTCTGTTGATGGGTGCTTGTGTGGCTCCCACGCTTGGCTGACTGTGAGCGGTGCTGCTGCACACACTGGTGTGTAAGCGTCTCTTTGAGACTCTGCACTCGCTGCACACAGTGGTGTGTAAGCGTCTCTTTGAGACTCTGCACTCACTGCACACAGTGGTGTGTAAACGTCTCTTTGAGATTGCATTCGCTGCCTTTGGTGCTGCTGCACACAATGGTGTGTAAACATCTCTTTGAGACTGCATTCGCTGCACACAGTGGTGTGTAAACGTCTCTTTGAGACTGCATTCGCTGCACAGAGTGGTGTGTAAACATCTCTTTGAGACTGCATTCGCTGCCTTTGGAGTATATTGTGAGGTGGGATTGCGGGGTCATGTGGTCATCCTATTTTAAATTTTTTGAAGGACCACCGTAGTATTTTCCTCAGTGGCTCTACCATTTTACATTCCGAATACACAAGGGTTCCAGTTTCTCCAAGCCCTGCCATCACTCATGTTCTGTAACCGGCTTATCCAGAAGCTTGTAGTAAAGCCCATTAAGGCATGAGGTGGTGTCCCATGGTAGTTTTAATTTGCATTTCTCTGATGACTAGTAGGTGGAACATCTTTTTATGTCCTTGCTGACCATTTACATATCTTCTTTGGCGAAATGTCTGTTCAAGTCATTTGCTTATATTTGAATTGAGTCGTTTGGTTTTCTGGTTGGTGGGTCAGTGGTAAAGAATCTGCCTGCCAATGCCTGAGAAGTAGTTTCTATCCATGGGTCGGGAAGATCCCCTGGAGAAGGAAATAAATGGCAGCCCACTCCAATATCCTTGTCTGGGAAATCCCATGGACAGAGGAGCCTGGTGGGCTACAGTCCATGGGGTCATAAAAAGCTGGACACGATTAAGTGACTGAACAGCAATGCATGCTAGAACCTAACTCATAAATAGGCGTATGATCTGCAAACATCCCCATTCTGTATGTTGCCTTTATACTCTGGTGATAGTGTCTTTTGATGGACAATTAAAAAAAATTCAAGAAGTCCAATTTATCTATTTTTTTTCTTTGGCTTGTTGCCTGTGTTTGATGTCATAGTGAAGAAACCATTGTCTTTTTTTTTTTTTTAACCTTTGTTGTTAACGGGCTTAAGATGTTTTAAAAACAATGTGCTACTGCTACTGCTAAGTCACTTCAGTCGTGTCTGACTCTGTGCGACCCCATAGATGGCAGCCCACCAGGCTCCACCATCCCTGGGATTCTCCAGGCAAGAAGACTGGAGTGGGTTGCCATTTCCTTCTCCAATGCATGAAAGGGAAAAGTGAAAGTGAAGTCACTCAGTCAATGTTGTTAAATTAAAAAGAGACTAGGATGAGAATGAATAAACTGCAATTATAGACGAAAATATGAATGATCTTCCAAACATGATGTTGACTAACAAAGGCCGGAAACCCTCCCAAAGCAGGATTCCATCATGTAACGTTCAAATGAAGCAAAACGAACTTAATGACGCATCATAGTTATCGGCGAGGGAGGGGGTATGGTGCTGAAAATGTTGTTTCCTGATTTGGGTGATGATTACACGGGTCTATTCACTTGTAAAAATTCATCAGTTTGAATATACAATTTATGCACTTGTCTGTATTTGAGTTATACTTCAAAGAGTTTAGAAATCAATTAATCATTTGCAAGGTCCTGATAAGAAGAAATTTCCTTAAGAAGAGGAAAGCTATGTAAGGATACTCCAACCCATGCTCAGAGTACCTACTGGGAGGATATGGTTCATAAATTTGACCCATGTTTTTAAACAACCCTCAGACCCATGGAAGTATATTGTCAGAATTCTGCTGTTTGGGAAAGACAGACCATTCCTCCTACTGAGGCCGAAGATGGTTTTTGCCATGAGTCCTGCTGGAGTGAACTGAACAATGTGGTGAACTACATCCTTGTTCTTTACCTAGCAGAGACTTTCATAGGAACCTTTCTTACAAAACACTGAGCAGTGTAGTTACTGGGATGCCTTCTGGTCTGGCTTAACTTCAGACTTTTCAATTCCCAGCAGGATGGGAGGTCCATATACCCCTTAGACGATGCTTTATAAATTTTGCCCTTTTAACAACCCTCTGACTGTGCTTGCTTGCCAGTGAGTTGAGCCCACTTCCTTTGACAAATTCCCTATGCCCTTATTCTTTGTGATAAGTTGAAAGCTGGAGTCAGCTGGACTCTTTAGGGAACCTGAGAAAATGGATCCCTTTGAGAAGTGGTAAGGGTTTCTCTGGGGTAGGAGTTGTGGGCAAGTCCATATTTGCCTAAAGAATTAGTAAGTCAGGTGCAGTGAGTGAGCTTGGATTTCTCTTGATAATTCAGTTCTTTATAGATCACCCTGAGCATCAGAAATTGAGATAATAATAAATATGATATATAATAAATATAATCCCATTATGGTGGCAGCTGTGTTATTAATCTTTCTACCTCCGGAAACGTTTGTCAGTGTCTTGAGCAAAGTAGGTGTCCCCAAACATTTGTTGAATGAGTAAACAACTACATCCTGCCATGTGATAGCTCGGAGAAGGAATGGCCACCCACTGCAGCAGTCTGGCCTGGAGAATCCCAGGGACAGAGGAGCCTGGTGGGCTGCCATCTATGGGGTTGCACAGAGTCTGACACGACTGAAGCGACTTAGCAGCAGCAGCAGAAGCATGTGATAGCTCTAGAGAACGAAGTGGCAACCACTCCAGCAGTCTGGCCTGGAATCCATGGACAGAGGGGCCTAGAGGGTCAGTCCATGGGGTCGCAGAGTGGACATGACTAAGAGTGAACACACACACACAAACACACACATTCACACACATGGTAGACATAGAACTTGTAGAAAATTGAGCTAAATAGCCTAAAGATACCCTAAAAATGCCTTAAATACAACAGTGTGATTTCTCAGATTTTGATATGTTTTATCAGTGTCTCTCTCTTAAATAAAGGAGACACAGCTCAATTACTATCTAATTGATGACTTTTTAGTAGGTTGAGTGAAGTTTTTAGCATTTCATAAAGAAGAGTTTGACCTGAGGAAATTGCTTTCAAAAGACCATTTTTTCAATTCCCATGAACTTTGATGAGCACTTCGTACTTATAAAAATTCCTTTTTAATTAGTGGTATGATTCTTAATTATTTATTAATTATAAATTATGTCTGATGCCAATGTATCCTTTTTGATTCTTCATAAATAAAAAAAACCTGGGCAAGTTAACCTGAAGAGATGATACTGGAAAAAAAATGTTCTCTTTCTGTATCATAAATTAGAACATGTCTTCTTAATTTAAATTTTCAAAGTTAAAGAGAAACTATTCAGAATTCTGAAGAAGTTAGAAGAAATAATTCCTTTCTTAAAAGATTGCCTACTTTAACAAGAGTAAAATTTTCCCAATTAGGATATTTTAGCATGCTTAAGAAAATTTAAGAAAAAGGAAATAATATTCAGGACAAGAAAGGTCATCATTACAAATGATGGGGTTCACATTGCAATGTCCATTTAGAGCAAGTTTTATCATCTTTTTTTCTAATGCACATATTAAAACATTGAAAAAATGTTTCACAAGGTACAAAGATGACATGTGGATTTCTCATTGGTTTCTTCCCATAATTGGGTAGGTGTTACCGTTAGCCATGTTTACCGTTTTTTAAAAGATGAGAACACGAAAGAAAGCCCGTGTGATTATGCAGGGCCAAATAACTCAGAGGTGGTAAGGGTGGGTCGAGAGCTAGCCGTGTCTGCCTCCACGCCTGAGCTTGCTGGTGCCACCCGGAAAGCATCCTTCCCTTGTCACATGCACAGGGACACGGCCTCTGTGGAGTCTGTCGTGCACTGGGATGATTTCCTGGGGCAGCAATCGTGTAGGGATGGAATAGAGATGAGAACAGTCAATAAACGATGTACTAAAGGAGCACTAATGAAACTCTAATTGGAAAATTGCTCCAAAACGGACCCCACGATGGGCTGTCTAAGCACACTGTCTCAGTGCAGAGATGGACTAATTTTATGCAAATGCTAAAGCGACTTTGAGAGCCACTTGCTGTACCTTGATGTGGTCCTTAAGGAAAATTGTCAGGCCCATTAATAAGTTTCTCAATTGATTAGGCTAATTTGGTACTCCAAAAGGCATCTTTCTATAAGTTCATGCTGCCTGTTACGTTCTGATTACAGCAAGCTGCTACTTGCCATGCCCAAGTTTGAAGGCTGTGTTTCTGCGTTCTTGTGCTTTCCCTACCGCCGGCTTTCCCATTGGTCTTGCCGCGTGAGAACAGTGAATCATCTTGTCCACTAGCCGAGTCTGGAAAGTCTGTGTTACTCAGTGAATTTGTTTTAACCCCATCCCTGTAATAGTTTGAAACCTGGCAATTTAACTACTTTCCCAAATGTGTTTGTGATTAAAAAAACAACACAAAAAAACTAGTTTTGTTTAGAGCAGCAAAAGACTGCAATTTATTTTTATCTTTCTACATCAAATGCACTATTTTAATCATAGACATCGAATGTTTCAGAATAATAAAAGATTTAAGGTAAGAAGAGCTGGTGATCTCTAGAGGCGTGGCATAATCAAATAATATTAGAAGGTGCTCAGTTTTTCTAACCTGAAGGAAACAGAAATGGGCTGAGTGAGTGATCCCCCTGCTTGGCAGAGTCTCCTAGGAATGCACAAATACTTGTTTCTCTTTCAGGAACTCCCATTCAAAGAGAGTGAGATGTTAAAGTGGAAGTGCTCTTAACAGTGAAAGTGCTGAGTGAATAGAGGGACACACCGCTACCTAGACCCTACATTCCAGCGCAGCATGCCTCCCACACGCCCTCCAGTACACAGGGCAGGCTAGCGCATTGCTATCTGCTCCATTGTGAAACAATGTTTGCGATTTCATGTCATTGCTTTGTCATTAGAATAAATAGCAATAAATCTGGGGAGCTGGCTTTCACTTGAGGGGTCAATAAATAGACTCTAGTAAAGGAGGATGGTAATAAGTTATAGAAACTTGGTTGATTGCCGTAATGCGGATAGAGAATGTGGGGAAGTGTGATCTTCAGGAGGTTGAAATGCTCTGTGCAGCACTTCTTGTGCTGAAACTAGACTTGTGGTACTGATTCCGTGAATACGGCTGCGTGTGTGTGTGTGTGTGTGTGTGTGTGTGTGTCTACAAACTAAAGTAGTTTAGAAGTCATTGAAAGGTTAATTTGAGGATGGCTTGGCATTCTTTTGTGGAAAATAGTAAAAGAGGTTTGGTCCAAAATAATACAGTCATCAGGCATGGGTTATGAAGAAAGAAATCATGCTTTTAAAATAGTCAGGCAAAGTCTGCGCTTCCCAAGTAGCTCAGTGGTGAAGAATCCGCCTGCAATGCAGTGACCCGGGTTCGATCCCTGGGCTGGGAAGGTCCCCTGGAGAAGGAAATGGCCACCCATTCCGGTATTCTTGCCTGGGAAATCCCGTGGACAGAGGAGCCTGGTGGGCTACAGTCCATGGGTAACAGAGTCGGACACGACAGTGACTGACACACACACGCACAGAGCAAAGGTTTATTTGAGCCTGGCTTTGTTAGTTTCGGAACTTTTCAGGAAGTGAAACAAGCTGTGGGGGTTCAGCTGTGAAGACTTCCCATGACAGCACTGGGAGGAGCCCCGCCAAGGAGGCATTCTTGAAGGAGGTCAGGTGCTGTGACCTTAATAGTCACGGTAATCCCAGACTCTCTTCTGTCATTGTGTCTGTCCTTCTTTTGCCTTCCAGTCAAGTAAAAAAGTGGTTCCATTAACAATTTTGAGAACTGAAACCTACCTTAAAAATGCCCTTTTCTTTAAAACTATAATACATGAAAACTTTAATACATGAAGCTAATCGTCCCTTATAACCCAGGAAAACAAATAAGTCACATGGCCAAGCACCGTAAGTGATATGATACATTGGTTTGCTTACACATGACTCGTGACTAACTTCCACTGCAGGGAGAGACTTGCCGTCTCTCTAGGGCGTCATCTCCTGTCATTTCTCCTGGAATTCCCGCTGCCATCTCATACTGAGTTGATCGTTTCCTTCCAGAATTCAGCTTCACTTCTTTTTGACGTGACTCTTTTCAATAGCAGCACTGTTTTCTCAGAGTTTAACTATTTCTGTGCATTTAAACAGCAGATACCAACCTTGATTTAGGATGCTTTGCAATGATTGCTTTATTATTTACATATGTTAAGAATCATGGGAACCAAGCCAAGGTCCTGAAGTTAATTAGTATTGTTACATTTATTTTTCATACCTCATGATTGCTAAGACTAAAACTAAATTCCATAAATATGCCCAGGGTAGCAGAATATCTGCCAATATTCAGGAAAATTTAGCTTTATTTTTGAGGAAAATACAAAAGCTGTCTATTTTATTTTTCTTTCCTTTAAAAGGCTAATACCAGCTCATTTTAAACAACATATTGGAAGAAAAAAAATCTTGGAAGTTGCATGTTAACATTTCTGTGTATGTTTAAGTGAGTTGAATCAGTTGCAGTCTCCTTGTAGCATTGCCCAATAAGAGTAGACTAAAAATGACTTTGAGAAGTCATTCCACAATTGTATTTTTATGTTGTTCCCAATTGCTAAGTCAAAATGGCCAACCATAGTTTTAGACTTTTCTCATCCAGGGAGTCAAAGCATCACATTTATTTTTGTTGAATGATAGAAAGGGGTCATCTGCTTGCATTTTTTTGGAGTGTGGGCCTGAATTTTAACCAGCTGGTTTGGAGGGTCATGCCATCGAGTCATTAAGTCATATAGATGATTCTAGTAACTGAAGAGATGAGTGTTTGCTTTGCCTTTTAAAATTTCACTCCAACTGGACATCCGTTTCCACTGCTGTTCATCTGTTCTCCCACTCCCCTTTCACACAGGGCCTGTCGATCTGGTCCTCCATGTCACGTCTTCTATCTAGCGCCTGCTCCCATATTCAGAATGTGATCTGGGGTCAGCTTCTCAGATGAAATAGAGACCATTTAGGTACATCTTCCAATGTTCTTTCTCTCATTTCCCATTGCAACTTGGCTCGCAACCATCCAGATCACGTCTCTATCACAGAAGGATTTCCACCCTGACCCTTGCTCACCTGTTTCATGTCACACTTCCTTCTGGTGCCTCTGAGACCCTTCGTCCATCCCTCACTCTCTTAAACCTTACTCTCTTTCCATCTGCCCCTGCCTCCAGAGCTGTTCACCTCTTCTTTTTATGAAGAATAGCTTCCTTCGAGCAGCTGCCCTAAATCTCTATTTGGCATCATGGTCAGACTTTGAAAGGGCAACCTCCATGCGTTCCCTTCATTTTCTCACCTTGATTTGTCATGCTTCTGAGACACTTTTCAATGATCACGCATGAACTTTGTGTCAAATCCAAAGGTCTTCTCAGTATCATTTCTTCTTGAACATGCTGAAATATTTGATGCTGCTGGCTGTCTCTGTTTTTCATTCAACAGTGCTGATTGAGTACCCAATACTGTTTAAGGTTGTGAATTACAAATCTTAGAAATATAGATGAGATTCAACATTTTATTTCCAGGAACTCAAAGCTAACTGAAAAAGGAGGCAAGAAACTACTTAGAATATGGCATATCCAGTGCAATCGTGGTTTAATTGATTTCCTAGTATTTTGTCTTTTCTTTCCAAATGTCTGGAAGGATTACAATTCTCCACCCCCTTGAAGTTAGGTTATGATATATTGTTTGCTGTGGCTGAGAACATGTGAGTGGAAGTCAGGTGTCACTCTTTGGCAGAAGACATTAAAAGCTGGTAGGTGGTTTGTTAGGTTCATGGAGACCAAAGGTATATCGGATGGTAGGGGCTTTGGTAGCTGTGATCCCGAGCCAGGATGCATTGGAATGGAGGCTTGCTGACCTAGGATGAACATGTTTTATGAGCAAGAAGTCAGTCTTTGCTTCTTTGAGTCACTGAGATTTTGGGATTTTTGTTACTGCAGCACACCACAGCATATTCTAACTGATACTGTGCTGTATGGTAATATAAGTACTATGAAAATACAGCTTTACTTGATAGCCCAAAGTTGCCTTAAAACTGACCATATTAAAAAAAGTTATTAACAACATGAAAGTAATTTTTAGGCAGAAAGTGAATTTAGTTTGACTTGCATCTAAATAAAAGGTAGTAGAGGGTCAGTGAGAAAAGTCATCCATAACCAACTACATATATTTCTTAACATACTTGTTATTGTAATTCAGGGCTGCTCTGAAGTTGGTATTTCCTCCTTTATAAAACTTCTTGAAACTTATAAAACATTTTGAGTTCATTTAGCAATTTGGGGATAATGATATGCTTTGGTCTATTTTTCTTCCTATCTGCAGGCTTCATTGTGTTAAGACTGGAAAAGGACTGTGTAATTATGTGTGTGAACTTCTTGATAATCTCAATGATGGAATTTTCTTTTTATGTGCTAGTGCTTATTCCTGCACTTTTCATATAATTAATATTCTCACAATAATATGGGTCCTATTCTGACTCACTGCCTCACTCCTTGTACATGCCAAAGAGGACCTTGTCTGGAGAGTAAATGTTTTGCTCACTTAATGGTAGACTCTGATTTTGTTACCACTCTTGTCTCTTGTTCTTGATATTTTATATCATTTTTCCTCTCTTTTAAATATTTTACCAAAGACTTACTTTGTAATATGTATAATTATATGTAATTTAGGATAACCTTGAATTGACTAGACTCAGAAGTAATATCCCAATGGAATAGCCTTATCTTTGATTTGTGCCTGTAGATGTTAGATATTCCTTTGTCCTTATATATTAAGGAATTAAGCTATAACAGTCCTCTGTCTGTCTGTCTATCCATCCAGCCATCTTTTTTGTCTGTATATCCATTCATCCATATATCCATCCAAAAAAGTTAGACATGGTGTAGTGAATAAACAACAATATATTTATCCATCTATCTATACACCTATTTGTTTAATCTCATTTTGATTCTTGCAACCATATCTTTACATTTTTCTGAGCTCTTGGCTTTATAATTGATTGGGAAACAGAATTCTAGCGTAGAAGGCCTTTCTGTTGTTGTTCAGCCATTCAGTCGTGCCTGATTCTGTGATCTCATGGACGGCAGCATACCAGGCTTCCCTGCCCTTCACCGTCTCCTGGAGCTTGTCAAACTCATGTCCATTTAGTCGGTGATGCCTTCCAACCATCTCATCCTCTGTCATCCCCTTCTCCTCCTGCCTTTAGTCTTTCCCAGCATCAGGGTCTTTTCTAATGAGTTGGCTCTTTGCATCAGGTGGCCACAGTATTGGAGCTTCAGAATCAGTCCTTCCAATGAATATTCAGGGTTGGTTTCCTTTAGAATGGACTGGTTGGATCTCCTTGCTGTCCAAGGGACTCTCAAGAGTCTTCTCCAAAACCCCAGTTCAAAAGCATCAATTCTTCGGTGCTCAGCCTTCTTTATGGTCCTGCTCTCACATCCGTAGTGGATAATTATTATGACAGGAGTCTCTGTGGCCACAAGGAAGGTACACTCTTGCGTTCGGCCTCTCTTCTGTTCGTCTCCTCTGCCTTACCTATGTAGTGCTCCACCTCCAAGTGCCCCATGTGAAACTCGTTCTTTGAGAAATAAAGCTGATTCTGTAAGAAAAATCACACAAATATAACACTCAAAACAGCAATGTATGTGAACTTTTGCGTGCCATATTTATCAAACTATACCTGCTGTGCAGTGGCTATTTTGTGCATAGACCATCTTACAAATGCTCAATAATCAAGAAAAACAGGTTATCTGTGATGTATACAACAGATATTTCTGTTACACAGCATTTTCCCGATTCCACCTCTCAATTTCCACCTTCAGCGAGCTCTTGGAATGCAGAGTAATTCAATCTCACACTGATTAGAACATGCATATGGGCTCTACACAGATGCATAGATATCCACAGATTAAAACTTTTAATTTTTCCACTACATTTTTATTACATGTTTGTTCTTGGAAAAGAAGTAGCCTACAGGTAGAAAACATAAATAATATTGAAAGGATAACACAGAGCATTTACTCAGATATATGTCCATTTGTGGTAGTATAGTTTTTCATATGCCATAGTTTCTGTACTTTGTGATTTTGAAATATATTTTTTAACAGGCTTTATGCTTAAATTTGTGATATACGGTCATATACAGAGTGTACTAAACAGTTTTTATTTGTTCCTTGGGTTGAGGACTAATGAATGATCGTTTCTCATACTCTACAAACGATGCAAAGTCATAATACGTTTTGTTCATCGTTCAGTCACAGTTGTGTTCGACTCTTTGTGGCCCCATGGACTGCAGCATGCCAGGCTTCACTGTCCTCCACCGTCTCCTGGAGCTTGCTCGAATTCATGTGCATTGAGACGGTGATGTCATCCAACCATCTTGTCCTCTGTTGTCCCCTTCTCCTCCTGCCTTCAATCTTTCCCAGCGTCAGGGTCTTTTCAAATGAGTCAGTTCGCATCAGTTGGCCAAAAGTATTGGAGTTTCAGCTTCAACATCAGTCCTTACAATGAATATTCATGACTGATCTCCTTTAGGATGGACTGGTTGGATCTCCTTGCAGTCCAAGGGTTAGTCAAGAGTCTTCTCCAACACCACAGTTCAAAAGCATCAAAACTTCAGTGCTCAGCCTTCGTTATGGTCCAGCTCTCACATCCATACATGACTACTGGTCGATCAATCCATAGCTTTGACTACATAGACCTTTGTCAGCAAAGTAATATCTCTGCTTTTTAATATGCTGTCTAGGTTGATCATAGCTTTTCTTCCAAGGAGCAAGTGTCTTTTAATTTCATGGCTGCACTCACCATCCTCAGTGATTTTGGAGCCAAGAAAACCAAGTCTCTCACTGTTTCCACTGTTTCCCTGCCTATTTGCCATGAAGTGATGGGACCGGATGCCACGATCTTCGTTTTCTGAACATTGAGTTTTAAGCCAGCTTTTTCACTCTCCACTTTCAGTTTCATCAAGAGGCCCTTTAGTTCCTCTTCATTTTCTGCCATAAGGGTGGTGTCATCTGTATATCTGAGGTTATTGATATTTCTCCCAGCAGTCTTGGTTCCTACTTCTGCCTCATCCAGCCTGGAATTTCTCATGATGTACTCTGCATATAAGTTAAATAAGCAGGGTGACAATATACAGCCTTGATATACTCCTTTTCCTATTTGGAACCAGTCTATTGTTCCATGTCCAGTTCTAACTATTGCTTCCTGACCTGCATACATATTTCTCAGGAGGCAGGTCAGGTGGTCTGGTATTCCCATCTCTTTAAGAATTTTCCACAGTTTGCTGTGATCCACACAAAGGTTTTGGCATAGTCAATGAAGCAGACGTAGAAATTTTTCTGGAATTCTCTTGCCTTTTCTGTGATCCAATGGACATTGACAATTTGATGCCTTTTCTAAATCCAGCTTGAACATTTTTAAGTTCTTGTTCACATACTTGTGAAGCCTAGCTTAGTGAATTTTGAGAATTACTTTGCTAGCATGTGAAATGAGTGCAATTGTGCAGTGGTTTGAACATTCTTTGGCATTGCCTTTCTTTGGGATTCGAATGAATACATAATACATTTTACCTTTCTGTGAGGTTGGAATGAATACATAATATGTTTTAGCTTGCTTTATATTTGATTTTGACATTCTTGAGGGTTTTGAAATTTTTTCCTGGAAATTTTTTAAATGAAGGATCTTTTTCTTTATCAGATTACTAATACTGTCTAGCCTTTTCCTAATTTCTTATAATCCATTTCCTATTCCATCTGTAAGTTTTCATGAGACTCACTGACTTCTTGGTCTTAGTTGCTTTCTAGACCTCTTAAAGAGCTGCCACTCTGAGATTTTATTTCTTTTTTGTACACTCTATTTTCTATTCCTTATATCCTGTATCATCATTTCCCTGCTTCTACTATCATTTTATTGGAATACTTAACAACCTAGAAATGATGCATAGGAAGTAAAATGCACCTGAGTCTTTGCAAGCCTTGACAACATATATCTAAAATTTAAAACTGTGTGGTTAGAACTCTACTTCAGTTTTTAAAAAATGAAACAAAATATATATGTCATTAGCAATAACAAATGTATGTTTTTTTCCTAAAATACATTTACTTAATGGAAATATTACAGTATACATACACATACTTAATCATATATTCATAGATGGAACTTTTTTTGCAGGACAATTGGAGACTACATAAAGAACCTCAACGTGCAACATGATGGGTTCATAAAGTTGCCCAAATGTATCTGTTGACCTTTAACTACACTGACTGTATTGTAAGGAAATAAAAGGAATCACAAATGAGTAGATTACAGCTTCTTTTCAATTTTATGCTTGTGTGTGTGTAATAAAAGGGGTATAGACAATGCCGTTCAGTAAAACTTTGTGTCATGTGGGTGACGTTCTAGTTTTCTGGTTTTTGTTCAGTATGGTAGCCATTAGTCACATGTGGCTACTGAACATCTGAAATGAGGTTGGTGTGACCCAGGAGCTTAATTTTTAACTTCGTTAATTTCAATAAACACAATACCACATATAACTGCATAGCAATAGAAAACTATTATATTGCAAGATGTTAATGGTGATTGTTTCTTTCAGAAAATCATTGATTATAGGTTTTCCTTGTTTTTTTTTTTTGTTCTCATCTATAGTTTTTAGTGATATTTATAATGAAAACAATAAAGGAAGGTTTATTTTGATGAAAACATGTCTGATGGATATTATCCTATTATCAAAACCATAGTATCTAGATCATTATTTAAGATTTTAATAATATATTAAAATGCTTATTTCCTTAATATCAACATTTCTGTCATATTTCAGAAATAATTGAATTTTTCCTAATGATATGCCTCTGTCTCTTGGGTCAAACAGTACAGAGATTGCAACTGAGTCCAAGCCTGTACTGCTTGCTGCATAACGATGAATGCAATTGTGTAGGAGTTGGAACATTCAAAAGGCCAATAAAATGAGCGATGAGTTGTTGGAGCAAGGAATAGTGACCTTATTTGGAAAGCAGGTAGGCCTAGAAGATGGAGGACTGGTGTCCATAGAGCCATCTTCCCCGAGTTAGAGTTCAGGTTTCCTGTGCAGTGAAAGGATTGGTGGTGTGGTTGGTTATTGCAGACTTCTTGGTGCAGGAATCCTTTGTTCCTGCAGCTGTCCTTGTAGGTCAGTTCACCATGTTCCTATAAATCTCCAACAAGACAAATGCGATTCTCTGTTCTGCAACTTTTTATCTCTGTATCAGTGGTCCCCAACTTTTTTGCCACCAGGGACCTGTTTCTTGGAAGACCATTTTTTCACAGACCAGGGAATGTGAGCGATGGGGAGCAGGTGTAAATACAGATGAAGCTTTGCTTGATATCTGGCCCTCAACACCTTCTGTGCGGCCCAGTTCCAACAGGCCGTGGACCATGGCCCAGTGGGTGCGGACCCCTGCTCCACATGAGTGGAATGTCCCCTTAAAGGTCAGAGCCTTGAGAATGGGCTTTCCCGTATATTTCAGGCTATAGGCAACTCTCTTAACTTCAAGCAAGGACAATAGAATACGAGGTTAAAGTAAAAGAAATGGGTTCAGTATGGAGTCAGCTTTGCTCTTTCCTACTACACAGCAGTGAATCAGGGGAGAGTGATTGTGTCTTGTATGTAAGTGCTTGAGCCACTGACCTGGATGAGAATTTGACTCTGCTTGGGCTTGGGCATGGTCCAGGAGGCCTGGTGGAGCTCAGGCCAGGGATGTTGTGAGAAGAGCCTCTGTCTCCACCACCAGTGGAGCACATCTACGTGGAGAGAGACCCATCCACTGGGTGAGGAGACCCCAGCAGCAAGAGGCCATGGAGGGACTGAAGGCTCGTGGGTTAGGTAAGACCAGACCTCTGTGCTGGGGAAGAGCTGGAGATGGTGGGAGTGGGTGTAGCACAGATGAGCACATCTATGTGGAGAGAGACCCATCCACTGGGTGAGGAGACCCCAGCAGCAAGAGGCCATGGAGGGACTGAAGGCTCGTGGGTTAGGTAAGACCAGACCTCTGTGCTGGGGAAGAGCTGGAGATGGTGGGAGTGGGTGTAGCAAAGGCAGCCCCCTTGGATGCTCCCTGAACAGAGAAAATCACAGGGAGGAATCTATAAGCTCACTATTGATTTGTGAGATTTTTCAAATAAAGAACAATCGCAGGAGATGACGGCCAAGTCTCCATGGGCTGGCACAGCAGGAAGCATCTTCCTCATCTTCCTTCCTACCTCATGTCCCGCGGAATAAGAAGTTTTCTAGGGTGGGGGTGGGGGGCAAGAGTTGTGACATCGGATGAGGCTTCCTGTTAAAAGAGGACAGCTTTTAACCAAATATGAGGCTGAAATTTAAAAATGGATATAAGAGACTCATGATAACTAAAAAGGACTCACAGATTATAGAATTAGGCTGAAATGTTGTCAGGAAGCCTGTTACCTTATGGAAAAGGAGACTTCAGCAGCAAATATTTGGTAGCAGTTTTTAGAAAACCATGTTTACCCCTAAACTTTTACTGACTGGATATCTGGACTGAATGAGTGGTTCAGATTTTATTACAGTTTGATACTGCATTGTTAAAATCTGAGACATTGTTACAAAACTTAAAAAAAATTTTTTTTTTATGTTGACCAATTTTAGTCCTTATTGAATTTGTTACAGCATTGCTTCTGTTTCATGTTTTGGTTTCTTGGCTGCAAGGTAAGTGGGATTTTATGTCCCCAACCAGGGATCGAACCTGCATCCCTGCGTTGGAAGGCAAAATCCTAACCACCGGACTGCGAGGGACGTCCCTATAAATATTTGGTGACAGAGAACTGTATAGAACTGGTTCATGGCTGTGTCCTATTAAAGTCAAGATGAAGCCACTCCTCTAAAAATTTGTTAGGAAGTAATTATATTGAAGGAATCAAAAGTCCAAAGATCGTTCAATTTGGTATCCAAGAATCCTAAGACAGTGCTCCCATCTGGGCTGTGAATTATACTTCTCCCCTTGGAAAATGCAAGCCTTGGTGAAACCATGTCACACACAGAGGTAGGATCGCATGTCACTGTGAACACGGGGGCTCTGCCAACTTCAATGGACACAAACTGTCACCAATGCTTAGCAACACTTTGGTGAACTCTGATCATCTGCATGCATGCATGCTAAATCACTTCAGTTGTATCTGACTCTTTGTGACCCTAAGGACTGCAGCCTGCCAGGCTCCTCTGTGTATGGGATTGTCTAGGCAAGAATACTGGAGTGGGTTACCGTGCCCTATTCCAGGGGATCTTCCCGATCTGGGGATCGAACCCCCGTCTCTTGGCAGGTGTGTTTCTTACCACTAGTGCCACCTGGAAAGCCCCTAATCATCTATATAGTTAAATATTTTCATAAACTTTTTCGATGAGGGGTAAAAGGAAATTTGATCGTGGATTTTTAAGCAGGAAACTGGTAACTTTTGTCCTATTTTTTCTACTTCAGTGGTTGTTTTATATATGCCAGGAAAAGTAGGGATCATAAATTCCCACCTATTTGAGGTTATTGCATACAGATTTCTCAGCCTTGGAGGGAGAAAGCAAGTCTGTGATATCCATTGTGCTGTGAATGGTTTCTTTCCTGCTTCTGTGGAAAGGTCTGTGGTTGGATCAGAGAAGGAAACACACGCAGATTCCTTTTCTTTGGCTGCGTGAACAATATGAGGCAATGATACAAAATATATGTAAAAGGAAGCCCCTCATAAGGGTCAGAGAGAAGAGGACAAGCAATTCTTTCTCTTCCATTTGGCACCACTTCCATTCCATATTTGGAAGGAAAACTAGCTTAAATTTCCCACTCACACTTAACCTGATTTTTGAATTGCCTTTTTTTCTTTTTTTTGTAGAAAGGGAAGCAATTTAGATCTTTGGGTTATGAATTCTGTGAATTCCATAATTGTACCATTACTTGGAATCTATTTTGAAGCTATGAATTAACCTTAAATGGGCTTTGTGCCGATGGTTATTTATTTCTTAAACTACTATCATTGTTCACTGTTGGCTTGTTCACATTGGATTTTCATCTTACTTTCATCCTCTAGAGTTCTTGGACATATTTGTATTTGAGGCAACTGAGTTACGGCAAGCATACTGCTTACACTGAAGCTTGCTATGTAGAAATCCAGTTCAGAATTTTGAAATACAGCATCAAGTAAATAACCCTTAACATATTTTTTCAGCCAGTTTGGCCAACTGACTTAGCAATTATGCTTGTTAACTTTTAGTAATTATATTTCTTGTGTCTAAGCATGTCTTGTCTTTGAACAA
Organism: Bos indicus; assembly: GCF_029378745.1. Taxonomy (NCBI): domain Eukaryota; kingdom Metazoa; phylum Chordata; class Mammalia; order Artiodactyla; family Bovidae; genus Bos; species Bos indicus. The sequence goes on from NC_091786.1 coordinate 43,487,526, forward strand.
CCTGCTCATTTCTGAAACATGGAATCTTCCAGAAAGTTCTCAAAAAGAGTAGTCCAAGGATAAAGCGTAGGTGAGTGTGATATGGCTGTGCTTTGTAGGTGAAGAGTTTGGTAGACCCCCAGGGACTTTAGAGAGTGGTGTGTTCATTTAGCAAAAGTAAAGTTGCTATTTTTGTGTCAGCTAAGCAGGTCTGGATACTTTATATTCCTTTTATATAACCTGGGTGGTTATTTTATCAGGCTAATTACTTTTTTAATTAAACTTTTTTACTTTGAGATAATTGTAACTACACTGCACGTGCATTTGGAAGAAATAATACTAATTACTTTTGCTGGTGCCAGTGTAGCATTGTGGGTAAAGTAGGAGCTGAATCAGAGAGAAACAGGTCTATTGAACCTGATCTGACACCTCCTATTTATGGGTTCTTGTGCAGCCGCACTGAGGATGAAACATGAGAGATAATTTAGAGCTCTCAGCACAATTTCAGATACACACGGGGTGTAGAGTGCATCAGCTACTCATTAAGCAGTGGTTATTAATTATAGTATCTTTGAAATGTTGTGATGAATTCCAGATTTTTGGTTTGGTTGTTTTTTTTTTAACCACAGTAGAGCACATCTCCCACATGGCAACAAACAATGGAAAATACCCAATAATCACACATTTAAATAGGTTCTCTTTCAAGAAATGGATCCACTTCCATAAAGGAAGCTGTCATTACATATGGATGCTGAGCTTCAGTACTTTGGCCACCTGGTGCAAAAGCTGACTCATTGAAAAAGACCCTGATGCTGGGAAAGATTGAAGGCAGGAGGAGAAGGGGACGACAGAGGATGCGATGGTGGGATGGCATCACCAACTCGATGGACAGGAGTTTGAGCAAGCTCTGGACAATAGTGAAGGACAGGGAAGCCTGGCGTGCTGCGGTCCATGAGGCCAGAGTCAGACACATCCAGTGACTGAACAACAGTTACGTGTGGGAAACTCAAAGTGTTTCTCTTCTTTATAGGAGATCGTTCCTCTAGGAGATTGCTCCTTGAGTATGTGGTTCTCTTCTCTAATTTACAGGTTCTGTGAAGATAATGACTAATGAGTATTTTGCACAGGGTGTTCTCCACAAATATTAGTTGAATTGAGGTTTGCCAAGCCCTAAATCAATAGCTCATGCAAATAGATTTGTCTTGGGCTGGTGCTCTGAATGCATATAGTTTGGACTTTGGTTAATTATAAGGAGTATGTTTCTTGGTGAACATTTTATTAAGATTTTATCCACACTTGGGTTCAAGGGTGAGTACTATGAGTAATGCCTCCTAAAGTATTAGCTGCACAGGCACATAAATTCCTGCAATATTTCCCCACCACACACCTCTTTCTTTTTTAAAACACAAACAATGGAATTTCAAGTGAAAAGATGTAAAATAATGTAAAGTAGAGACACAATTATAAATAAAAATGGATGTAAATGTGTTGAAATTGTGTGTGTGTGTGCAAGTACATGTGTGTGTTTCATTGTCTCAACCATGATTAAAAAAAATAATTTGCACTGGACATCCAGATCTTAAGCACTGTGAATGCAATCAGATCAGATCAGATCAGTCGCTCAGTCCTGTCCGACTCTTTGTGACCCCATGAACTGCAGCACGCAGGCCTCCCTGTCCATCACCAACTCCCGGAGTTCACCCAAACTCACGTCCATCGAGTTAGTAATGCCATCCAGCCATCTCATCCTCTGTCGTCCCCTTCTCCTCCTGCCCCCAATCCCTCCCAGCATCAGGGTCTTTTTCAATGAATCAACTCTTCGCATGAGGTGGCCAAAGTACTGGAGTTTCAGCTTTAGCATCATTCCTTCCAAAGAAATCCCAGGGCTGATCTCCTTCAGAATGGACTGGTTGGGTCTCCTTGCAGTCCAAAGGACTCTCAAGAGTCTTCGCCCACACCACAGTTCAAAAGCATCAATTCTTCGGTGCTCAGCCTTCTTCACAGTCCAACTCTCACATCCATACATGACCACAGGAAAAACCACAGACTTGACTAGACGGGCCTTTGTTGGCAAAGTAATGTCTCTGCTTTTCAATATGCTATCTAGGTTGGTCATAACTTTCCTCCCAAGGAGTAATGGATAAGAGAATTGTAGTAGGTTCTACTGAACATTTTATGGTTTTATCCTACACAATTGAACTGAACTCAAGTGTATACACTTTTTACTTAGTGTAAAAAGTGTACAAGTTTTATTTCACATTTTACACAGTTGCATTATTATTATTTTCATCACTCGTTTATAAATCTTTTGCCTTTCACAATGTTATGGGTGGTTACATCTTACGAATTAGTTAATGTCCTACTCTACAATTCAGAAAATTAATAGAAAAATATAGCCATGCCTAGAAAGTTACAGGAGTTAGTGGTTCTGAATACATGGTTGTCGTCTTCATTTCATTATCACAGTAAGTGTGGTTGGACTAGACTGAAAATGTTACTCTGGAACCTGCGTGAGAACTCCAGTGTCCTCTTGATGTATGGTTTGCCACCCTTACTATCTTTCACCAATCCCTGATCGTATGTGCGTTCCATTTTTTAGGATGAGGGATGCCAGAATAGTGAAACACTGAGTTTGGTCCCAGAAACGTCAAACCTCATAAAAGATGCTTTACAAAATCTGCTCCGTTGTGTTATCTTGTTTGTCTCTCACCTTTGAAGGGCTCCCCTGGTGGCTCAGCTGGTAAAGAATCCGCCTGCAATGAGGGAGACCTGGGTTCGATCCCTGGGTTGGAAAGGTCCCCTGGAGGAGGGAAAGGCTACCCACTCCAGTGTTCCAGCCTGGAGAATTCCCTGGACTGGGTAGTCCATGGGGTCACACAGAGTCAGACACGACTGGGCAAACTTCACTTCACTTTGGAGGGTAAATGCTCATGGTAAAGTTAGGTAATAATGGTAGATGTCACCAGCCTACTACGAATTACTCAGAGGGTGGAAAGGCACTGGGACCCCACCCTTCTGGCTTCATGCTGAGCAGTCTTTCTGATAAATCGGTTTTTCCAAACAGGGCCTCCCTGTAGCACTGTTTGCTCACACTGACGGTGAGTATGGTGTCTCGGTAGCCCCAGCGGTAATTATCCTGGGCAGCTTGAGCTTCCTCTGCGGTTGCTGGTATTCAGTCCCAGAGCACTGATCACTTCCTCCTGTGTAGACCCCCTCCATTCTTGAAGCCTTAAATGCACGTTAGACTCCACTCTAGTTCTCTGCCTAAAATTAGCAAATACCGTTTGTACGCCCTTGAACAGTCTGCAATCTGGAGGAGGGGTCACAGACTGCTGAATTTTAAGCAAGAACTAACCTAAAAGAAGATGAATTAGATAAGTAAGATACTGAGATTGACTAGTGGCTTGAGTCACACATGTAACAGGGAGCTCTAGTTGGCGTCGTTTGCTTTCCGGTAAACACCAGAGAAAACATGTATGTAGTTGTGCCGTGTGATGACTGTATGACACGTGCCTGCGTTAGTTTGCTGGGGCTGCCATAGCAAAGTACCATAGTCTGGGTGACTTAAATAAAGCAGATAAATTTTCTCTTAGTTCTGCTATAGCAACCAGAAGCCCAGGCTCCAGGTGTTGTCAGACATGGTCTCTTTGAAGCCCTTTCCCTGGTCTCACAGATGTCAGCTTTCTCCCCGTGTCCGCACGGCCTTCCCTCTGTGTCCTGACGTCCCCTGCTTAGAAGGACACTGGTAACCTTGGATTAGGGCTCACCCGCATGACCTCAGTTTACCTTAATTGCTTCTAAAAGTCTCTTTCTCCTAATATAATCATTTTCTGAGGCAATGGGGGTTAAATCCTCAACAGACGAATGGGACAGGGAGTAGCTTACCCCTTAATGATGTCTTTCTGACAGTGGGTTTATATTAGTTTTTTAAACAGCCATTAAATAACTAGCTGCCTGTTTTATCTCATTAATGTAGGCGCCATAAAAATCTGCACTTGGTAAAGAACATACTGTGTTTTATTCATGCTCTCAGTGTCGACCTTATTTAGACTGCATCCATGCTGCACTTGTCACAGAAATTCCGGAAGTGGAGGTGCTACAATTTCCTCTGGAATTTACTCCTATTTTAGGTGAAAGGAGACGCAGCGGTCATGTTATAGGCAAGCTCCCGAGTTATACTTTCCATTTTATCCAATCTAGCTATTTGAGTGGTGGGTGAGTTTATAAAAATCGGAAGCTTAGAATCTTCTTGACTTTTGTGCACAATTTAAGTCTGTCATTTGAGAGACCATATACTCGGATATAAATGTGGTTTTAGAAATATTTGTTTCTGAGAGTTCACGTCCACGCATATCCTTTTGTGAATTCTGTGTTGTTATGGCACACATAAAATTCCATGGTCTTATTTTGTAAACTTACCACCGAGTTAACCTAATCTTGCCAATGATATTACCGAATAGAAGAACCTCGTTTCATTTGGCTTCCAGCTCAGCTTTTGATTTTGTTGAGCAGTTAACAGTCTAAACTTCTATGCTATGTCTGATTATTCTGAAACTGTGTAGTTTTTCTAATGTCAGTGACCCTTTCTCAAAGTTGGCTTAGCAGCAGCTTTTCTTTTTCTCCTTTGAGGGCTACTGACCAAGTACAGTTTATTATAATGATTTTAGAAGAGACTTTTTTGACTTCAGAACTGCATGAATTAAAACTTGGGGAAATAAGTCTTTCTTCCCTCCAGTGATTTGACCTAAAAATAACTGTGTTTCAGTGCTAACAATGATATATTTTCCTATAAATTATATTAATAGTGTTCCCCAATCTATATTTTAATCTACAATTAGTTAAATGCATCATTCAAATATGAGTGTTTTTTTTTTTTTAAATATGTATTGGAGTACAGTTAATGTGCAATGTTGTGTTACCTTCAGGTGTAAAGCAAAGTGACCAAGTTTTATATATATACACACACACACACATATATACTCTTTTCTTTTCCTGTACAGGCCATCACAGAATATTGAATACAGCTCCCTGGGCTCTGCAGTAGGTCCTTGTTAGTTATCTATGTTATATACAGTATTGTGCATACGTCAGCATCAAACTTCTAATTTCTCTCTCATCGCCTTTCCCCCTTGACAACCATAAATTTGTTTTCTACATCTATGACTCCACTTCTGTTCTGTGAATAAGTTTATGTGTGGCATTTTTTAGATCCCACGTATAAGGATATCCTGTGATGTTTGTCTTTGCCTGACTTGCTCACTCACAGTGTGTCTCTGTGTCCGACCGTGCTGCTGCAGACAGTGCGACGTCAGTGCTCTTTGCGGCCACATGTGCGTGCACACTCCCCCTCCTCACCCATTCCTCTGCCGACGGACGTTTCGGCCCCTGCACGTCCTGGCTGCTGTGGACGGTGCTGCGGTGAGCACTGGGGGGCGTGCATCCTTTTGAATTACTGCTGCTGCTGCTGCTACTAAGTCGCTTCAGTCGTGTCCGACTCTGTGCGACCCCATGGACTGCAGCCCACCAGGCTCCCCCGTCCCTAGGATCCTCCAGGCAAGAACACTGGAGTGGGTTGCCATTTCCTTCTCCGATGCATGAAAGTGAAAAGTGAAAGTGAAGTCGCTCAGTCGTGTCCGACTCGTCACGACCCCATGGACTGCAGCCCACCAGGCTCCTCCGTCCATGGGATTCTCCAGGCAAGAGTACTGGAGTGGGGTGCCATTGCCTTCTCTGTTTGAATTATGGTTTTCCTCAAATATTTGCTCAGGAGTGGGGTTGCCGGATCGTATGGTAGTTCTACTTTCAGGTTTTTAAGGAGCCTCCGGGATGTTCTCCATAATGGTTGTACTGATTTCCCTTCCTACCAACAGTATGGGGAGCCCCCTTTTCTCCATGCTCTCTCCAACATTTATTGTGTATAGATTTTTTGATGATGGCCATTCTGACTGGCATGAAATGATACCTCAATGTAGTTTTGATTTATATTTCTCTGATCATTAGTAATTTTGAAGATATGAATAAAGATATTGTGCATCAAGCCATATGATTTTGCTTTATAGCTGACAATGAAATGGATTTCAGAAAGGGTAATGAAAAAATGCTATGCAGTAAATAACATACTGTTTCTTTTATTTCACTTTACTTTTTCCAGTGTCTTATTTAGATACTTGAAATTGTACTCCTCTTTCAACATTATACTGAGTGGTATTAAAAGCCTCAAATGGTCAATGCGTCTGGTGGATACTTGATTTTTCCGTGGCCCCAAGAACATATTAACAACATCTGAGTGATTGTAACCAGCACAGAATGAAAAACAGCATTATGAGAGGGGAATGGAGCCTTCTGGAGAATAAAAAAAGGAAAATTTTCCTTTTCTTTTTCAAGTAGTGTAAAGTGTTGGATAGTATTTAGAATTTACTTATTTTCTTTGTCTTCATGTATAGTGTAAAATGTATTGGGTTCCTTTGGGGATGGGATTAAAGAATGGGATTTTTTCAGAAATTTATCAAAGCACAGTTGGTTTACAATGTTATGTTAATTTCAGGTGTACAACAAAGCTGATTCATTTACATGTGCACACACATACATATACATACATTCTTTTTCATATTCTTTTCTATTATGGTTTATTACAGGATATTGAATATGGTTCCCTGTGCTATACAATAGGACCATACTGTTTATCCAAAGAATTAGATTTTTAAAATATGTTTATAAAATGTCACCTCTTAGAAGTATTCCTAAATGACTAAGAGATGACTCTAAATGATAGCTAAGTGTCAGTGAACACTGCCTGGGTTTAAGTTAGAGTTTTATCACCTGCTGTTCATTGGACACATTTGTTTACATCCTTTAAACCTCAGTTTCCTTCTTAGTATAATAGTATAATGGGATAATAATAATTTGTAACTCACACAGGTTTTCTTGGGGCAAAAGGAGATAATGAATATATTTGATTCATAGAAAAGGCTCTATAAATGTAAAATGCTATGATTGGTATTAGAACCTTCAGAATAGAGTGAAGGAAGCTATTTCTTAGTATGGTGCTTCAAATAAACCGGGTTCTGTCTTCTTCTAACAATGAAGTCATTATTTCTATTTCAGACAAATATTTTTGGAGAAAGTAATGAGCATTTCTTTGAGGCAAAAATGGATCCTATTTTTTGAGCCAAAGGAAATGGTAGACGTGAATTTATAGAGAGCCTGGCTTATAAATCAAGCCATTCTGTAAGCGTAAAGGCTAATGGGAGTGGGAAATACTGAAATAAATTCTGGTATGCAAAAGGAGGCCAGGGGAGGCCAGCAGGCATTCAGTTTCCACTTCTAGCCCACGGCCGCTGGGTTCTGTGGGAAGCAGACTCTGGGAGGGGGTTAAGATGCAAGGGGTTTATTGGGGACCAGCATGTGTGGGGGGAGGAAAGGAGATGCAGGCATATAAAGGGCTCCTCCACGCCACGGACTCCGGAACTGGAAGGGCCCCGTAGACGTGTCCTGAGTTAGTGCAGGGGATCCAACTGTCTGTCCCCACATTGACCAGTCACTGGATACTGGCTGTCCTAGAGGGGCTGGCCTTGGGCAAGGTGACCCTCTTTACCTGAGTAAGATAGCATGAGAGGGATGGCAGCTGCGTGTCAGCCAGTCGCCTTTCTGGAAGCTGAGACTTGAAGTCTTTTAATCCTGCAGGGAGATCTGGATGGAGCGGCACAGGACTCACAACATGGCTCCTCTCCTAGACGTACCGGCTGATTTCCCCCACAAGTAAATTACATGAAGTATCTATTTATGTAGACTTAACGGCTGATCTCCCCCACAAGTAAATTACATGAAGTATCTATTTATGTAGTTATAGTCTGTCTTTTCACAGACCGAAACCCTAGGACAGGACAATAGGAATGAGCCTGTTTTGTGTATCTTCATTGGCTAAAATGACGCTTGGGACATTGTGGTCACTTGAAGTCATTAAAAGGGAGTCCAAAATGTTTGTTTAATGAACAAATTTGAAGCCTTCATATTGTAAAAATAAGGATTTTACTTCATGTGTTATGAGGCTGGTAATTACATAGCTTGTAATCATTGGACATGTAGGTGCTTTTGTGTTTGAAGTCCAGACAAAGAAATTCATTATTGTAAGGCTAATGGAGGAGAGCTTTCTGCTCTGTATCTAGTATGATCTATTAATGAAATTATCTGGACAGTGAAATAATTGGGTTAATAGAGAAAAACAACAGTTCTAATAAAAACAATAATGCCATCAATCATTATTAATATAGTTTGCATTTATTACTGTGATTATTGTTATTACTGCTGTAGTTAATAACACATTGTGTGGCCACTATCTTTTGAATTACCACCTTTGGAAAATGTTATACCAGGACTTGTGGTGATTGTATTAATAAACAATAATAACACCTTGCAGGAACTTAGAGCTAATGCTTTTCAAAATAAGGTCCCTAAACCACCATAACAGAATCACATGGAAATCAAAGCATCTCACAGCTACATTTTCCAAAATCTCCTTGATCACTCTAATACACTGTAAAGTTTTAAATCAGTTGGTTAGTTGGTAAATTGTTTGTCGTTGTTATTCAGTCGCTCAGCCATGTCTGCCTCTTTGCAAACCCTGTCCTTCAGTATCTCCCAGAGTTTGTTCAAACTCATGTCCATTGAGTCAGTGATGCCATCCAACCATCTCATCCTCTGTCATCCCCTTCTCCTCCTGCCCTCAATCTTTCCCAGCATCAGGGTCTTTTCCAACGAGTCGGCTCTTTGCATCATGTGGCCAAAGTATCGGAGCTTCAGCATCAGTCCTTCCAAGGTAAGCTGATACCTAGAGCACAAAACTGAAAGGAGGTCAACATAAGGTCAACATAAGCATCCTTTATCCCTCGCCTGTTTTGTACCAGGACTGTATCAGGTGTCGTTGCTCATTGTTGTTTAGTTGCTGAGTCGTGTCCGACTCCTGTGACCCCATAGACTGTAGCCCACCAGGCTCTTCTGTTCATGGGCTTTCCCAGGCAAGAATATTGTATCGGGTTGCTATTTCCTTCTCCAGGGAATCTGCTGGACCCAGAGACTGAACCTGTGTCTCTGGCATTTGTGGGCTGATTCTTTACGGAACCACTTGGGAAGCCCATGTTAGGTGTTACCGTCATTAATTTTGTATCAATCCAAACTAAAAAGGGGGAAGGGCAGATGCTGTTATCCTTGCTTCAAAAGTGGGACCAAGTCCAGAGGAACTAGCAGGACTGTTAGGAGTGAGTGCAGGTGAAGTTCCAACCCACCTCTGGCTCCAAAGCTCCTTTTCATATAGATATTCAGCAAAACTCAGTAGACAAAATAGAGGACTCTGGTTTTCCTCTTCCCAGGAATAGAATATAGTAGGTGCAGTACGGTCACTGCAGAGATGAATCTCTCTAGGGAAGGCGTCATGAAGGAGGAGAGCTGAGTTGGATCTCAAATGCGTAGGAAGTGTATAGCAAGAGAGAAATAGAAAGGATCCTCTCAGTTGTTCAACTTAAAAAAACAAAAACAAAATCTAGAGGTGGTTAAATGTCACGCACACTCCGTGTTCTTGCAACTCAAAGTGTGGTCCGTAGGCCTGTATCATCAGCATCTGCCTGTGACTTTGGTAGAAGAACAGAGTCTCAGACCCCACTCCTGGCCTCCTGAATCAGAATATGCACTTCAGTCAGACCCCTGGGCAAGATTATACAGCTTGGGAAGTGCGGGTCTGAAGGACAGTAGTGGATTGGTATTGCTGGGCTGAAAGGGTACGTGAATTGTCAGCAAATAGACATCTGAGCCAGATCATGGAGTCCCTCTTCTTCAAACTGAAGTGTTGTAATTGTAACTGTCTAATACCCTATCATCATACCCAAAGACAGAAATCAAATGAGTTAGGAGAGAAAATGCTCTTTATTGAGAAGACCACGTAAAGGACACAGCGAGAACAGTAATTACTAGGACTGTGGTTCTTGGGCCAGCAGCGGCGTCATGGAGAACTTGTTAGATGCATGTTCCTGGGCCCCACCCTCGCCCGCGGCGTCACAGACTGGAGGGGTGGGGCCACGGGTCTGGTGCCAACAAGCTCACCAGATGATCTTGATACAGTCCATTCGAAACCGCTCTACCAGGGGCATGAAATGTGACATTATTTCCTCATGAGAGGAGCAGTAGTAAAATATTCTGTGTCCTGCTTAATATCCTCAGATGCAAACATAGACGCTGACTTTGCTTTAGTTCAGTCGCTCAGTCGTGTCCAACTCTGCGACCCCATGGACTGCAGCACGCCAGGCCTCCCTGTCCATCACCAACTCCCGGAGCTTGCTCAAACTCATGTCCATCAAGTCGGTGATGCCATCCAACCATCTCATCCTCTGTCATCCCCTTCTCCTGCCTTAAATCTTTCCCAGCATCAGGGTCTTTTTCAGTGAGTCAGTTCTTCCCATCAGCTGGCCAAAGTATTGGAGCTTCAGCTTCAGCATCAGTCTTTCCGATGAATATTCAGGACTGTTTTCCTTTAGAACTGACTGGTTTGATCTTGCAGTCCAAGGGACTCTCAAGAGCCTTCTCAACAGTTCAAAAGCATCAATTCTTTGGCGCTCAGCTTTCTTTATAGTCCAACACTCACATCCATACATGACTACTGGAAAAACCATAGTCTTGACTATACAGACCTTTGGTGGCAAAGTAATATCTCTGCTTTTTAATATGCTGTCTAGGTTGGTCATAACTTTCCTTCCAAGGAGCAAGCGTCTTTTAGTTCATGGCTGCAGTTACCATCTGCAGTGATTTTGGAGCCCCCCCAAAATAAAGTCTGTCACTGTTTCTGCTGTTTCCCCACCTATTTGCCATGAAGTGGTGGGGCCGGATGCCATAATCTTAGTTTTCTGAATGTTGAGCTTTAAGCCAACTTTTTCACTCTCCACTTTCACTTTCATCAAAAGGCTCTTTAGTTCTGCTTCACTTTGACTTTGGTTAGGCTGGATCAGAATTTATTAAGGCGTAGAGTTTGTTTGAATACCTGGGGAACTGTAGCCTCTCTGAACTGACACAAAAAGCAGGGAGAGAAACCATGTCCACATAAAACGGCTGCTCTCTACCAGAATGTCCATCAGATTAAGGTTACTTTACAAAATTAAGAAATTATCTTTTCATACCTTTCAAGATGTCATAACTTTTCTCTTGGAAAAAGAATATATATATTTCAAGCAACTGAGCAAAATGTCATTAAATATAAATGGTTTTTCAATTCAAGGCAAGAGATTGCGTGTGCCTGGTTACCTCCATCCTCCCAAGTAGATTTGAAGTACAATAAAGGAATGCTTAAAAAAATAACTCCAAGTACCTGTTAGGAAATTAGAAACAACTCTAGATATTTCAAGCACAGAGGGAATAAATACAGAATAAAATAGAAGTTTACAAAATAATTGGAAGGGCTCGAAGAGAAAAATATCAGGAATACAAAATGACTAGTTCTTTAGGTCAGGCTTCCCTGGTGGTTCAGTGGAAAAGAATTTGCCTGCCATGCAGGAGACGGGTGGAACCGTGGGTTCGATCCCTGGGTTGGGGAGATCCCCTGGAAGAAAGAAATGACACCCTCTCCAGTCTTCTTGCCTGGAAATTCCCGTGGACAGAGGAGCCTGGTGGCTCCAGTCCATGGGGTCACAGAGGAGTCAGACACGACTTAGCAACTGAACAACAGCAGTTCTTTAGGTCACACAGCAGTGAGCGCAGTTGAGAGGTCAGGAGAGCACCGCACAGGGTCACAGTGGCAGCTGCTCTCAACCCTCAAGCCAAAAAAAAAAAAAAAAAGAGAGAGAGAGAGAATGTATTAGAAGGATATTGGAGAGCTCAGAGAATTGATGAGGTAACCCAGCAGTGCGGTGAAGGCAGCAACAGAAAGGAGAGGTGTCAGAGGAGCAGAGGATCTGGCTGGGGCAGGTGACCAGAGGAGGCAGAGGGCAGAGGGCAGGTAGTCAGGGTGCTCCAGGCGCGCCCCGACAATGTGCTCAGCGGGTGTGTCCCGCTGCCCCAGCGGCGTCCCCTGTAACTTGTTAGTGCCTGGTGCGTCTGTGTGTCCCTGCGATGCCGAAGTCCTGGGCAGCGATCGGACGGACAGAGCTGCAGTCACGTGTTCTGTTCTGGATCCAGAGAAGAGAGGATACGTGTGGGCGCCTTTGGTTTCTGCAGCGAGAAGCTCCCTGGGAGGAGACAGTAGATATGCCATGGGTGGTATTGCTGTCTAGTTTTACAGTTTAGTGAATGGTTTTAAAGACACTAATTTTTTCCCTCCATCTTTATTAAATTCCAATTGACAAATACAAATTCTGTATACTTCGGGTGTACAGATTGATGTTTTGATATCCCTTGGGAAGTAATCATTGCAGTTGAGCTAATTAACATATTCTTTGCTTCACATATTTACCATTTTAATTCTTTCTCTCTTTTTTTGTGGTAAGGACACTTGAGTTTTACCCTCTTAGCAAATATGAAGTAGAGAACCCAGTATTGTTAACCCTGTTCTCACTGGTGAAACAGGGAGATCTCTAGAGCTCTGCATCTTGTATGACAAACTTTGTATCCTTGATGGATGTCTCCCCATTTCCTCCTCCCTCCAGGCAAATATTGACAAGTAAAATGTGTCCAAGTCCTAAATGAAGATGTAAAAGTACCTCTGTGTTTCAGCTGACTTGATCATAGGCGTAGAAAACTCTATAAAGACTGGAGAAAATTACTTAAAGCCAATAAATAAATTCGGTAAAGTTATAAGATACAAGATTATTATATGAAAATCCTTTGTTTCTATACACAAACTATTCAAAAAGGAAATACAGAAGAGAATTGAATTAACAATCCCATTTGTAACAGCTACAAAAAGAATTATAAAATATAAATAAAGAAGTGAAAGACTTGTACTGACGACTTTATTGATGGGTCATTGAATTGCATCTTTGTACCAAATAGAAATACAAAGCAAGCTATGTGTATTTTTATATTTAAAAAAAAATAAAATTTCTATTAGCCACATTTAATAAAGAAATAAAAAGATATGGTTAGTAGTTAACTTAGCCAAATATGTCCAAACTGTATTATTGCAACATGTAGTCAATATAAAATTGCTAATGATATATATGATCTTTTGTTCTTATTACGTCTGAAATCAGGTGTATATTTTGTACTGAACCGCATTTCTCAATTTGGACTACTCATATTTCAAATTCTCAATAGGTACGTGGAGTTAGTTGCTACTATTAAACTGAAATTTTAGATTACTAGGTCTCTTCAATTATGATTTGGAATATTCGGGAGACTTTTCAGACAGGTGTTTCTTGGACAAGTTCTTCACAAAATCATTTGGAGCATATGACTCAATTATAACCCAGTGAAGACGTTTCTGCAAGGCTCAGGGTGTGATGTGCTCTGTATTCTTTGTTTCTTATTGATCTAAATTAATTCATGGTAAATCATGTTGAATACTACAGAAAATTTGAGCACTGACTGCTTTTCTTTTATCTTTCTTGCTTAAAAGTCTCCAGCACCTGTCTGTTATATATGGGTTAAAATCTGTCCCGCTCCAGAGACTTACCCTTCAGGTAGATGTCATAGAAATCTGTCAAGAAGTAAGGCAGAAATTATGGGTTATATATGAGTTTCTAATGGATTTGTTCAGGAGGGAGGAAAGGGAGACAATTTTACATGCCAGAAGAGAAGTCTGGAGACTCGGAGTCATAAAACTGACCAGTGAACACTTCACAGAATTTGATTGTGGGTCTATAGAAGATGGCAAAGCTAAAGGTAGGTTTTAGCCCGAGAAACTGGCAAAATGAAATTATCAGCAGTAGTGATTTGTTCAATCCTTTAATTCATTAATTAATTAAATAAAGGTTTATGAAATGTTTACAATTCTAGAAGCTGGGGCTATTACCATAAATAGGAGTCATAGCTCAAATATATGGAGCACTTATTGTGTCTGAAATCAATATATGTGCTTTACACAAAATAGTGTTGTTTTAAGAGTTATATGGTATTAGTATCTTAGGACATAATGATTGATAAGTGTAAGAGCTCAGAGTATAACTTAGGAAGTTTGCTTTCATCAGCAGCTGTGAGCTTGATACTTGTAATCACCATGCTTTATAGGCTTTAAAAGATATGATTGTATTTCTGTATAATGTTGACTTTTGTTGCACTTACCTCTCAAAATAAATAATAATAGAGGTGGAATAAAAATGCCACTCTGTCATCCAGATACTGAACATGTATTTTTTGGTTCATTTTGGGTATGTGGTGGCACTTTTTTAAATAGAATTTTAAATGGAGCCTTTGAAAATGCCTGATGAAGTAGAGGGAAGGAGTATTAGCATGTAACTGAAGAATCAAACTTGGAAACTCTTCCTGGAACATCGAAGACAGCAACAGATGGTATGGAGAAGTGGTAAGAGAGCCCGGAGGAGACACTCAGGGAACCGGAGATTCCTAGCGGAGAATTAACGAGGGGGAGTGTTGAGCAGTATTGAAAGCTGCAGAAATGTTTATTGTAGTTGAGACCTAGCAGGTGATTAGTGACCTTTTTAGTAATGTTTCAGTATGATGAGTCCAGAAACCAGTGTATAGATGTCTAGGCAGTGAGCAAATAGAGCAGATGAGCTTTCATTCCTGAAACCTTGGCAAGGAAATTGGGTCTTAGAAGAGCATTGTGTATTCAGTGTCATTTTTGGAGGGAGATATTTATTTATATCTGACACTAAATGAAAAAGGTCAGTAGAAAAGTGACATATTCATACATGTATTGAGCATATTAAGATCTTTCAACTTAAATTTCTATCCCACAAGCTTTATTGCATGTCTTTATTCTGCAGTAGCCCCTTGGGTGTAGAGATATACTTAAATCATCATTCGCTGTTCAGCACATTGGGGGCTTTCCTGGTGGCTCAGTGGTAAAGAACCTGCCGGCCAAAGCAGGAGATGTGGGTTTTATTCCTGAACTGGGAAGAGCCCCTGGAGAAGGAAATGGCAACCCACTCCAGTATTTTTGCCTGGGAAATGTCATGGACAGAGGAGCCTGGCAGGTTACAGACCTTGGGGTTGCAAAAGGGTCAGACACAACGCACGGACTAAACAGCAGCTCAGCATCGCCGTGCAGCACATGCCACAGTGTCCGGTTGGCCAAAAAGCGATGTCTTGTGGGAAAATTCAAATGAACATTTTGGCCAGTGCAATATATGGCACAGAGTGTATTTTTGATAAACGTAAGTTAAACTAAAAAGACCAGACCCTGTTTACAAAGAAATTGAGAGAATAATATAATCAAGAGTGAGCTAAGCCTATATAATCATGAGTAATTTCCAATATTCCGAATATTCTAGCTCTGTGCACTGCCTGCTTCGTGTCTTTGTTTCGTGTTATCAGGCTTTTATCGTACTTAGTGACTGGGCTTCAGCAAAAACTACTCGGCTTTATAAATGGCAGAAAAACAACAAAACAGGGAGTGGCAGTTAACAAGCCAGGCAGCGTGTCAGCACACACACTTTATTCATTGTTATCTTTAAAGTTGAATTATAGTTGACTTACAGTGTTGTGTGTATACAGCAGAGTGATTCAGATATATACATATCTGAATACAAACATATTTGAGTACATACATACCTGAATACATATATGTCTGTATACCTGAAACTAAGGCCACACTGCAGATCAACTATACTTCAATAAAAATAATACATAGACACATAGACACATATATGTTGTTTTTCAGATTTTTTCCCATATTGGTTGCTACCAAATATGAATATAGTTCCCTGTCTGTAGAGTAAGTTCTAGTTGTTTATCTATAGCACATATTTTAAAGCACATATAAATGTATAATGTGTGTATGTATGTGTGCACATATGTATAATTTGTGTCTACATATGTTTATATATATCTATTTATACACATATTCAAACATTGACAATGTTCTCTTATTTAAAAGCCGATGAACATTGTTTTGTTGCTGACTATCTTTCAAACATTGACAATGTTCTCTTATTTAAAAGCCGATGAACATTGTTTTGTTGCTGACTATCTTTTTTCCTATACATTCTTTTTGTATTGCTTCATAATGAATTTTGGGACTTAAAATATTGTTATGTTCTGTGCTCAGAAAGGACTTCTCAAAGTAGAGAGGACAAGCAGCTGCAGCCATTTAGATTAAACTTATTCTTGAGTTAGCATCAATTTCCATTCACTCCACATTGATATTTCTGTAATCTTAGTGTTTATTCACAATCACACACTTCACGCTTCTTCTCATACAGTGCAAGTTCAACATGTACCTACACAGATGTTGACCATTTACGTATGACCTGAATTAAATCCCTTATGATTATACAGCAGAAGTGAGAAGTAGATTTAAGGGACTAGATCTGATAAACAGAGTGTCTGATGAACTATGGACCGAGGTTCGTGACATTGTACAGGAGAAAGGAAGCAAGACCATCCCCAAGAAAAAGAAATGCCCAAAAGCAAAATGGCTGTCTGAGGAGGCCTTACAAATAGCTGTGAAAAGAAGAGAAGCAAAAAGTAAAGGAGAAAAGGAAAGATATACCCACTTGAATGCAGAGTTCCAAAGAATAGCAAGGAGAGATAAGAAAGCCTTCCTCAGTGATCAGTGCATAGAACTAGAGGAAAATAATAGAATGGGAAAGACTAGAGATCTTGTCAAGAAAATTAGAGATACCAAGGGAACATTTCATGCAAAGATGGGCTCAACAAAGGACAGAAATGGTATGGACCTAACAGAAGCAGAAGATATTAAGAAGAGGTGGCAAGAATACACAGAAGAACTGTACAAAAAAGAGCTTCATGACCCAGATAATAACGATGGTGTCATCCCTCACCTAGAGCCAGACATCCTGGAATGTGAAGTCAGGTGGGCCTTAGGAAGCATCACTATGAACAAAGCTAGTGGAGGTGATGGAATTCCAGTTGAGCTACTCCAAATCCTAAAAGATGATGCTGTGAAAGTGGTGCACTCAATATGCCAGCAAATTTGGAACCTTGATCTACCACAAAAACAGTCCCTGAACCTTCTATGCTGTGAGGAAGACCAATCTGACTCCCATGGAATGTTCCCAGGGAGAGGACCTGAGGCTACATTGAGAAATATAATGCTTGGCCAGCCCCCAGCCACTTTAATTCCCTTACTGCTGACCCCAGCTATTCCAGCTCTAGGTACTGTCTGACTGCAATGACATGAGAGAGACTGAATTCCTGAGGCATAGAAACTGTGAGATATAATAAGATGACTGCTGTCTTAACCCACTAAGTTTTTTTCCAGCAATACAAAACTGGAGTACATTGCCCCTCCCTTTCTGTCTTCCTAGGTAATCAGTATTCATAGCAGTTAAAGATGACAGAAGCAGAAAATATTAAGAAGAATATACAGAACTGTACAAAAAAGATCTTCACGACCCAGGAAATCACAATGGTGTGATCACTGACCTAGAGCCAGACATCCTGGAATGTGAAGTCAAGTGGGCCTTAGAAAGCATCACTACGAACAAAGCTAGTGGAGGTGATGGAATTCCAGTTGAGCTATTCCAAATCCTGAAAGATGATGCTGTAAAAGTGCTGCACTCAATATGCCAGCAAATTTGGAAAACTCAGCAGTGGCCACAGAACTGGAAAAGGTCAGTTTTCATTCCAATCCTAAAGAAAGGCAATGCAAAAGAATGCTTGAATTACCACATAATTGCACTCATCTCACACGCTAGTAAAGTAATGCTCAAAATTCTCCAAGCCAGGCTTTAGCAATATGTGAACTGTGAATTTCCAAATGTTCAAGCTGGTTTTACAAAAGGCAGAGGAACCAGAGATCAAATTGCCAACATTTGCTGGATCATGGAAAAAGCAAGAGAGTTCCAGAAAAACATCTATTTCTGCTTTATTGACTATGCCAAAGCCTTTGACTGTGTGGATCACAGTAAACTGTGGAAAATTCTGAAAGAGAAGGGATTACCAGACCACCTGACTTGCCTCTTGAGAAACCTGTATGCAGGTCAGGAAGCAACTGCATGGACATGGA
This sequence comes from Bos indicus, assembly GCF_029378745.1. NCBI lineage: Eukaryota > Metazoa > Chordata > Mammalia > Artiodactyla > Bovidae > Bos > Bos indicus. The sequence continues at coordinate 43,505,572 of NC_091786.1, forward strand.
ACTGGACATGGAACAACAGACTGGTTCCAAATAGAAAAAGGAGTACGTCAAGGCTGTATATTGTCACCCTGCTTATTTAACTTATATGCAGAGTACATCATGAGAAAGGGTGGACTGGATGAAGCAGAAGCTGAAATCAAGATTGCCAGGAGAAATATCACTAACCTCAGATATGCAGATGACACCACCCTTATGGCAGAAAGTGAAGATCTAAAGAGCCTCTTGATGAAAGTGAAAGAGGAGAGTGAGAAAGTTGGCTTAAAGCTCAACATTCAGAAAACGAAGATCATGGCATCTGGTCCATCACTTCATGGGAAATAGATGGGGAAACAGTGAAAACAGTGGCTGACTTTATTTTTCTGGGGCTCCAAAATCACTGCAGATGGTGACTGCAGCCATGAAATAAAAAGATGCTTACTCCTTGGAAGAAAAGTTATGACCAACCCAGACAGCATATTAAAAAGCAGAAACATTACTTTGCCATCAAATGTCTCTCTAGTCAAGGCTATGGTTTTTCCAGTAGTCATGTATGGATGTGAGAGTTGGACTATAAAGAAAGCCGAGCGCCAAAGAATTGATGCTTTTGAACTATGGTGTTGGAGAAGACTCTTGAGAGTCCCTTGGACTGCAAGGAGATTCAACCAGTCCATCCTAAAGGAGATCAGTCCTGGGTGTTCATTGGAAGGACTGATGCTGAAGGTGAAGCTCCAATACTTTGGCCACCTGATACGAAGAGCTGACTCATTTGAAAAGCCCTGATGCTGGTAAAGATTGAAGGTAGGAGGAGAAGGGGACAACAGAGGACGAGTTGAATGGCATCATCGACTCAATGGACATGAGATTGGGTAAATTCTGGGAATTGGTGATGGACAGGGAGGCCTGGTTGCTGCAGTCCATGGGGTCGCAAAGAGTCAGACACAACTGAGTGACTGAACTGAACTGAACACAGGTGTTGAATCACTAAAGCAGTTATAATTCTGTGTCATCAAAATTAAGATTTTTTTTCCCATTTATTTTTCTCTCTTGATGACTAAACTAGAAATTTCTACAGAGGAGCTTCCCTAGTGGCCTAGTGTTAAGACTCCATGCTCCTAATGCAGGGGCCATGGGCTTAATCCCTGGTTGGAAAGAAGGATCCCATAGCACAGCCTAAATATTTATTTTTCTATAGAAACCATATATGTACCATTTTTTTTTTTGCAGAAAATACAATGTTCAAACTGTCATTTGCTTTAATCATGTTTTATACTATCTGTAAAATTAGGCAGGCACTAAATGGTAATTAAGATAATTACTTAAAAAGAACCTGCGACATTCTCTTTGGTGTTAATAGTGAATTTTTGCCTACCTTCTCCAGGTTTCCAACATACTAGGAAAGTATTTCAACCAAATTTCAATAAGTTTCCAGGCTTTCAACGTTTTATTGGAGGCTCTGAGATAAACAATGTGTGGCTGAGACAGAATTCCTACCCTGTGACTACTCCGGCTCATGTTTAGAAAGAGGCTGTGTCTCTTCTTTATGCAGTCCACTCGCTGTACAGAAAGTTAGTTATCGGAAAGTCAGAGGCGCTGCTCTGTTTAATCCTGGGACGGCCGCCATCTCTCAGCTAATGTTCTTTATTCCCTGGGTGTAAGCCTGGGGGGCACTGGTCACCTCCAGGGACCTGCTGGCGTCTTCACAGATGTGAAGCTAGTGCGGGTCCTTCCTTGCTCACCCTTTGAGATGCTGTGGACCCTACAGGTAGGTTAGTAAAAGGAAAAGGGATGAAGAAGGCTGAGAAGAGAGAATCTCTTCATTATTTCTGCTACTCAATTCCCATCAGCATCAGGCTCATCTTAAAATCGATGAATATTTATATATCTTTTTTCTTTTTGGCTACACCTACATCGCTCAACTTGCAGGATCTTAAGTTCCCCAGCCAGGGACCAAACGCACTCACCCTGCGATGGAGGCACAGAGTGCTGACCACTGAACCGCCAGGGAAGTCCCCAAGTGAAGAAACATTTTATGTCCACTTCAGGTCTGGCCGTTTTTCTGTAACCACTGAGTGAATCGGTCATGTGGGGGAGGCTTGTAATACCAAGCAAGCATCTTAACTGTATTTGTTTTGATCAACTGTGAAACTATCCATTCTTTCTATGGGCACAGCCATGATAGAAAAAAAAATGTCACATAAAAAGTTAAGCTTTATTTCCAAATGTTGAAGGCATTCAGAAAGCATCGTTAGAATGATTTATAAAGTGTTCCTAAATGTTTAATTCTTAATAACTTTCCACTCTTTAGCAGCAGGCAAATGAATGGGCTTTTAAGACTCTTTATTTGAATTATTATAGGCAAAGAAAGCTACTAGGGTTGTTCATTAAAGGTGCATAAAATATGCCCTCCCCACTCACACTGAGGTTTTCCCACAGGAAAATAAAGCACTCTTCGCGCAGTGGCTCCAGGCTGCCACTCAGCACCGTTATGTCCGTAATAAACCATCTCAGGCACATGTGGCCCTTCCCCTGAGCACGTGGGTCTTACATATTCAAGCTCAGTGTTTCAAGATTACAAACCACATTGTGTTAAGATTTGGGCTAAAACATGGCTCTGTTTTTAGGAATTCTGTAATAAAGGAGTTTCTTTTTCATAATAAGAATAATGCAGAAGCAATTTTAGTCTAGTTTGGAATTTAACCTTACCAGTTATACACATGACCTTTGATAGGAAGTGAAATACTTGATGATATGCTGTGGAAATAGCCATCTTCCATGATGAGATAAAAATACCTAATTTCCTCTGTAGGACACCACCTTAACTTTTGAAAATAGTAACTTTGAGATTTCCTCAGCAAAAGTCACGGCAAATATAAAAAGTTTGTGTGTAATTAAGACAAAAAAAAAGTAAGGCATGCACTGATTTGGAGTTAAAATAAGTCAGCACCATAAAACTTGGATACAGTTGGGTAGCTTTTGACTTCCAACAGATAAAATCAGGTTTGGTGTTATGTAACTTTCAATACTGTTTCACTTATTACGCTAGGAGGACAATCCCACTTCAAATAGTTTACTTAAAATTCCGTATTATCTTATAGTGGACTCTACCTTTTAAAAAATGTTTAGTTTGTGGATTTTATTCCTTGTTGTAGCTTTATACTTCATGTTAACAATTTTACTGGGTAAACCTTATCCAGTGAGGAGACACTTCGTCTGGGTTCCTTTGGAGATGAATGTTAGTCATCTTCATTCATATTACTTAATTTAGCATTTTTAATCCATAGCAATGCCAGATAGTTTTTAAAATAGAAGTGAATTGTTTTAGTTGACTCTGAATACTGAGTACATACGCATTGTAGAAAATTTAGAAAAGCCCAAAATGAAAATATGTGGGAAACTTTTAACATTTATTGTTGCCCTTTCCAGTATCTAGAAATCTGCTTGACTCATAGAAGCAGCCTAATATTTGCTGAATGGTTATTTAACAAAAAATGTGTGGTCATTATAGAAAGTTTGATTGATTAATGCAGAAAATAATTATGTAGGAAATAAAATGTATGAAAATTCTAATTCCCATATGCTGGACTAGATCATTTGAGATACATCTTCCTAGGACAAATATAAAACTGGAAGAAATCTGAGGGATTAAAGAATAATCAAAGAATGAAAGAATTAGGAAACTAGAAGCCTAGAGCCCAGGAAGGGCAGAGGGGTGAGTCTAGCCCTGGGACCCCCTTTTCTCAGAAACACCTGATGACCCCAAAAGAGGAAGATAAAGAGATGAGAGGCAAACACAGCTTTAAACAAAAAGACATGGTTATGGTAACAAAAATTGGAGTCCCAGGACTTGATCTGAGTCCTCAGGACTGGTTCCTTGAAGTAAAGGCAAACCCCAAATGGACTAGTCCCTACACGTGCTAAGATCAGAGTTGAATCCTCTCAGTCTCTGATGGGACTAACCTGATCTAGGATGGTTAGTATTGTTGTCACTGGCCAGATATAAAGTGAACTCTCTCTGTAGAATGGTAACATCCTATTAGACTTCAAACAACGGTTATAATTTTCCATAACCTTCATCCATCCTAAAAAGAGCTGGATGTATGAAATCACAGACAGTGTGATCAACAGCCAAAGGAAGCAGAGCCAATGGAAGTCCAGATAAAGTGTCGTCCAGAACAGCCCTGAAACAATTCAGCCTGCTTAGGGACATCTAAAGGACACTTGGAACGTTGTTTAGAATGTATCCAGAATGAACACAGGAGGAAAAATAGATACCGAAGAGAGAAAAGAGAATAATCAACGTGTGAACACAGAAAATGGATCTACAAATATCCCTGTAGTTGGAGGTCTCAGTGGAACAGGTGTGACAGAATACAGCAGAAGCAGTACTTGAAGAAATATTGGCTCAGAATCTCCCCAAATTTATGAAATACATTAAGCCACAGATTTAAGCAGTACTATAAAAACTAAGAAGCACAAAGGAAGACTCATGGATACACATTGTAATAAACCTGCTAAAAAGTGAATAGGAGCAGGAATATCTTAAAATCAAGCAGAGTAAAAGACTGTTTTTAAAGGAGCAATAATAAACATTCAGCTGACTTCTCAACAGTGAAATTGAAAGCAATGAAATATCTTTAATGTAAAAAAAACCCAACCTAGAATGATATTCCTGAGAACATTTTTCCATTATTGTCAAATAGTGACATTTTTAGATAAGCACGTTGAGAGATTTTATCACCAGAACACTCACACTTAAAAAATATGAGGGAGTGTTTTTCAGGCAGGAGTAAAATGATACTGGGTACAGAATTATTGGAGATACATGAGAAATACACATGAGATAAAGGAGAAATGGGCAGCAGTAGTAAAAGTGCGAGTAAATTCCGTTGACTTTTTGAAGCAATGATGTATTTAGGATTTCAAAATATAACACATACTTTAAAGTATGATTCTCAAGAGAATGAAAACATCCAAAATATTTGCAAAAGACATGTCTGATAAAGGGCAGGTCTCCAAAACATGCAAAGAACTCTTAAAATTCAACAATAAAAACAAAAGCAAATCATTCTGTTAAAAAATGAGTTAAAGCCCTGATAGACACAGCACCAGTGAAGATATTTGCATGCTCAGGGGCTCAGTCATGTCCAACTCTTTTCGACCCTACAGACTCCTCTGTCCATGGGATTTTCCAGGCAAGAATACTGGAGTGGGTTGCCATTTCCTTCTCCAGAGGATCTTCCCAACCCGGGAAGAGATTGAACCCGGGTCTCCTGATTCTCCTGCATTGTAGGCAGATTTTTTACCAGCTGAGCCATCGGGGAAGCTCCAGTTATTCTTAATAGCAAGCTCTTATCTAAAGCTCTTATCTCATTTGCATATTTTTCCCTTTCTAGAAGGCATCTTCTATGCTGTTGTGGAAAGAACTGTGTTTGAAATTTTGTGATATGATTAAAATTCCTGTGAGCATTAATGACAGGGCTTTATAGGTATATGTTTATACCTTAATTTCATGAAATAAGAGTAGTAAGCTCTCGTTCATGTTATAATTGCGTGTTGTTATTAAAGTAAATGACATTTTTAAAGATTTTTTTTTTTGCTTCATTCACATTATATGCAGAACACTAGTCAGAATTTCAGTAAGCTGTTTAGATAAATTCCTAAAATAAACCTAGGTAATTATAAGAGTGTTTGAGAAATAAATACTTCTTATAAATTATTTATTTTGATTAGTGAGTTTTCATGGACAGTCCTACATAGCCAGGACTTGAATGTCACCCATGCTACATAACCAAGTGAGCTCTTTCATTATAAAGGATGGCATGAAATAAAAACTAATAAACAGCCAGCATTACTGAAGTCCAGAATAAAGATATTGAATTATTTGTCATAGGAATACTTAATGAATAGTTTGCTCTTAAATCAGCTTATAGTGAAGCTGGTACACAGAGTTTAAGCCTCAATAAATCTCTGATGCAAACACAAGGCAATGATAAACACAGTAAACCGAAGAAATGCTATATATAGAGATAAGACAGATAAATATGATGTGTGTGGCAACACAGTAAGGTAGTGATGGCTACAGATCAGAAAAGAGACAGACATTGGACAAACATTAGGTGGTCTGGCCTCTGCATCTGAATATGAGAGTGGTTGTCTAGAGTTGAGCCTTGGGGTTTTAGGGACAAAATGTGTCAAGTGGAGGCAGGCTTGCTATCCAAAGCAAGACCTTGGTTGGGCTCTGCATTTACTCGGTGATTCCTTCAGCAAAGGTGCGAGCCCTTGGCATGCATCAGGCATCATTCTTGTGCGGGGCTTGTGTTTGTGCAGACGCGTTATCGTGAAAAGATGCCCACAGGCTGGCTGGGAGAACCAGGGTGGGTGGGAGACGGAAAAGAGAGCCTCCCAAAGGACAGTTGAGACGTCTCACCAGCTGTTCTGTTGTATCACAGCAGAAAGGAGCTGTGACCAATGCTCTGAGGCCAGGATTTCAGCTAAGAATCTCAGGGAAGGGGACGAGGTCAAAAGTGTTAAAAGAATAAGAGGGAAGGGACATACCTATGGCTGATTCGTGTTGATGTTTGGCAGAAAACAACACAATTCTGTCAAGCAGTTATCCTTCAATTAGAAAATAAATTAAAAAAAAGAATAAGCGTAAAGTCAGGCAGAAGCAATATAAGAATAGTTCCTATAAGAATGAATCAATAAGTTTGGGGAGTAAAACATACTGTCATTGAAAAAAACTCAATAAGGTGGAATAAATACTAGCCTAAGTTTAACTTAAAGGAGAATCGGCCAATTTACCAGACAGACAGACAGGGAGACAGGCTCAAAAAAGCAGCTAAGAGACACAGGGGATCGTTCGTGGTTTATAATCCACGCTGACCAACGTTGTGGCTAGTGGCCACTGGTGAGCATTTGACATGTGTCTAGTCCGTGAATACCGTACGTTACCACTTATTTTTGTGCTCAGTCGCTCAGCCATGTCCTACTTGTGGCCCTTGGACTGTTGGTCCGCCAGGCTCCTCTGTCCATGGAATTCTCCAGGGAAGGATACCAGGGTGGGTCGCCACTTTCTGCTCCAGGGCACCTTCCCCACCAGGGATCAAACCCGTCTCTGCTGTCTCCTGAATTGGCAGGTGGATTCTTGACCACTAGCGCCACCTAGCACAAACAAACCCATCTGCGGAACAGAAACAGACGCACAGACAGGACACACTGGCTGCCAAGCGGCAGGGGGTTCGGGGAGAGGAGGCCTGGGCACCTGAGATTAGCAGATGTAAACTGTCGCATACAGGACGCATAGACACGAGGCCCCGCTGTAGCACGGGGACTACATTCAATACCCTGCGATGAACCATCGTGGAAAAGAACACAAAATAAAGAATGTGTGTGTGTGTTTAACTGAGTCACTGCTGTGCAGCAGAGACTGGCACAACATTGTAAATCGACTATACTTCAATAAAAAAATGAAATGAAATGTATCTAGTCCAAATTGTGATGTGATATAAATGTTATAAATACATACCAGATTCCAAAACATAATGTAAAATATCGTTAATAATCTTTATATTGATTATATGTTGAAATTATAATATTTTGGGCATATTGGCTTAAAGCATATTGTTAAAATTAACATCATCTGTTTCTTTTTTACTATTTAATGTTACCGCATGAGAAAAATATTAAATTATGGCTTGCATTACATTTTCATGCACAGTGTTGGTCGATGTAATACTGAAACTCATAGCAACAGTTTCAGGAGACAAGATTACAGGGAATGGTGGAAAAAATATTTGAAGAGCTGGTGGAAAATTATTTTTCTACAATTGGAAAAAGATTGGGGTTGACATATCAAAATTTACATCAGGCCACGTTCAGGATAAACAAAGTAAGGGCACATTCAGGGAGTCTGTGACACTGAAGAGCCTCAGGTATAGAGAGAATAATCTGAAACCTGCTAACTGCGTACACAGGTTACCTAGGAAGGAACAGCTGGATTAGCAGTACATTTCTCTGGAGGACACGGATGATGGAGTAACAAATTCATAACCAAAAATAATATTGTCAATCTAAAAATGTTATACCAGATTTAACTATTATTCAAGTATAAGGGGAAAAGCATAAGGAAAAAAGATATTGTCAAATAAAGAACATAAAAACATCAAGTAACTTTCCCATCCAGAGATCCTCGCTAAGCGTCTCTGAGGGACATGCAGTCAGCATGGATAATGGGCCAGAGGAAGACATGGTTTGTGAGAAACAGGGAGCATAGAAAGTGATAAAATATTAATGCCTTTAATTCATTTTAATTGAGATATAATTGACCTATGACATTATATTCATTTCATGATGATTCAACTTTTGTACATATTGTGAAGTGATCACCATAACAGCTCTAGCGAGGGCCTTCCCTGGCAGTCCAGTGGCTAAGACTCTGAGCTCCCAGTGCAGGGGCCCTGCATTCCATCAGGGAATCAGATCCTGTGGGCTACCCAAGACCCCGCGCAGCCAAGTAAAGTTTTTAAAAGTCTGGACAAGATCCATCACCGCACATGTTACGCTTTTTCTCGTGATGGGGTTTTCAGGTCTCCTCTCTGAGCGGCTTTCAGATATAAAACCCAGTGCTGTCAGTCATAGTCACTGCGCTCCAAAGACGTTTCCAGGGCATTTATGTCCAAACTGGAAGTTGCATTTCTTCTTTTTTATTCAATTAAAGAGAAAATTAAAGGCAGATAAAGTTGAGTAGGAGTAATAAAATGAGTCAGATAGATGTTCAATGTGCAGTTAGAGTCTGTGTATGGTAACACCCAGAGTAGAGAATTACTGAATTATTTAACTACATTGGACTCTTTTGTAGCCAAGAATATGAATTATGAAATAAACAATAATCCCTAAAAAATAGACATGTAATAGAGCTTCCAAAGTAGAAAATTAAAAAAAGGATTCTACAGAAATGTATCAATCCAACAGAAGCATGAACTGAGAGGGAAAAAAAAAAGGGAAAATGGATATAGTTAGCAAGAAACATGAAAAATATAATGCACATATTTTAAAGTCCAAGTGGATTGTTAATTACCTAGTATGTAAGTCTGTTAAACACTTATTAAAAGTCAGAAATTATCAGATGAAAAGGAGTAAAAGACACAGATAATGGAAAACAAACAAACGAGAAGGAGTAGAAAAGAAATGTATTGAGAACAGCGCTCACCACACACGAGCAATTCAATAAATGTTCCTTGTCTTTTCAGAGTTTTCTCCCAGATGGTGGATGCTTTCATATTAAAATGATTAGATTCTTTATTTTATCCTGTAACCTGTTGAAACAGAGACAAAATGAAGAGAAATGCCTGAAGACAGCAATGTTCTTTTCTGTCCAAGGACAGTACTTGCCAGGCAGGGGCAGAGGCGGTCCTTCACTTCTGCACAGCCTCACCGGACCAGCTCCTGTGCCCCGGCCGAGAGCCGGCTTAAACACACAGCAAATGGGTGGACCCAGACGCCATCAGGCCAAGGGAAGCAGTTCAGACAGAGAAGGCCAGCATCATGTGACGCCACTTATGTGTCAGATCCAGGGGTACAAATGAACGTACGCACAAAACAGAAACAGACTCACCGATTTCAGAAACTGATCTGTGGTTACCAAAGGGGGACCCTGAAGGGTGGGGGATCCATCAGGAGTTTGGGATTAACATACGCACACCACTATGTATAAAATAGTTAACAAGAACTTACTGTATAGCAAAAGAAATATAGTCAATATTCTCGAATAACCTATATGGATGAAGAATTTGGAAAAGAACGGGCATGTGTGTATGAGGAACTGAATCACTCTGCTGCGCCCATGAGACCAGCACAGCATTGTACACCAAGCATTCTTTAATCAGCATGACAAAATCCATCAGGGTCTCCCCATCTGCCAGGCAGTGGGCAGTCTGCCTCGGGCGCGCAAGAGAAGAAGGCATGGAGATCTCCGTGGGGGGAAGACATTCTTCACCGGGAGCTGGGTTTCTGTGCAGATTCATGTTGGGCGTGAGGGGATTCTTGGAGACGCTGACCCAGAGTGCAGAAATGTGGCTCCGTGTGTCTGTCGGCGTGCCGGTCCCTCGTTGTCTCCGTGTTCTGGAAGGTCTGTGCCGGCATGCCAAGGCTGATGAACTCACGGGACCTGTAGAGCTCTGAGAGAGAACCAAGAGGCAAGCTTTGATTTTTCTTTTTGGTTTTCCCTACTGATAATTTCACTTTGGAAATTAGGTTTCTCTTTTTCCAGTAATTGTCATCTGAAAGACTCTTCTCTCGCCATCTCTTTGCTGGTAAAACTGTCCTTATATTATTCAACTTGTGAGATTTAACACTCTGACAACCAGTTTGCAAATTGACTTTTGCGGCCCATTGTCATTAGACTTGCAAATTAGGGTGGATGAGTCATAAAAAGAAACTCTCAGATATTCTCCAAACCTCATTTAGCCAATGATTTCTGCACTTTCCTCATTCTTTTTCTTTTTTTTTTTAAAGAAGTTAAAATAGGTTTCAAAAATAAGCCATCTGGATCTCACTTCCATCTCCTGTCCCTCTAGGGAAGGTGTTAATGACCCAAAGCAAAGACCTGGAACCTTGTAAATGGCTCAGGAGTTTACCATGAGGTGATTTTCTATTTTCTGACACCCCAGCTGCTTTTATCAATTACTTTCAGCCTTATGATAAATGCAGACATAGGTGTGAATAAATAGTATAAAATACTTCATATGTATTGTTCTCCTTTTTTCCCTCAGGCAAAATCTCCATAAAAGTTAAATAATAAAAACCCAAGTGCAATGTTTCATTTAAATTTTATGATATGTTTATGTGATATGATAAAATCATATCACTGTGTGTGGCTACTTTTACAACAGGCCCAAACCTTGATTTCAGGTGGTCCTTTTGTGTTTAGTCACTAAGACTAAACCAGCCTATCCTCAACACTGAGGAGTGATTTCAGATTATGTTTCAGAGGCAGAGGCAGAGATGGTTAGATAGCATCACTGACTCACTGGACATGAATCTGGGCAAAGTCTGGGAGACAGTGGAGGACCCAGGAGCCTGACTTGGCTGCAGCCTGTGGGGTTGCAAAGTCTGCCACTGCTTAGTGACTGAACACCACCACCACCACCGTTTTAGAGTACAATGCCGTCGATTACAAGCAGAGTGTCTTTTAGTGAGAACTCTCGGAAGAGACTACCAAAATTTGAATCTCAGCTCTACTACTCCTTGTGACTAGTGTGATTTGGGCAATTTACTTGACCTTCCTTAACCTTAATTTTCCAGTTGCTGAAATGGATGGTAGCAACCTCATCAGCATCAACAGTCCCGTCAACATCATCATCGTTTACAGAGTCACTGTGAGGACAAGATGAGATCATTCTTGTAGCACAGTTAACATAGTTGACTTGCCCTTTTTCAGGAAAGGAATATTTAATAAAAGATATTTCCTCTTAAGTAGCCAAGTAACATCAGTCCTTCCTTTTTGCCACTGTATTGTAGCAAATACAATAGTCACTTTCCTCTTCTCAGTATTCCTCAATACTTCTGAGTATCCCTAAAGAATTTTTCTTGATCCTATAAAGCAAGAAGCATGTGCCATTGAAAACTGCATACAAAGTAGGAAAGAATCTCAAATACTGGTTCAGAGCCAGACCCAGAAGATCACACACAGTCTGATCCTGTTTGTCTCTGGGGTGGGACAGACAGTGATTGGAAGGGAGCAGAAATGGACCTTCTGAGGTGCGGAGAATGTTCTGTCTCTTAAACTGGGTGTTCCTTCCTTGGCTGTCTTCAGTCTGCACAGACTTATCAAGCTGACCACTCACACACCAGTCCATACACTTCTGTAGGGGGATTTATTCATGAAAAAGGCTTGAAACAGAGATGTTGTCTTTCATTTTTATTCTTTGTTTTTACAAAGATTTATAGGAGAAGGCAATGGCATCCCACTCCAGTACTCTTGCCTGGAAAATCCCATGGATGGAGGGGCCTGGTAGGCTGCAGTCCATGGGTCGCTAAGAGTTGGACACAACTGAGCGACTTCACTTTCACTTTTCACTTTCATGCACTGGAGAAGGAAATGGCAACCCACTCCAGTGTTCTTGCCTGGAGAATCCCAGGGATGGGGGAGCCTGGTGGGCTGCCGTCTGTGGGGTCGCACAGACTCGGACACGACTGAGCGACTTAGGAGCAGCAGCAGCAGAGGAGGATAGTTGATTTACAGTGCTGTGTTAGTTTCAAGTGTGCAGCAGAGAGATTCAGCTTTACATGTACATATGTTCATTCTCTTTCAGATTCTTTCCCCACACAGGCTACCACGGAATGTTGAGGAGAGTCCCATGTTCTACACACTCAGTCCTTGTTGGTTATATTATGTATATAGTGTGTGTGTTTTAATCCTAAGGTCCTGATGCTGTCTCTTGTTTGTACAACCCCAATCCACCCGGATGGATCAGGGCCGCTTGGCACTCACGCCTCATTCTTGGCTTGTTTCTGCTTGATTGTTTCCGTTGCCCCTACCCTCTGCTTCACCCTCTTCTATCTTGCCCTGCATGTAGGTTCAGACCACTCCTTTTACTGTCCAAAGCATAGAGGGGGACAGAATTTTAATTCCTCATGAGAAACAAGAAGGAATGGAACCGCAGGCACAGAACGCCTAGGAGACAGGTGGGAGCTGGGCCCCCGGCGGCAGGCCCTGCACGTGGCTCCTGGCAGGTTCTGGCCACTGGAGCGACCCCACCTGGAGCCCCGCCCCTTCCCGGAGCACAGGCGTGGCTCTGGCCATGCCTCGCTCCTCCAGCCAGGATTCTGGGCCTCCTGATTTCTCCAGGGCTTGGGAAAGGGAGAGCCCCTCTCACTCTCAGGTTCAAGTTCATCCCCCCAGTCAGCATTACCAATGCAGACAGGAAATTTGCTCGTGATAGACGTGCCCACTTGTGTAAGACAGACAGGACCGTTAGGGTCTGAGTGTCCATGGCCTTTCCCCTTGTCACGTGATGAGGGGAGATGCAGCCTCGCGGAGGCGCGTGTTCAGAACTAAGTGGGGAGGGGAGAACAGAGGAGAGGAAAGATGCGCAGGGCCTTCCTTGGAGCCGGGCAGCCAGCGCTGAGGGGAGGGGACGCGACGGCTGGGCTGTTCCCGGGAAGGGGGTCGCTGAACCGCTGGGAGGTGGGGAGCTTTGGGTAGAGAGGTGGGGGAGGATGGGCACTGGGAAGTCCGCCTTTGCTGCGTGGGCATGTCCTCTGGGCCGCCTCTCAGTGATGCCAAATGCTGTTTCTTTGTACACCAGTGCCGAATCGAGTCTCGGAGACAGTGTAGGGTGAAGGAAGAAGGGGTAGCTTTATTACTTTGCCAGGCAAAGGGGGACACAGTAGGGTAATATCCGCAAAACTGCGAGTCTCCACTTGGAGAGGAAACTGTAAAGGCTCAAAGAGGGCGTGATCGCTCACGGGCGTTCTTCTGACGGGTGAGGGGGTCAGCGTCTCAGCCCTCTGGTTCCACCCAGTCTGGGTCTACGCGCTTGTGGGCAGCGTGCTGTTAACAGCTCCGGCTTGGAGGGGGTTTCGGTATCTGCAGGACAGCTCACTGGCCTTGTGTGTGTCCCTGGAAGGGGAGCCGGGGCCCTGCCCCGAGGCTGCACTCTCGCTTCTCTGGCTGTTTCTCCCTGGTGGTCTCGCAGCCTCTCCCTTCCCCAGCCAGCACCTGCTGGAATGTGGAATTCAGGGAAGGCCATGGAGGCTGAGTGAAGGCTGTTTCCTGGGGTCAGAAGAGTAAGGGGCACGGAAAGCCTTTGTGCTCAGGAGCCCCATAGCGACCTGATCTGTATCATCAACCGCACTTTCAGTTAAGAACTACTAGGCTTTAGAGGAAAAAAAGAAAGGGATTCTTTTTTGATCCCTCATGATACGGAGACTGGCCTTAAGAGAGGGCAAGGTGGTCCACTTTTATTAGATTACATCTATCAATCTACATATAAAGATTCTATTAGAGTTCATGTATTGATCTCTATAAAAAGATTCACAGTGCAATTTTCCGGAGCTTGTCATTTAGGAGAGATTTTTTTTTTTACTTTGTTGTTGTGTAGCTAAAGGATTCAAGGGCCTCTTCCACTTGCCCCGTTTCCCACTAAAAGTAGAACCAAGGTGCATTTGACCCCCCAACATCCTAACCATATTTAAAAGTGCTCTGAAGGAGTTTCTAAATTGTTCATTTTTCATCCCAAACTTTAAAAAATTCTCGAAAAATTTTATAAAAAAAACCCTCAAGGTCAAAAAACCTGGGCTTCTTTTCCTTCAGAATTTATTATAGTAGCAATTATAATTAGCAACTGTGAAGCCCTCTGTGGCATGCATTGTACTAAGAACCTTGCATTTTCATTTAGTTAATCCTCACAAGAAATCTACAACGTGCTATCAGCCTTACAGCTCTGATCTTCATTTTACTGTAGAAGGAGCACGGAGAGATTGAGTGACTCACCCAGGAACACACAGCTGGTACATGGTAGAGGTCAGATTCCAACCCAGGCAATTTCTGCTTTAACTCACTGTGTTTTACAGTCTGCATAAAGACCACTTTGTCAATTGCATGCTCAGAATAGATAATGGTGATAAGAAATCAAACGGGAGGCAGCATTGAAGAGGAGGAGCTTATGATGAGGGGAGATTAAGGGGTGCAGAGGACAGGAAGAGGTCTCTGTTACAAAATGCTTCTGCTACAACATTGTAAAGCAACGATGCTGTTCTTGTTCAGTTGCTCAGTCATGTCCAACTCTTTGTGACCCCCATGGACTGCAGCCCGCCAGGCTCCTCTGTCCGTGGGATTCTCCAGGCAAGGATACTGGAGTGGGTTGCTGTGTCCTCCTCCAGGGGATCTTCCTGACCCAGGGAAAGATCTCAACGTCTCTTGCTTGACAGGCAGATTCTTTACCACTGAAACACCAGAGAAGCCCAAAAGCAACTAAACTCCAATAAAAATTAATTTAAAAGAAGCAAAAAAACCAAAATGCTGCTGCCATATCTTATATTTCCTTTTCCAAGTGAACTTTGGTGTCAGCTAGTCAAATTCTATTAAAACATGCTGTTGGGGTTTTGATTGGGATTGTACTTAATATATAAATAATATTGGAGAACAGAAATCTTTAGAATATCGAGACTACTCATAGGATCATGGAATGTTTTTCCATTTTATTTTCGTCTCTTTTATTAGTCAGCAGATTGGTATATTTCTTCACCTAAGTCGTGCACATTTCTGTTATTTATTCCTGGTTTTATTTGTGTTGCTACTATGAATGGACTTCCGTTATGCTATAAATCCTATTCTTGGTATACAGAAGAGTCTTTGCATCGGGTGCGTTTATTTCACAGGTGGATACCTTGCTGAAATACCTTATTAGCTCCAGATAGTTGGGGGCAATGATTCGTGTCCATCACTTGGTGTGTTGCCTGATTCACTACATAAGGACACAGCAAAGGTTACCTGTTAGACTTTCTATGATTAAGCAACAGATTCAGCTGATTATTTTGTGTATGATTTTGTATCTCTATCCATAAGTGCTATTTTTGTAGAAGTTTGCGTTAGCATTTCTTTAAAAATCTGTTTTTCACCGTCTTTAAGAATAAAGCTCCACTTAGTGCTTCCCCCCTTGAAAAGAAGACATGAATCATATTTATTAATAGCTAAATTCCACATTCAGTCCCCCCCACCCCCAGTTTTGTATCTTGAGGTTTCAGGTCTAGATGGTTGTTGTAACTAAAGGAGTGAGCGTTTTCAGCGGTCAGGAAGTCAGCAGAAGCCAAGGGCGGTAGTGGGGTCCTGCCTGATCCAGCTTGTCACCCACTGTCTGCTCTGTTCTCCACTCTGATCTTCTTGTTCCCTTGAACCTTGTGAGCACCAGAGATAATGGAAGAGCTTTTCTCAGTTCTGAGCCTTGTAACCAGCAACAGAAGCCTGAGCAAGGGGCAGAAAGGGGAGCATCCCAGGGAGAGCAGAAAGTGAAGGCCCCGGGGTGGGATGATTGGTATTGATGCCAGATGTTTGTGCCAGCTTTCCTGTAAACCACATGGAGGCTGGGCAGCTTTCTCCTGCCCTAACAGTGCGGGAGGATGTGGGGGTCCAAAGGATTCCCCTGCCAAGGCCTCTTACACATTTCCTGGCCCTGCAGGTAGAGACTGTGATGTCCACCATCCTCAGGAGGATTGCCCCACAGGTCCCATCCGAGAAGAAAGTCCATTAAGGTGCTCCAGTGATGAGAAGGCCAGACAGGGCTGCTGCAGGAGGCAGGTGACAACCTGATTAAAAGGAATCAAAAGTGCTTCTGTGAAGACTGTCTGGAACTTAAAGAATATTTTCAAGCTTAATAATTCAGGAGAAACACTGAAGAAGAAAATCACTGAATGGTTGGGGAAACGGAATAGCCAAACACAAGATAATATGTCAGGAAGTATTTGTCAGAAACTTGGAGGATCAGGAAGGAGGTGTTTTATGCAAAGGATGGCATTCTTTGTTTCCAGGGGGACAGAAAAGAACAGATTGAAAGGGCTGCATTGGTGAAAAAGCCTGGGATAGGCTGTAAAGTTCCTCATGTCTGAAATTAAGGAAGAAACCTTTCAAAATTCTGCAAAGTCCATCGAAGTTTTCCCCCAAAGTCAGCCTCACTGTGGTGCTTCTTTACAGCACTGAGATATAAAGAAGAGTGAAATAGTGTGAACAAAGAAGAGGTGGCAAGAATACACAGAAGAACTGTACAAAAATATCTTCACAACCCAGATAATCATGATGGTGTGATCACTCACTTAGAGCTAGACATCCTGGAATGTGAAGTCAAGTGGGCCTTAGAAAGCATCGCATGAACAAAGCTAGTGGAGGTGGTGGAATTCCAGTTGAGCTATTTCAGATCCTGAAAGATGATGCTGTGAAAGTGCTGCACTCAATATGCCAGCAAATTTGGAAAACTCAGCACTGGCCACAGGACTGGAAAAGGTCAGTTTTCATTCCAATCCCAAAGAAAGGCAATGCCAAAGAACGCTCAAATTACCACACAATTGCACTCATCTCACATGCTAGTAAAGTAATGCTCAAATTTCTCCAAGCCAGGCTTCAGCAATACATGAACCGTGAACTTCCAGATGTTCAAGCTGGTTTTAGAAAAGGCAGAGGAACCAGAGATCAAATTGCCAAAGAGATCAAATCTGCTGGATCATGGAAAAAGCAAGAGAGTTCCAGAAAAACATCTATTTCTGCTTTATTGACTATGCCAAAGCCTTTGACTGTGTGGATCACAATAAACTGTGGAAAATTCTGAAAGAGATGGGAATACCAGACCACCTGACCTGCCTTTTGAGAAATTTGTATGCAGGTCAGGAAGCAACAGTTAGAACTGGACATGGAACAACAGACTGGTTCCAAATAGGAAAAGGAGTATGTCAAGGCTATATATTGTCACCCTGCTTATTTAACTTATATGCAGAGTACATCATGAGAAAGATTGGGCTGGAAGAAGCACAAGCTGGAATCAAGATTGCCGGGAGAAATATCACTCACCTCAGATACGCAGATGACACCACCCTTATGGCAGAAAGTGAAGAGGAACTCAAAAGCCTCTTGATGCAAGTGAAAGTGGAGAGTGAAAAAGTTGGCTTAAAGCTCAACATTCAGAAAACAAAGATCATGGCATTCGGTCCCATCACCTCATGGCAAATAGATGGCGAAACAGTGGAAACAGTGTCAAACTGTATTTTTTGGGGCTGCAAAATCACTGCAGATGGTGACTGCAGCCATGAAATTAAAAGACGTTTACTCCTTGGAAGGAAAGTTATGACCAACCTAGATAGCATATTCAACAGCAGAGACATTACTTTGCCAACAAAGGTCCATCTAGTCAAGGCTATGGTTGGTTCTTCCAGTGGTCATGTATGGATGTGAGAGTTGGACTGTGAAGAAAGCTGAGCACCGAGGAATTGATGCTTTTGAACTGTGGTGTTGGAGAAGACTCTTGAGAGTCCCTTGGACTGCAAGGAGATCCAACCAGTCCATTCTGAAGGAGACCAGCCCTGGGATTTCTTTGGAAGGAATGATGCTAAAGCTGAAACTCCAGTACTTTGGCCACCTCATGTGAAGAGTTGACTCATTGGCAAAGACTCTGATGCTGGGAGGGATTGGGGGCAGGAGGAGAAGGGGATGACAGAGGATGAGATGGCTGGATGGCATCACTGAGTGGATGGATGTGAGTCTGAGTGAACTCTGGGAGTTGGTGATGGACAGGGAGGCCTGGCGTGCTGCGATTCATGGGGTCACAAAGAGTCAGACACGACTGAGCGACTGAACTGAACTGAAATAGTGTCCAGATTTCAGAGGGAAACCTCCTCCAGTGTAACATGACTATATTCAGTCAAGGTTGTTTGTGTTATTTAGTTGCTAAGTCTTGTCTGACTCTTTTGTGACCTCATGGACTGTAGCCTGTCAGACCCTTATGTCCATGGGATTTCCTAGGCAAGAATAATGGAGTGGGTTGCTATTTCCTTCTCCAAAGGATATTCCCAACCCAGGTATCCAACCCAGGAATCCCACACGGGTCTCCTGCATTGCAGGCAGATTCTTTACTGCTGTGCTACAAGGGAACACATATATATTTCTGAAAAACAAATCAAGATATCAACAAAGATTATGATTGCTTGGTTGGCTTTTGAGGGTTTTATTTTGGTTTTGCTTTTTTTAATACTATAATTTTTCTACCATAGACATTGTCTGAAAGTGAAAGTAACAGTCGCTCAGTCCTATCTGACTCTTTGTGACCCCATGGACTGTAGCCTGCCGGGCTCCTGTATGCATAGAATTCTCCAGGGAAGAATATTGGAGAGTGATCCTTTTGCAGGGGATCTTCCCAACCCAGGGATCAAACCCAGGTTTCCCACATTGCAGACAAATTCTTTACCATGTGACCCACCATGGAAGCCCAAGAACACTGGAGTGGGTAGCCCATCCCTTCTCCAGCAGATCTTCCCATCCCAGGAATCAAACCGGGGTCTCCTGCATTTCAGGCAGATTCCTTACCAGCTGAGCTACCAGGGAAGCCCTGGACATTGTCTGCTTAACCAAGAAAGGAAAACTTTTGGAAAAAATAGGCAAAGATTAACTGTCTTTCAAGTCTAACTTTCAGTTCAGTTCAGTCGCTCAGTAGTGTCCGACTCTTGTGACCCCATGGATTGCATCACACCAGGCCTCCCTGTCCATCACCAACTCCTGGAGTTCACTCAAACTCATGTCCATTGAGTTGGTGATGCCATCCAACCATCTCATCCTCTGTCGTCCCCTTCTCCTCCCACCCTCAATCTTTTCCAGCATCAGGGCCTTTTCCAATTAGTCAGCTCTTCCCGTCAGGTGGCCAAAGTATTGGAGTTTCAGTTTCAACATCAGTCCTTCCAAGGAACACCTAGGACTGATCTCCTTTAGGATGGACTACTTTACTCATACATTTTTATTTTATTTTCTCTTGCCTTAAAATATGAATTTTATTTCACAATGTGAAGTGGTGTTTAGAACTGACGAGCAAAACATCAAGTACACTCTACTGTGCAACTTTGGCAGCTTTGGGCTTGTCCAGCGGCCTCTAAGTATGGACATACATCCAACAGGAAAGACTATGTTTTATCTTTTTAATTCATGATTGTTATTAATTTTTAAGAGTGCTCTTTAGTTTTTAGCACATAGGTTAGGAGGTGGGCAGAAATGTTTTCCCTGGGATGTTGGTGTAGGCCATTGGACCCCACGTGAAGTGCACGCATACTCTTGCAAAAAGCATTTGAGTGTACTGTCAGAGTCCCCGCAACAGTACCCTGGGTGGGCGTCCCTTTGCCTGTGTTAAAGGCAGTTTTGGTGATAAAATATCTTGAAATGATAAACAGTAAGGTAAATGTTTTCTGTTAAAATTTGTGGGACCAGCAAGAGATGCCCTCAAAGGAACACGTATGACTAAAACACTATGGTTTAAAAAATCTGCTAGAAATTTAAATCGGTTTAAGGCCAACTCCTTGATGTCCACGTTAAGGAAAGCTGTCTGCAATGTCAGCTCTGCGCTTGTCGTGGCCTTTTCATTCCCATTCTGTCCTTGTCCTTTTGGATTAGAGGATTTTGCAGAGGACGGCATCCCGTGACTTATTGGGAGCACAGCTTTGCATAGAAGGAGATTGTGAGTCAGGGGTCAGGGATTCAGAAACCAGAGCTATGAGCTTACTGAAATCTGGGGTTCCTTGATGTTGTAATAAAAAAATGTGCATTTGTGCTTAATTACTAAAATTCTTTGAGTGGAATACTTGGGGCTTTTATCGTACTCTCAAAGAGATCTACAGAAGAAAATGCTACTTCCAGCCCCTGACTGCATCTGTCGAGGTGTTCCTTGTTCCTGCCATTTGAAATATCTCTTTCCTCTTGTCCACGATAGTCATTTGTCAGCTTCCCCACCCCCCCAATATTTTTGGCATCGTTTTCTTTTATTAACATCATTTATCTTAATTTTATCCAAATTTTAGGATTTCTAGCAAGTTCCTTTTATACAGACCCACTTTAATATTGCCCGTTATTCTCTAGATGTTATTTTTGTTGCTGTTGTCTGTTTTTCGTTTTGTTTTGTTCATTTATTTACACCAAGTGGGATCTTTACCAGCGTGCAGGCTTTCCTCTCGTCGCGGCGAGTGGGACCCCTCTAGTTGGGGTGCATGGGCTTCTCCTCGCAGTGGCTTCTCGTTGCTGAGAAAGGGCCCTGGTGTGAGGGCTTTGTAGTTGTGGCTCCCAGACTCTAGAGCACAGGCTCAGTAGTTGCAGCTTCGGGCTTAGTTGCTCTGCGTCTGTGGGGTCTTCCCGGCCCAGGGATCAAACCTGTGTCCCCTGCATTAGCAGGTAGATTCTTTACCACTGAGCCACCAGGGAAGCCCGTCTAGCTGTTACTTGCTGTGACCTTCTTAGATATGAATAACCACTCAAAAGAGCTTTTTGAATTTATACTCATTTAATGAATGTTAATTTAATTGATGAATGTTCCGGATAGTACTCAACGAAACTGTGTTCAGGCCTTTGCATCTAGTAAAGAAGAGGTTAAAAGGTACTTTGAGCCTTTTATATCATCCATATCACTTTCAGAACTGGTTTATCATCTCTTGTTCTCCATTGCATTTATAGAAGGCAGCTGCGTGAAAGTTATAAATTTAGCTTTTTTCTTTGTGCTAATTTTTGACATATTTTCTGAAATGGAACAATTTCTAAAAGCCTGCAGTGCAGGCGTTTTAGGTAACCTCTTCACTCATTAATAGGGAAA
Source organism: Bos indicus (assembly GCF_029378745.1). Taxonomy (NCBI): domain Eukaryota; kingdom Metazoa; phylum Chordata; class Mammalia; order Artiodactyla; family Bovidae; genus Bos; species Bos indicus. The sequence continues at coordinate 43,526,874 of NC_091786.1, forward strand.
ATATTCGTGCTTTTAAAAAGCAAAGTATTCTTTTTTTTTAAAATGTATTCTAGAGGACTTAACCTCTGCATATTTCTTCTCTGACTACAGCTGCTGAATTTCCATCCCCTTACTTCTAATGCTATTCCTCTTTATCCTCACTGCCACCGCCAGTTCCTACTCATCATCTTTTTGCACAGTGCTTCTTCAGTTCACAGGCAGTACATAACCACTTCCATGATGTTCAGTTCAGTAGGCTATGATTCCTCTCTTTCAAAAATGCAGGATTTCCTGGAATCGCCCCTTTTTGTTTTGTGTTGTGTAAGGCTTCCCAGATAGCTCAGTGGTAAAGAACCTGTCTGCCAATGCAGGATTCACAGGAGACGCAGGTTTGATCCTTGGGTCCGGAAGCTACCCTGGAGGAGAAAATGGCAACTCACTCCAGTATTCTTGCCTAAAAAATCCCATATTTGTGTTGCTGATACTCAATCTTGGATAATTCCCTCCACTGAATATTTGTTTCTCTGCCAGCTGTCTCCAAAATTTTGCTGAAAATGTCAGGCAGAGGGCCAATTTATTCACCCACCAACTCACTTAGTGCTAATCCACCCTGGTGCCTCTCTCCATCAGAAACACTTGCATTCAACTTAAATTCATGTCCTGGTTTCCTCTTCCCAGCTCTAGCTCCATCATTTCCCATTTACCTCAAGTTTCTGACCTAACTCTCTTTGCTCTGGAGACAACTTGTCTGACTTTTGATTAATTTATCAAGGTTGTCTGAGGTTTGTGTTCTTCCTGCTTCTCCTTTCCACATCAAATTTTTCCTACATCTCCATCCATTTTCTCAGTCTTGCCTCTTATGTTTGATAGAGTTTTCGCCCCACTTCAAGCTTGCTTTCCACTTGGGCACTCAGTCCAATTTTGTCTGCTTCCCTTTGCCCCAGTCCTTACCTTTCTCGTGGTCGTAGCTTTGTGCATTTTCCTCTGTTACCCAATCCTTCCCACACCTGTCTGTTTATGTGGCACTGACTCTATTCTCGCCTGGAGGAGAGCAGGTGAGCCAGGCCTGGTCCGTCATCAGATGGCCCTGACTGTTGGTTTAGAGTTGGAGCCACTCAGACTTAACTAGAGCATGCGTTCTCCATGGGGGTGATAGCGCCCCCAGGAGGGGAAAATCATTATTGTGGGATGGGAAAGTCCTCACTGGGACCGTGGTTTGTGGCCCTCCAGAGCTCAACTCTCTTGCAACATGACCTGACAAAGATCTTGGTCCTTATTTCCTGACAAGTGAGGATGTAGGAAAAAGAATTTAAAAAGTTTCTTTAGGGAGAGGATCATGAAAGAAGCTTGAGAAACAGAGTTACAGTGATTGAAAGAGAGAAGCACTTTGCTTTTCTGCAGGACTAGGATCTGAAAAAAAGACCTAGGTTTGAATCTCTGCATCCCTCCAATGCCACAAGCAGCAGTGTGTCCGACAGCAGAGCCAGAATGAGGACTCAGACCTGAGGATGAATGGAGCAGGCAGGGTCCTGACCGCATCCTCTGCGCTTCCAAATCCAGTTATTGCTCAAGGAGAAACCAATGACAGGCTTCTGAATTGTGTATGCACATTTCTATTTTTGCTTAAGCCATTGGGTTGTTTTTATTTAACTTTATTTTTTCATTGAAGTTTAGTTGATTTACAATGTTGTGTTAGTTTAGGTGTACAGCAAAGTAATTCAGCTACCAGTTCAGTTCAGTTCAGTCGCTCAGTCATGTCCGACTCTTTGCGACCCCATGAATCGCAGCACGCCAGGCCTCCCTGTCCATCACCAACTCCCGGAGTTCACTCAGACTCAAGTCCATCAAGTCGGTGATGCCATCCAGCCATCTCATCCTCTGTCGTCCCCTTCTCCTCCTGGCCCCAATCCCTCCCAGCATCAGAGTCTTTTCCAATGAGTCAGCTCTTCGCATGAAGTAGCCAAAGTACTGGAGTTTCAGCTTTAGCATCATTCCTTCCATTTAAATCTATTTGTCAGCTTCTTTTCCCTTCTAGGTTATTACACAACACTGAGTGGGGTTCCCTGTGCTGTACAGTACATCCTTGTTTATTTATATAATAATGTGTAGAGGTTAATCCCAAGTTCCTAAATTTATCCCTCTCAGTTCCCTTTTGGTAACCATAAGTTTGTCTTCCATGTCTGTTATTTTAATTTTTAATCACTGTCCACTGTAACAACCCTGAACTATATTCTGACTCTGCCGGTATTTATACATACTTCTCTACTACCCATCTTCTCTTTCAATTTTGTCATAAATTATGCATTCATACCTTGCCATCTTTGCTTGAGTTTTTTTCTTAGCCATAATGTTCTTGAGTTTCTACATTATAAACTTTTTAAAGACATGTTAAATATGACATATATACCACAGTCTTCAGTGAATCTTTCCCACACCTTACTATAATAGAAGTTTATCCACAAGTTAATCTTAGTATTTCTGTGCTATATTCTTGAAATGTTGATCTGTTTACATCTTAGTGAGATGGTGAGGTTCTGGACGTCCGTGAACACTTACTCAGGTTTGTATCTCCAATTTCTCGTAGAGTGCTTTCAAAGTAAGAAATGCTCAAGAAGATGGATTTGTTTGCATTTTCACTAGCAAATTAATGTGCATACCTAATTTTTCCTCAACATTTCTGAAGCGAAGAGAGAAGCCGATGATCAGAATAATATCTATACAAATCTAAGAATTAAAACCTAGCCCAAAGGGAAGAGACTCAGGTTTCCATTCAGTGGTGAATTAACTGACTTCCTACACATTTAGGCAGTTTTGCCACTCGAGTGAGTGGGGTGTGAGGGGGCCTGGGAAGGCACAGTGGTCCAAGACGGGGTGGTTGGTACTGGGAAGAGGGTCATCATCGAGCTCCGTGGTCCCCCAGGGATGCCCTGTTGCAAAATGCATATAGAGGCTAATTTGTGTTGGAGCTACTAACATCCTTCATCAGATGAAAGGCGAGTATGCCAGCTGACGGAATTGCAGGTGTAGAGCAGAGTGGCGGGGAATACTGATTTCCTGGCCTGACTGGGATTATAATAGGAAAAACTGACTTGTTTCACTGTAGCAAAGCTGATTTTCTGAAGCTTTAAAAAAATACTAGATTTGTACCATATTACAGGACAGCAAAGCTTTGGTATTGTCTTTTCTCCTCCTCTCTTTTCATCGTATCTTCAACCAGACTTTTTTTCCAACTTTATTAAGATTAATTGATATATAACATTATGTAGGTTTAAGGTGTAAGGTGTAGTGATTTCGTGTATGTATTCATTGCAGAATGTACCACAGTAAGGTTAGTTAACACATCTATCACCTCACACAGTTTTTTTCTGGTGTGGCAAGCACTGTATAAATCGACTCTTTTTCAATCAGAATTAATATTGCAAGTTTGTACATGCACAGTAAGTGCACATTCTGTGGAGTTTATACGTTTAGGGTTTTTTCCCTTTGATTTTACATCTATCTCTGCCTTTGCCTAGGTTGGACTTAAAATTTAGGTGAAAGAATAAATAGTTATATATGTATTTACTATTCTTAAAAATAAAAACAAAAACAAAGGAAAACTTGTCTTGCCAGAAGTAAAAACGTATTATGAACTTATATTTACTCTTAAAGTGACAGAATGTTAGGAATATTAACATAGACAGCAATATAATACAGAGTTTTTTAATACCTGATGTCAAGGAGAGGAAAAAAATCACACTCACATAAAAGCAAGTTATCTTTTTGTTTTTCACTATGTGTAATTTTCTTCAAGTTGACCTAATATTTAATATAAAATGAAAGTATTAATATTCATGTAATCACTTATATCTGGATACAGTAAGGATTTTCTGAGCATAAAATTGTGTGATACTAGGAAGACTGATACTTTTGACTTCATTAAGTTAACAGCTCTTCAACATTAAAAGTTTCATAGATAAATTATTGTGTTTAGTATGAAAAAGAGAATAAAAACCTTTAATATAAAAATGTATTTATAAATCAATAAGAAAGCTGTTAATTAAAAGAGGATGAACAACATTTATATTAATACAAAATGGAAGTGAAACTATGAAAGAACTGTTGAACTTCAACAATCTTAAAAGTGAAACAAAAGAAAACAGTATATAATATTCACTTGCAAATTTTGAGAGCATTAGAAAAAATGCTCCTAATGGTGACATTAAAAGATAAATGATTGGTAGAAGCATACAATCTTGTTTCCTCTCAAGTAAGCAATTTGATAATAAATATCAAAATATTTAAAGGTGTTTATTTTCACTTTCTTTGAGTCAGTGATTCGGCTTCTAGCAATTTGCTGTAAGCACTAATCATTGATGTAGCTATGAGTTAATTGCAGTAATATATATATATATGTATATAAATATACACATATAAATATATATATAAATATATATATATATGAAAGCATGAAAATATATGAAATTTCATATATACATGAAAGCATGGGTTAGCACAGATGTTCAAAAATTTAATAATGAATCAAACACATTACCACAAAATATAAACATTAAATTATGCTTTACAAAATGTTAGTTGTGGAACAGTGGTGAAAGGTTACCATGTAGAATCACTGATTATGTGCCAGGCCCTATGCTAGGTTAGACTTTAGTGTAATACCTCATACATTTTCACTGCCATCCAGGAAAGAGTTTTTCTGTTTTAAGCATAGTAAAATAAAACTCATGTGTGCTAAGTCACTTCAGTTGATTCTGACCCTTTGAGACCCCAAGGACTGTAACCCACCAGGCTCCTCTGTCCATGGGATCTTCCAGATAAGAATACTGGAATGGGTTGCCATGCCCTCGACCAGGGGATCTTCCTGACCCAGGGATCGAACTCGCTACTCTAATGTCTCCTGCCTTGGCAGTGGGTTCTTTACCTCTAGCACCAGCTTCGAAGCCCAAAACAAAGCTCAGAGAAGTTAAATTACTTGCCTGTGTTCACAAACTAGTAATTATGAAGCCTGGATATAAATCCAGGAAATTGTGTCTGCTGCTGCTGCTGCTGCTAAGTCGCTTCAGTCGTGTCGGACTCTGTGCAACCCCATAGACGGCAGCCCACAAGGCTCCCCCGTCCCTGGGATTCTCCAGGCAAGAACTCTGGAGTGGGTTGCCATTTCCTTCTCCAACGCATGAAAGTGAAAAGTGAAAGTGAAGTCGCTCAGTCGTGTCCAACCCCTCAGCGACCCCATGGACTACAGCCTACCAGGATCCTCCGTCCATGGGATTTTCCAGGCAAGAGTACTGGAGTGGGGTGCCATTGCCTTCTCTGAAATTGTGTGTAGAGGCTACTTTTAGTGACTACTTTTAACTTCTGTACTAGACTGTCACCAGAACGGTCAATGATCATAGTCCAAAAAGTTGAAAGCAAGCATGATACTATGCTTCAGTTTAGTTCAGTCACTCGGTCGTGTCCGACTCTTTGAGATCTCATGAATCGCAGCACGCCAGGCCTCCCTGTCCATCACCAACTCCCGGAGTTCACTCAGACTCACGTCCATCAAGTCAGTGATGCCATCCAGCCATCTCATCCTCTGTCATCCCCTTCTCCTCCTGCCCCCAATTCCTCCCAGCATCAGAGTCTTTTCCAATGAGTCAACTCTTCGCATGAGGTGGCCAAAGTACTGGAGTTTCAGCTTTAGCATCATTCCTTCCAAAGAAATCCCAGGGCTGATCTCCTTCAGAATGGACTGGTTGGATCTCCTTGCAGTCCAAGGGACTCTCAAGAGTCTTCTCCAACACCACAGTTCAAAATCATCAATTCTTCAGCGCTCAGCCTTCTTCACAGTCCAACTCTCACATCCATACATGACCACAGGAAAAATCATACCCTTGACTAGACGGGCCTTTGTTGGCAAAGTAATGTCTCTGCTTTTGAATATGCTATCTAGGTTGGTCATAACTTTTCTTCCAAGGAGTAAGCGTCTTTTAATTTCATGGCTGCAGTCACCATCTGCAGTGATTTTGGAGCCCCCCAAAAACAAAGTCTGACACTGTTTCCACTGTTTCACCATCTATTTCCCATGAAGTGATGGGACCGGATGCCATGATCTTCATTTTCTGAATGTTGAGCTTTAAGCCAACTTTTTCACTCTCCACTTTCACTTTCATCAAGAGGCTTTTTAGTTCCTCTTCACTTTCTGCCATAAGGGTGGTATCATTTGCATATCTGAGGTTATTGATATTTCTCCTGGCAATCTTGATTCCAGCTTGTGCTTCTTCCAGTCCAGCGTTTCTCATGATGTACTCTGCATAGAAGTTAAATAAGCAGGGTGACAATATACAGCCTTAATGAACTCCTTTTCCTATTTGGAACCAGTCTGTTGTTCCATGTCCAGTTCTAACTGTTGCTTCCTGACCTGCATTCAGATTTCTCAAGAGGCAGGTCAGGTGGTCTGGTATTCCCATGATACTATGCTTAATATTGTGTAAAACCCCAATGAGCTGACGTGCTTACTGGGGATCTTAGCTCTCCTTGATCAGAGCCTCTTCCAGTGCAGTTAACTCTGACCTCTCAGGGGAGGCACTGTCTCTCGACTGGAATAGGGCTTCAAGCCTCCATGCCTTAATGGGGGATTGGCCGATGTTCTACCTGTTTTGGGTCTTGTATCATCTGTTGCTGCTGGGGATGTAAGATCCTACCCTGTGGCCAATGGTACCTTTCCCTTGTGGATATCAAGACTGGTTTAGAATAAGGTGCCGAGATGGGTGGCAGGGAGAATGGAAAACTGAAGTATGATGAGAGTCACTTTGGAAAGGATAAAATAGATTAATTGATTACCATTAGGAGAGAGACAGTACTATTTCTGAAGACTGACTAACCTTGAGATTTACCAAAAAAAGGACATTTAATTATGTCCTGTGACTTTGGTCAACACAATTGTCAACTCTTGCCACTGACCTTTTAGTTAATTGAAAATGCAAGAAAGCTATATGGATGCATTTTAGTTTATTTTATACTTTGCCACGGTTTATCTGGGAGCCTGATAAATGTTTTATATTAAACATTACTTGTATATCTTTACTCTTAAATAAAACATACGTTTGCCCTTGTGATTACATTAATACTCTCTCTATAAAGAGCCTAGACCAAAATAGTTCCATGTCCTTATCTTCACCTTTACAAGTGAGAGACTGGGACAAGGTCACGCCCTCTCAAATCCAAGAAGTGTTTTATTTATACTTGCTTTTCTCCTTCCTTTGGATGTTTTATTACAGGAAGGATTACCACATGAATAATTAAAGTTTTAAATGTACAGGGCAGAGATAAGCAAATAATTACAAGCAAAAACTCATTTTTATTTAAAGTAAAAGCCGTTGCAGAGGAGAATTTAAGATGGTGCTGACTTTCTCAAGAAAGGACAGGTGCCCTGCTGCCTCTTAGTATACTTACTCAAAATGCTGAGTAGCCTGGGGATCAGCAAAAGGGCTGCTATTCCTTTTTTGTTTCAAATCCATTAGTGGAATATTTTGGCACCCTTAGAGCTGCACAGAGTGGATTTCTGGGTTATTATTTCCTTTCTGGCAGTATTTTAATACAAGTACAGAAAATGGAAAAATTATCTTTATAGCCTCCATTTTATTGCAGAAGCAATGCAGGGATTAATCAATTTTCAGCTGGAAAAAATTCCCTAAATTATTAAGCAAACTTTTTAAATGTATTAATTCGCAGGAGGATTTTGGCTATCTTTGTTCTCCCTGTTGCTGAGAGAAAACTGGAGACTTACATGAAGAGTGGATCCCCCCAAGCTCATATTCTGCATGCTGGCACTTTTGTGAGCCCTGTTAAATTCCCACGTTTTGATCCTCCAGCATGGCCTCTTTTTGTCACTACTTTGGTTGTTTGGAACATTTCTAGTCTGACGTGAGTTTTCCTCTTGATAAACTCCCGGGACCCATGAATTCCAGTCTCCGGGCCTTTCACCACGCTGCCTCTGCTGGGCGCCCGAGCTGTCTTCCTGCCCTGTCTGAACTGTGCCCAGTGAGTAGTAATCAAAGGTCAGGGACCTTTCTACCTTTTCCATCGCTAAGCTTCCTTCTTCGCTCACTAGAAATCATTTAATGGGATTCAAGGCAATGGTGCCGTCTTAGGCAAGTTGTATTTTAAAATGACTTTTAATCATTTTTGTTTAAGGATGTAGTGTTAAAAAGTAATTTATTTAGCAAGGATGGCAACTTAAGCTCTCTATGTTTGGGAATTTATATGAAGAAAATATGGCATTTATATGAAGGAAAGAAAAGCTGATCTCTCTTTTTTTTTTTTTTTTTCTTGAATTGTGAAGTTTCATCCAGAGAGGTGACTAAATAACCTGAAATAGGGAATAAGACAATTTGGAATAAATTCCTTTCTAATATAATACTTGATTCAGAGTTTTTTTATACCTAAAAGTAGATTTTCTTTGTTCTTTAAATAATGTGCACTCTTTTGGAAGTTGCAGGAAGTCTTAAGATCACCAGAGAGCTCTTTAATTACTATTACAGAGCTTTAAACTATGTTCCCTCCTGTTCTGTTCTCCTGACCTAAAAGTAAATGAAGCTTTAATGAGTTCAGAGCTATAGTATGGTATGGAATTTGATTATACATGGAAGAAAATCTGATTCAACTATTTAAAAAATTAAGAGTTATTTCAATTTTATTTGGCTTTAAAGGGCCTCATTTATCTTTCATAATTTTCCCCTTAGAAACATATTTCTAGTTGGGTGATGTTATGAACCTTTCATGCAAAAAAGCTGTGTAACTTCTTTGCATGTGTCTTATGTATTTTCCTTAAGACTTGCCTAGTTTAAATTACCTTAAGCCAACAAATTTTTTAAAAAAGCAGAGAGTACTTCTAGATATGCTGAGAACATGACTTTTAAGCAAACAAATAAGTACCTTACTTTTGACCTCTAGGTCAACACACACACACACGCACGCACACACACGCACACACACCTATTCCTTGAGAAGCTGAAGAGTCTGTACAGCCTTTGTGTTATGATTTCTGTCGACATACTGCATGTGTCACACGCATGTGGTTGGAAGAAAGCACATGTCCACATTCATGCAGACACACACATACATTCACAGTGCTTGTATATTTTGCAAATAACCACATCTTTTCCCATATCTTCAGTTCTCACCTCCAGATGATTGCCCTTCAACTACTGGTGTCATGAAGTCTTTCCAAATCTAAATCTTCAGTCCATTTGGGCTCCCCAGATTCAGTGCTGGGATCAAAAGCTCTTTATTAGCTACACCACTAAGTTTAATGTCTTTACTGTGGCACTGAAGCTTTTTCTGCATTGTAACTCCAGTCCGTCATTATAGATTCATCTTCATTCTTCTTTAGCCTTATTGAATTAAACTGACTCTCAGACACAACTTGCTACCCCAGAAGGACCTTCTCAGGCACTTAATTTATCTCTCACTCACTACCCTGTCAGGGCTCAACTCCCATGCTCAGAAGGACCTTCTCAGGCACCTAATTTATCTCTCACTCACTACCCTGTCAGGGCTCAACTCCCATGCTCAGAAACCATAGGTCTATCCCTGTATTTTAAACCCTGGGCTCTAGAGGAGTAAATGGGGTTGGTTCAGTTCTTTTATTTGACTTTCAGCCACCAATGGGATTATCATCTTTCCTCCTTGGAGCTCTAATGCATATTTATACAGAACCTCTGAAGACACTACAAACAGACTTGTATTTATTTTTGGAGTTGTGTTTTTCCCTGATCAAAGTGAACATACCTCGATTTCAGAGGTAGTTCTTCCACAGTAAAATATCGAACATTTTGACCATTATCTTTAAATGTTAACTTGCTCTTCTCTAGTTTTATAAATCCAGTAAGTCCATCTTAGAAAACTGAAGTCCATTCTTCCCACACCCCTACAAGCACTTACTAACAAATCTCATCTCTCTGATCATCTGAAATATTACATGCCCAGTCAACTTACATGGCAGCCATAGCAGCCCAGGGACATGCTGAGGTCAAGATGCTGCTCCCCCACCTCAGTGAGATGCTGTCCTCCACCTGCTGAAGCAGCAGCATCCTGATCTGCGCAGCATCAGTACCTTCCTCCTGCTCCCTCCATATGGACAAGCAGTTTCTCCTTTACTTGGTTCAGAGGGTAGTTATTTAATGGAACTATAGTTTCTTCTCTGTTATCATAGAGACCTTAATGGAGAGATAAAACTGAAGATTTGAAGGCAGGTCAGTCTTGGTAAATAAGAATATCAAATTAATAACATGCCGTTCTCCTGGAGGAACTTTGATATGTAGAATGTGTTCCAGTCCTGAGACAGGACAGCAGGCACTGAAGAAAGTTTTTTTTACTCATAAGAAGGAGAAAAGTTGGCTATACTTTATATCCATAAATAAAATATTCAGACTTATCACTTGCCAGGAAACTGGGAAAGCAGACTACTCTCTGCCAAATTCACATACATGAAAACTGCTTTAAAATTGTAGATACCATACCAAAGGCATGATTTTTTAAGAAATAATTGAGAAGCTGGACTTCACTAAAACTGAAATGTGTATTCTGCAAGAGTCAATGTAAAGAGGAAGTGAAGACAAAGCACGGACTGTGAGAAAACATTTGCAAAATACATGTCTGATCAAGAACCCCTATCTAAAGCATACAAATAATTCTAAAGACTCAACAACAAGAAAATAATCCAATTAAAAAAATGGTCCAAAGACCTCAACAGACACCACACCAAAGAATGGATGACAAACATATTGAAAGCAGCTCCTCATATTATGTCATCAGGGAGATGCAAATTAAAACAACAATAAGAAAGCTGTGGTACATATACACAATGGAGTATTACTCAGCCATTAAAAAGAATACATTTGAATCAGTTTTAATGAGGTGGATGAAACTGGAGCCTATTATACAGAGTGAAGTAAGCCAGAAAGAAAAACACCAATACAGTATACTAATGCATATATATGGAATTTAGAAAGATGGTAATGATAACCCTGTATGTGAGACAGCAAAAGAGACCCAGATATATAGAACAGTCTTTTGGACTCTGTGGGAAAGGGAGAAGGTGGGATGATTTGGGAGAATTGCATTGAAATGTGTATAATATCATATATGAAACAAATCGCCAGTCCAGGTTCGATGCAGGATACAGGATGCTCGGGGCTGGTGCACTGGGATGACCCAGAGGGATGGTATGGGGAGGGAGGTGGGAGGGGGGTTCAGGATTGGGAACACGTGTACACCCATGGCAGATTCATGTTGATGTATGGCAAAACCAATACAATATTGTAAAGTAATTAGGCTCCAATTAAAATAAATAAATTTATATTAAAAAACAACAACAACGAGATGTCACTGCACACTATTAGGCTGGCGAGAATCTGGACCTCTGGCAGAGTCAGGTGCTGGTGAGGATGCTGAGTAACAGAACTCTCCATTGGTGGGAACGCAAGATGCTGGATCCTCTTTGGAAGACAAAGTCTGACAGTTTCGTATAAAACTAAGCGGATTCCTTATCAACTGAGTCCCAGGGAAACCTGAAACATGGAGAAACTTAAATGCACAACACATGAAAGAGGCCACTCTGGAAAGTCTGTATCATGTCTGACTCCCACTGGTGACATTCTGGAAAACGGCAAAGCTGTGGGGATGGTAAAAAGTCCAGTGGTTAGCATGGTTGGAGAAGGGCGTGGAGAACAGGCAGACCAAAGAGGACTTTTAAGGTAGCAAAAAAAAAAAAGTACTTTGATACTGAGATGATGGATACATGTCATAATGCCTTTGTCCGAATCCATAGATTATCAACACCGAGAGTGAGCCCTAAGGTGAACTGCGGATTTCGGGTGATCATGTTGTCAGTGTGGGTTCATCAGTCACAACCGATGTCCCGCTCTGGTGAGGGATTTTGATCATAGGGGAAACTGTACATGTGTTGGGGCAGGGAGCATGTGGGAAATTTTTGTACCTTCTCCTCAATTTTACTGTGAACCTAAAATGGCTTAAAAAAAATGATGTCTTAAAAAAGTCCTTAATGAAGTAACCACGGGTAATATAGCCATACTTCTACCTCATCCTCACCCTCCTCACTAAATAAGAATGACTCGGATTAAGAATGAGAAAATATGAAGGAGTCGTGGGGAGCTCTGACTGTTATGGTTTCCTTAGTCTCCTTTTACAAAGGAAAAGACTGCAGACTTTTTCCAAATATTTGGTGGAGAATTGGTCTCCTCTAGTAAGAGAGCTAGCTGACAACAAATAGGTTAGAAATCGTTATTCATTCTAACAGAACCATGCTAGAAAAAGTACTGCTAGGAAGGAGATGAGTACTAAATATACTGTTTAGAAATTGTGTTTGAAAATTTCCCCTCCTTTTAAGATTCGAGAAAAAGATTGTAACAAACAGTACGAAAGGGGACCATGACGAAACCAGAGAGAGGACCCGTACCCACCTCCTGGTGTGGTGGTTACTCATAGGTTTTTCTTGGATATTTTCTGCTCTTTTTCCACACAGGTGGTAGAAATGTACTTCTAAACCTCCTTGAAGTTAGGTGTGGTCACATGACTTGCTTTGTCCAATGACATATCAGCAACATACACGCTTTGCTTCCAGGCACAAGAATCTAAGAGCTGGTGTGTCCACTCACAGTAGTTTCCTCCCTGTGGGATGATGCCTGGTGATACTGCAGAGGGAAGAGGTTCTCTCCACCTGAGATTCCCTGTGATGATGACAGGAGGTAGTTCAGTTCAGTTGCTCAGTTGTGTCCGACTCTTTGTGACCCCATGGACTGCAGCACGCCAGGCCTCCCTGTCCATCACCAACTCCCAGAGTTTACTCAAACTCATATTCATTGAGTCAGTGATGCCATCCAACCATCTCATCCTCTGTCGTCCCCTTCTCCTCCCGCCTTCAATCTTTCCCGGCATCAGAGTCTTTTCAGATGAGTCAGCTCTTCACATTAGGTGGCCAAAGTATTGGAGTTTCAGCTTTAGCATCAGTCCTTCCAATGAACTCAGTGGCTCAGAACTTAGTGGCTCAGATGGTAAAACATCTGTCTGCAATGCAGGAGACCTGGGTTCAATCCCTGGGTTGGGAAGATCCCCTGGAGAAGGAAATGGCAGCCCACTCCAGTATTCTTGCCTGGAAAATCCCATGGACCACGGTGCCTGGTAGGCTACCGTCCATGGGGTCACAAAGAGTCAGACACGACTGAGAGACTTCATTTCACTTCCAATGAAAACCCAGGACTGGTCTCCTTTAGGATGGACTGGTTGGTTCTCTTTGCAGTCCAAGGGACTCTCAAGAGTCTTCTCCAACACCATAGTTCAAAAGTATCGATTCTTCGGCTCTCAGCCTTCTTCACAGTTCAACTCTCACATCCATACATGCTGCTACTGCTGCTGCTAAGTCGCTTCAGTCGTGTCCGACTCTGTGCGACCCCATAGACAGCAGCCCACCAGGCTCCCCCATCCCTGGGATTCTCCAGGCAAGAACACTCGAGTGGGTTGCCATTTCCTTCTCCAATGAATGAAAGTGAAAAGTGAAAGTGAAGTCACTCAGTCATGTCCGACTCTTAGCGACCCTATGGCCTGCAGCCCACCAGGCTCCTCCTTCCATGGGATTTTCCAGGCAAGAGTACTAACCCCTGGAAAAACCATAGCCTTGACTAGATGGACCTTCCTTGGCAGGAAGTAGAGCCTGGTGCTAACTGTAATGTGATCACATGGTATGAGCAAAAGGCTTACAGTCAAAACCTGAGCTAGTGGGTAAACTAAGAACTGTTAAGTCCAGTATTTAAGCAGAAATTGAATGTCTTTATAAAAGAGAAAAACATCGAGAGTATGAGTAGAGCATATGAGACAGTATCTGAAACACTAGCGCAGTGAGTAGCACAGTACTCTAGGAGCAGATAAATGGTAACAGTTTAGGAGAAAAGAATATAATCATATGCATATTTAGAAAACATAGGATTTTTTCCTTAATAAAATCTAATAAACCCAGTAATTCATGAATAGAGAGATTGTAAAGAATAAGTGGTTACACATGCATGTTGATGTATGGCAAAACCAATACAATATTGTAAAGTAATTAACCTCCAATTAAAATAAATAAATTTGTATTAAAAATAAGGAATAAGTGGTTAAAAAAAGGTGAACAGAAGCTTCCAGAGAGGAGAGCTGAGATTAAAAGAGAGCTGGATGAGACTGGAAAAAATATTTGGAGATTAAAAATGCAAAAGTGAAATGGAAATCTTTATTGGATATACTAATGAACAAAGCTGACACTATAGAAAAAGAGAAAGAATATTGAACCAATGACAATATTTTCATTATAAAAATAAATAGTATAAATAAACTAATGATTTTACTAAAACAGAGATGACTTAAATTTGAAGACTCTTGGGGCAGATTTAATTGAAAAGCAGGGTAACCCAGTAGCAATGGCAAATAGTATACCTGGCTACTTAAAAATAAATCATAGTTCTTACATGCCTGATTATGTGAAGGGAGAGAATAGGAAATGTTCAAAATAACAATAATAAAATTATTTTAGACAAAATGTGAAAAAATTTGGAAAGAAGACTTAAATATGATTGGAAACTTCATTGTGGTAATTATTGTTTAAGAAAAGATACATTATCAAAACTGGTGCTGAAGAAGTAATAAGCATGTTTGTATAATTAATCTTGAGAGGTACTAAAAATTCATCATAGGATTATCTCCATGAGAGCCCTGGCCTCAGATAGATTCAAAGGTTATTTCAAAAAATTTCTTGCATATAAAGAGTAAAGTCTTGAGTGCACTTTAGAGTGTTCATACAGCATTGAAATTAATAGCAGAAAACTAACAAAAAAGAACATTGCACATCACTCTCTGCTAAAATAAGTGTATTCAGGAATCTTAAATAAGATGCAAATAATTTGAATTCAGCAGGAAATAAATGAGGAACAAAGTGAATTTGACTTTTAAAATATTATATCTATTAAATCACAGAGTATAATGTTTGTTACATTCAAAACACATTTCTGATAAAAAGTCATGCTTAGTAGAAAAATGCATGATAGAAATGTTCATTTGAAAAGAAAAGCCTGCTCTTGGCATTTTTATTGGAAAGTATATTGGAAGATCTATGCAACAAAAAGGAGATGGGGGCAAATGGCAAAAAAAAAAAAGTCAAAAAGGAAACGGGGCTTCCCTGGTGGTCCAGTGGTTAAGAATCGTCCTGCCGATGCAGGGGGCACAAGTTCAGTCCCTGATCTGGGGAGTCCCACGTGCTGCGGAGCAACTAGGCCCATATGGGGCAACTGCTGAGCCAGTGCTCTGCGCCCACAGACTGCAGCTACTGAACCAAAGCACTGCAGCTCCCGAATCCCACATGCTTAGAGCCTGTGCTCTGCAACAAAGAAACCACTGCCATGAAAAGCCCACACACCATCACGAGGAGGAGCCCTCAACCTCAGCAGCTGGAGAAACCCGCCCGCAACAGCGAAGACCCAGCACAGCCAAACACAGAATAAATAAATAAAGCTTTTCAAAAGGAAACAAACTGATTTTTAATGGAAGTTATATAGTTTTCAACATTAAAAGTGCACCATTAAATTATATATAATCTAAAAAAATAAAATCAATGGTTGAATTTAATTATAACCCCATGGTTTAGTAGGTAAACTGTAAACTCTTTTGTCACAGAAAAGATAAAAATACCACATAAACTCTGCTTTTAAGATTACTCTATTGATCAAAGTCAAAGCAAATCTTCATAAACTGTAAGGGATGAGTCAATGATTGAAAAAGCCCGTAGAGCCAACAGCTGTCCTGGGCACACCAGCAGATCTGCGGTGGTTAGGACCTTTGCATTTAATTGGTCATATGTGTGTGAACAGGGAGGCGGGGCAGGGGACAAAACCCGATCGCGTGCAAGGTGGTGATGCCCGAAACTCAGCCTCTGTGCCCTGGGGCTGAACTGAATCTCAGAGACAAAGCTTTGGGTGAAGTGGAAAAGAACAGCTCTGTTGCTGTGTCCCTCAACCACAAGCCTCAAAACCCGTGCCCCAGCCAGGAAAGGTTTGATGAGGAGTTTTACGGCAGCAGTTCAGAGGTCAGGTTGCTGATGAGGATGAGGGTGTGTGCAGAGGCTGCACTCCTTTAACCTGGCCTCTCGTGCTCTCCTGATGAGCTAAGTGAGTCGCTCAGCGGTGTCCAACTCTTTGCAACCTGTAGCCTGCCAGGCTCCTCAGTCCGTGGAATTCTCCAGGCAAGAATCCTGGAATGGGGAGCCATTTATCAAACTGTGACCTTCTTTGGAATCAAAAATGCTGACATCTTCAGTTTGTTGGGGTTTTAGTTTTGTAAAGAGCTCCACAATACTGTTATGTACATCCCCATCCCTTGAGGTGGAACAGGACCTGCCTCAAGGCTGCACGACTGTTTCCTGACTGCCCTTCCCTTGTCTTGGCCTCCTCTCCTTCCCTGATTAGCTGCTGCTGTGTGAAAGTCTTCCACGGAGCCCCACAGGGTCCCGCTCATCTCACTGGGAGGTCGGGAGGTCCCTCTGGTAGTCCACACACAGCAGGCTGCTGCAGGGGGTGCATCTGGCAGCTGTAAGGAAGGGTGGGAAAAGTGGGCTTTGCCCTAGCAACAGGTGTGGTCTGTGAGCTTATCACTGCTGCAGAAGGGAATGGATAAGGAGGCTTGGCTGGCAGAACAAATCCTGACAACTATCAAAGAACTATTAGTATGCATTAATCATGTTCTCTCAGATACAATTCAACTAACAATGTTAACAAAAAAGGTTAACTGTCGCCTTTCACGTTTGAAAATCAGAGAATTCATTAAAATTGTACACCTTTTTGTGAAAACTTATAAAATTAGGAGTAGAAGAAAACTTCCTATCATAGCTGCCACAAGACATTTAGCTAGTTCCCTTAGCTATAGAAATAAGACAAATATGTAAATATTCCACTTAAAATAACACAAATATTAAGTAAAAATGATTTAATGGAAGACATGTGAAGCCTTTGTGGACAAAATATTTGAATTTCTATAGCTCAGACAGGAAAGAATCTGCCTGCAATGTGGGGCACCTAGTTTAATCCCTGGGTCGGGAAGATCCCCTGGAGGAGGGCATGGCCACCCACTCCAGTGTTCTTGCCTGGAGAATCCCATGGACAGAGGAGCCTGGTGGGCTGCAGTCCATGGGGTCACAAAGAATTGGACACGACTGAGCAACTAAGCGTACAGCACGCCCAGTATTTGGAAAGATGTTGTGTGTGTGCTCAGCACACACATGCTTTGCATCCATCGATTTTTCCTGACAAGAATACTACCGATTGATAGAAATGCAAATTAAAATCCCAGTGAGAAACCAATTCCCACACAGAAACTGGAATTGGAAATGAAAAACCTTTGACAGTGTTAAGTGTTGGTGAGTACACGGACCTTTCCCCAGACACACGGCAGTAGTAAAAATCGGTAAAGCACTTTTGGGGAGGAAAATTGTTGAAAAATTCAAAATTTAAAAAAATTTACTATACCTTGAATTTGTCAAGATACAGTAAAATTGAAACTCTACATTCCCCATGTTCTGGGACTGTGCATCAATGGCACAGTTTATTAAAGCTCTCCTCCTACACAGGTAAGCAGACAAGAGCAGCATTGTTCATATCAGTGTTGTCTGTAGAATGTAAGCATGTGAACAGCATAGATGTCCACATGCAGGAGAGTGAGTATTTAGTAGAGTGTGCACCCTGGACAAATAACGGTACATACAGCACTGAAACAAATGGAAGGGCCTGTGTGCATCCACATAGAAGGAGCCTCAAAAGCACCATATAGAGCAAAGAAAAACAGCAGAGAATACTTGTAGCATGATACACACTAAGTTTTAAAAAGTGCAAGAAAATGGTATATCTGCTAAATAAAGTGTATTCCTTTATATACTGGCACAGAACACGATGCCAAGTTCATATGCGGTGCCTTGCGATGAGAAACCCTAAATTCATATTGATGGCAAGCCCTGGGAACAAGGGTAAAGAGTGCCTAGTGGAGAGGATTCATCTATATTTCCTGTATTTCACTTATTAAGCACACTGCTAAATGCATAGGTTTTTTCCTCTACTTTTTTATGTCTACACTTTTTTATACAACAAATAATAATTTCTTTTTATACGTATTCTAATAGAACGCTCTCCTTGTGTTGTTTTTCAGAGTATGGTATGTTCGTACTCGTAACGTCTATGCCATGTCTGGAGTAGAGCCCTCCTTTGGGTAGGAAATACTCCCATCATTCAAGTTCCTCAAGTCCTATGGTAATATAGAGACCTAAAGAGTTATTCTAGGGCTTCCCTGGTGGCTCAGAGCTTAAAGTGTCTGCCTGCAATGCGGGAGACCTGGGTTCGATCCCTGGCTCAAGAAGATCCCCTGGAGAAGGAAATGGCAACCCACACTCCAGTATTCTTGCCTGGAGAATCCTATGGACGGAGGAGCCTGGCAGGCTACAGTCCATGGGCTCGCAAAGAGTTGGACATGACTGAGCGACTTCACTTTCACTTAAAGAGTTATTCAGGAATTAAAACGAGTGAAATAATGCCATTTGAAGCAAAAAGGATGGGCCTTGAGATGATCATACTAAGTCAGACAGAGACAAATATTATATGGTATCACATGATATCACTTATATGTGGAATCTAAAATATGACACAAGCGATCACACATGAAACAGAAAGCGACTTACA
The DNA here is from genome assembly GCF_029378745.1 of Bos indicus. Lineage (NCBI taxonomy): Eukaryota > Metazoa > Chordata > Mammalia > Artiodactyla > Bovidae > Bos > Bos indicus. The sequence continues at coordinate 43,545,599 of NC_091786.1, forward strand.
GACAGAAAGCACACGTGTGGTTGCCGAGGGGGAGGGAGGGAGGGAGAAGGACTTACAGACAGAAAACACACGTGTGGTTGCCGAGGGGGAGGGAGGGAGAAGGACTTACAGACAGAAAACACACGTGTGGTTGCCGAGGGGGAGGGAGGGAGGGAAGGACTGAGAGTTTGGGATTAACAGCTGCAAACTCTTATATGAGGGATGGTTAGACAGCAGGGTCCTTATGTGTAGCCAGGGGGCTGCATGCAGTATCATGTGATAAACCATAATGGGAAAGGATGTAAGAAGTATGTGCATATGTATAACTGAGTCATTTGCTGTACAGCAGAGATTAACACAACATTGTAAATCAATTGAAGTCCACTGTCAAAATAGCTTTTTTAAATTGAAATCAACTATATTTCAACTATACTTCAATTTAAATAAAAAAAGTTATTTTGGCAATGGACTTCTTCAATTTTGCTTTTTTGTTTTTTGTCAGTTATTGTTGATATGTTCTAAATTATAATCATCACGTGAATTATACTCTTAAGAGAATGCATGGTCATTTCCACAGCAAATTCTGTAGGTGTTATTCATTTTATTGGTTATTAAAGTCACCATCAGCCTCTTTAATTTCCACAGACCCAGTGAACCCTGAAAGCAATTTAAGAAGAGATGCCAGTTCATTATTGATAGAAGCATATTCTTCTCCTGACACAAGCTCACAAAATTTGAATTATGATGGAAACTGCTCTGTGACACATTTTAATCTTAAAAGGGCCTTGGCTCTGAGGTCTCTGTCCCCTCCACCAAATCATGTTGTCTTAAAATTAAATGGAATCAAAAGTATGTTGCTAGTCTTTATTTGAGAACAGTTTAATGTAATACAGTTTTAATTGCCAGAGTTTGGTAGAAAAATAAAATGAAAGATCCTGAGTCCATGCCCAAGTACCTTCAGGAAACTTTTAAATAGAGTTTAAAATGGATTTCCTGTTTCTTGGAGCCTTGTGTTGTTTTGATGCCATGAAAATTGTATCCCCCAATGGAAATGTGATCATTTATGATCTTTCATTCTGTTTTGCATTTTTAAAAAATATTTACGCATGCGCATTAGCACAGGTTCCAGAATTCAGCTGGAGACGCACTGACGTGGCTCCCTGAGAGAAGAGAGGGCCCCTTCTCCTCGCTCTGCAGGCACTGCTTTAAGTCCCTGTCAGCTTCTCTCCTCCAGTACCCTATTTAATGGCTCCTTGCATAGTGACCTTTAAGTCACCAAATCGGGTGACCTTTCCCAAGTCTTTATTCTCTTTAACTACTGTGTCTGAAATTCTGAACAACCTTTAAAATAGCCCATCGTTAATAGTTTCTATGTTCCTTAACTTGAAATTATTTGACTTAATTTTTTAAAGCATAGAAAAGTATATGCCTATTTTAATAAATCAAGTGATAGAGACACAGCTGAGAAGAAGCTCAGAAATTTCCTCTTTCCAATCCTGTACCTCCACCTACCCATCCCCCAAAAGTGGTCAATATGAATAGGCTGAAAACTGCTTAATGTTCTCTGTGCTCAAAGCTATCGAAATGTATTTGTAGATGCACAGATCATGTTTTGGTTTGGTTTCACTATTTAAAAATATTGGACAAAAACATACATTGCACATTTAAACATCCTTTTGAAATGCAAAGGCAATTGTGTGTCATGCCCTTCTAGACTGATATGAAAACTCATAAAATTAAGAATAGAAGAAAACTTGCCATTGTAGCTACTATGAGACAAACTAGTTGCCTTAGCCAGAGAAATAAGAAAAAAGTGTAAATATTCCATTTAAAATAAAAATAGAAATATTAAGTAACTAAGAGCAAGTTTAATGAAAGACACATGAAGCTTTTATGGACAAAATATTTGAACTGTTTGAAAAGATGTCAGTAAAGATGTAAAGCAACAAGGATGGAACTGTGTACATACACCCACACACCAGGGGTATATCCGTACTGAAGTACACGTATGTGATTGTATGTATGCACAGACGTCCTTTTTAATTTTATACAGAACATGTCCTCTTGTATGCTCTCCTACGTGTGTTTCCTGTTTCAAAGAAGGATGTGAGAAGGGGAAGGGAGCGTTAGGTCACCCAGTGCCCCAGTCCACTTGGCAACTACAAGTTCATTAGCCCTTTGCAGAGCCCTCCTCTGGTTAGGAAGTTTGCAGATCAAGGAAGCTGCCCTTTAGAGCCCATATCTGTCCCTCTAGACTTTGCTTGGGTCCGCAGGCTCCTGGGGTCCCTTCAGGGTCTGTGTGTGCCTCTGCCCGAGACCATCCTCCCAAAGAGGGCAGCCAAGAGACGGCTTTCCTTGCTAGCGGAGGGTGGAGGAGGCGAATGCTCAGGGCTGTATCATCCCGGCGTTTAGATGTGTGTGTAACAGGCCTGACCGGAGGGGGCTCGGGCTGGGGGTAAAGGTGCATGAGCCTAGACCGGGAGCTGGAGACCAGCGGTCTACCCAGCCACTGCCTTCTAGAGCAAACGCCGATGTGCAAGGAGTCTAAGTCTGAAGTTCTCCCTTCAGGCCCTTAGCAGTTTCTATTTGTCAAGATGGGAGAATCCAAGCAGTTTAATAGTTCACTAGTTCATGATGGAACAGAAATACGATCTATGACATAAATAATGGTAGTGGGGATAAGGAGCCCCCATTACTTGTCTCCCAGGCTCTGCCCATGTGAGGATGCTGCTGTCTTTGCTTTCCTGTGCCCGGGGACTCTGCCCTGAGATTTTTGTTTCTGAATCAACTCCTCTCCTTAAACTATCTGGCTTTCTTTTACTGATAGAACATACAGAGGCGGCCCTTGGGGCAGTCGCTCACCATGACTTGGGCCAGCGTGTAGGGGGAGGTCACACCGGCCTTCTGTGGCAGCGATAGAGGGGTACTCCCATTGAAGGGGTCTGTCCCCAGTCAGGAGAGCAGGGAGCTGAGGGCCTCTTGCTGAAGCTTCCTCGGGCTCCACCTCCATGTTCAAGGCGAGCCGTGTTTCCATTCTCCGGTGTCCAGCCCTGGTCAAGCAGAGTTGGGAGGCAGGGTCTGACCACCATGAAAATCTCACACCCAAACATATTAGGGATGTTTTCAGAACAGTTCTGCTCTAATTTACCCAACCTGTGAAAAAGACTGCCAATTTTAGGCTAGGAATTTTTACAGCTTATTATTCAAGGGTAGAGAAGGAATTTATGGTTGTCTATGGTGAAGGAAATGGCAACCCACTCCAGTGTTCTTGCCTGGAGAATCCCAGGGACGGGGGAGACTGGTAGGCTTCCGTCTATGGCGTTGCACAGAGTCGGACACGACTGAAGCGACTTAGCAGCAGCAGCATGGTGTGTGAATCCAAACACATGTTACTGTTATTACCAGCATGACGACTTTTCCTTTAATAGGAACGCTGGAGTTTCCCCACTAATAATAACAGAAATTAATGGGCCATAAGCAAACATTTTCAAACCAATTATTGCCCTATAGTGAAGATATATGTAAGTGTATATATAAATATAATAGTTAGACAGAGATAGACAGTTAGTCCTCTGGTCAGATAACTGAACCCAGAGCTACCTAATTTTCCCATTTCTTCTGTTTACTATGTTGAATGCTTCTTTCAAACACAAAAGATATCTAGCATCCATGTTCATCAGTGATACTGGCCTGTAGTTTTCTTTTTTTGTGGCATCTTTGTCAGGTTCAGAATCCAACAACACATTAAAAAGATCATACACCATGACCAAGTGGGCTTTATCCCAGGGATGCAAGGATTCTTCAATATCCGCAAATCAATCAATGTAATACACCACATTAACAAAGTGAAAAATAAAAACCATATGATTATCTCAAGAGATGCAGAGAAAGCCTTTGACAAAATTCAACATCCATTTATGATAAAAACTCTCCAGAAAGCAGGAATAGAAGGAACATACCTCAACATAATAAAAGCTATATATGACAAGCCCACAGCAAACATTATCCTCAATGGTGAAAAATTGAAAGCATTTCCTCTAAAGTCAGGAAAAAGACAAGGGTGCCCACTTTCACCATTACTACTCAACATAATTTTGGACGTTTTGGCCACAGCAATCAGAGCAGAAAAAGAAATAAAAGGAATCCAAATTGGAAAAGAAGAAGTAAAACTCTCACTGTTTGCAGATGACATGATCCTCTACATAGAAAACCCTAAAGACTCCACCAGAAAATTACTAGAACTAATCAATGAATATAGTAAAGTTGCAGGATATAAAATCAACACACAGAAATCCCTTGCATTCCTATACACTAATAATGAGAAAATCGAAAGAGAAATTAAGGAAACAATTCCATTCACCATTGCAACAGAAAGAATAAAATACTTAGGAATATATCTACCTAAAGAAACTAAAGACAACTATAAAACACTGGTGAAAGAAATCAAAGAGGACACTAATAGATGGAGAAATATACCATGTTCATGGATTGGAAGAATCAATATAGTGAAAATGGGTATACTACCCAAAGCAATTTATAGATTCAATGCAATCCCTATCAAGCTACCAATGGTATTCTTCACAGAGCTAGAACAAATAATTTCACAGTTTGTATGGAAATATAAAAAGCCTCGAATAGCCAAAGCGATCTTGAGAAAGAAGAATGGAACTGGAGGAATCAGCCTGCCTGACTTCAGGCTCTACTACAAAGCCACAGTCATCAAGACAGTATGGTACTGGCACAATGACAGAAATATAGATCAATGGAACAAAATAGAAAGCCCAGAGATAAATCCATGCACATATGGACACCTTATCTTTGACAAAGGAGGCAAGAATATACAATGGATTAAAGACAATCTCTTTAACAAGTGGTGCTGGGAAAACTTGTCAAGCACTTGTAAAAGAATGAAACTAGAACACTTTCTAACACCATACACAAAAATAAACTCAAAATGGATTAAAGATCTAAACGTAAGGCCAGAAACTATAAAACTCCTAGAGGAGAACATAGGCAAAACTCTCTCCGACATACATCACAGCAGGATCCTCTATGACCCACCTCCCAGAATATTGGAAATGAAAGCAAAAATAAACAAATGGGACCTAATTAAACTTAAAAGCTTCTGAACAACAAAGGAAACTATAAGCAAGGTGAAAAGACAGCCTTCAGAATGGGAGAAAATAATAGCAAATGAAGCAATGGACAAACTAATTTCAAAAATATACAAGCAACTCCTACAGCTCAATTCCAGAAAAATAAATGACCCAATCAAAAAATGGGCCAAAGAACTAAATAGACATTTCTCCAAAGAAGACATACAGATGGCTAACAAACACATGAAAAGATGCTCAACATCACTCATTATCAGAGAAATGCAAATCAAAACCCCCATGAGGTACCATTTCACACCAGTCAGAATGGCTGCGATCCAAAAGTCTACAAGCAATAAATGCTGGAGAGGGTGTGGAGAAAAGGGAACCCTCTTACACTGTTGGTGGGAATGCAAACTAGTACAGCCACTATGGAGAACAGTGTGGAGATTTCTTAAAAAACTGGAAATAGAACTGCCTTATGATCCAGCAATCCCACTGCTGGGCTACACACTGAGGAAACCAGAATTGAAAGAGACACGTGTACCCCAGTGTTCATCGCAGCACTGTTTATAATAGCAATGACATGGAAGCAACCTAGATGTCCATCAGCAGATGAATGGATAAGAAAGCAGTGGTACATATACACAATGGAGTATTACTCAGCCATTAAAAAGAATACATTTGAATCAGTTCTAATGAGGTGGATGAAACTGGAGCCTATTACACAGAGTGAAGTAAGCCAGAAAGAAAAACACCAATACAGTATACTAATGCATATATATGGAATTTAGAAAGATGGTAACAATAACCCTGTATACGAGACAGCAAAAGAGACACTGATGTATAGAACAGTCTTTTGGACTCTGTGGGAGAGGGAGAGGATGGGATGATTTGGGAGAATGGCATTGAAATATGTATATCATATATGAAATGAGTCGCCAGTCCAGGTTCGATGCATGATACTGGATGCTTGGGGCTGGTGCACTGGGACGACCCAGAGGGATGGTATGGGAAGGGAGGAGGGAGGAGGGTTCAGGATGGGGAACACATGTATACCTGTGGCAGATTCATTTTGATATATGGCAAAACCAATACAATATTGTAAAGTTACATAAAATAAATTAAAAAAGAGCTATCTAGCAGTGGTAATAGACTAAAGATTTAGTATTAGTAACTTTGTAATTTTCTCCTGGAATGTGAAGTCAAGTGGCCTTAGAAAGCATCACTAGGAACAAAGCTAGTGGAGGTGATGAAATCCCAGTTTAGCTATTTCAAATCCTGAAAGATGATGCTGTGAAAGTGCTGCACTCAACATGCCAGCAAATTTGGAAAATTCAGCAGTGGCCACAGGACTGAAAAAGGTCAGTTTTCATTCCAATCCCAAAGAAAGGCAATGCCAAAGAATGCTCAAACTACTGCACAATTGCACTCATCTCACATGCTAGTAAAGTAATGCTCAAAATTCTCCAAGCCAGGCTTCAGCAATACATGAACCATGAACTTCCAGATGTTCAAGCTGGTTTTAGAAAAGGCAGAGGAACCAGAGATCAAATTGCCAACATCCGCTGGATCATCGAAAAAGCAAGGGAGTTCCAGAAAAACATCTATTTCTGCTTTATTGACTATGCCAAAGCCTTTGACTGTGTGGATCACAATAAACTGTGGAAAATTCTGAAAGAGATGGGAATACCAGACCACCTGACCTGCCTCTTGAGAAACCTATATGCAAGTCAGGAAGCAACATTTAGAACTGGAGATGGAACAATGGAGTGGTTCCAAATAGGAAAAGGAATACGTCAAGGCTGTATACTGTCACCCTGCTTATTTAACTTATATACAGAGTACATCATGATAAATACTGGGCTGGAAGAAGCACAAGCTGGAGTCAAGATTGCCAGGAGAAATATCACTAACCTCAGATATGCAGATGACACCACCCTTATGGCAGAAAGTGAAGAGGAACTAAAAAGCCTCTTGATGAAAGTGAAAGAGGAGAGTTAAAAAGTTGGCTTAAAGCTCAACATTCCAAAACTAAGATCACGGCATCTGGTCCCATCACTTCATGGGAAATAGATGGGGAAACAGTGGAAACAGTGTCAGACTTTATTTTGGGGGCCCCAAAATCACTGCATTTTGGTGCAGATGATGATTACAGCCATGAAATTAAAAGACGCTTACTACTTGGAAGGAAAGTTATGACCAACCTAGGCAGCATATTGAAAAGCAGAGACATTACTTTGCCAACAAAGGTCCGTCTAGTCAAGGCTATGGTTTTTCCAGTGGTCATGTATGGATGTGAAAGTTGGACTGTGAAGAAAGCTGAGAACCAAAGAATTGATGCTTTTGAACTGTGGTGTTGGAGAAGACTCTTGAGAGTCTCTTGGACTGCAAGAAGATCCAACCAGTCCATTCTAAAAGAGACCAGCCCTGGGATTTCTTTGGAAGGACTGATGCTAAAGCTGAAACTCCAGTACTTTGGCCACCTCACTCGAAGAGTTGACTCATTGGAAAAGACTCTGATGCTGGGAGGGATTGTGGGCAGGAGGAGAAGGGGACGACAGAGGATGAGATGGCTGGATGGCATCTCTGACTCGATGGACGTGAGTTTGGGTGAACTCCTGGAGTTGGTCGTGGACAGGGAGGCCTGGCGTGCTGCAATTCACGGGGTTGCAAAGAGTCAGACTCGACTGAATGACTGAACTGAATAAATTAAAAAATGCACCAAATTCTTACTGTCTTGATATTTTAGTTATTTATTTTTAATTCTTACAACAATCTAGAATTTCACATCTTTTTTTTTTTCTTCAGTTGTGAAACTGGAGGCTTAGAGATGTTATATAGCACAGCTGTCAACACACAGCTGGAAATTGCCAGCACCAGTATTCAAATCCTACCCTCTCAGATCCTAACTTTCATGTTTTCTTTTATTTGATCTATTTTAGCCTTGCAGTGCCAAATTAAATCCGTGTATCCATTTAGCTAGCCGGTCAGGCTCATGAAGAAATGGAAATAGGGACTCCCCGGTGGTCCAGCGGTTGGGACTCTGCACCTCCACTGCAGGGGACACGGGTTCGCTGCCTGGTTGGGAAACTAGCATCCTGCATGCCAGGCAGCACAGCCGAGAAAAGAAAAGGAAAAAGAAACTGAAGATAACATAGGCCTTATTTTTTTAAAAAGGAAGAAATGGAAATATGTTCTCTAATAATAGAATAAGGAATAGATTCACAGGCAAAGTTTCCTAGCAGGAGAGATCCTGGTGGCCCATATAGAAATGTCGCTTCGTGCAGGAGGCTGAAACAAGGAGCGAAGAGATTGTACAGGAGCACCAAAAGGAGGTGGTTGTGGGGAATGAAAAGTGTCTGCACTTCCTAGTAGAGCCGCTTTGCTCTGGCGCCTGCCATGGCTTTACTCTTCTTACTGGCCCGGGAGAAGTGCGCACTGAAGCATCAAGGTTACCTTTACGTTGACCGCAAGGCATCCAAAGTATATATATCCAATGCTTTCTTCAGATACACAGGAGAATATAATAAATTAGGGGGAAAAGTATCAATAAGTATTATCATCTAGGAAATGTCTGAAGAAAAATAATTGCTGAAAAACATTTTTTAAATAGGTAGAATGAACAAATATGTAAGGAATACAGCGAACCCTTAGACTGGAGTTCGTAAACTTGGATTATCTGAAAAGGTTGCTGAGCTTTGCCCTGAGCCTTCTTTTTTGTCTTGTTTTAATTTTTTTTAGTTTCTACTGGAGTGGTTTTGATATACAATGTTGTGTTAATTTCAGGTGTACAGCAAAGTGATCCAGTTATACATGTACACATAAGTACACATACATACATCAGGCTTCCCTGACGACTCAGATGGTAAAAAATCTGCCTGCAGTGCAAGAGACTGGGATTCAATCCCTGGGTAGGAAGATCCCCTGGAGAAGGGAATGGCAACCCACTCCAGTAATCTGGCCTGTAGAATCCCATGGACAGAGGAGCCTGGTGGGCTATAGTCCATGGGGTTGAAAAGAGTCAGACACGACTGAGCAACCAACACTTTCAATTTTCATATCCACTCTTTCAGATTCTTTTTCCATATAGGTTATTCTAGAATATTGAGTAGACTTCCCTGTGCTATACAGCAGGCTCTGGATGACTATCCGTTTTATATACAGTAATGATATACATGTCAATCCCTACCTGACTCCTAACTTATCCTTCACCTCCCTTTCATCTTTGGTAATCATAAGTTTGTTTTTAAAACCTGTGACTCTCTTTCTTGTTTTGTAAATAAGCTCATTTGTATCATTTTTTGGATTCCACATTTACGTGATATATGATGCTTGTCTTTCTCTTACTTCACTTAGTACGATCATCTCTAGGTCCATGCATGTTGCTGCGAATGGCGCTATTTCCTTCTCTTACTGTGGTGCGCTAATATTCTGTTGCGGAGAAGGCAACGGCACCCCACTCCAGTACTCTTGCCTGGAAAATCCTATGGATGGAGAAGTCTGGTGGGCTACAGTCCATGGGGTCGCTGAGGGTTGGACACGACTGAGTGACTTCCCTTTCACTTTCCACTTTCATGCATTGGAGAAGGAAATGGTGACCCACTGCAGTGTTCTTGCCTGGAGAATCCCAGGGATGGGGGAGCCTGGTGGGCTACTGTCTCTGGGGTCGCACAGAGTCGGATATGACTGAAGCGACTTAGCACCGGCAGCAGCAATAGTCTATTGTGTATATATATACACCACATTTTGTTTATCCATTGATCTGTTGATGGTCATTTACGTTGCTTCATGTCCTGGCTATTGTAAATAGTGCTGAAATGAACATTGGGATGCATGTATCATTTTGAATTATGGTTTTCTCTGGATATATGGCTAGGAGTGGAACTGGATCATATAGTGGATTATGTCATAGTTCTGTTTTTAGTTTTTAAAGGAGCCTCCATACTGTTCTCCGTAGTGGTTGTTCCATCTTACATTCCACCAACAGTGGAGGAGGGTTCCCTTTTCTCAACACCTTGCCCAGCACTTGCTTTTTGTAGACTTTTTGATGATGGTCAAAAATTCAACACCCAAGGTTTCTGATTCAGTGCTTCTGAAGTGGTACCTGTGCATTTTCTAGTGTAGAAAGATCCCAAGTGACACTGATGGTGAAGTGGGTTCTGCTGGTTTGGGACCAGCTCTGAGAACCATGGCCAACATGGAGAAATGAGCCCGTGGAATGCCTGAGGGGAATCTCCAGACAAACATTCATTTGGTGGAAAAGATAGTGTGTTGAATCAGAACTGTATCTGATCATGTCTACCACTATGGAGCCTACTCCCAGCTTAGCCTGAGCCTAGATGTTATGCTAGGCACAACCCTGAACACTCCCACAATTCGTTTGTAGGAACAGTTACTGGGAGGGTGTCACTGAGCAGATAGCAGTCTGTTGTGTTGGCTCAAGAAAAAGCATCAGGTTAGTCACTAGAAAGAGAATGTCTGAAGTTTCTACATTAAAAGAACTATGTATAACATTAATATCTTATGGAGAGACACGGAAAAAGACTAAATTAGGAACTCATGTTGACCACTCATGGAGGTGATCCATGGACGTGGTTGGAATTTAATCAGAAAAAGCAAAGCACCCAGTGTGTTTCTGCTCCCTGTTGCCCTCTGGCTCTCCAGGATCATGAAACTGTAATGACATGCAATGCAATGAAGAATGTAATAACTAGAATCTTCTTTGGGAAATTTCTGTACAGACTTGTTGGAGGGATTTATAATGGACAGATTATGGTAAGACCATATTTGAGTTGTACATGAAAGAGTAAGTTTAGCATGCATAGTTGAGAGAATTTCTCGATACAACTACCTGGTCGCCTCTCCACATAAATGTTCGAAGCAGTGGAGCTGATAAATCACGTAGTTGCACTTACACTTTATTCATGTCACTGGCATCATGTGCTGGGGACAAGTAACCAGGCTGGGAAAACACAAAAACGCATTCTCTTGGAGATCCAGAACTGAAAAAATACTGCAGATGCTATTTAGAATCATCTCTCAACTTCAGTGTTTCTGTAGACTTTTGGTTCTAGGGAACAAGGGAAGTAGAACAGCGAGTCAAAAAATGTCAGGAATGGAATGTGGCTCTAGTGTATCCTTCTTAATTTCTGGCCATCAAATACAGAAAAAGGTTTCGATAGAAATTATGGCAATATTCTACTTGTATTTGACCCCTTTCCTTATCTTTGAGTTGGCCATGTAAAGCTATAATCAAACCCAAATTTTTCATTTGACATTTATTCAGGCAAGTTATTTTCAAGTAAAGGTCTACAAAATTTTCCAGGTAGTCCCCCTATGGGCAGTTATCTTTAAGGATGAACTAACAAAAACATATCCAAATTAAAGCATACAATCTGTTCATCCATAAGTAGACATTAAGTACAGCACTTAACTCCAGACAATATTCAAAATATTAAAAAAAATGTGAGATGAAAACATAAGAACTACAATATATATCATTTTGTTTTATATTTTAAAGGAATAAGGACCAAAATTTCTAAATGTGTGTTAGGGCTCAGAAGATAAACTTTCCTTATTCCCTTCTGTAAAAACAAGAGCAACAAGAACAAAAAAAATTTTCAAAAGCATATTTTTAATATGATGTTTATTTTATGTTAGAGTATAGTTGATTTACAAAACTGTATTAGTTTCATGTGTATAATAGACTGATTCAGTTTACATATATATATATATATATATATAAATATCTGTATATATACGTGTGTGTATAAATATACATATATCCATTCTTTTTCAGTCTTTTCCCATATAGATTATTACAGAATACTAAGTAGAGTTCTCTGTGCTATATAGTAGGTCCTTTTTGATTTTTTAATATATAGTAACAGCAGAGACATTACTTTGCCAACAAAGGTCCGTCTAGTCAAGGCTATGGTTTTTCCAGTGGTCATGTATGGATGTGAGAGTTGGACTGTGAAGAAGGCTGAGCGCTGAAGAATTGATGCTTTTGAACTGTGGTGTTGGAGAAGACCCTTGAGAGTCCCTTGGACTGCAAGGAGATCCAACCAGTCCATTCTGAAGGAGATCAGCCCTGGGATTTCTTTGGAAGGAATGATGCTAAAGCTGAAACTCCAGTACTTTGGCCACCTCATGCGAAGAGTTGACTCATTGGAAAAGACTCTGATGCTGGGAAAGATTGGGGGCAGGAGGAGAAGGGGATGACAAAGGATGAGATGGCTGGATGGCATCACTAAGTAGATGGACGTGAGTCTGAGTGAACTCTGGGAGTTGGTGATGGACGGGGAGGCCTGGCGTGCGGTGATTCATGGGGTCGCAAAGAGTCGGACGTGACTGAGTGACTGAACTGAACTGAACAGTGTCAGACTTTATCTTTTTGGGCTTCAAAATCACTGCAGATGGTGAATGTAGCCATGAAATTAAAAGACGCTTACTCTTTGGAAGAAAAGTTATGACCAACCTAGATAGCATATTGAAAAGCACAGACATTACTTTGCCAACAAAGGTCCGTTTAATCAAGGCTATGGTTTTTCCAGTGGTCATGAATGGATGTGAGAGTTGGACTGTGGAGAAAGCTGAGTGCCGAAGATTTGATGCTTTTGAATTGTGGTGTTGGAGAAAACTCTTGAGAGTCCTTTGGACTGCAAGGAGATCCAACCAGTCCATTCTGAAGGAGATTAGCCCTGGGATTTCTTTGGAGGGAATGATGCTGAAGCTGAAACTCCAGTACTTTGGCCACCTCATGCGAAGAGTTGACTCATTGGAAAAGACTCTGATGCTGGGAGGGATTGTGGGCAGGAGGAGAAGGGGACGACAGAGGATGAGATGGCTGGATGGCATCACTGACTCGATGGATGTGTTTAAGTGAACTCTGGGAGTTGGTGATGGACAGGGAGGCCTGGCGTGCTGCGATTCATGGGGTCGCAAAGAGTCGGACACGACTGAGCGACTGAACTGAACTGAACTGAACATGTATAGAGAAGGAAATGGCAACCCACTCCAGTGTTCTTGCCTGCAGAATCCCAGGGACGGGGGAGCCTGATGGGCTGCCCTCTATGGCATCGCACAGAGTCGGACACGACTGAGGCGACTGGCAGCAGCAGCAGCAGCAGCATGTATATGTGAATCACAAATGTCAATTTACCCCATGTAAGAGATATCGCATGGTACTCGCTACTCCACTTAGTAGGACAGCCTCTAAGTCCACCCACACCGCTGCAGACGGCATTATCTTGTTCTTTTTCATGGCTGAGTGATATTCCATTGTGTATATGTACCACCTCTTTTTCATCCATTCAAAGCGTATTGTAACTGTACCGCAGAATTAGTCAATGATTTTTTTTTCCTTTGGCCGCACAGTGTGGCACCGCAGGATCTTAGTTCCCTACCAGTGAGACAACTCCTACCCCTGCATGGGAATACCGCATCTGAGTCACTGGACTGCTAGGGAAGTCCCAGAATCATTCCGTTTGAAACTGTCTTAATCCATTTGAGCTGCTGTAACAAAAATACCACGGGATGGGTGGTTTAATTAACATTCATTTCTCACAGTTTCAGAGGCTGAGAAGTCTCAGTTCATGGCACTGCCAGATGCAGCGTCTGATGAGAGCCTGCTTCCTTTTTCCGGAGAGGCTGGCTTCTCTCTGTGACCTCATGCAGCATAAGGGGTGAGAGAGTGTTCTGAGTCTTTGTTAGGGCACGCATCCCAATCATCGGGGCTCCACCTGCATGACCTAATCCCCTCTCAAAGGCCCCACCTCCTGATACCATCATAGTGGAGGCTAAGGTTTCAGCCTATGAATTTGGGGGGACACAAATATTCAATCTAAAGCAGAAACTGACATTATGAGTTCATCCAAAACTCAAGGAAAAATCCAATATCCAATATTATAATGGAGATAATACAACATAGTATGATTATCTTATGTGAAGATTAACCAATCTTTAATCAATTTCATAGATCCATCATGGTTTATATACCCAAATCTGAGAATGATAATGGAGGGAAATAAATTTCCTGGCCAGTGTTACGTGTGAAAGTTGAAGTAAATATGTGTGTAAACAAAATATTAAAATTTAATTTTCCACATTAAGAGAACAGTGTACAAGCAACAGGGTTTATTCTAAGAATGCAGAAAACTTTCAGTATTACAAAATCTTACAAAGCATTCTATCATTCAGTACAAAGTATTCCTAATAAAGTTAAAAAAGAGCAAAGATCCCATTATCACAAGCTCTCCAATATTTAAAACAGCTCAAAATGTTCTTGATAATGCAATAAGACAGTAAAAAAGCAGAATCATTTTGGCTATTATAATGAATAACATAAAATCACCATTATTTGCAAATAACATACTTAATCAACTAAAATCTGTTGGTAATGAAGTTCAGCAGTGTGCTTAATTATAAAAGCTTGAGAGGGATGATATTAAAGTTTACAGATGGTAGGATATAAAATTGAATAGAAAATTATTCATATAATAATTTACTATGAAATTAATGTACCTTGAAATAAGATTATCAAGAAATATGTAGGACCCCAATGATTTTAAAAACAGACAAAGGGGCAGGTAATAAACTTTGATGAAAATTTTATGGAACAGTAGAACACTTTTCTCCAAATCTATGTACATGTTTAGCAAATCACAATGAATATTTCAATTTGGGGGGATTCTTTTCAAAATTAAGTTTGTTTGGAAAAAGAAATCAGAGAATAGTGAAGACTATTCTGACAAAGAAGCATAAAGGTGGGGAAGGAGGGGCGAAAGTAAGGATTGCATTAACAAAACATGAAATAGAGTTAAAATCATCAAAACACTGATGACTTGGATTCAGCAACTAAATATTGAGCATGTATAAAGGTTAGACGTCAGACTGAGTTCAGCTCGCCAGGATCTGGTATTTAATATGGATGGACCACTGCCACCAACAAGCACAGTTGATCTTGCTTTTGCCCTTCCCCCTTCCAGCTTAGTCACTGGAGACTGACTGGGGTTTCAGGCTGGTGTCACGATCAGACATTGTTGATGCAGCAGCAAAGCTCTGTGGGCTTTGCCCTGATCAGGACCACCAGAGGAATGCTAAGAATAGTGCTCAGAGTTACTAGCAGATCCCTGAAAGAAGCATAAGAAGCAGAGGAAAGCTGAAAGAAAGACAGGAGGAGCAAGTGCAGAACAGAATGAGGAGGGGACAGAGAAAGGGAAAGGAGGAAAAAGAGGAGGGAGCCGGAGGAAACAGGAGCAGAAGCGAAGGAGGGAAGAAGCTGAAGAAATAACCTGTCAGTATGGAGAGAATGGTGCAGATGAATAACAGAGAAAAAGACCCTGGAAACTCCTAGAGCTTAGAACATGACACGGATGCTATATGAGCAATTAATTAGCAAAGCCATCACTTTGCCTACGAAAGTCCATAGAGTCAAAGCTATGGTCTTTCCATTAGTCATGTACAGATGTGAGAACTGGACCAGATAGATGGCTGAGCACCAAAGAACTGATGCCTTTGAACTGTGGTGCTGGAGAAGACTCTTGAGAGTCCCTTGGACTGCAAAGAGATGCAACCAGTCCATCCTAAAGGAAATCAGTCCTGAATATTCATTGGAAGGATGGATGCTGAAGCTGCAAAGAACTGAGTCATTGGAAAAGACCCTGATGCTAGGAAAGATTGAATGCTGGAGGAGAAGGGGATGACAGAGGATGAGATGGTTGGATGGCATCACTGACTCAATGGACATGAGTTTGAGTAAACTCCAGGAGATTGTGAAGGACAGGGAAGCCTGGCGTGCTGCTGTCCATAGGGTCTCAAAGAGTTAGACATGACTGAGTGATTGAATAACAACAAAAATTAGTTAATGTGTGGGAGACGGCATTTGGTTACTATATCAAATTGCACAAAGTGTAAAACATTTGAAAGTTTGCAAAATAAGTGACAAAAATAAAAACTTTGAGTATTTGAAGTCATCTTATGAATTAAAGCGAAAAGAGTAAAACACCCAATAAAAAAGTGGGCAAAAGACATTATGTGACTTGTGAAATATAAATATAGTCAGTATTCACGTACATGAAAGATATTTATGCTTAGTAGTAATAAAGAAATACATAATGAAGCATACATGAGTGATCATTTGCTAAGTCAGATTTCAACAGGATGAATGCATACAGAAATACTCACCAATTTTGGTAAGGATGCAAGGAAAAGGGCTTTCATGCATTCTTGGTATTGTATTTCTAGAAGGCAGTTGGGAAGTATGTGTATATGCTTTGCTTTGATGTTATTTCTCTTTTAGGAAACTATCCAAAGGCCATAATTACAAGGGCATGCAAAAATATATATATTGGTTAGAGGAAATGATTAAAAAATCTTGACAAATCCATCCAAGGCAATACTATGGAACCATTAAAAGCTCTCATAGTTTGCAAGACTTGAAATGCCCAGAACATATTTATAAATAAATAAATAAATTTAAAAGATTCACACAGGAATATGCTACAGTTTTACTTAGTATTCTGTACATTGCTATTTTTATTTAAGAATACACCTTAGAAGCTTTTTCACTGATGGAGCTTTAATTAACTTTGCTTCTTTTTTAGTCTGATGCATCTTTGACAAATCTTCTCAAAGCTAATGCAGCCGCTTGTCCCTCTGGGGCTGTCGTGATGGGCGTCTGGGGCTGGCCTGAGGCTGCTGGAAAGCCTGCTGGTGTCTGAGGCAAAGACGGGCTTAGACGTGTGTGCCTGCGGGTAATGGTAGTGTTACTGACTAGGGCTCTTGGACTCCTTAACCAGTAGGAATTGAGAAGAAGCCAGAGGAGGAATCCAGGCAAGGCTTTGTGGGGGCCCCCGCTGCAGCTCGGGGAGGTAAGAACAGACAGCAAGCTTCCGTGGGTGGGGGGCAGGGGGCCGAGCTGGCTCCTTGCCTGGGGTGAGGGTAGGGTGTGTCCAGGGGCTGGCCGGAGGGGTGTCTTAGGTGGTCTGCCCGCCCCTCTGGGGGAGTTGAGTGCAGTGCAGGGGGCGTGTACTCTGCTTTGGCTCCTGGCTCTTCAGAAATGTCCGTTGACTTTTTTTCAATTTTTCTGTATCTTGTCTATAATTTGTGCCAACTGTACATAACAATTTTTAGTCCCAGATAGTTTCTTTGCATTTTGTTCCTGGAGGAGACGTTGGTCCAGGTGCAAGCACTGCAGCAAAGAGTCCCAGGTCCCAGCCTGTCTGAACAGCATCTGTTAGGACTGCACGTTTAAAACTTCACTGTGCTTATCTCTAAGGCTCCCGCTGCCTCTCAAACGCGGTGATTCTCCCATGTCCTGTTTTTGCCTCTCTGTCTCCTGCTACCTCTCCCTGCATTCCCATCGGTGCTGGGGACGAGAGTGGTGCAGACCAGGAGTGGGCCGCGTGCCCCTCGCTCCTGGCAGGGACTAAGTGGCTGTTGGCACACGTTCTCCCCCGAACATCTGATCAGCTGCCCTGACCAGGTAGCTAGTCCTGCACAGGAACCTGGCTGTGACTCCTCGACATGTCCTTTGCTAACAATCTGGTGCTAAGTGCTAAGTCGCTTCAGTCGTGTCCGACTCTGTGTGACCCCATAGACAGCAGCCCACCAGCCTCCCCCGTTCCCGGGATTTTCCAGGCAAGAACACTGGAGTGGGTTGCCATTTCCTTCTCCAATGCATGAAAGTGAAAAATGAAAGTGAAGTCGCTCAGTTGTGTCCGACTCTTGGTGTCTTCGCGACCCCATGGACTGCAGCCTACCAGGCTCCTCCATCCATGGGATTTTCCAGGCAAGTGTACTGGAGTGGGGTGCCACTGCCTTCTCCGTGCTGACAATCTATATGGTCTTAAAACTGTTTTCCTAAGAGTCTTCAGAAACAGTTCCTAACTTAGAAAGCCCCTGTGTGGGGGATGGGGGAAGCTGTGGAGTCTAGTCTCATGGCCGCTTAAATATCCGACATTCAGCACGAGCACTTTAAACAGGGATTTTAACAGATCCCTTAGAGAACTTTATTTAAAGTTTCCCAAAATAGAAACAACGGATATTCACTTTTATTAAATTAATGAGAAGGAATATTATTATTTTTTAAATTGCATGTTTTGTTGTCATAATACAAATTCCTTGTACAATTGATGATGAATATATTTTAAAAGATTTTTCTGTGGATTTTTGAGTAGGCAATGCTGTCAAGAAAGAAAGAAAATGAAGGCCCCTTTCTTTTGAATCCCTTTGATGAGAACTTTTTTGATGGACTGGTAAGGTGGTCTCAGTGCATCCAAGGTTGAAGACCTGAAAAAAGAGTTGCCTTTTAATTCTTCCTCCTAAGCCTCACGGTCCCCCTGAAAATTCAGTTGTATTCCCTAATGAAACGACAGATTGCTTGGAACTTTCCATTAACAAGGATTTTTCTGTTCTCTTTTATAACAGAGGTAAATCTTGAGAAAATAAGTACATTTTTAAAATCACACGCCTGTATGCTTACAGTGTGTGTATGTCTGTGTGTGTGTGTGAGACAGTGAGGGGGAGAGGCTCAACTTTTCAGGGGACGTTCTGGAACAGTTTATTGATATTGAGTTTCTGTACCCATTAGATCCGCATTTTCAATGATCACTGATGTATACTTTTGTGATGAGGCAGGGGTACTAATAATAATACCAGCAAAAAAACTTCATTTATAGTAAACGTATTCTTTTTGTGCATAAGAGTCTATTATTCAATTTTTAAATGATATTGATTGGGATGATTGAAACAAAATGAGCATTTCCAGATAATTTAAGAATTCGTACTCCTCTTACTACGAGTATTTTTTAGAAGCAAGATTTGTTGTTTTGTTCATTATGTTTTGTACAAGAGCACAGGTGTTAGTATATTACACATCATAGAAGAATCGGGGAAAAAAATCAATTAACTGATCTTACAGTCAGACCCAAAATGTGTTTGCCAGATTTTATATGTAAGTTGATAATAATGCTGAAAATGCCTTACACAGTATTAAAAAAAAATCAATACAGTGAATCAAGAAAGATTCGAATGTTACCTCTACACTCCTGTGGTTTCTTATTTCAAACCTTCTCAGTGTGTCCTTACTTTGTCTGTTTACAAAGGAAATGAATTTAAAAGAAATGCCTCCGGGAAGTATTAACACCTCTTTGATTTCTAGATGATCCGGTCACTTCAATTTATGCATAGCTTCTGTTTGCTGCAGTATCATTTGCGAGAAGATTTACAGCAAATACCTCTTCAAAGATTAAACGATGCCAGTAATTCTAGACGGGCTCTCCAGGTAGCTCAGTGGTAAGAAATCTGCCTGGCAATACAGGGGATGTGGGTTCCATCCCAAGTTGGGAAAATCCCCTGGAGAAGGAAATGGCAACCCATTCCAGTACTCTTGCCTGGAGAATCCTATGGACAGAGGAACCTGATGGGCTACAGTCCATGGGAGTCTCGCAAAAGAGTTGGACACCACTTAGCAACTAAACAACAAAAACACCACCACTGAATATGCATTTTTGGGACGCTTTGTCATTTGGATGAGAGCAAATTACCATAAACTGACAACCAATCTTTGCATGAAAGCAAAGCAGATATCACTTTCCAATTAGAAAATTTCTCCCTTTTTTATTCTCAGTTTCTCTGTAGGGAAACAATGATACAAAATAAACTATCAAATTTCAGATCTAGCCAGTATTTTTCCACCAGCTAAATGGAAAATAAATATCTTTCATTTGTGGTAGTCAAGTGTCTCTGCTTAGCTGTGTGAAACTGAATATGAGAGGGGTGGGTTGGAGGATGAAGTCTGGCTGAATCTCTTATCACCAAAAACATTTCTGCTTGTTTAGAAGCACTCACAAGGAAGTCTTAAGAGCTTGCTAGCCAATGCAGGGGATGTACAAGATGCGAGTTCCATCCCTGGGTTGGGAGGATCCCCTGGAGGAGGGCATGGCAACCCACTCCAGTGTTCTTGCCTTGGAGAATCCCATGGACACAGGAGCCTGGGGGCTACAGTCCGTGGGGTCACATGGAGTCGGACACGACTGAAGCAACTCAGCGCACACAGCAGGCACAGGGTAGTCTATTGGACGATACCTCCTCTAAAGATACTCATCTTACACGATCATCAAGCTGATGATTCAGTTGGTTTGCCAAGGACACACCGCCTCTAATCACTGTTGAAAACTTACTTTTTCTATCTTTTGAGTTTGCGCGAGGCCAGTTTCCAACGGATTATTCAGCAACATTTAATTCATTATTCAGCAGTCTAAACATTTGCTCCGTAACCTTTTCTCCTCTCTGCTTACTTTGCTCTGTATCTTGTTCCTCCCACCTTCACTTCTTTGTCCCATTTTTTTCTATCTGCCCTTTTAACGCAATAAAATATTCTTTTATTGAAACTGATTTTGATCTGTCAAAATACACTCTCTCAGAAAAAAAGATTTTCTTTTTTAAGCCTGCCAGATTCATATGCTTCTCCTCAGCCCTGACATTCTTAAATTATGACTGAATCTTCTCCCATTTCTCTCCATAAGAATGAAAGATTCATACACAGAGCAAGAATGAGTGGGAAGTGGCTATGCATGCCTAGTGCGGTTGGTTCCTATTTGCTTTTTTCTTATTTTGGAGGTGGGTTAGTCGTCATGCCCGATGCTTTGCGACCCCATGAACTGTAGCCCACCAGGCTCCTCTGTCCATGGGATTCTCTGGGCAAGAATACTGGAGTGGGTTGCCATTTCCTTCTCTAGGGGGTCGTCCCCACCCAGGGGTCAAACCTGGGTCTCGTGCACTGCAGATTCTTTCCTGACTGAGCCACCAGGGAAGTCCCTTTTCTTACCTTCAGTCTTTCGGTTGTGCCTGTGAGATTCACATCGGTCACAGCGTCTAAAGGCTCTGGAAGGGCACTCTTCTTTGTGGTCCTACAATTTAGAATCCACGCGTGGCATACAAAAGGTGGGACCCTTAACAGATACCTGTGCCTATTGATAGTCCTTAACAGGACTGTTCCTTTTTACTGATGCATGCTGTAGTGTCTGAGTGTAAGAGGATGTCTGATGTTAATTGTCCTGTTGTCTTGAAAGGATAGCTAAGTATCCACCCATAATAAAAAGAGAGAGCAGACACATCGTGAATGGACTCATTGGAGGGCATTAGACCCCGTGATAGGAGCCCGACCTTCACTCCCTGCCCACTTCGCAAAGATCCAGATTAATTAAAGGGTCAGACGTGACTGGAAATATATTATTCCTGTTAAGAGATTTCTCTTCCTTTTTTTTGTGAGGAAAAATGGATGGAAGATGGTACCTGCCTACCAAATCCAGGGACTCCAGGAGAAATTTGAAAGCAGCTACCATTTATTTAGTGTTTACACACTGCATCCCAGGGTGTGGAGTAAGTACATCACGCTTACTGCCAAGTCCTCTAAGGCAGAAACTGCTGTTACCTCATGTTGACAGACCAGGAAGTCGAGGAACAGACAAATACTTTGCTCAATGATATACACAATTATCACTTGTCAGATTCTGGCTTCAACCCCATCTTTTCTGGATCCAGATAATTTACAAATTAGAACTTATATGGCCCTTCACTCCTAGGGATTACGGTGAGAAAGAAAGACTAGGACTGTGTTCCCTGATTGGAATCTGCTTTTACATCACACTATTAGGTATGAGCTCTGTGCTTATTTAGAGAGGAATAAAAGAATTAGAAGGAAACTCAGATGGGTGGAGTGCATTTCGGCTGTTTGTTCCAGTGGCTTGCACAGAGTTCTTGGGCATTAAATGGACACCGTAGTAAGTCCAGAGTCCAGGTTGGTATTTGTAATAACCTACCCAAAAGCAGTGCCTCTCAGGCAAGGGGCCCACAGAGTCATAGTCATGGGGTGATGCGTGTGCAGGGAGTGGGCGGAGGGAGCGTGTGCAAAAGCTCACACCCAGGCCATTGCCATGCCTGGTGTAGGGGAAGGATGGACCCCACAGGGCTTCCCAGAGAACCAAGACCTCGCAGGAAAGGGACCACTTGGTTTCCTGGCCAAAGGAGAGAATTGTGAACCAAGAAAAGATTCTAACTGCATCTTCATTTAAACTTTTTTAAGGTTAATCTTATTAAAAGCTTTATTTTGTGTTGGAATACAGTCCGTGGGATTGCAAGAGTCAGACACAACTCAGCCACTAATCAACAACAGCGAAATAGTTGTTTCACGGCGCTGCGTTGCTTTCAGGCATGCAGCAAAGTGGTTAAGTTATACTTCCGCCACCTGATGCGAAGGGCGGACTCATTTGAAAAGACCCTGATGCTGGGAAAGATTGAAGGCGGGAGGAGAAGGGGATGATAGAGGATGAGGTGGTTGGATGGCACCACTGACTGGATGGACATGAGTGTGAGTGAACTCCGGGCGTTGGTGATGGACAGGGAGGCCTGGCGCACTGCAGTCCATGGGGTGGCAAAGAGTTGGATACGACTGAGCGACTGAACTGAACTGTTCCATGTATTATTCTTTTTCAGATTCTTTGCCCTCTTAGTTATTACGGAATATTGAGCAGACTTCCCTGTGCTGTACAGCAAGGCTTTGTTGATCATCTGTTTTAAACACAGTGTGTGTGTGTCCATTCTAAACTTCTAATTTATCCCTCCCCACTACTTTCCCCTTTGGTAACGAATATATTTTTTTCTCTAAGTCTGTGAGTCTGTTTCTTAAATGAATTCTTTTGTATCATTTTTTTAGATTCTATATGTAAGTGATATCATATGATATTTGTCTTTCTGTATCTGACTTGCATCACTTAGTACGACAATCTCTAGGTGAACCATATTGCTGCAAATGGCATTGTTTCATTCATTTTAATGGCTATTCCATTGTATATTCACCACGTCTTCTTTATCCACTCATCAGCTGATGAGCACTTAGGTGGTCTCCATGCCCTGGCTGTTGTAAATAATGCTGTAGTGAACTTTAGGGTGCAGGCACCTTTTTGAAGAATAGTTTTCTCCAGGTACATGCCCAGGAGTGGGATTGCTGGGTCACATCCCATTCTTCTCTTTATGTTAATTTCTCTCTCTCCTCTGATGCTCTTGGATCCATAACCCTCCCTGCCTTTGCTCTCGTCAGTACTGATTTTGCTACCTTCACATGCCCTTCTTCCCCCAGCTCTGTTTTCATTTTATTTTTTACTTCTGTTTTGGGCAGTTTTAAGACAGTTTTGGTGTGGGAAAAAAACAAAATCTGGTGCCAAGAATTAGAATTTTGAGCTGTCTCATGCTTTATAAGGATAGAAAAAATAAACACATGTAATTGCAATGCAATGATATATGATGTTATGTTTAAATAATTTGTGCTTATATTTTTTATTTTTATCAGCTATGTAAACTAAAGTGAACACATGGTTGGAATAACTGTGATCTCTTGTTATTTCTGACCATTGACTCATGCCATCTATTTTCAGGTCTGAAATGTTAGAACAGGAAAAGAGCTAAGGTTTTACCCTTTATTTTATGATGACATTCTATACTTCTTGCCCTGACACAGTGATAATTTTTGGTTTTCATGAGAGTTCCCTCCATAATTAGCAAAGGCCAGTTATCTCATTTAATGAAGAAAAATGAAGATGCATGCGTCACCAACTGTAAAACGCATGGTAAGGAGAAAATCACATCTTTACTGTGATTTTTTTCCCCCAACATCTCCCAAATGCATTTTCTTATTTAATCCATAAAATAGCACTGATATAAGCAAGGGCTGTGCCATCACCATGAGTTTTTAAATACAATATTTGTCTTGGTATCTTTGAATGGTTCAGTTGAGCTTCCATGGCTGAAGAGTTGGTAGAACTGGGTCTCAAATGTTGGTCTTATGATTCTCGGTTCAAGTAGGTGTCTGGTAAAATCTTCTATGTCTGTGTAGGATCCCTATGCCAAGAAGAGCATTGTCAAAGCATTTACTGCAGTATAAATCCTAAGAGTGGTTGTCATAAATTATAGTGTCTAGGAGAAGGTGATGGCACCCCACTCCAGTACTCTTGCCTGGAAAATCCCATGGACGGAGGAGCCTGGTGGGCTGCAGTCCATGAGGTCGCTAAGAGTCGGACACAACTGAGCGACTTCACTTTGACTTTTCACTTTCATGCATTGGAGAAGGAAATGGCAACCCACTCCAGTGTTCTTGCCTGGAGAATCCCAGGGACGGGGGAGCCTGGTGGGCTGCTGTCTATGGGGTCTCACAGAGTCGTACATGACTGACACGACTTAGCAGCAGCAGCAGCAGCAGCAGC
Organism: Bos indicus; assembly: GCF_029378745.1. Lineage (NCBI taxonomy): Eukaryota > Metazoa > Chordata > Mammalia > Artiodactyla > Bovidae > Bos > Bos indicus. The sequence goes on from NC_091786.1 coordinate 43,569,936, forward strand.
AGCAGGACAATTAAAGTACATACTTCTGGGAAGGTGACTCTTTCCAGGTTAAATTCTAAACTGATGCAAAGCATTGAATCCTAGCGTTTCTTCCCCGATATCCCAGAAGCATGGAAATGCTCAGTATGAACAATATCGAATTCATTCATGAAGAAACAAATTTCCATCTTAGTTTTGCCAGTGCCCATCATGACTGTCGCCATTTCCATTTTCCTAATTTTTAAAAAAAGTAATATGCAAATTTAGGGAATATTGTCCACATTGGCCTTCTGCCTGGAGAATCTTTTGATATCACATAAAGCTGTGAATTTTCTGTTATTTTTAAAGTTGATCAAAATATGATTATTGCCTTTTCCCAACTTCAAACATTCATACTATCCAAGGTGAAATAGGATACTTTCTTAGATAAGAGTATTCATCTGGCTTTCAAGTTTTTGAAGCAACAAAGTCTCAGTCCTAGGGTTGGTAGAGAGATGTTGTGTTTTGAACCTCAGCACAAGTGAACTGTGTCTTTAAAACACCTCACTCTTACCTTGATAAATACAGTGTAAACCTCCAAGAACCATTGTGCTCTGCAATTACCGTGATTAAAGAAGAATAAGAACGGTTCCCCTGCAATCAGAGGGCCCTGAGACTGTCGCCAGCCTGTGTCTCCCTGCGCCTGGTCGGCAGGTGTGGGGTGAAGTAGGGCACTACTCGTGCCCTCCTGACAGTCTTTGATTAATATCTGCTTTTCATTCTGCAAGAGCTGATCGCACCTGTAATTTGCTAATCAGGTGTTTTTTTTTTTTAATTAATGCTGTAGTAATTATTTAAGGAAATAGAATACAATGTTAAATGTCCCTCGCTGAAAGTATGTTTTCACTGCTATAAATGAAGCGTTTATCTTTTCTAGATAGTCTCATTAGGTATTTGTGAGAAGGAATATTCTCAAGGAATTGAGAAATGACAATGGAGTGATAATAAACCCAACTGACAAATGTGGCATATTTGATTTGATATTTAGATTGTGGTGACCAAGGGTTCATGGGATTCGGGCTCAATTAAAGGACCTTTCCATAAGCGGGACTGGGTTTGTCTTGTTCTCTAGTCAGTTGATCTCTGGTGTATACCCTTATTTGCTTCCTTAGCCAGTCAGATTTGGTTGTAGTTTATTTTGATGATCATAAATGTTTTCAATTCTTTTTAGATTTTCAGTAGCTTTGTCATTTTGAAGTCTAGTTAAAATATACTTGACTATTTCAGTATTTTAACGAAGGAGAATAAGAAAAAAAGCTTTAATAAGGTTTTTTTTATTGGAGTAGAGTTAATTAGTAATGTGTTAGTTTCAGGTGTATGGCAAAGTGATTCAGTTATACATATACACGTATCTCGGAGAAGGCGATGGCACCCCACTCCAGTGTTCTTGCCTGGAGAATCCCAGGGATGGGGGAGCCTGGTGGGCTGCCGTCTCTGGGGTTGCACAGAGTTGGACATGACTGGAGCGACTTAGCAGCAGCAGCATACACGTATCTATTCTCTTTCAAGTTCCTTTCCCATTTAGGTTATTACAGAATACTATAAGAAGACTTTAAAAAATGTGAAGGGAACTTTGTTGGAATCCCAGGCAACATTTTTATTTCTACTAGATGATTAAACAGAAAAGATTAAGTGCAGAGAGTTTCATTCATACACACTTTACTTCCATCTTTTTTTCAAATTAGAAACCCTTTGCTATCATTAACTGGAGATATTTTCATGTTCAGTCAGTCAAACTGTTAGGAAGCCAGAGGGACTTGACAACTTGATTGCAATGCACTCTTGGTCAACTTTGGTGAAACACTTCACACATAAATGAAGTTAAGATGGTGAGGCATTAAAAATCATAAGTGATTTATAGGAGGTTGAATTATCCATGTTTCCTTAGGGGCCTATACTGGACATTCGAAACGGTCTTTAATAAACTTATTGTCTCAATCATTATTTCCAGTCCTATGGTTTTCTATGAATCATTAATTTGTCCTCTGTATAAAGTTTTATGCGATATTACAGTGTCCTCGTGGTTCTGTTATGATGAAAAATGGTATCTTCTCCATAATATCCATTTAAAAAGACAAATATATTTGATTCTGATGTTGGTGTCTGGGAAGACAAAGACAGGAATATCTTTCTCACATATTCTTTTTCTTTCTCCTGTGTGCTGCAGCCTGACAGAGCACAGTTTTGTTGAGAAGGAGAAGATAAAATTGAATTTAAAAAATCTATTTTAGATATGCACATTCCAGGGTAAATGGATGCAGTTGAAGATATTCTCAAGTTAGAATCAGTGAATTTGAAATGCTAGGTAATAAAAATATCACGTATATGCTGACTAAGCTCATTCTCTAGGGAATATTATCTAAAAGCAAAGGATATGTTTGGCCAATGGTAGCATTTGATGGTGACTAAGGTCTCTCTCTCTCTCCTTTCTGTAGGAAAAAAACATGTACTTAAGTGAAAAACTGCATTGTCCACAATACATCCTTCCATCTTACCTGATTCTGACTCGGTGGGAGCTGTTCTCCAATTCTGTAAATTGTAGATAAGCTCTGCTGATACAAGAGAGATTCAGGTAGTATGTTACTGGTGTTAGCAAAGATACAGATATTTAAGAGGTGCTCAAGATGTCATAGATGAGCCTACTCCTGACAAAGACAGATGAGTAAAAAAGAAATTCCCCTGTGGTCCATAGAGAACAAATACAGCAGATCCTCAAAACAGTGAGTCTTCTGACAATTCTCCAAAAAGGAAATATGAAGCAAAGTTTTGTGAGTAGGGGGTCATGGTGATGGCACAGTGGTAGATATCAGAATACCCTATCTAAATTCAACCACAGGCTTCAGAAGACTGCTTCTATCTGTAAAGAACACTGGCCACTGCTTCCTGAGTGCCCAGGAAACACACGTAGGCAAAGATGGTCGTGAGGGTGGTGTAATCATTAAGTCTTGGTCCGTGGTGTGCATTTACTGAGTGCATTTTGAGTACTGTCCTAGGAGATGAGGGTTATAGAATTAAACTCTAAGACAGAGACCCTTCCCTCAAGGACCTTACATCCCCAGAGGGAAAGCAAGAAAGTTATGAGATGAAAAATAAGATAGTTTCAGCTACTGAAAATATAATATGGTAAAACGGTTCAGCCTGACTGGTGGCTTGATGGGTAGGGCTGGGGAGGACAGATGTGAAAAAAAGCTTAAATGTTCAAGAGGAAGCAGACTTGGGAAGGTCTGCGGGAATAGCGTTGGAAGATGAAAGGCTAAGGGCAAGGTTTTGAGGTGGGGACGGAGTTGTTGTGTTTCAGGAAATGCAACCCTAGTGTGTGGCCGGAAGCATCTCAGCGCTTTGGGGGAAAGTGGTGATGGATTCAGAGGTGTAGGCTGGGCCCAGCAAAGCGCGGCCTTGAAAGGCATGGCTGGAAATTTTTGTTCTGTTGTAAGGACAATTTATTTTTTCTTTACGCAATCAGCTTTATTTTCTTGTTTTTATCTTGAAATTGTCTGAGAAAGTCTTTGAACATTTTAAAGGAAATGTTTGCATGGCAGAAAGACATTTTTGAATAAAAAGAAATGGCCAGATAGAAGGATTGTGTGGAAAATGAACCCAAATTAGTCTTCTCCAATATCTTTAAAAAATGTTACCTCTTCCCTTTCTTTCTCTCTTTCCTCCTCAATCATCCTTTCTTCTTGTAAAAGGAAACTATTATTATGGTTCCTTGATGATAATAGCCCAAAATAAAACACCGAGTGTGTTACAAAGTGTGTTTCTAATACTTAATATCAGTGGATTTAAAGAAATGAATGAGCAGGAGACTGATTAGATGGGTAGATGGCAGGATCTCTGGTTCAAGACAGAGAAGGTGTGCGGGGAGGGATGTCAAGGAGAGGTACTTCAGTAAAGACATCTAAGAGTGGTCAGTTCAGCCCCTCAGTCATGTCTCTTTGCGACCCCATGGACTGCAGCACGCCAGGCCTCCCTGTCCATCACCAACTCCCAGAGCTTACTCAAACTCATGTCCATCGAGTCAGTGATGCATCCAACCTCATCCTCTGTCCTCCCGCCTTCAATCTTTCCCAGCATCAGAGTCTTTTCCAATGAGTCAACTCTTTGCATGAGGTGGCCAAAGTACTGGAGTTTCAGCTTCAGCATCATTCCCTCCAAAGAAATCCCAGGGCTGATCTCCTTCAGAATGGACTGGTTGGATCTCCTTGCAGTCCAAGGGACTCTCAAGAGTCTTCTCCAACACCACAGTTCAAAAGCATCAGTTTTTGGCGCTCAGCCTTCTTCACATTCCGACTCTCACATCCATACATGACCACAGGAAAAACCATAGCCTTGACTAGATGGACCTTTGTTGGCAAAGTAATGTCTCTGCTTTTGAATATGCTATCTAGGTTGGTCATAACTTTCTTTCCAAGCAGCAAGCATCTTTTAATTTCATGGCTGCAGTCACCATCTGCAGTGATTAGCTTCCAATTAAAATAAATAAATTTATATTAAAAAATAAAAAATGAATAAAAATTAAAAAAATGCCAGTGTCTGTTCAAAGCATAGACAGCAACACTAGCTTGCATGTTACATACAAAGATTTGCGCAGTAATGCTTTCATGTACTGAATATAACATTTGCAAATGAACTGAATTGAAGAAAATAAATCACTTATTTCAGTCCTATAATTTTCAAATGGTCTCAGTCAGATTAGAAGGTAAATAATTCTTTATTTCAAGGAGCAAGGCTGGTTTGCACCATTGCTGAGCACCCTGGGATTGGTTTGGTGGTCCTAGTGCTGGAAAGCTGAGGCTGACATTCCTGAAGTCACAGTGGTTACTATTTCCATTTTTTTGTTGTTTCATGTCCCCAAGCTGAATAATGCATTTTTGTTAGTAATTATTTAGCATACCCTGAAACGGCAAAATAAATTTACATAATAATTTGTCTCTTGTAGTGCATACCCCCATTATAATTGAAAAGGCGGAGAAATAATATTAGCTTTATTTCACTTATTGGGATTCCAAGACTCAAAAAACCATAATATTAAGAAATCATGTTTGTTTTATTTTTTCACTGCAAGTGGGTATACATTCAATATTTATCCTGTTCCATCAATGCTTTTTACTGCCTTTATCTTATTTCACATAAAATATGAAAAGTATGTTTTGCACAAGTATTTTTTACCAGTTTAATTACTTAGAGCTTAATTTGTTTTTAATAATTTAATAGATGAAATCAAAATAGAGTGTTTGATTGTACGTGTTCCCTAATCTGGGAGTGCATTAGGGAAAGCAATTAATCATTTGCACAGAATCTTTTAATGTGACAAATAAATTAAAGAAAAGTGTAATTAAAATAAAAGTAATGGTGTTTTAATAAAGTTAAAAGGAATTTTTTCTTAATCATTCAGTAATTGTTCATCTGGGGTTGTGAGCCTGTCTTTCTTACTGAGAGGTGTTGGTTTGAATATTGATCTTATTTTCAATGAAACTCTAATTTTTGAAAGTAGGAAAATCAAACCTTTTAAAATAAGACAGATTTATAATTACCATTAACTTTGAAAATTCTTCTTGACCTTTTGTTTCTTAAAATAAAAATGGTATCTAAATACACAGTTTTAAAAATCATATTCTGTGGTAAAATATACAGAAAAACAGACGTCAGTTAGGATTAGGAATTAAGAGATTGATTCTTGTAGATTATGACAATGACTCTGAGGATATAAGCAGACAGAACTTTTGCTTAGAGTCGTACAGACCACGGGTGCTCTTCACCCTTTAAATTTGAACCATTGGGTTAGTTGGGACACAGGGTAGCTACTTCCCAGATACTTTTTCCACGGATGTTTGTTGTAAGTTCGACTCTCGTTTTGAGTCCTCTGAAGAAACCCATGACTTAGCTTAGTTCATTTATGAAAGTATTTGAATAAGAACATTGTCTTCTTTGGAGAAGGCAATGGCACCCCACTCCAGTACTCTTGCCTGGAAAATCCCGTGGACGGAGGGCCTGGTGGGCTGTAGTCCATGGGGTCGCTAAGAGTTGGACACGACTGAGCGAGTTCACTTTCACTTTCCACTTTCATGCAATGGAGAAGGCAATGGCACCCCACTCCAGTACTCTTGCCTGGAGAATCCCATGGACATGGACGGAGAAGCCTGGTAGGCTGCAGTCCATGGGGTCGCACAGAGTCGGACGACTGGAGTGACTTAGCAGCAGTAGCGGCATTGTCTTCTTTATGTTTTACAAATTAAAACTCAGAAGTAGCTTATTGCTTTAAATAATGCATGTAAACTCTGGATGTTTCGAATATTGTGTCAGAGCATTGGCGTTGTAGCTGTTATTACATAACTCTGGTAGAAAAGTGGGTTTGTTTAGTTTTGTGAAAAGGATGACACTGCCTTTCCCAGAAAAGATAAACTCACTCCGCTCAGGTGTCTGTGCTTTGGCATATACCCAAATGCTTACTCCCGGATAAAATTTGAGCAGCCTTTATCACATAATGAAAAGTTGGGAGCAGTGGCCAAGGAGAGTGTTCCTTTGGGGTGTGAAATATAAATACAGATCAGATTATATAAATAGCACTTTTGCAGCTGCACTAGAAAATTTCCGTCTCACACCTCTGCTTCCCTGTCCTAACTGTTCAGTTGAGTCCTTGACTGGCAAACTCTCCTAAGACTCTTAACATGACCTGTCTAATTTCTAATTGTGGTTTCTCAGGCTTCTCAGTTATTTCCCAGGTATTATTATTAATTAGACTCACCCTAGTAGCCTCGTTAGTGTGATGGTTCAATGCCAGATGGCAGTCCGCAAGCCAATACTTGTGAACAATTCTAATCCACACACCTCTTCTTCTACCTCCTGGTTTTGTTTAAGCTCTAGTTCCCAGGGGGAAAAGGAGTTACTGTTATTAACAAATCATTCTAATTAAGGGGAGGACATTAAGAAGTATTATGAGCTTGAATGAAGATGAGTATCTTGCTTTTCTTGTTGTTTCCTGTAAGGCATGCCATTTTGGGGAGATGAGAATGGTAAGTATCATGACTGCTGTGAACTCCCAGACCCAGCTCTCTTTCAAATAGAAGAGGCAGTGACAGGTATTAAGGACCAAGTGGACAGAACATTTTTGTAAATTGCTGAATTCTGAGGATAACAAATGTGTGGAGGGAAACCTCAGGTGTTGACAAAATCCAGAGCTGTAAGATTTATTCGAGTGAATTTAAGCTAGCTTAGTCATTTTACAGATGGGAAACAGAGGCCAGACTTGGCTAATTAGCTTTGTTCTGAATCAGAGGAGATAGCATATCAAGATTGAAAGAAACCAGTTTTGGAGCTGTATAGGTCTGGATTCAAATCATAACTTACTTATTACTTGCTTGATGCCCAGGCAAATGGCTTCACCTCTGTGACCTTCTTCTCCACCTGTCCAAGTGGTACCTACTACACAGAGGCTAAAATGGGAAGGCACAGGTGGGAACAGTGCAGTGCCTAACACGCAGCAGGCATTGGGTCAGTGGCGTTTTCCCCTCGTGAAGAGGTCCGGAATGTTGATGAACAAGTCATTCGTTTTTTATTGTGTCTTCTATTTATGCCCATAATTCTGTCACTTGGTGAGTTTAGACTGCTGACTCACAGGCCTCATGCCATAATCCTTCCATGACAAAAATTGATTTGATGGTGATGTGTTAGGTTGATGGTGACAAGGTCAATTGAGTTCGATTTGCTTTCCTCTCTAATCAACTCTATTCCTCTGGTATGTGGAGACCTTAAGAGAACTGGAGAGTTTTAAATGCTTCTACTGTACAAATGTTTATTATTCAGATATAGAACAGTTCATTTAAACTCATTTGGCAGTAATATTTCACAAAAAGATTTTGTAATTTCATGATGAAAGCTTAAGTGTTTTGATTCATTTAAAAGCGATTCTACCACTGGCTTTTTAATCCTTAAATGTGCTAAGCCTGAATATCTCCTCCTCCAACAGGTCTTTGCTAATCACCTTATCTAACTAGGTCGCCTTGGACTGTAGTGTTTCTTGTTTCATGGTGAACACCGTATTTTGCAGCTTCATTTGTCAACACTGGGGCTTCCCTCATAGCTCAGCTGGTAAAGAATCCACCTGCAATGCAGGAGACACCGATTTCATTCCTGGGTCAGGAAGATCCGCTGGAGAAGGGATAGGCTACCCACTCCAGTATTCTTGGGCTTCCCTTGTGGCTCAGCTGGTAAGGAATCCACCTGCAATGTGGGAGACCCTGGGTTCTATCCATGGGTTGGGAAGATTCCCTGGAGAAGGGAAAGGCTCCCCACTCCAGTATTCTGGCCTGGAGAATTCCATGGACTGTATAGTCCATGGGGTCGCAAAGAGTCGGACATGACTGAGTGACTTTCACTTTCACTCGTCAACACCTTCTTCCTTTGGTAGTCTGTAAAATTCCATGAGAATTGGGGTCAGATCTATTTCACTCATCATTCTCTCCAAAGCACCTAGTTTTATTCATGGCATATAAAAATCCATGTTGAAAGGAAAAACTGCCCATTTTCTGAGAAGTTTGGAATAGAAGGCGACAAGGACACCCCGAGGCAACTGCAGACCCTGGTCTGGAAGGAGCTCAGTGCAGTTATTTGAATCCTTTTCCCTTCTCCTGGGATGGAGAGTGGAATTTTAGAATGCTGAATGTTCATTTCGGATAGTGAAACTTTTTTTTTTCCCTTGCAGTGCAATTCATTGCTGGGTGTACCTTTATTCACTAGGTCATCCAGCATATATTCATCACACAGATAAGTAGACCTAAGAAAGCAATGGGGAAATGAACATCCATCAAGTAAACACATACATGAATGTATTACTACACCTGGTGAAAAATATAATGAAGAACAGTGAAAAGTGAGTGTTAGTTGCTCAGTCGTGTCTGACTCTTTGCGACCCTATGGACTGTAGCCCACCAGGCTCCTCTGTCCATGGGATTCTCCAGGCGAGAACACTGGAGTGGGTTGCTATTCCCTTATCCAGGGGGTCTTCCTGACCCAGGGATCAAACCTGGGTCTCCTGCATTGGCAGGTGGATTCTTTATCATCTGAGCCACCAGGGAAGCCCCTATAATGAAGAAAGCAAACAGAAAACCTAATTTAAACCATGGAGAGAAAAGTTTCTCTGAAGCTCTTCCTTTAGGAAGAGACCGTAGGGCCTGAGACCTGCCGTGTCACCTGCCAGCTGCTCTGCTCCGACCCTGGGGGTCCTGACACCCTTGCACACACATGTCCCTGGTCCCTGCTGCGTGAGCAGGGCTCTGTCACTGACTCACTGTGCTCCCCTCTCCCGGTGGGACTGCTGTCCTCCCTGACACCCGCTCCTCTTCCCTGAGGCCTGGCTACCCTCCTCCCCGCCGATCCTTTAGCCGAGGGGAAGCTCAGAGTTTCCTGCTTAGCAGCTCCTGGCTCACTGCCTGTTCCAGATTCACTGATGCACACGTTCACGCTCCTTCCCACTCATGTTCTAGCACACTCATGGATTCCTGTCGGGACGTGGCCCTCTTTTACCTTGCATGTGACTTGACTTTTGACTGGAGTTGATTTCCATGTCTCCAGCCTTCCCCTCTGTTTCTTTCTTTCTTTCTCTGGCTATGCTGTGGGCTCCTCCTTAAGGCCTACAGGCTTGTTAGTTGTGGTGGACAGACTTAGTAGCCATGGGTCATTTGGGATCTTAGGCCTTGTTAGTTGTGGTGGACAGACTTAGTAGCCGTGGGTCATTCGGGATCTTAGTTCCCCAACCAGGGATTGAACCCACAGCCCCTTCATTGGAAGGTAGATTCTTCACCCCTGGACCATCACAAAAGTCCCCTTCTTCCCCTTTGAGTCTGTCTCCCTTTCTGTCTCCCTTCTCACTCCATTCATGCCCCTCTGGGTTCCATACTGCTGTATTCACCTTTCAGATGATTGATGATTGTGGAATATGGCAGCTGGACATGCTTAGATTTTTTTTTTTTTTTTTTGGACTCTTCAATCATAGTTTCTCAACTTCAGCATTTTTGACATTTGATGTCTGATCATTCTGTGTTATCGGGCTGCCCTGAGCACTGTTGGATATTAAGCAGCATCCCTGGCCTGCACCCTAGGTTCCAGGGGTACCCCTCACCCAGCTGCAGCAATCGAAAATGTGTCCACATGTTGTCAGATGTCCTCTGGCAACCAACATTTCCCAGCTGAGAACCAAGCAACCAAGCTTCCAGTAGCCAAGGGTTATGTTGCTTATGCCTGTATTCTTTCCTTCAGTCATTCATATTTCCTGAGTACCTAATTGGTGTCAGAAGCTATTCAAGGCAGTGGGAATATGGTTGTCGTGAACCCAGACAAAACTTTTTGCCTCAAGCTCACATTTTTTTTTAAGTGGGAAAATAGAATCAATATGAAAGCAATATGTACTTTCCATGAAGTGAGACGTATAGTAAAGCTAGGAGACAGAACACTATTTAACGACTGTGGTTGAAGACAGAGTGTCTGAAAAGAGACCTTGTGAGCAGATTGATTAGAAAAGTTGAGAGTTTTGTGATGATCATGGACAAACTCACTGTAGAAAGTGGGGAGTGGAGAGTGGGAAGCCCCTGAGTGGGGACAAGTGTGCTGGGGTTGACAGACCGAGGGGTGGCGGCGCGCTGGGCCACGGGGAAGGGCAGCTGGCTGTGACGGGCGGCCACGGGACAGCATCGAGCCAGGCAAGAGGAGATGTGGCTTCTCACCAGGGAGAGGCGTTCTGAGTTCTCGGGGCAGACTGACAGTGGTAATGCAGTCAAGGTTGGGCTGGAAGAGGCCTGTTAGGAGGTTCCTGTGGAGGACCAGAGAAGGTCCTGCAGGAAGACTGATACTGGTACCGGAGGAGGTGAGGTGGTGTTGCATTTAGGGATGCTGCTTGAGGAAGGCCCGGCTGAACCTGTTGATGGACTGGAGGTTGGATGTAAGTGAAAGAAAGGCCCAAGAGTGACTCACAGGTATGAGAACCTAGGTGACACTTACACACACACACACACACACACACACCCACACACACACAACAACTGTGTGTGTGTGTGTGTTGGAGGATAGCTGATTAACCCTGTTGTGATAGTTTCGGGTGGACAGCAGAGGGACTCAGCCACACACGTGCACGTATCCGTTCTCCCCGAAGCGCCCCTCCCATCCAGGCTGCCATGTAACATTAATCAGAATTCCCGCACTAAACAGAAGGTCCTTGCTGGTTATCCACTTTAGATACAGCGGTGTGTGCACATCCATCCCAATCTCCCTAACTATCCCATCCCCGACTCTGGCAACCATAAGTTTTCAAGAACCTAGGTGACTCTTGAAGAGATCTCTAGTCTTTCCCATTCTGTTGTTTTCCTCTATTTCTTTGCATTGATCGCTGAGGAAGACTTTATTATTCTTGCTATTCTTTGCTATTCTTTGGAACTCTGCATTCAGATGCTTATATCGTTCTTTTTCTCCTTTCTCCTTTGCTTTTTGCTTCTCTTCTTTTCACAGCTATGTGTAAGGCCTCCCCAGACAGCCATTTTGCTTTTTTGCATTTCTTTTCCATGGGGATGATCTTGATCCCTGTCTCCTGTACAATGTCACGAACCTCATTCCATAGTTCATCAGGCACTCTATCAGATCTAGTCCCTTAGATCTATTTCTCACTTCTACTGTATAATCATAAGGGATTTGATTTAGGTCATACCTGAATGGTCTAGTGGTTTTCTGTACTTTCTTCAGTTTAAGTCTGAATTTAGCAATAAGGAGTTCATGATCTGAGCCACAGTCAGCTCCTGGTCTTGTTTTTGTTGACTGTATAGAGCTTCTCCATCTTTGGCTGCAAAGAATAGAATCAATCTGATTTCGGTGTTGACCATCTGGTAATGTCCATGTATAGAGTCTTCTCTTGTGTTGTTGGAAGAGGGTGTTTGCTATGACCAGTGTATTTTCTTTGCAAAACTCTATTAGTCTTTGCCCTGCTTCATTCCATATTCCAAGGCCAAATTTGCCTGTTACTCCAGGTGTTTCTTGACTTCCTACTTTTGCATTCCAGTCCCCTATAATGAAAAGGCTATCTTTTTTGGGTGTTAGTTCCAAAAGGTCTTATAGGTCTTCATAGAGCCATTCAACTTCAGCTTCTTCAGTGTTACTGGTTGGGGCATAGACTTGGATTACTGTGGTGTTGAATGGTTTGCCTTGGAAACGAACAGAGATCATTCTGTCATTTTGAGATTATATCCAAGTACTGCATTTCAGACTCTTTTGTTGACCGTGATGGCTACTGCATTTCTTCTTAGGGATTCCTGCCTGCAGTAGTAGATAGAATGGTCATCTTGACTATGCCAAAGCCTTAGACTGTGTGGATCACAATAAACTGTGGAAAATTCTGAAAGAGGTGGGAATACCAGATCACCTGACCTGCCTCTTGAGAAATCTGTATGCAGGTCAGGAAGCAACAGTTAGAACTGGACATGGAACAACAGACTGGTTCCAAATAGGAAAAGGAGTACATCAAGGCTGTATATTGTCATCCTGCTTATTTAACTTCTATGCAGAGTACATCATGAGAAACGCTGGGCTGAAAGAAGCACAAGTTGGAATCAGGATTGCCGAGAGAAATATCACTAACCTCAGATATGCAGATGATACCACCCTTATGGCAGAAAGTGAAGAGGAACTAAAATGCCTCTTGATGAAGGTGAAAAAGGAGAGTGAAAAAGTTGGCTTAAAACTCAACATTCAGAAAACGAAGATCATGGCATCTGGTCCCATCACTTCACGGGAAATAGATGGGGAAGCAGTGGAAACAGTGTCAGACTTTATTTTTTTGGACTCCAAAATCACTGCAGATGGTGACTGCAGCCATGAAATTAAAAGATGCTTACTCCTTGGAAGAAAAGTTATGACCAACCTAGACAGCATATTGAAAAGCAGAGACATTACTTTGCCGACAGAGGTCCATCTAAGTCAAGGCTATGATTTTTCCTGTGGTCATGTATGGATGTGAGAGTTGGACTGTAAAGAAAGCTGAGCGCCGAAGAATTGATGCTTTTGAACTGTGGTGTTGGAGAAGACTCTTGAGAGTCCCTTGGACTGCAAGGAGATCCAACCAGTCCATTGTGAAGGAGATCAGCCCTGGGATTTCTTTGGAAGGAATCATGCTAAAGCTGAAACTCCAAGACTTTGGCCACCTCATGCGAAGAGTTGACTCATTGGAAAAAACTCTGACTCTGGGAGGGATTGGGGGCAGGAGGAGAAGGGGATGAAAGAGGCTGAGATGGCTGGATGGCATCACTGACTCGATGGATGTGAGTCTGGGTGAACTCCGGGAGTTGGTGATGGACAGGGAGGCCTGGTGTGCTGCGATTCATGGGGTCACAAAGAGTCGGACACGACTGAGCGACTGAACTGAACTGAGGTGACACTTGAGGCCAACTTCTGAGATGGTAACATGTTTTAATGTTGTTGAAGTACAGTTGCCTTACAGTGCTGTGAATTTCTGATATACAGAGCATATAAATGGTGGGAATTGTGTTCCTGGTAAGATACTGCACCCCTCTCCATCCAGCCTTTAACTGGGCTCTTGTGGTCTCTCTGGCTGTTTTCTCTCTCTTCTCCAACTACCTAATTATATCACAGTCTTATCTTACCCCTTTTCTATACTTTGCTTTTCGAGGAATGTAGAACAACAGGGAGTTGGGGATAATATAAATGTAAGTAGGTAGGTAGGTTGTTCTTGCTGTTGTTCAGAGGCTGAGTCGTGTCCAGCTCTTTGTGATTCCATGGACTGCAGCACGCCAGGCTCCCTGTCCATCACCAACTCCTGGAGTTTGCTTAAATTCATGTCCACTGAGTCAGTGATGCCACCTAATCATCTCATCCCTTGCCACCCCTTTCTTTTGCATTCAATCTTTTCTAGCATTAGCATCTTTTCCAATGAATCGAAAAATAGGTAGGTAGTTAGATAAATAATGATTCTGGGAGAAATGCTGTTAGTTAAATTAATTTCAGTATGTTTCTCATCCATATCAGTCAAATGATTATCCTCATCTAAATAATATAAAAATGCCATTTAAAATTTTAAGTTTCTGAAGGATTCCATGAAAAATATATTTAATATAATTATAAAGTAATAGCATAATAACTAGTTTTCTTAAACATATTGCCTGACTAAAGCTTATTTTCAGAGAAAAACTGGTAAAAACATTCTTCCAAATTGAAAATGGAGCTATAATTTTTGATTTTGATAAATTAAGCATTCAGTGTTTAAAATTAAAACCATAACCAAAAATTTATAGTTGGATTAGCATTTTTATATGGGATAAAAGAAAAGATATTTCTTATGTTAGAGTAAAAATGCTGCCTTTTTGAGAACATACAGATTTATAACCATTTTATTAATGAAGACTTGTTCAATATTAAGTAGAAACCTTAAAATATCTAACTATCCAATTCCTACCTATTTTATTCATCTTAGAGGAGATTGCAAAGTGGTTTACAGCCAATCAAAACCAATTTTACTGTAACTTTATTGAATACAATAATCACAGCTTTTATTAGAATATATTGAATTTTTCTTAAATTCGGTATTAGCCCAGAAAGCCTGAGTCAAATGTGTTTGACTTACAACTGAGAGGGAAACATATTCAAAATAATCTGATTAATTGGATTTTGATGTTATTAATTGCACATACTAGGTAGCTCTTTCATACATTGAGTTTTTGTTTTCTTTAGTACTGATTTCTATCCCAACAATCCTTTTCTCTTTTATGTGGATTTTGAGGTTCTTGAAAGTAGGGAAGCACAAGGTTGGTAATTCTCTTTTATAGAGCCTGAGAGAGGAAAACTGCTTTTGTAATAAAACTATGATTTTCATTTTTTGTTTTTACTGTGTTGACATTTCCAGGGATAGTCAACAATGCAAGGGTGGTGAACGTGGCAGGACTTGGCACAGATCAAGGCCGTGGCACCAATTCTGCTAGTGCTTATTGGGTTCTTCATACCGAGTGCAAATAACTTTTTTATTATGACTTCTTTTTTAAGAGCAGTTTTAAGTTTACAGAAAAATTGAAGAGGAGATTCACAGATTTCCCACATACCTCCTGCCAGCGCCCCTGTATGCATAGCTTCCTTCATCATCGACATCGCCCCAGGCTGAGTGACTGGTTATGACCCGTGAACCCCCACAGACACATCGCAGTTCCCAAAGTCCGTAGTTTACATCGCGGTTCACTCTTAGTTTCGGGCGTGTGTGGGTTCAGACAAACGTATAAGGACATGGGTGCATTATTATGATACCACATAGAGTGTTTCAGGGCTCTAAATTTCCTCTGATTCCATTTAAGAATTCTTCCTATGCAGCAGTAAAGCTTAGTACTTTTATTAAATCTCAAACCTTAAGTATGTACATCTTTTTATTATCCTAGCGGCAAAACAGGAAGTATGCATGCAGTACTTTTGCTGCATACCACAATATGAGTCCAGTTACCACCTTTGACAGAACAGTTCTGCTAAAATTTTATCTTATGTTATTGAAACGTTTACAAAGGGATATATCCAGTAATGTTTATCCAACCAGTAGAAAAAAGGAATGCCTCAAATGCGAAAGTATTTAGACAGATTATTTTCTATCTAAAGGATGAAGCACACCCAGAATGGGAAACAGTGATGTACACTGCTGTTTATTGATGTCCACATTACATAAAAGGGAAAGTATAAGTTTAAAAAACCATCATTTTAATATCCCATGTGTGGGTGAAAATCTTACATGAATATAAAAGTAGTGTGAGCATTGACTTGCCTAATGGTGCTGGAGATTATAAAGTTTGTTTTCGATTATCAAATTTTTTAAAGTTTATGCAATAAATGAAATTTACTTGTATATTCAGGAAATAAAACATACTTTACAGTGAAATGTATAAAGAAATGGAAAAATAAATAACCTTAATACAAGCCCAGAAGGGACTTGCTAGGTCAAAGAAAACGCGTAGATTAGATAGTCCTGTTGGAGATCATCAAACGTTTCAGGAGACAGCTGTCAGTGGAAGGGGCAACCAGTCTGACACAGATGTCTTCTGTCTACACTGAGAAGTAAAATTAAATATGTGCATATAGATTGGCCAGTTTAATAAGCAGATTATTCATTTCTTTTTAATTTGCATAATTATGATTGTTAGTAAGACTCAGAAGTTTTAAAATATTTATTACTCATTTCCATTTCTTTCCTAATAAATTGTTTAGGCATGTTTTGCACTG
The DNA here is from genome assembly GCF_029378745.1 of Bos indicus. NCBI lineage: Eukaryota > Metazoa > Chordata > Mammalia > Artiodactyla > Bovidae > Bos > Bos indicus. Next base: position 43,586,196 of record NC_091786.1, read on the forward strand.
CATTGCCTCTATGAGAGATTCTCTCTCTCTGTAAGTGATATAAGGGAAATGTGTGTGTTAAGGTCCTCAAATGCCTTGTAGATTATATATGTCAATATTTTCCCCCATTATGTGCTTTTTGTTTATGGTGTTTTGAAAAAACATAAAGAAAAGATAGCTTTTAGGTAGCTATAACTACCAAATTTTTTTTTTTTTTAACTTTAGGAAAAGATTTTTTAGAATTTGGTGTATTGGGTAAGAGGGGAACTCATTTTGCTTTAATTTCCTTATAGGCAAGGCCACACAGGCTGAATAATGTCTTCTTTTCCCGCCCATCTGGAGCGCTCCTCTTGCCGAGCGGTGCTTGTCTCTAGATTGCGTCTCTGTCCTGGCCGCCAGGCTCTCCTGCGCCCGTGCTGTGCTGTTTCAGTAATCACACTTCTAAGGAGTCCTGATGCAATATTTTCTTGGCTATTGTTTCCCAGTTACGCTTTTAGACCAAACTTTGAATAAATGACAAAAATCCCTAAGTAACTATCTTCACTTGAGATTTCAAATTAAGTTTCATTAAACCTGTAAAATTTCATACCAGAAAACTGGAATTTTGTCATCAGTGAGTATCTTCATATCATGAGGAGGTGAATGGTCTTACCTTTAGGCGGGACTTTGTTTACCACCCTCACCATTATTGAGAGATCTATTATTAATGTACTGATTGAAAAGTATTTTTTTTTAATTTTTATTTTATTTTATTTAACTTTACAATATTGTATTGGTTTTGCCATATATCAAAATGAATCTGCCACAGGTATACATGTGTTCCCCATCCTGAACCCTCCTCCCTCCTCCCTCCCCATACCATACCTCTGGGTCGTCCCAGTGCACCAGCCCCAAGCATCCAGTATCGTGCATCGAACCTGGACTGGCGACTCATTTACTGAAGGTATGTTGGATAATAAGAAAATGCTTTTATTGTTTACAATTGCTGTGATTTTGAAGTCAAAGCTGAAACTCAAACCTGGTGAACTTTCCAGCCTACTTACTCTCCGGATTACCTGCAACGTGTGCAGTTTCAGTGACAATAAATTCTACAAGAGTTCATACACCAATGTCTTTGTCCTAATTCCTTCCTACTCCAGCATCAAGAATTAAAATTCGTTTCCAACAGCTTAATAGACAGCCCTTCGCAGGTGTCTCCCCAAAACCAAAACATAACATTTTCTTATCCTCAAATGTGCTTTTGTGTGATGTGTGTTCTGCTTCGGTTATTGTCATCACAGTCTCTCCATTCTGTCCTGGTTCAGAAGATGAATGTTTGTCCAGAAGGCCTTTCTTCTTTTTCTCTAACACCCCACCAGTCAGTCCAGTTTCACACTGGGCCACCAACATGCTCTTAAGACTAAGAGTTTATGGTGTCATGCTGGGATTTAAAACAATCACTTGTTACTTCTGATGCCTAGAGATAAAAAATAACCTATTATTAAAGCTTGGGGGAAGATGAGGTGATTGGATGGCATCACTGACTCAAGGGACATGAGTTTGAGCAAACTCCGGGAGATGGCGAGAGACAGGGAAACCCAGTGTGCTGCAGTCCACGGGGTCATAAAGAGTAGGACATGACTGAGCAGTTAAACAACAACAACAATAATTCAAGCCTAGAGTAAGAGACATTTGTACAATTTTAATCAATGTCAAACTGATTTTGTCTAAAGGTGTTGGTGATTACAAAAATTTTTTTTTTGCTTATTAATATTTTTAAGTTTATACAGTAAATGAAAGCTGGTTTGTTGTCATTGAAACTGCTCAGTTAGAGGTAATCAGGAGAGCAATTGGGTTGACTAATGCACCGAGTTTGGATTTCAACTTTGACTTCAGCATCATAGCAATTGTAAATCATAAAAGCACTTTTTTATTAGCCAGCCAAAACTTCCAGTTTTCATTTCTATCTTTTCAGCTCAGAAATGCACCTGTGCTTCAACCACACTAACTTGTTCAACTTCATCAAACATGCCAGCATTTTAGTGCCTGCGTGCAGAGGCTGTTCCTTTTTCCTGTGATGCCCTTCTCTAATCTCTCTGTGTCTACTGGATGCCCTTGAGCCATTCTTCAGTATTGAGGGGCCAGCATCTGCCGTCTGCCTCGGCTGCCCAGACAGTGTCAGTTAAACGAGCCAATGGGTAAAGCACTTACCACAATACTTAGTTCCTAATGACCACTCAATGAATGGCAATTACTTAACATTTGTTTAAAAAGTAAAATATAATTGATTTTTGATGTACAATATTGTGTTAGTTTCAGGTGTATAGTTAAGTGATTCAGTTATATTTATCACATTGGATCCCTGGGTCAGGAATATCCTCTGGAGAAGGATATGGCAGCCCACTCCAGTACTCTTGCCTGGGAAATCCCATGGACAGAGGAGTCTGGTGGGTTATAGTCCATGGGGTTTTAAAGACTCAGATCTGCCTGAACGACTGAACAATGACAACCACGTGTGTGTGTGTCTGTGTGTACACACACACACATTTGTAGTTAGCAGGTGGTTTAGTTGCTTAGTCGTGTCCAACTCCATGGACTGTGGCCTGTCAGTCTCCTCTGTCCAAGGAATTCTCAGGCAAGAGTACTGGAGTGGGCTGCCATTTCTTTCTCCAATATATACACATTGTATAGGGAGAGAGAGAGAGTGTGAGTGTGAGTTTTTTTTTACATTTTCTTCCATTATAGGTTATTACAAGATATTGAGTATAATTCCCTGTGCGATACTGTAGATCCTTGTTGGTTATCTGTTTTTTTTTTTTTTTTTTTTTGTAGCTGTATTTATATTTTAATCCCGATTAAATTTTTAAAATTTTTTCCTAATTCTTTCCCTTCTCCTTCCCCTTCCCTTTGGTAACCATAAGTTTGTTTTCTGTGTAACTACTTTTGATAACATCAGTTTTCTTATCTCTGCTCCATGGATTCTGTTTACACCTGTATCATATCAGTTTGTGATACAATGAGACACTTAATCATATCTATCCGGCCTCAAGACTTGGATTTATAAGAAGGCACCATCCGCATCTTAAGTTTCTTACCTTTGTGTTTATTTCATCCCACAGCCTGGTGACTACTTACTTTTTTCTGATTAAATAAATGAATATCAAACAATATCCAAATTAAGGAAAACTCATTTTGTTATGAAATCTACTTATCAGTGTTCTTCCTTCCAATTTACCTTTACAAGGGTAGACAAAAGCATGTGCTTACAATTGTTTAAAACTTCCTCAATTTTTTCTTTTTTTCTTTTTTTTTGGTTCTGAAGCAAAGAGTATCACAATCTAAAGTTCACATTCAAATCTAGGAAAACAAAAGTCTTTAGTTTTGGAAATGTATCAATCTCTCTTTTTCCACCCTGAGTTCTTTATTCTCATTTCATTGATTTGAATTAGGTTGCATTTCCATTGCAGTTTTTAAATAACGTTTATTGAATATTTAATAGGTGCCAGATACTAAGCTCAGCACTTTGCAAGCATTGTCCGTTCAGCGTTGGCCACAATCCGATGAAGTAAATCTCACAAACTCTATTTTGCAAGGAAGACACTGAACTTTAAAGTGGCCGTGCGAATTTCCCAGGTTCATATGATATCCAAGCGACAGACGTGGACCTGAAGATGGTACCCGTGGAAGCTCAGCCCAAACTCTGAGGCATTGTTCTGTTCACTTTCCTGTAGAAGGAGGTCCAAGGCCCTGGTTCTCAAAGGAGACAGCAGGCGATCTTGCCCTTGGCGGGACATCTGGCAGTGTCTGGGCATTTTTTGGTTCCTACAACGGAGAGGGGGTGCTGCTTACAGCTCGTGGGTAGAGGCCAGAGGTCCTGATCAGGGACAGGATCCAGAGAGCCCTCCACAACCAGGTATCATCTTCACCAAAGTATCATCTTGTCCAAAGACATGTACCTAAGTCTAGAAACCTTGGTCTAAGCTAAAGGCAGAGAAACTTCTAAAAATGGGGCAGAGACTCACTCAGAGATTTCCAAATAAAGAAACAGTTAGAGAAAGGGTTGCACACAATCAAGGCTTGATGTATGTAGTAGTTGCTTTGTTTTTTGTTTGTTTGTTTGTTTTGTGGAATACAGCTCTTTGTTTTTCAGTTGCTGAGTTGGGTCGAGTTCTTTATGACCTCATGGACTGCAGTGTGCTGGGTTCCCCTGTCTTTCACCATCTCCCAGAGTTTGCTCAGATTCATGCCCACTGAGTCATTGATGCTATCCAACCATCTCATCCTCTGCCTTTCCCTTCTCCTTTTGTCTTCCATCTTTCCCAACATCAGAATCTTTTCCAATGAGTCGGATCTTCTCATCAGATGGCCAAAGTGTTGGTACTTCTACTTCAGCATCAGTCTTTCCAGTGAATATTCGGGGTTGATTTCCTATAGGATGGACTGGTTGGATCTCCTTGAAGTCCAAGGGACTCTCAAGAGTCTTATTCAACACCACAGTTCAAAAGCAACAGTTTTTCAGTGCTCAGCCTTCTTTATGGTCCAACTCTCACATCTATAGATGACTACAGGAAAAACCATAGCTTTGACTATATGGACCTTTTTTGGCAAAGTGATCTCTCTGCTTTTTAATATGCTGGTCTAGGTTGGTCAGGTCCTAACCATTTCTGTCCTTTATTGTGCCCATCTTTGCATGAAATGTTCCCTTGCTTCCTAACAGAAGCAGAAGATATTAAGAAGAGGTGGAAAGAATAAACAGAAGAACTAACAAAAAAGATCTTCATGACTCAGATAACCATGATGGAGTGATCACTCACCTAGAATCAGATATCCTGGAATGTGAAGTCAAGTGGGCATTAGGAACCATCAAAGCTAGTGGAGGTGATGGAATTCCAGTTGAACTATTTCAAAACCTAAAAGATGATTCTGTAAACATGCTGAACTCAGTGTGCCAGGAAATTTGGAAAACACCACTGGCCACAGTGCTGGAAAAGGTCAGTTTTCATTCCAATCCCAAAGAAAGGCAATGCCAAAGAATGTTCAAACTACCGCACAATTACGCTCATTTCACAAGCTAGTAAAGTAATGCCCCAAATTCTCCCAGCCAGGGTTCAATAGTACATGAACCGTGACCTTCCAGATGTTCAAGCTAGATTTAGAAAAGGCAGAAGAACAAGAGATCAAATTGCTGGCATCTGTTGGATCATTGAAAAAGCAAGAGAATTCCAGAAAAACATCTGCTTCTGCTTTATTGACTATGCCAAAGCCTTTGACTGTGTGGATCCCAACAAACTGTGGAAAATTCTTCAAGAGATGGAAATACCAGACCACCTGACCTGCCTCCTGAGAATTCTGTATGCAGGTCAAGAAGCAACAGTTAGAAATGGACATGGAAAAACAGACTGGTTCCAAATTGGGAAAGGGGTACGTCAAGCTATATATTGTCACCCTGCTTATATAATTTACATGCAGAGTACATCATGCGAAATGCTGGACTGGATGAAGCACAAGCTGGAATTAAGATTGCCAGGAGAAATATCAATAACCTCAGATATGCAGATGACACCACCCTTATGGCAGAAAGCGAAGAAGAACTAAGGAGCCTCTTGAAGAAAGTGAAAGAGGAGAGTGAAAAAGTTGGCATAAAACTCAACATACAGGAAGCTAAGACCCTGGAATCTGGTCCCATCACTTCATGGGAAATAGATGGGGAAACAGTGGCTGAGTTTATTTTGGGGGGCTCCAAAATCACTGCAGATGGTGACTGCTGCCATGAAATTAAAAGATGCTTGCTCCTTTGAAGGAAAGTTATGATGAACCTAGACAGCATATTAAAAAGCAGAGACATCACTTTGCCAACAAAGGGCCATCTAGTCAAAGCTATGGTTTTTCCAGTAGTTATGTATGGATGTGAGAGTTGGACTATAAAGAAAGCTGAAAGCTGAAGAATTGATGCTTTTGAACTGTGGTGTTGTAGAAGACTCTTGAGAGTCCCTTGGACTGCAAGGAGATCCAACCAGTCCATCCTAAAGGAAATCAACCCTGAATATTCATTGGAAGGACTGATGCTGAAGCTGAAACTCTAATACTTTGGCCACCTGATGCAAAGAACTGACTTATTGGAAAAGACCCTGATGCTGGGAAAGATTGAAGGCAGGAGGAGAAGGGGATGAAAGAGGATGAGATGGTTGGATGTCATCACTGACTCATTGGATATGAGTTTTAGTAGGTTTTGGGAGTTGGTGATGGACAGGGAGGCCTGGCGTGCTGAAGTCCATGGGGTCACAAAGAGTCAGACATGACTGAGTGACTGAACTGAACTGAACTGAACTGAGGTTGGTCATAACTTTTCTTCCAAAGAGCAAGTGTTTTCTAATTTCATGACTGCAGCCACCATCTGCAGTGATTTTGTATACCGTAATAACAAGGAATTGTTGATGGTAGGGTTCTTATTTCTCTTAACTTAAAACAAGAAATGGTCATCTTAAATCAGTCAGTGAAGAACAATTACAGTTGACATTTCTGTAAGGATGGTAGTTAAGCAGGGATGCTAATTTTACGTATCTACTTCAAGCTTTCACACTTTCTGGGGTAATTAACTGTGGTCTTGATTATTTCAGCAAAAATCTTTTATCTTTGGTTAATTTTTTTTCATTCAAATTAACATTGAAATCGCAAGTAGTTCAGTAGTCTAATGCATTTTGTGGCTGAACGTTTGCAGTTTGCTGAGACAAGTGATTACTTGGCCTTGCCCTAATCTCAAGATCTGTGCACTGAGGGTCTTCAGATGGGCAGATGAGTGTGGAAACCCATTTTGCTGACATGCTCGGTAGATTCTCAAACTCCAGTAAAGTTCTTGATGAGGTTTTAGATTCCCCTGATGAAAGTTTATTAAATAGCATATTAAAAAGCAGAGACATTACTTTGCCAACAAAAGTCCATCTAGTCAAGGCTATGGTTTCTCCAGTGGTCATGTATGGATGTGAGAGTTGAACTATAAAAAAGCTGAGTGCCAAAGAATTGATGCTTTTGAACTGTGATATTGGAGAAGACTCTTGAGAGTCCCTTGGACTGCAAGGAGATCTACCCAGTCCATCCTAAAGGAGATCAGTCCCGGGTGTTCATTGGAAGGAATGATGTTGAAGCTGAAACCCCAATACTTTGGCCACCTGATGCAAAGAGCTAATTCATTTGAAAAGACCCTGATGCTGGGAAAGATTGAGGGCAGGAGGAGAAGGGGACGACAGAGCATGAGATGGTTGGATGGTGTCACCAGCTCGATGGACATGGGTTTGGGTAGACTCTGGGACTTGATGATGAACAGGGAGACCTGGTGTGCTGTGGTTCATGGGGTTGCAAAGAGTCAGACATGACTGAGCGACTGAAATGAACTGATTAAAGTTTTCTTGGCAAGAAGCATTTAATTAAAAAAGCATTGACATACTGAACCCACAAGTTCAGTCTTACTCACTCTGCACTGTCAGAATATTTGCCTTATGCTAAGTTGGTCAGTGTTCTTGCTGTATGTTTTAGACTTTTTCGAAGTATAGTTGATCTACAGTGTTGTGTTAATTCCTGCTGGACAATAACATGATTCAGTTATACATACATTGCATCAATTCAGTTTAGTTGCTCAGTCATGTCTGACTCTTTGGGACCCCATGGACTGTAGCACGCCAGGCTTCCCTGTCCATCACCAACTCCCGGAGCTTACTCAAACTCATGCCCATCATGTCGTTGATGCCATCCAACCATCTCATCCTCTGCCATCCCCTTCTCTTCTAACCTTCAATCTTCCCAGCATCAGGGTCTTTTCAAATGAGTCAGTTCTTTGCATCAGGTGGCCAAAGTATTGGAGCTTCAGCTTTAGCATCAATCCTTCCAATGAATATCTAGGACTGATTTCCTTTAGGATGGACTGGGTGGATCTCCTTGCAGTCCAAGGGACTTTCAAGAGTCTTCTCCAACATCACAGTTCAAAAGCATCAATTCTTCGGGGCTTAGCTTTCTTTACAGTTCAACTCTCACATCCATACATGACCACTGGGAAAACCATAGCTTTGACTAGACAACAAACCATAAGTTTGTTGGTAAAGTAATGTCTCTGCTTTTTAATATGCTATCTAGGTGGGTCATAGCTTTTCTTCCAAGGAGCAAGCATCTTTTAATTTCATGGTTGCAGTCATCATCTGCTGTGATTTTGGAGCTCAAGAAAATAAAGTCTGTCACTGTTCCCATTGTTTCGCCATCTATCTGCCATGAAGTGATGGGACCAGATATACATCCTTTTAAAAAATATTCCTTTCCATGATGGTTTATCACAGGATATTGTACATAGTTCTCTGTGCTACACAGTAGGACCTTGTTGTTCATGCACTCTTTGTGTGCATGCAGTACATGCCGTACATGCAGTACACACCATTACAGCTATGTGGTGGTCTTTATTTTGCAGCCCAGGCTGGTTTGATGCACGCATGACCTGTCCAGCAGCACAGGGCTCTCTGCTTTGTTTAAGTCTGTTCTCACAGTCTTGACAATCTTAACTTTGGAACCATGGGACCATGTTTTCATTTTGTGCTGGGTCTCCAATTTATATAGGCAATTCTTCTACAGCACATACAGTTTGTTTATATATTGTCTAGTTGAGTAAGCAGAGTATTAAGGGCCATATTCACACACTCTCCTAATGAATCAGTTAAAAGCAGAATCATTCCAATCTGAGAAAATGACACATTTTTTTCTAGAAAAAATAAGAGAAGGGTAGCCTAGGGAGGGCAGAGATCAGGAGTATACATGTCTGCAAAAGATCATCATCTCATAATGCCGTTTGCAGCCGTGTGGATGGACCCAGAGATGATCACACGAAACGACAAGTCAGAGGAAGACAAGTACCATGTGATACCACTTGTATGGGGATCTAAAATACAAAGATGCAAATGGATTTGCTTCCAAAACGGAAAGAGTCTGATATACATAGACCAAACTTACAGTTACTGAAGGGGAGCAGCTGGGGAGAGGGATAAATTAGGAGGTTGGGGTTAAATAGATACGGCGTGTACTGTGCACACTACTGTGTATAAATAGATAACCAGTGAGGGCCTATTTTACAACAGGGAGCGATACTCATGTCTTGTAACCATCTGTAAGGGAAGAGAATCTCTATGATACACACCTGAAACTAATATGATATTGAAAATCAACTAAACTTCAATTAAAAAGCCATCACTCCATTTGTTGAAATCTTTTTTGATAAATCTGTTTTAACAACACTTTTAAAACAAGAATAAAACATTTTCAAGCCTTTTTGCAGTTAAAAAAAAAAAAAAAAAAAAACAAGGATAGAAGCCACTCAGGGAATATTTGATCTTTCTCTATTAAGATATTTTCGATTTTTTCTTCTGTCTTATATGATTGGACAGCACTGTGATTTGCTATATGTAAATAAAATTCGGGGAAATAACATGATTGCATCCTTGCCTTGTTCCTTCCCAAATGACAGATTCAAGAGTGAATAACTGTAAGTACTTAGAAAATAGTTAAATTTACCTGTGCTGTATGAAGAAAGAGTTCTGTTTTTTGGCAGAAGTAAGTTTCCATTTATATACTTGTTTTGGGTAGTTTGGCTGGTATCTTCATGAGAAAAAAATGTGCCCAGTTACCCTGGAGCGGGGGTGATCAGTACCCTCGTTGGCACGTGCTGGAGAGCCTTCTCTGCAAAAGGGAAGCGCTGACACGGCATGTGCAGCCTCCCGCATTTCACGGGACTCTCAGGGACCTAAGAGAAATCCAGACGATGCTATTTTAGCTTCCAACATTGAAAAGTTTGAAGCTCAGCATAATCTCAAATAGTGCACATTTGAACATTTCGTGGAGCTTTGAAAGTGTTGTCAAAACTATTGCTGTTGCTCTTCAGTTATTTATGAATTTATCAATAGTGCATCAATCTCTCCTTAGTAATTCCCAGCACAAAAAATCAGCGTGCTGACCTCACCCTTAGGAAAGAACAATGCAAGGTAAGGTGTGCACTGTGTTCTTCTATTCACACACTTTAAAGACAATGTTTCACATTATTGGATCCCTTAACGACAGGTCGGAATTTCAATGGTGGAATGTGCCGGGGTAGAAAAGTACCAGCTCAATGCTGAGGAGGCTCTCCGGCTGTCATGGTGATGGGACTGCTCTTGAGTTTCTGAGAAGCCGCACAGTGAGAACGCTTCCCTTTACTTACTATCTGTTATTTTCCGGACTCGGTACCGACTGGGCTTTATTATCACAGCTGCTCCTGTGCGGGATGGGACTCTGGTTTTTGCTATGGACAAGTCAGCCCCACACTTCCTGGCAGGAGACAACAGCCGCTGTATTCTACCTGTGGATTGGAAGATGAGGGACTAAGACGGGGCTTCAGAATGGATGTGGCTTGTCTGTTCCACACGTCTGGGGTCACAACTGGGAGACTGAGGTGTCTGGGAGCACGTTGAATGTCTGGAGTAGAACTAACAGGGCAAGTGATCTTGAGACAGAAGAACAGACCTGGAGGAATAACACTCCCTGGTCTCACAGTACGTCACAGAGCAGTAAGCAAAGCAGTGGGGCCCTGGCATGAAACGGACATGTACGTTCATGGAGCAAAACAGTGAGCCCTGAAATAAACCCACACATCTGTGGTCAGCTCATCTTTGGTAAGGACATCCAGCCTACAGAATGGGGAAGTGATTGTTTGTTTAATGAAGAGCGGAAATGGAGACACAGATGCAGAGAACAAGGCATGATCGCCAAGGCGGCAGGAGGGGGCGTGGGAAATCGGGATTGGCGTGTGTGTAACAGCGACACGATGTTTAAAATACGAAGCCAATGAGAACCTGCTGTGCAGCACGGGGAACTCTAGGCAACGCTCTGGTGACCTGAATGGGAAGGAAATCCAAAAAAGATTTATGTGTACGTAGAGCTGACCCACCTTGCTGTGCAGCAGAAACTGACCCAACACTGTAAAACAAGTATACTCCAAAAAAAAGTAGAAACTAAAGGGTTCTTGGAAAACTGCATACCCAGATGCAAAACAATGAAATTGGAGCCTTATCTCACCCTATAGACAAAAATTAAGGTGAATTAAAGAGTTAAATAAAAGGCCTGAAATCGTCAAACCTCTAGAAGGAAACAAAGAAGGCAGCTTTTTAGCAATGATGTGTGTGTCGGGGGGGCTCCTAAGTGGCTTCACTGCTCACAGGAGACGGAGCTGTGCTGGGACATCAGGGAGCTCACAGACAACCTCCCCTCTAGGCCGAGGCTCTCTCTGGCTGATGCATCCCTTCCAAGAAGGGGCGCCCAAGAGAGACAGGTGTGGCTTTGCAACTCTGCTGACGTCTCCTGGAGAGACGGGCATCACTTCTGAGGTGAAGGGCTCCCAGCACTCACGGCCTCGCTTCAGCTGAGGGGACCTCACTGCCCATCTTCATGGGAGGTCTGACGAAGAGTCTGCAGTCTCCCTTGAAAACCTCCAGAGCAAGGAATTCATTCCCATTGTAGAGCTGAAGAAGTGGAGATTAAGGAGGTGGAATAATTTGCCCAAGTTCACAGTGCAAGTAAGTGAGAAGACCAGGATCTAAACCCCAAAGCCTGGGTTTCCTGAAGCACAATGCTGGCCAGTTTAGAGAGACTTCTCTGTCATACAGAGGGAGATAAGTCAGGAAGAGAAAAGCAAATCTGTGTATTAATGCAGATATGTGGAACCTGGGGTGTCCCAGGTGGCACTCCTGGTAAAGAATTCACATGCCAGTGCAAGAGACACAAGAGACATGGGTTCAAAACCTGGGTCAGGAAGATCCCTGGAGGAGGGCGTGGCAGCCCACTCCAGCATTCTCGCCTGGAGAATCCCATGGACAGAGGAGCCTGGTGGGCTGCAGTCCATAGAGTCGGCTGTGACTGAAGCGACTTAGCACAATGCGTGTGGAATCTAGAAAAGTGGTGCAGATGACCCTATTCATAAAGCAGAAACAGGGGCATAAGCAGGGAGCACAAACATGTGGATGCCAGGGGAGGAAAGGAGGGTGCATGGATTGGTGAGCTGGGCTGACGCGTATGCGTGTTAACACACGAGCACCCAGGGTAACACAGGGAACTGGCGAGCGCCCACGGTGAAGCTTAGGGACGCTGCTTACTGCTCAGTGGTGGCCTCGGTGGGAAGGAGATCCAAAAGAGAGGCTGTATATGTGAATGTGTCAATGATTCACTTCGCTGTACCCAGGAAACTAACGCAACACTGTAAAGCAAATGTACTCCCCGATTCTTGTTTTAATTAGGGCCTTCTATTTCTATTATACATCCTAGTCTTGATTGTGTGCAGTTACTCGTGTCATTTTAGTTTTCTGCCTCCCTCTTTGGCACTTCGTGAAAGGCAAGGACTGTGTTCTTTTTCTTCCTTATCTCCCCAAAGCTGAGATTAAGAGCTCAATAAATATTTATTGAACACAGGAAGGAGTGGAATTTTAATGTCATCAAGCTTGGTTGGAACCTACACTGATTGGTCCTGAAGATGATGTGTGGTCATTATGCCTTTTCCAGGTGATTGGTGATTGTTAGATTTTTCTTCCATTAGCAAAGCGAATGATTGACTAGAGTCACCTTGATTACATTGGAATGCTAAATGCTGAGACCTGCCTGGTTCTGGAAAACAGTCTTCAGAGAACAAGTTTGTATAGTTAATGAACCATTGCATCAGCTTAATACAGGACTACCAAACTGTTGTCACATTTTATGAAGACTTAAAACTTTATTATATGGTTTTGTTAACCTATTTATATAGAAAATAGAGTGAAATGCTTCTTTTGATGCATATACTCTTAAATACGTGGGAATTCTGCCTTACAAGTTATCCTATCAGAACACAGTGAGAATTTTCATGTACAAATGAAATTTGCATACAAATTTCATACAAATTGTGCACAAACTGAATTTCAAATTGTATAAAAATTGAAAACCAAACAAGTCAGCTTAATTTGGGTGGCTTTCAGGAATAGCACTGGTTTCCAAAACATCTCTAACCAGTCTTATCAAAATATGCGTTTTCAAGATCTCATGTTTTCCATTGACATAATTGTAGGTGTAGGTTGCATGGAGCTTAAATGAGTCATCAGCAGCTTTTTCATTTAATTAAAATTCTAACTTAAGTTTTGTTGTATTTATGTTGAACATACAGGCTTATGTGTTTAGTCTTAATTTAGGAAAAATGTTTCTGGTTTTACTACTGACCAAAAATATATTTTTCCAGTAATCAGTCAGCTTAATATATTTAAAAAATTAGCACTCTAAAGGACACAGTTAATAAAACAGGAAATAGAGCTGTATTTTATGATCCAAAATAATTGAATGGAGTTAACCAACAGAGTTCAATTTCCTGATACTTAGAAATTTAAAATCTAATAGAAAAGACAAATGAAATTCTGGGTGTGTATTAAATAAAACTTTAAGAATATAAGCATATAAATGAAATTGTGTGTGTGTGTGTGTGTGTGAAGTGGGATATGTTTAAAAATTGAACAATGAGTGTTGTGTATGTGCGTGTAATTGACAGAAAACAGCCATGATACATGCTCCAAACACACCTACTCAGATAACGTTGGTTCTGAAAACAGTTTTGAGGAGTTAAGCCTAATAATTAGAATCCCAAGATTTCTAAAGAAGCACAGACATGATGTATCAGAAAAAGTGAAAAAGGCTGGGGAATAGGAATGCTAAAACAAACGGAGTGAATTAATCGGTAGAGTGTCTCAAGGTCGTTTCTGAAAGGATGTCCATTTTTCAGATCTTCATGGTGGAGCTAAAAACACTCGATTCTCTTCCCCGCCCCCCTTTCATCGGAGGCTAGCAAAAGAAAAGCTCCTAGAAGTTTGAATAGCTTAGCTTGCATGTCAAGCTGTACAGATACTAACCTCAAACCGTAATATCACGAAGTTAACGGTGGTCCTGCGCTTTTCAATTGGTTTCATAACAAAATCAGTACTGGGATTTGGTTTTAAAGAAAACCTATCTTTCAAGTTCGTCAGTGTGGTTCAGAGTATGGTGCTCAGCTGTGAATTGTTTCCTTTGGCAAGCTTGGCTGTGTGTTTTGGGTGGCCACCTACAAGTTAGTCATTTAATCCCTATTTTCCAGTATTAAGAAAGGTGATTTTTTAACACCCAAGGTAGGCAACGTGCTTAGGGGTGGACAAAGGAAGGAAAAAAAAATAGCCCTTTTGTATGGAAATCAAGAACTGAAAAATAAGTATGCCATTATCTCTAGACAGTCATAAATTCTAATGAGAGATATTCTGGAGAAGGACAGAGATTTGATAAGAAATATATTTTGTTTTGTGTGAACCATTAAAATAATTGTCATCAGATGCATGAATAAAACTACATTTAAAACATTCTTTCATTGTCTAGGGTTTGTGGATCTGATCCCAGCATCTATTATGATGTTGAAATTCACTGGCCAGATATTGCATCAGGGAGTAGAAGCAGGGGTGGGCCGCCTCTAACATTGTCCCTGTCCCTGAGACTGGTTGGAATGGAGACTTTGCCCTTCTTCATAAGGAGCCCAGATTGAGCCATGGCACTTAAATCCAAACCACTTTGCAGATTTTCCTGGAAATGATTTAGAGTGATTATTACTTGATTAGAGTGGTTCATCGTGACAACTTCAATCACATTTCCTCCCAATTTGTGGCAGACTTGGAAAGTTTATCATCCTTCTGGTAGGGCAGGTGCATCCAAATATTTTCCCCACAGACTAAAAAAAAAAAAAAAAAGAGAGACTGATCGGTTTGTTAAACTGCTTTCTTCTCTGGAGTTTTCACTAAGCCCTTCAAAGTTTCTGTACAGTGCCTATCCAACTATTGTATATTGTGGACAGTGGCTAAATCTTAAACAAATTTGCCATTTAAAAATTAAAATGCTTTCACCAGGTGACTTTAAAATGCTGAGTAAGGAGAATAGGAGCAAACGTGCTCTCCAACTCTCTGATTTTTTTCTGATTTTTTTTCTTTTTTTTTTTTTCTGCTTATTCTGTCCTTGCAAAGTCAAAAAGCTGAGTCATATCACACTGCTTCTAAATACGAGGGAACACACTGGTTTATGTGGAATTTGCTGCAATGAAACCAACAGTCTACTTGCCTCGGAAAACAGAAATCGCAGCTGGAGCAGCCCCAGGACTCTTGTGTCATGTGGAAGGAATGTTGAAGCCAGGATGCTGGTGAAATAAAAATCAAGATATAAATACCATCTCTCTTTTTACTGTGACACCTCTTTTAATCAAAACTTTTATGTTAAGAATAACCTAAAAAAAACCCGAGAATAACCTAAAAGTGACTAAAATTAATCTATTGATTATTTTGCCTTCTTCTCAACCTCTGGAACCTCACAGTTTCTTGAATGCAGTATACAGGACAGCTTTAGTCAGCTCAGCAGTTGAAATCGCAGATATTAACTTCTCATACTTTGAAGGCTGGCAAGGCCAAGGTTAAGGCTCTGGCATACCTGGTATCTGTGCCGCCTGCTTCCTGGGTTGTGGACACCAGCTTCTTTGTGTGTCCCACATTCGGAGAGCAGACGAGGAAGTCTTCATTGTCTTCTTCATCCCATCATGAGAGCCCTGTCCTTATGACCTCACTGACTCCCCGAGGAGCCCCTCCTCATACCGTCACTGTGGGGGTGAGAATCTCAGCAGGAATGGAAACCTTTAGTCCTTAACACAGTATTTCTAGCTTGCCATTGAATTCAAACTTATAGAACATAGACTATTCACTTGGAAATCATTTCCTCATTGCTTTGGCAATTTTGATGCAAATGCAGACAACTTAAAAAAAATATAAGGCAGACCATTTTGCATCTGGGATATGCCAAGGTCACAGTTCCTCAATCATAAATTTTAGAAATCACAGCTGGTATTGAGACCTTGGAAGACTTGATGATCTGATGTTTATTCATCTGGGTACATGCCAGGCCATGTTGTATAGCAGAAGAGCGAAAACATTTATCCCAAAAAAATTTTTACCAAAAAAGAAGAAACAGCTGCAAGTAGAATGTTCCTAGTACCTTCTATTACTTTTAACTATACCTGCGAGGCATGAAATACTTGCATTGGAAAGTTCCATGAAATATTAAATTCAGTGTATAGACTGTGAAGTTACAGAGTCAAGCCATTTGTATTGAAGGGATATTAAACACAGTTTGAAACCCTATTTTAAACTTATCAATTGTACTTTGAGAACTGATATGCCTGGAAGGGACATGAAATATTAATCATTCTAAACCTCTCTTTTTAGATGTGATGATCCTGATTCAGGGTACTTAAGAGGTTCACTTTGATTGGAGTATCTGTTAAGAGGCAAAAGATAAAGAAGAAATTCTACATCCTGGATTGATAATGAGAATATACTTCATATTTATTACACTCTACTTTCCAGTTTTTTTTTTTTTGTATTTTCAGTGTCTTTTCATGTTCAGTCGCCTGGTATTACTTTTCTTCAAAGCTAAATAAGAAATATCTCTTGAAAGTCTCCAAATACTAACACAATTTCAAGATAAATGGCTTCACAAATCTTAGGCGGTTATAGCAAAGTGACACATAGAGGCAAACTGCGGGTATTCTGAACCCTGGGGCAGAAAGTTTAATAATGGCTTACTTTTTCAATTTTTTCCCTTAAGGAGGTGCTTGCACAGGGTACTAACACTTTTTGGAACTGTAGATTTTGTAAAGGTTCATTTGCTAAAAGAAAATAAAAAAAAAATCTCAAGAGATTTTTCAGTAACTTTCTTCTGGTGGAAGAATGCTAAGTCAAGGAGGAGATTTACTAAATGAAAGACTGGCTGTAGTCATGGACTATAAATTTCTCCTTATCATTGTTAGAAATAAATAATGGATAAATTCCAAAGGTGCCCTTACTGGATGGGGTGCTGAACTCCAGGCTTGCCTGGTCAAAGTTTGAACGTCTTCTGTTAAACCCAGACCATGCTCTTCACCTGCACCATTGTTTTGCAATGGAAGTTTTTGCTGTGGACACAGCGAGGGCAAGCAAGAAGGACAGGTCAAAGTTTGGAGCAGAAAAAGGTTTGTTGCAGGGCCACGCAAGGAGTTGGGTGGCTCATGCCCCAAAGAACCCCAAACTCCTCAAAGGGTGTCAGCAAAGCAATTTTAAAGGCAAGGCGAGGAAGGGGCATGGTTGATAGCTGCAAATGTCTCGGTGTTGGAATCCTTTGTTCTTGCAGCTTTCCACATATATCACCCTTCCTGCAAATCTCCAATGAAACAAATGCTATTCTCTCTTCTGCAACTTTTTATCTCTACATGACTGGACTGTTAGAGTCCTGAGAATATGCTATCCTGTATATTCTGGGCTATAAGCTACTGTGTTTTATAAAAGATGCAAAGCTAGCATGACTAAGTTCAAGAAAGGGACTAGATCGAATATGGAGCCAGGCTTGTTCTTGGCTGTAATGTAGTTATTTTGCCAGGCTCCAAACCTGACGTTGCCTTTCCTCTTCCCTTTGGAACTGTCAAGTTAGCCACTGTGCCTAGGCCTGCTCTTGCCTTTCAAGCACTGGACATGTTGTCTTCCATCCCCATGCTCCCAAGTGGTGGCGGCAGGACTCATGTCATTTCCAGTGTCATAACGGTAGACTGATTCCTCTCCCTGTTTGCTGACTCAACCTACCTTTCAATACACACCTTTTAACACCACATTCTTTAGCTCAGAAATCTTCAGTGACTCCCTATTGGTAAGGAGAGAACTAAGTATATTTTTAGTTTGGAATTCAGGGCCTGGTTGCTTTCTTACCATAACATCAAAATATTCACAACTAACCCTTGACAACTCCCTGCTCCTCCCTCTGAAATATTGAGCTTCAGGGCTTCGGTATTAGTGTGGCCGTGGGGTTGAGAGCCACAGGCAGCGTTTGGCGTGTTAACCCAAACCACGTTAACTTCTCCTTGATGGTCTAGGGAGGCGCAGGTCACCTCCATTAATCCAAACAGGCTGACACACCGCCCACTATTTCCAGTGACAAGGAACCCTTTGGATGACAACCTCCAGGACTGGATGATACCGGATGGTGCAGACTTGCAGAGGAGGCTGTGGTCGGTCAGATCTGAAGGAAGCCTTTTGTGTATTTCTATACTGTAATGCTGCAGACCCAAGCTTATCCACTGAAAAATTCACGTCACAGATGCGAATCTTAAGACTGATGGAAGTGGACAGACACATCCATTGCTGCAGTCTTTCATTGCCCAGCAATTGACTATTGACTTTGCTATTGTTACGACCGGGGTTCTTGGCTTCCTTAATCAATAGGTATTGATTTCAGGGCAGACACAAATTTCAGGCAAGGCTCTCCTGGAGCTCCTGCTGCCCAGGGGGAGGAGAGCAGGTACCGGGCGATCTTGCTTTCTTGTTCCTCAAGATGTGGAGGGCTGGGTCCTTACATGGAGCGCGTGCAGGGCCCTGTCCAGGGGTCAGGCAGAGGCGTGCGCCTTAGGTGAACTGACCTTTTGGCGATGCTGAGTTCAAGGGGCATGCGTGATATCTTGCTTTCGCTCCTGACTTCTGTTTTTCCTCTCGGCCCTTCAGAAGTGGCTCATTGGTCTTTTTGTATCTCGTTGTCCGTCATTCATCCCAACTGTGCATGCATGCACTTCTTTTCAGTCCCTTATGGGTTCTTTGTATTCTGCTGCTGGTCTAGGTGCAATCACCGCAGGCCAGGGTCTCAGGTCCCAACCTGTCTCAGTATGAATTGAGTATATATTGTCAGGTGGCAGAGATACTTGACTTTTACATGTTTTTTCTTAGTTCCCCTGATATTCAGGCTACCCTGTAGAGTGTTCTTTCTCTTCTTACACAATTACCAAGTTCTTCTATTTTTTCCTCCATCTCCAAGTTGGTTTCTTCTATGGAATCTTTCTTGGTAACTCAGACTGGAATAATTTGCTGACATTACACACACATTATCATTTGTTTGTAGTGGGGTATTTCTAAGTATTAATTAATAAAAGTGAGATCCTTCCTATCAGCTGAAAGTATTTTCTTTATTTGCAACCCCAGACATGCCCCGCCCCTGCACCCTGTTTAAAGAATTCAACAAAAGTCTCCAAGTATATGTCTGGTCAAAAATCACTGTGGAGGGACAGACTTTAAAGCACTTAAGTATATTCTTAGCACTTAAGCATGAATGTTGATGGTTTGGGTGTAAGACAGAAAGAAATGGGTAGACATTTGGAACCTACATTTTCCTTTTTTCAGTCTGGCTGATAATCCACGGGCTGGAGAAGGGAAGGAGAGGGATCACGTAGACAACACAGTAATTAGAAACCCCGCTCAAGTTTTCTCTCACGGCTGACTCTCCTTTGAAGGTAGCTGGCTTGTTACCTTGTGCCCATAAGAACATGTGAGGCTGACCTTGCCTTGAGATTTTTCTCATCAGCCTTCTTTGAGGACAACTCTCTTCCAATGACCAAGTGCTTTAGTAGGATCTGTTTCAAACTGTCAATAGCAGAGGACCAGTTATGTATTTTTTTTAAGTTTTTATTTCCAACTGGCTGCAGATTGATACTTTTATAAAACAGCATAAAAATGAATGGCTATAAAATGAAAGAAATAATACCAAAGTATTAAAAAGTTGAGTCCAACATCTTCCAAGAATCAGTAGTCATAATATTATCCTGTCAAATTACTAGATAAGTCTTTATTTTATTTTTATAGTTTTTAAAAATATTTTTAACATTGTGGGGAAAGTCACATAATATAAAACATACTATTTTATGGATACATGTACATGTATGACTGAGTCTTTGGTTTCTACCTGAAACCATCACAACATTGTTAATTGACTATACTCCAATATAAAATAAAAAAAATTTTTTAAAGAAAGAGACCACATTATGATACCACTACTGCCACTCTTTCTGAGCAGAAAGCAAAGCCACATAATGTGAAACTACTTGACGGTAATTCAGCGCACAGTCCGGCGGTGCTCAGCACGTCGACAGCGCTGTGCGGAGCCCCATCACCCGTCTCTGAACTGTTCACCTTCCTAAACTGAGACCTGTCCATCAAACACTGACTCCACGGCCCCCTGCGCAGCCCCACACCGCGGTAGAAGCTTCAAAGCAGTCACTTGCAGTGTCTGAACTAGCTTCATCTTAACAAATAGTGTCCAAAGCAGCGTTCTTCTGTGGACCACGCTGTTCCAGGTGGTCCATGCGGTCCAGTGTGGAGCGGGTGTGGAGGACCAAGAAGCTGTCCTCTGACGAGTCGTTGCCTCCGCAGGGAGGGGTGCCCCCATGCTGGTGTTCACCCCGCCCGGAGCAGTGAGTGATCCAGCAAGTGCTCTGTTCATTCATTCAATCCTTCAGTTCAGTCTCTCAGTCGTGTCCGACTCTTTGCGACCCCATGAATCGCAGCACGCCAGGCCTCCCTGTCCAGCACCAACTCCCGGAGTTCACTCAGACTCACGTCCATCGAGTCAGTGATGCCATCCAGCCATCTCA
This sequence comes from Bos indicus, assembly GCF_029378745.1. Taxonomy (NCBI): domain Eukaryota; kingdom Metazoa; phylum Chordata; class Mammalia; order Artiodactyla; family Bovidae; genus Bos; species Bos indicus. The sequence goes on from NC_091786.1 coordinate 43,606,666, forward strand.
TCCTCTGTCATCCCCTTCTCCTCCTGCCCCCAATCCCTTCCAGCATCAGAGTCTTTTCCAATGAGTCAACTCTTCACATGAGGTGGCCAAAGTCCTGGAGTTTCAGCTTTAGCATCATTCCTTCCAAAGAACATCCAGGACTGATCTCCTTTAGAATGGACTTATTGCATCTCCTTGCAGTCCAAGGGACTCTCAAGAGTCTTCTCCAACACCACAGTTCAAAAGCATCAATTCTTCGGCACTCAGCTTTCTTCACAGTCCAACTTTCACATCCATACATGACCACTGGAAAAACCATAGCCTTGACTAGATGGACCTTTGTTGGCAAAGTAATGTCTCTGCTTTTGAATATGCTATCTAGGTTGGCCATAACTTTCCTTCCAAGGAGTAAGCGTCTTTTAATTTCATGGCTGCAGTCACCATCTACAGTAATTTTGGAGCCCCCCAAAATAAAGTCAGCCACTGTTTCCACTGTTTCCCCATCTATTTGCCATGAAGTGATGGGACCAGATACCATGATCTCAGTTTTCTGAATGTTGAGCTTTAAGCCAACTTTTTCACTCTCCTCTTTCACTTTCATCAAGAGGCTTTTTAGTTCCTCTTCACTTTCTGCTGTAAGGGTGGTGTCATCTGCATATCTGAGGTTATTGATATTTCTCCTGGCAGTCTTGAATCTAGCTTGTGCTTCTTCCAGCCCAGCGTTTCTCATGATGTACTCTGCATATAAGTTAAATAACCAGGGTGACAATATACAATCTTTAATCACAAATTAATGGGCAGCTCAGGTAATACCTAATCGTGAATTAATGTCTTCCTAGGATATTTATCCTATTATGGTCTTCAAAATTACTTAAAGATATTAATCTTTATTCTTCTCTGGTTTTGCTTTATTTCCACCACCACCCCCGCCCCCCACCACAATGATCTTAAGGTTCTTGGGGTTAGACAGTAAATTTTATTTTTCTTTGCATTTCCCACATTTTCTAGTGCCGCATCTTCCATAACTGCTAAGAATCACTTATTTGTTTTGATTAAGCAAAAAAGCCAATCAACTCTGAAGAACATATAACACACTTGAAACTGTGCAGATAAAACATAATAGCCCTTTGGGTTATTTTTGGTATTCTGGATTGTTTCCTGCCTCCCCAGGAGAAGAATATTTATTTAGGCTGTTAGAGAAATTGGAATCAAGAGGGACCTTGACTTTTCTAAACTTTAGCTTGTATCCTCATCTGTAAAGTAAACATAGGAGCCCTGCTAGGCTGTCCTGAAGGTGAAATACGTTGCTAATTATATCGCACCCAAAGTACAGTACACAGGCAAGGCGCGTTAGGCGTCCTCCTCTGGGCAGCACTGCTTTAAATGCCCTGCTCTTCCTGCAACCAGGACGCAATATGTAGGACTGTTAGTAAAATGACTTTTTTAAACATACTGATTGCATGCATACATATATAGCCACTTAATGGAATAAAATAGTTCTTAAACTCTAGATTCTAGCTTTAAGGGAGAGACAAAACTGCTTAATGATGCTGATAATATACACTTTCTCCCTTTCTTTTTAGCGCTGGTTTTATGATACTTTCCGTACATATATATTCCCCAAGGAATCTTGTGTCCCTAAAGAAACCATCTTCAGGAGATATAAGTATCAGTTTTGCTTCTGGGGACACCAGGAATGTGGACCACCTTCCCCAGAAGATCACTTCAGTGGATCATTAGTGGAGACTTGAATGGATCATTAGTGGAGACTTGCGTCATTAACGTAGCCAGGATTCAGTGTCTTACAGTGTGATTTCCCATTATGACTTGTTTTTTTGTGAATAATGGAACTTGCTTCCCCGCTTGTGAGTTTGCAATTCTCTTTCAAGGCTGTAGTGGTGACAGGGAAATTGTGTTTGTGTTCATTCCTTAGCTTCAAATTTGCTCTCAGAGCAAACAGGACACAAAATCACGACTGGTAACATCTTTCTGTCATTTTCCTCTGTTTGTAATAGTTCCTGCTGTTTCAGTGTCATCCCTGAGCTTGCTAATTTAGAGGTGTGTTTTGAAGGCTAGAAAGTGTATATAAATGAGGCTTCTTAAGCAAGCTAGGTACTCATCTAGGTATAACCTGGGATATTTTTCACTCCTTTTAAATTGCCTAGTCCCAGGGTAACTGTCCCCTTGTCTGTATTAGAATAGAGAGTCCAGTTATATACAGAGAGTACCTTTTTCCTTCCAAATCTCTCACTGACTTCAGCAATGCAAGCCAATTACTTATGACTCTATAACTCTATGGCTTCTCTTATGTTTTTGAACTTTGACTTGTAAAATTTCCTATGCCGTAAATTGTTTCTTCCTCTGCTAATGACCCATGATTTATTCCTTTGGCTGAGGGAGCAACTTATTTTTATAGGAGTTGGCAGAATCTGGAGGTTGGGAAAATTAGAATTTAACTGTTTGTATAATAGATTCGTATCATGGAAACACAAAATGTTTATTTTCTAAGCGGGAGCAGCCTGGTTCTCTCTCAGTGCAGGGGACTAGCCCACAGCTTTAGGACATTTTATTACTCTATTTAGTGATTACTTGCCCTGGTCTGCATGATCACCTTATGACCTATATTTCAAAATACACTTATACAGTGTATAGCTAAACTTTCAATCAGCTACATGAAGTGATTTCCTGACATTATTGTTAACACACATGGCTTCTGGGAGAAATTCTGGATTTCTGCTCTTTTAAACATAATTTTGAAATAAGTTTAGATTTATAGAAGAGTTGTGTAGTCAAAACAGAAAGTTTCTATGTAGGCTCCACCCACCTGAAAAATGTGAACATTTTACATAATGATATGTTTTTCAAATCGTATCTTTCAAATCAAATGCTTTTCTAAGACATCAAAAACTGGTATAGTACTACTAACTAAATCATAGACTTTATTCAGATCTTACTTATCTTTTTTCCCAATGATATCCTTTTATGTCCCAGGATCTGGTCCCAGATACTGTGTTGCATTTTGTTGTGATGTCTCTTTAATCTCTTCCAATCTGCACAAGTTCTTCTGTCTTTTCTTCTCCTCATGACCTTGACATTTTTCAAGAGGACTGGTCAGGAATTTTGTAGACTGTCCCTTGATTTGCATTTGGTGCTTTCTCCTGATCACACTGGCGTTATTGATTTGGGGGAAGAATGCTGCAGAAGCCCAGTTGCCCTTTGCTCCCTTCAATGCAGGGTTTGTGTAACGTCAGCACAGCTCCTTACCAGGGATGAATCTCGGTCATCAGGTTACGGTGGCGTCTGCCAGTTCTCTACTTTAAGGCTCCCTTTCCCTCCCCACTTCTGTGCTCTGTTGTTTGGAAGTGCATCACTAAGTCTAGCTCGCACTCCGGGGCAGGAATATTAACCCCTACCTGCAGAGGAACAGCAGATTAACAGTGTTAAAGTGTTGAAGACACCGCAGTACTTAATACACTTTAAGGATAAGCAAATACTTTGTTCCTTCTTCGAGTTTTGTCACTGTTTTTATCATCGATGCCTGGACTTTGCCTGCATCAATTACTCCTCAGATGTTCCAATCATGTGATTTTTCTACTTCTCTCCTTCCTTTTACATTTTTCTTTTTAAATTTTTCTTTAGGAAATATCCAGTCCTTCTGCATTTACTTATGAATTCAATCACTTATTAAGATACGCATGGGCATATGGGGGCTTCCCTGGTAACTCAATGGTAAAGAAAACCACTTGCTAACATAGGAGACTTGGGTTCGATCCCTGGATAGGGAAGAGCCCCTGGAGGAGGAAATGGCAACCCGCTCCAGTATTCTTGCCTGGAGAATCCCAACGACAGAGGAGCCTGGCAGGCTACAGTCCATGATGTCACAAAGAGTCGGGCACAACTGATGACTGAGCACACATACTAATGCCCACATGTGTGTCACATCATTATTTATCTATTGTAATAAGCCGGATTTTTATATTTATATATCTGAGTCAGTTTAGCAGCACAGGGTTCGTTCCAACCTTCCTTCTTTGCTTACTTGTGAGTTTTCCATCTGACTATGTGAAACATGGCTCCACTAACAACAATGTATGTATTTATTTAGCCCTCAGTTCAGTTCAGTTCAGTTGCTCAGTTGTGTCTGACTCTCTGTGACCCCATGGATTGTAGCACACCAGGCTTCCCTGTCCATCACCAACTCCCAGAGTTTACCCAAACTCATGTCCATTGAGTCGGTGATGCCATCCAACCATCTCATCCTCTGTCATCCCCTTCTCCTCCAGCCCTCAATCTTTCCCAGCATCAGGGTCTTTTCAAATGAGTCCGTTCTTCGCATCAGGTGGTCAAAGTATTGGGATTTCAGCTTCAGCATCAGTCCTTCCAATGAATACCCAGGACTGATCTCCTTTAGGATGGATTGGTTGGACCTCCTTGCAGTCCAAGGGACTCTCAAGAGTCTTCTCCAACACCACGGTTCAAAAGCATCAATTCTTCAGTGCTCAGCTTTCTTTATAGTCCAACACTCACATCCATACATGACCACTAGAAAAACAATAGACTTGACTAGACGGACCTTTGTTGGCAAAGTAATGTCTCTGCTTTTTAATATGTTGTCTAGGTTGGTCATAAGTTTCCTTCCAAGGAGCAAGCATCTTTTAATTTCAAGGCTGCAGTCACCATCTGCAATGATTTTGGAGCCCCCCAAAATAAAGCCAGCCAGTGTTTCCCCATCTATTTGCCATGAAGTGATGGGACCAGATGCCATGATCTTAGGTTTCTGAATGTTGAGCTTTAAGCCAACTTTTTTACTTTCCTCTTTCACTTTCATCAAGAGGCTCTTTAGTTCCTCTTCACTTTCTGCCATTAAGGGTGGTGTCATCTGCATATCTGAGGTTATTGATATTTCTCCTGGCAATCTTGATTCCAGCTTGTGCTTCTTCCAGCCCAGCGTTTCTCATGATGTATTCTGCATAGAAGTTAAATAAACAGGGTGACAATATACAGCCTTGACAGACTCCTTTTCCTATTTGGAACCAGTCTGTCGTTCCATGTCCAGTTCTAACTGTTGCTTCCTGATCTGCATACCAATTTCTCAGGAGGCAGGTCAGGTGGTCTGGTATTCCCATCTCTTGAAAAATTTTCCACAGGTTATTGTGAACCACACAGTCAAAGGCTTTGGCATAGTCAATAAAGCAGAAATAGATATTTTTCTGGAACTCTCTTGCTTTTTTGATGATCCAGTGGATCTTGGCAATTTGATCTCTGGTTCCTCTACCTTTTCTAAATCCAGCTTGAATATCTGGAAGTTCATGTTTCATGTATTGCTGAAGCCTGACTTGGAGAATTTTGAGCATTACTTTGCTAGCATGTGAGATGAGTGCAATTGTGTGGTAGTTTGAACATTCTTTGGCATTGCCTTTCTTTGGGATTGGAATGAAAACCGACCTTTTTCAGTCCTGTGGCCACTGCTGAGTTTTCCAGATTTGCTGACATATTGCACAAAGTGCTTTAACAACATCATCTTTCAGGATTTGAAATAGCTCAACTGGAATTCCATCACCTCCATTAGCTTTGTTCATAGTGATGTTTTCTAAGGCCCACTTGACTTCACATTCCAGGATGTCTGGCTCTAGTTGAATGATCACACCATTGTGATTATCTGGGTTGTGAAGCTCTTTTTTTGTACAGTTCTTCTGTGTATTCTTGCCACCTCTTCTTAATATCTTCTGCTTCTGTTAGGTCCATACCATTTCTGTTCTTTATTGAGCCCGTCTTTGCATGAAATGTTCCCTTGGTATCTCCAATTTTCTTGAATATATCTCTAGTCTTTCCCATTCTATTGTTTTCCTTTATTTCTTTGCATTGATCGCTGAGGAAGGCTTTCTTATCTCTCCTTGCTATTCATCTGCATTCAGATGCTTATATCTTTCCTTTTCTCCTTTGCTTTTCACTTCTCTTCTTTCACAGCTATTTGTAAGGCCTCCTCAGACAATCATTTTGCTTTCTTTGCATTTCTTTTTCTTGGGGATGGTCTTGATCACGGTCTCCAGTACAGTGTCACACACCTCCATCCATAGTTCATCAGGTGAAAAGAAGTTTCAGGATTATGAATCCATATAGTAATTATGTACAGTTCATTTTACGTTTAGCCTTGCAGTGTTTACTTAAAACACCATTTCCCAGAATCACCGAGGTCTGCTCTTTACTCCCTAGCCCCTACTGGGTGGTCAGGTTAAAGGACTGCAGCACATCTAGATTCGTTTTAATGACTTGCATTCTGTCCTAGGATTGACTGTGGTCAGTTCATTTTGCTTTTTTAAATTGCATATCAGATTCCCTCTTTGTGGCATACAGTTGCATGGCATTTGACAAGTTCATAGTCATGTATCTACCACTGGGATCACATATAGAACATTTCCATCACCTTAAAAATTCCTTGGTGTGGCCAGTATATTGTTGACACCCCTCTCCCAACTGCTGTGAACTCCTAATCTGTTTTCACTGTAATTTTGCCTTTTTAGAATGCCCTATAAATGATGACATGCAGTACCCCTTTGAGTTTGTCTTCTTTTACTCAACAAAATGTGTTTCATATGCACCATGTTGTTAGATGAATAAATAAGAGTAGGATCACTAGGGGGCTCAGTGGTAAGGAATCCGCTGCCAAAATGTAGGAGACATCAGAGATGTGGATTTGATCCCTGGATCAGTAAGACCCCTTGGAGTAGGATGGCAACTTACTCCAGTACTCTTGTCTGGAACACTCCATGGACAGAGGAGCCTGATGGGCTACAATCTGTGGGGTTGCAAAGAATTGGCACCTTTGAGCAACTGAGCATGCACACACACGTGGTATATATATGTCTAACTTTATCAAAAACAAAAACAGCAAATTGGTTCTGAAAGCAGGTGTACTACTTTGCATCCCGTCAGGCATGAGTGAGAGGTCTAGTCTTTGCAGGGTTCGTGTCTGGTCCCCACCTCATGGCAGACAGAGGGGGAAACAGTGGAAAGACTTTATTTTCTTGGGCTCCAAAATCACTGCAGATGGTGGCTGCAGACATGAATTAAAAGATGCTTGCTCCTTGGAAGAAAACACAATAACAGGCCTAGACAGCATATTAAAAAGCAGAGGCATAATTTTGCCAACAAAGGTCTGTATATAGTCAAAGCTATGGTTTTTCCAGTAGTCATGTATGGATGTGAGAGTTGTACCATAAAGAAGGCTGAGCACTGAAGAATTGATGCTTTTGAACTGTGGTGTTGGAGAAGATTCTTGAGAGTCCCTTGGACTGCAAGAGATAAAACCAGTCAATCGTAAAGGAAATCAGTTCTGAATATTCACTGGAAGGACTGATGCTGAAGCTGAAGCTCCAACACTTTGACCACTTAATGTGAAGAGTCAACTCATTGGAAAAGACCCTGATTCTGGGAACGATTGAAAGTAGGAGGGGAAGGGGATGACAGAGGCTGAGATGGTTGGATGGCATCACCGACTCAATGGACATGAGTTTGAGCAACCTCTGGAAGATGGTGAAGGACAGGGAAGCCTGGTGAGCTGCAGTCCATGGGGTCGCAAAGAGTCAGACACAACTGAGCGACTGAACAACAACAACGACAAAAACAAGATGTTATATTGTCAGTTTTTGGTTGTTTTTAGCCATTCTAACAGGTGTGCAAGTGTATCTCATTGTAGTTTAAATTTGCATTTTTCTAAGAACTAATGACACTATGTTAATTTTATTCTAATTTGTCATTAATTTATCATCTTTGATTAAGTGTCTGTTCAGATCGTTGCTTTTTTTTTTTAATGTAAGTGGTCTGTTTTGTTACTGAAAACCTACTGAATTTTAAATGTTCTTTATATATTCTGGATACCAATCCTTTACCTGTATATAATTTGCAAATATTTTCTTGTAGTCTGTAGCTTATTTTCCATTCTCTTAGCAGTACCACTCATAGAGCTTTCACAAAAAGTGTTTAATTCTGACAGAGTCCAATTTATTATTTTTTATTATGGATCAGGCTAAAAGCTCAAGGTCACAAAGACTTTCTATTGCCTCCTCAAAGTTTTATATTTTTACATTTGACATGTAAGTCTATGATTAATTTTCAGCTAGTTTTTAAAATAAGATACATGAAATGTGTCAGGATACACTTTCTTACCTGTGGATATCCCATTGCTCCAGGACTGTCTATGGTATAGACTGTCCTTTCTCCACTGAATTTATAGCTATGCTTTGTTAACTCAGAAACAGTCTCTTAATGACAGAGCAAATTGTAGTGGTTTCCATCCTAAATTTAAAATTGTCCCTTACTGCTGTCCATAAACAATATTCTACTTCTCAGGATGGAAATATTTAGAATATTTGTCTCTCTTCTCAGAAGAAGCATTTTTACAATAAATATTACTGTGATAAAATATGAGAATAAGTCTTATATTGAGCATATTCAAGAGTTATCCATCTGTTGTGTCTGAGACTGCAGATGATGGGCGTTGCCTTGTAAAATACGTAGCAACCACTATGTAGTTTTTTTTGAGAAAAAAGTTGTCTTAAGTATTCCTCACTTCAGCCTCAATTAAGGGAAAACAATAGGAATGAATTTTTGCCTCCCTTCCAGAAAAGGATGGATGTTGAATGTAATATCCTTTCCTAAGCCAAAGAAGCCAAATGAATTCATTAAGGGCCAAAGGGCTGCAGGCTTAGAAATAATAAATCCAAGACCTGAAGCTGGCACATCCAAATGTATGCAAGTGTGTAAACACAACATGCAAAATAAATCTTGTCCATGGTTTTGAAAATTCGTTGGGGATGGGCCAAAACTGAATCATTCAGACAACAGATAAGTCCAAGTAAAAAGATGAACAAAGAGACTGAAGACAGAGTAGCTGAGACTAACGCCAAGAAAGAACAGACAAGGAGATGAGACATGAGAAAAAAAATTGGCTTCAGGAAGGATGAGTGAGTGGGGACAGTGCCCTCTAGAACATGGAGAGGCATGAAGCGTTCGCCTGCTGATGCAGGAGACCCGAGAAATGCAGATTCCATCTTTGGGTCGGGAAGATCCCCTGCAGTAGGAAATGGCACCCCACTCCAGTATTCTCACCTGGAAAATCCCATGGTCAGAGGAGCCTGTCAAGCCACAGTCCATGGGGCTGCAGAATCAGACGTGACCGAGTACAGCACCACCAGAACACCAAGGCCCTGCCAACTTCCCCACCATACTATGCTTCCTTTCACTTTCCGAGTTGTGGTTGATGTTCTAAGCCCATTAGTTGGCACTTACTTTGAGGAATGAGCAGTTAGGCTAGTTGAGTGTCTCGGATTTTAGCAATGTGAGTGTATTCATTTAATCATCCACTAAACACATACTGCATATCTGCTGCTTATAAACTCCTCAGTGGATGCTCAGGGTTCAAAGTGCATACATTTACTTAACTGAACAGGCATTCACAGATGACATAATTTGTGTATAGGATTGGTGGAATGTATTTATAACCTAATAGAAACAGTGGTTGAGGAAGCAAACTAATTATGCTTCACTTTGATATATGATGGAAGCATGTACTTAAAATGGAAGTATTACAGACAAGGAATTGATTAGATCTATGGAGGCCAATCTATGGAGGCCCCCATCTATAGGGGGTGGTGGTCAAGGAAGGCTTCTGGGAGGAGGTGGCAGGTATGCTGATAGTTGATAGAATTCTCCCTACAGCCTCAGTCTGGAGATGGACAATCTAGTATTTCCTGCTTAGGTGTGGTTCAAGCAGGATCCTCAGGAACTGAATGGAAATTCAGAAGGATAGGGGAAAGAAGGAAGAGAAGGAAGGAGGGAAGGAAAGAAAGAGGCAGAGAAAACAAGGGAAAACAAGGGAACAAACAAAAAGAAAAGTGAAAGTCACTCACTTCATCCGACTTTTTTTTTTTTCCTTTGTTTTTGTGGACATTTAATCTGCAAAGTGTCAGACTCTTTGCAACCTCGTAGACTATAAAGTGCATGGAATTTTCCAGGCCAGAATACTGGAGTGGATAACTTTTCCCTTTTCCAGGGGATCTTCCCAACCCAGGGATCAAACCCAGGTCTCCCGCATTACAGGCAGTTTCTTTACCAGGATGAGCCACCAGGGAAGCCCAAGAATACTGGAGTGGGTAGGCTATCCCTTCTCCAGAGGATCTTTCTGGCCCAGGAATTGAACCAGGCTCTCCTGAATTGCAGGCAGATTCTTTACCAACTGAGCAATCAGGGAAGCCCTAAATGGAAAGAAATATATTGCAATTTGGAAATTATTGGATTTGCCAGAAGTTCATTCTGGTTTGTCCATAAGAGGCTATGGAAAAACTGGAACGAACTTTTTGGATAACCCAACTCTGAGTTTCTGGAGTGTGGAAGATGTTAATCTCTTCTTCATACTTTTCTATATTTTTTTTCCATTTTTCTGCTAATGTATATATTTATTTTTGAATTGGGAAAATACTAAAAGTAATTTCTTTAAAGTTTCACCCATAAAAGTGAGAAAAGGCAGCTGAATCCCTTTAAGATAGCAGAGCAAAGGAGAATGCTTATTCTTAGGATGGATCATGGAGAATTTCTGGAGTCTAGCAGCAACCAGGCAGTTGGCACGGTTATAGTTCCTCAAAAAATCATAGACTCACATGCAAGAACTCTACGGCTACACATGCAGCTGTGACCGTCACAGCTATGCCAACCCTCAACTTCATGTTCGTGGTGAGGGAGATGATAGAATTTTTTGATCGATTGAAATACTTACTAAATTAGAGACCATAATTTAAGAGAGTTAAAGATATACGAATGATGCAATATGATTTGAATGGCTATTAAAATTCCTCTCTAAAGGACTAGTGTTGACAGAGAAATTAAAAGGCAATAAACGTTTCCACTTTGCACTTGAGAGAGCCTGAAACTGGACGAAGTAAGTGGCATTCTACAAATCACTCAGTGCATTTGAAAATCAGGAAGTTTGCCAAATGCTTAATGCTGTGTAATTTGGACCAGACATCATTGTTCAAGCTCCATTCCCCCGCCCCCGCCTTGGGTCAGTCTTCCTTGTACTTCTTGCTGACAAATGTGTGTGTACGTGTGTGGTGTGTCTGTGTGTATTTGATGCACCATCTAAAACTTTGAAACAGAACAAAGTTATCTAGTGCGCAAAACTTAGAGGGTCCTTAAAGACTTAGCTGTTGGGAGTCAGGCTGTTTTCTCTTGTTTTGATGCATCCTTCTGCTGCTTCTCCTTGACTATATGCAAGTGTTGACGTTTGGTGCTTTCCTTGCTGTATCTCTTCATCTCAGGGCATGGAAAGTAACGCTAGTAGCTTTTTTCTTTTTAATGCAGAGAAAAGTAAAGGCATGTGAAATGTATGTAAGATTGAATATACTAAACCATGAAACTTGGAGCAGAGGAGATGATGACAACAGGAAAATTAAATTATTCAGATGGAATGACCAAGTGTACTTCTCAAATGACTTAAAGATGTTTGCAGTAACTGTAAACTGTTGTTGTTCTTTTGGGTCCAAGTGGTTTAATCACTGGAAGTTGAATGTCTTCAATAAAATATAGAGTTGTAATGTTGTTAAGATAAATATTAATTGTTTATCATTTCAGAAAACTGGGAATATAGAAATGTACTGAGAAGAATGTGAAAATTTGCCATCATTCTAATACCATTATTAATGATACCACTAATAATTTATTGATCACTTAACACCACCAGGCCCGGTTCACATATTCTCCATGGATTATCTCATTTAATTCTTCCAGTAAACTCATAAGCATTAAGTAACTATTATATACCTCACTTGTATGTTAGGAAACTGAAAAAAAAAAAAGAAGTCAATTGCTTAAGATGGCTCAACTGAACTGATAAAGATAATTCAAATTCTAAAGAAATGAATTCCAGAATTCCAGTTACTGGAACTTGCCCTAGCCCCCTCCACTCTTATCATCTTTACATTCCCTTCTAAGATTCACTTTGTGCACATACATATATTTTAAAATGTGGCATTATATATATATATATATATATATATATATATATACACACACACACATATATATATAGTTACTGTTCAGTCACTAAGTCATGTCCGACCCTTTGTGACCCATGGATTGCAGCACACCAGGCTTCCCTGTCCTTCACCATCTCCCAGAGTTTGCTCAAACTCATGTCCATTGAATCAGCGATGCCATCCAACCATCTCATCCTCTGTTACCCTCTTCTCTTTCTGCCTTCAATCTTTCCCAGCATCACGGTCTTTTCCAATGAGTCAGTTCTTCACATCAGGTGGCCAGAGTACTGTAGCTTCAGCTTCAGCATCAGTCCTTCCAGTGAATATTCAGGACTGATTTCCTTCAGGATGGACTGGTTGGATCTCTTTGCTGTCCAAGAGTCTTCTCCAGCACCACAGTTCAAAAGCATCAGTTCTTTGGTGCTCAGCTTTCTTTGTGGTCAAGCTCTCACGTCCAACATGACCACTGGAAGGACCGTAGCCTTGACTAGATGGGTCTTTGTTGACACAGTGATGTCTCTGCTTTTTACACATTGCCTAGGTTTGTCATAACTTTCCTACCAAGAAGCAAGTGCCTTTTAATTTCATAGCTGCAGTCACCATCTGCAGTGATGTTAGAGCCCAAGAAGAGGAAATCTGTCACTGTTACCATTGTTTCCTCACGTATTTGCCATGAAGTAATGGGACAGGATGCCATATCTTAGCTTTTTTACTACTGTTTTAAGCCCACTTTTTCACTCTGCTCTTTCACTCTCATCAAGAGGCTCTTGAATTCATCTTCACTCTCTGCCATTAGAGTGGTATCATTCGCATATATGAGGTTGTTGGTATTTCTGCTGGCAACCTTGACTCCAGTTTGTAACTCATCCAGCCTGGCATTTTGCATGATGTGCTCTGGGTATAAGTTAAATAAACAGGGTGACAAAAACAGCCTGTCGTACTCCTTTCTCAATCCTGAGTCAGTCAGTTGCTCCATACGAGGGTCTAGCTGTCGCTCCTTGACCTGCATACAGGTTTCTCAGGAGACAGGTAAGATCGTCTGATGTTCCCATCTCTTTAAGAGTTCTCCACAGTTTGTTATCATCCACACAGTCAAGAGTTTCGGTGTAGTCAGTGAAACAGAGGTAGACGCTTTTCTGAAATTCCCTTGGCTTCTCTGTGATCCAGAGATATGTTGGCAATTTGATTTCTGGTTCCCCTGCCTTTTCCAGCTCAGACATCTGGACGCTCTCGGTTCATGGATTGCTGAAGCCTAGCAGGCAGGATTTGGAGCATATGTGCAATATTATGTATCTATTCATCCCAAACTCCTAATTTACCCCGCCCCATCCATCCCCTTTGGTAACTATGAATCCTTTTCTATGTCAGTGAGTAGGTTTATGTTTTGTAAATAAGCTGATTTGTATCAACTTTTTAGATTTCACATACAAGTGATATTATATGATATTTGTATTTCTCTGTCAGGCTTACTTTATGATGATCTCTAGGTCCATCCATGCTTCTGCAAGTGGCAATATTTCATTCAGTTTTGGTGGCTGAGCGGGTTCCCATTGTGTGTGTGGAGATGCTCCTCATCCATTCTTCTGCTTCCATGCTTTGGCTGTCGTGAATAGTGCTTTAGTGAACACTGGGGTGCATGTATTTTTTCAAAGTAGAGTTTTCCTTTTTTCCAGATATATGCCTTGTCGTGACATTGCTGAGTCATATGGTAAATAACTCTGTTTTTAGTTTTTAATGAACCTCCTGACTGCAACCCATTTAATTGTTTCCAAATATCAGAATAAAAGTAGAGGAGAAAGATTTAAGGAAAGAGACGTTCAAGAACTATTCCAGTAAGTAGGAAAGTAACTAAGCCTTTTCACACTAAAAGTCAAAATAAGAGAAAATGTTAACAAGGCCTCTGCCTCCTGAGGACTGTATTTGTGACTTTCACTGGAATAGTTTCAGTGAAGTGAGTTGTGCAGAAGCCTGGGGGTTAAGAAACTAACTTTGAGGTTATGCACACAATATTTTAAAAATTAGCTTTCTTGAAGCATGAATTGCATGCAGTCATATACACCAATTCTATGTGCATCTCAATGAGTTTTGATAAATTTATACTTACCACCATAATCACGAGATAGAATATTTTCATTACTCCAAAAAGTTCTCTTACGATCCTTCTCAATTCAATTCCTGAAGGTGTCGCTCCAGGCAACTACTCACTCGCTTCCCTTCACTAGGGATTACATCTGTCTTTTCTAGAATTTCTTGAAGGATGGTCATATAGTACTAAAGAAGATAATGTTTTGTGCGTGGCTTTCTGTGCTCAGCATGATTTTGGGATTCATTCATATTGTTGTGTATGTCAGTAATCTGCTTTCTATTATTGCTGAGCATGTAGAGTATGGGTTTGAGCAGTGTTGTTGGTGAGGTCAGATACAGGCCATAAAAGACAAATGCAAACACATTTCTTGCTTTTATTTTTTTGAGACAGCAGAAATCTAAGAGTGTTTATAAGCAGACAAAAGGACTCAATAGGGAAACTAAATAGTACCAAAAAGGAAAGAATTTAAGTATCTTCAGAAGATTTAAAAAATTAAAGTATTCAGGATTTAAATAAATGAATAGAAAAATAAGTAAACAAAATATTTTCAAAGGACCATGGGATATTAGAGGGAAACAACTATGAAATAAGAGTATAAATGGGGAATCTACTCTTAGAATTAAGCAAGCAAGCAAACCACCCCCCCTAAAAAAAAAAAAAAAACAGGAAAAACATTTGTTGAACAAGACTGAAAAAGAACTTCTAGTTAAAGAAAAGCTTCAGGAGGTAAATATGTTAGGAATTGGGGCAGAGAGAAGATCATGGAGAAAACGTGTACCAGTGGCCTGTGTGTTTTTTCAAATCTTGTTTCTGTATTGACTTGCTTTTGGCTGCACTGGGTCTTCATTACTGCAGCAGCTCCTTCAGTTGCTGTGAGCCGGGGCAGCTCTCCCCGGCTGCGGTGGCTTTTCTTGTCGTGGAGCACAGGCTCTAGAAAGTGGGCTCAGTGGCTACCGTGCAGAGATTTGGTTCCTCTGTGGTGTGTGGAATTTTCCCAGACCAGGAATTGAACCTGTGTCCCTTGCCTGGGCAGGCAGCTTCTTAACCAGTCAACCACCAGGGAAGTCCCACTGTTCTGAGTCTTTTAAGAAAGTGGAGGCGCTCTCTGAGTGTGAGAAATGTAGGGTTACAGTTGAAAATTTGAGGAAAAGGGATAATACTATTTTATTAACACAGCACACACAGAATCAGCGGGTGACTTCTTAGTATAATCAGCCCATTTCTTTTTTTTTTTTTTAATTTTTAAAAGAAAATCCATCCTGAACCCTCCTCCCTCCTCCCTCCCCATACCATCCCTCTGGGTCGTCCCAGTGCACCAGTCCCAAGCACCCAGCATCGTGCATTGAACCTGGACTGGCATCTCGTTTCATACATGACATTTCACATGTTTCAATGCCATTCTCCCAAATCTTACCACCCTCTCCCTCTCCCACAGAGTCCATAAGCCTGTTCTATACATCAGTGTCTCTTTTGCTGTCTCGTATACAGGGTTATCGTTACCATCTTTCTAAATTCCATATATATGCGTTAGTATACTGTATTGGTGTTTGTCCTTCTGGCTTACTTCACTCTGTATAATAGGCTCCAGTTTCATCCACCTCATTAGAACTGATTCAAATGGCAACATTTGGAAAGTAGAGAGGTGATCATCATAGATGATCTGGTCTTTGAAAACTGCACAATGAGTGCACAATGAGATCAAGAAAATGAAGAATCTAATTTTGTCTCAGGAAGCGTCCTTTAACACCTAACTTGGGGACCTACATTGATAAGGAATAAAAGTCCGAGAAATTGATGCATGCTGAGAGTAAGAAGGGAAATGGAGTGAGGGGGAAAAGGAAGAACATGGAGAATCAGAAAACATCCATTTGTTAAATGCTGAGTGACTTGAATGGTCCATAAGTTAGTCACCAGGATATCCTCTCTGGGTCCTTAGATAGGTGATACTTTTCTGGATTGGACTGGACATTTCTGACAGCCCTTTGGGCTAAGTGATTGGAACCACATGTAATTCCTCAGAAACTCAGTGCTTCCTCGCGTTCAGCACCCTCCTTTTCTCAGGGGCTCCCAGGATGCCCTGTCCTCCAGGGCTCCTCATGCCTTCTGTGAGGTCCTTGCAGTTCCCACTTTACCACTTGACCTAAATCCAGTAATGAATACTCTTAAGATGAACATTTAAAATCATCAGAATGTCTACAAACAGTAAATGCTGGAGAGCATGTGAGGAAAGGAGAGCCCTACTATACTTTGGGTGGGAATGTAAATGGCTGCAAACATGATTGGAGACCGTATGGAGATTCCTTAAAAAACTAAAAATAGAACTACCATGTGACTCAGTCATCCCACTCCTGACCATATGCTGGGAGAAAACCACAATTTGAAATGATACACACACCCCTATGTTCATTGCAGCACTATTTATGATAGCCAAGATATAGAAAGGAGTATGTCAAGACTGTATATTGTCACCCTGCTTATTTAACTATATCCAGAGTACATCATTGGAGAAAGCAATGGCACCCCACTCCAGTACTCTTGCATGGAAAATCCCATGGACCGAGGAGTCTGGTAAGGTGCAATCCATGGGGTCGCACAGAGTCCGACACGACTCAAGCGACTTAGCAGCAGCAGCAGCAGATTACATCATACGAAATGTCGGGCTGGATGAACCAGAAGCTGGAATCAAGATTGCCAGGGAAATATCAATAACCTCAGATATGCAGATGACACCACCCTTATGGCAGAAAGCAAAGAAGAACTAAAGAGTCTCTTGATGAAAGTAGAAGAGGAGAGTGAAAAAGCTGGCTTAAAACTCAGCATTCAGAAAACTAAGATCATGGCATCCAGTTCCATCACTTTATGGCAAATAGATGGGGAAACAGTGGAAACAGTGACAGACTTTATTTTCTTGGGCTCCAAAATCACTGCAGATAGTGACTGCAGCCATGAAATTAAAAGACACTTGCTCCTTGGAAGAAAAGCTATGACCAACCCAGACAGCATATTAAAAAGCAGAGACACTACTTTGCCAACAAAGGTCCATCTAGTCAAAGCTGTGGTTTTTTCAGTAGTTATGTATGGATATAAGAGTTGGACTATAAAGAAAGCTGAGCACCGAAGAATTGATGCTTTTGAGCTGTGGTGCTGGAGAAGACTCTTGAGAGTCCTTTGGACTGCAAGGAGAGCCAACCAGTCCATCCAAAGGAAATCAGTCCTGAATATTCACTGGAAGGACTGATGTTGAAGGTGAAACTCCAATACTTTGATCACCTGATGTGAAGAACCGTCTCATTGGAAAAGACCCTGATGCTGGGAAAGATTGAAGGCAGGAGGAGAAGGGGACGACAGAGAATGAAATGGCTGGATGGCATCACCAACTCGATGGACATGAGTTTGAGCAAGCTCCAAGAGCTGGTGATGGACAGGGAAGCCTGGTGTGCTGCAGTCCACGGGGTCACAGAGAATCGGACACGACTGAGTGACTGAACTGAAGATATAAATGAAACCTAAATGGCTATCAGTGGAGGAATTGATAAAGAAGATGTGATGCATGTATAGAATGGAATATCACTCAGGGATTCACAGAAAGGAATGAAACGATGCTATGTGCTGCAACATGGACGGACTAGAGAACATTTACTAAGTGAAGTAAGTCGGATGGAGAAAGACAAGTGTCATGTGTCATTTATATGTGTAATTTATAAAAATATACAAATGAACTCATTTAAAAAACAAAGACTCACAGACTTCTCAAACAAATGATTAGTTACCAAAGGGCAAACCTGGGGGAGGAATAAATTAGAAATTTGGGATTAACATATACACACTACTGTATGTAAAATAGATAACCAACAAGCACCTACTGTAAAGCACAGGGAACTCTAGTCAATAGTCTGTAATAACTTATATGAGGAGAAAATATGGAAAAGAATGAATATATGTATGTATAACAGAGTTACTCAGCTCTACACCTGAAAATAAGGCACCACTGTAAATCAGCTATAGTCCGATATAAAATAAAATTGAAGTAAATAATTAAGTATAAGGAGCAGAAAATGATGAATATTGAAAACAGCTATGAGCCCCATCCATTTCCTCGTAAATTACCTACATTAAAGCTTCCGGAGCTTTCATGTACATACGAATAATGAGTGCTCGTCTTATGCGAAGCACGTTCTGATCAAGTGGGTCTGGGTGAGGAGACGGAGATTCTACATTTCTAGCCAGCTACCAGAACATGCCGATGTGTTTCAGTCACACCCCGAATAGCAAGGATCTCGCCTGTACTTCTTCATCTTGGCCTTTGCAAGCAGAAAGATGTCAAGGGAGAATGAGCTCAAAGATATGATTAGACACGTGGGGAGACTGAATGGAGTTTATATTAAGGTCACTGGGCCTGTCAGCATCTCACTATTCAGAAGGAAAACCAACACAGATGCTAACTCACGCCGTATAGAAAATGACAGGCGATGCGGGAAATGACAGGCGATGCGGGAGAGGGAAACGCAAGGCAAGTGAAGGGGGTGAAGAAAATGACAGGTGATGCGGGAGAGGGAAACGCAAGGCAAGTGAAGGGGGTGAAGAAAATGCGATGAAACATAAAAAGATGACTGACGGACACGTACGTGGCAGGATGCTATCAATCGATGGTCCAGACTGCAAGAGAGGCAGCTGCCGAAAGCTCGCCTCGGGGAAGAAAGTCATAGCAAAACACGTCCTATACACAAATGAGATTCATGTTCTGCTCAGTAACTTTAATAACAAATTGCTAAACAAACACAAAGTAATTATGCCACGTGTTGCCAAGGATACTGTTTTCACAGTTTAACAGTGTTTTCTCACCTGCAGATCGGAGAACAAAACAGCTGAGCTTTGCAAGGGAACTTTTGAAGGCTGGATAAAACAATCATCTTCTAGGGATCGGGGATTCTCAGCTATTTTCTGCTGTGCTCTTTGCTCGCGTCCTGGAGCTTTCTCCAGTGATGTGCTTTTCCATTTTGTGTTTATCAGTCAAAGACCTCGGTGGCCTGTCACGCTGAGGCTCCTTGCTTCTAAGCACCTTGATCCCTGCTGGCAGCTTGCTTATAATTTTCATGTCCAGCTGTGGTAAAAGCAAACGCTCCTGAAAAATGAACCGAGGGTTTTTTTTTCTTTTCTATAGGATGAAATTTGGAAAAGGGGCCATCCATATAAAATGAGCGGTACTTAGATAACTTTTTTTCACTTCCATTTACTTTGGAGAGATAAGATTCTTTCCCGCTTATAGTTTCATTTTCCATTGGCCCCCACTGGGGAGGCACGATACCAGTGCATTTGGAAGTAGGTGGCAGGGTTTTCCTTTCAGTGGGAATCAGTGCTGGTCAAGGCACTGGGAGTGGTTGAGAGAAGGCTTCTCTTGCTCTTTTAGATACAGAGTCAGCTACTGAAAGGAGGTGTATGAGTAAGTTATTACAGCCAAACTAAGCACACCGAATGTGTTAGCATGACGGGCGAAGATCATCTGATTGATGCTAACAAGATCACATTTGCATTAGTTTCGCAAAGAGATGCTTTCTACATTTGAGATGCGTGTGAAAATTTGCTATTACTCTGACTTAGTTGGGGTTCCCTCAGAGTTAGATGCGTGACAAGGATAATTAAACAATTTCTTTGGGTGGTGAGCCCAGAAAGTACCGATGGAGAAATGGAAAAGGGAAGCGGGCAGGGAGAGGCTGTGATCCTGCGGCTCCATGGGGGGCAAATGTTGCTTACAGCCTCTGAGGGGAACCCGGCATCTCACATCTCACAGACCTCACGTCTCTCCAGTTTCTGACCCACACTGAAGGGCTGGGGGACTCGGCATTTAGATGGCAGTTTCTATAAACTAGTAGTTGCAAGCTGCTTCTGCCGGTGCTCAGCCATGTCCAACTCTTCGTGACTCCATGGACCATACCCTGCCAGGCTCCTCTGTCCATGGGATTCTCCAGGCAAGAACACTGGAGTGGGTTGCCATGACCTCCTCCAGGGGATCTTCCCGACCCAGGGATGGAAGCTGGGTCTCCTTTGTCTCCTGCACTGGCAGGCAGATTGTTCACACTGAGCCACTAGGGAAGCTTTGAGTGGAGAGGAGTGTTTATTTCTCTGCCACACTGGCCATGTGGGTGCAGGGTGGGCTTGGGGTGCAAGAGAGACTCAGGCAGGAACTTCCCTGGTGGTCCAGTGGCTAAGACTCTGTGCTCTAAGTGCAGGGGCTCTGGGGTTGATCCCTGGTCAGGGAACAAGATGCCGCAACTAAAAGTCTGTAAGCTGCAGCTCAAGATCCCACGTGCTGCAGCAGAGATGGGAGATCTCACATGCCACAGCTAAGACCACAACTAACACACACACAAAAAGCGCTGATTACAAAGACAGACGCAAGGAAATGCACGTGCTGTTCCCTGGGTGTTGGGCTGGTGCCCAGTGAAGGAGTAAGAGGGATTCAGGGAGGGCCCCAACCGCCAACAGTGTCTGCATCACGTCCTGCAGTGCTGAATTCCAGTTTAGCATCACCTTTTCCTCCCAGCGTATGCTACTTAACACGATTAGTTTTGAATGTAAGAAGGAAAGTAAAGGGAGCAAATGATCACTATATAAAGTCATGAATTTAGGGATCTGAAAGTGTGGCAAAAATTTTCAAAACATAATTTTAACTGTAACTGTAAGTTGGGGCTTCCCAGCTGATGCAGTGGTAAGGAACCCACCTGCCAATGCAGGAGACGCATGAGACACGGGTTTGGTCCCTGGGTTGGGAAGATGCCCTGGAGAAGGAAATGGCAACCCACTCCCGTATTCTCGCCTGGAGAATCCCATGGACAGAGGAGCCTGGTGGGCTACAGTCCATGGGGTCACAGAGAGTTGGACATGACTGAGCAACTGAACACACACATGCCACATGTGGTGCTGGGGAAGACGCTTGAGAGGCCCTTGGGCTGCAAGGAGGTCCAGCCGATCCATCCTGAAGTCCTGGGCGTTCTTTGGAAGGACTGATGCTAAAGCTGAAACTCTAATACTTTGGCCACCTCACACGAAGAGTTGACTCATTGGAAAAGACTGATGCTGGGAGGGATTGGGGGCAGGAGGAGCAGGGGACGACAGAGGATGAGATGGCTGGATGGCATCACCGACTCAATGGACATGGGTTTGGGAGAACTCTGGGAGTTGGTGATGGACAGAGAGGCCTGGCGTGCTGCAGTTCATGGGGTTGCAGAGTCGGACACGACTGAGCGACTGAACTGAACTGAACTGAACTGAATTGTAAATAGACATCCATCATCAATTAGACATCTATTAGACACTTTTTCCTGGATAATAAGATATACTAAGGAACATGGTGTATTTTCAGGAATCAGATATCCTGATGATTCAATTTATTCTTTGGGGACAGAAGAAGACAGAGAAATGTGTATTCCTATTTGGTGATGAACAGAGTTTAGAGTCAAAGTGTATGAACAGAGGTCACTGGTGGCTTCCAGGGTGGGTCTCTGGTGCCGTGCGGTGGGAGCCATGCTCAGTCGGTGGGGTTGGGCTGCTGACTTGGTAGGTCCTAAACCTGCTGACCGGATTCTCCCAAGCTTCACACGTCTGTGGGCAGTAATGAGATCACGTTCCTAGGAAGGCTTGACTGTGACTGGGTCTTGCTGTGACTGGTTTGCAGCGGCCTGGGCGTCTGGTGGCCTCTGCTGTCCTGTTGTTGTTGTTTTTAAACTCCCAGCATGGGTGTCACTGGGTCTCAACTGTGTCTTCCGTAAGTCTGCTACCATTTGATTTCCTTTGCCAGTCACTGCAAAGCTTTCTTTAGCTCACTTTGGAGGTTGTTTACCATGGATTTGGGTCCAAACGGCTGACAACACGTTTAAAGTGTCTCGATGATGCACCAGTGGAGAGAGGTAGAGAGGAGAACACATGCCTCAATTAAAGATATTTAAATTTAAATATTTTTTTGGATTTATTTTATTTTTTAACTTTACAATATTGTATTGGTTTTGCCATATATTTTAAACACTCACTCAAATGAAATATATGCATGGGATATGCTTATCTGGTCAGTGGCAGGTTTGTGACCATGACTACACTGAAGAATAAAAAATAAATAAATAAAATCTCCAGTTTAATGATATCTTTTTTTATGGTTGAAATAGTATTCCCCTCCTCTGAAATCTACTTAGGTTGAATTTATTTATTTTTGTATCTTATTATCTCAATATGAATATCCTTTCTCCTCTATCTTCTGCTGAGGGTCAAATTCATAACCAGTTTATCTTTGATTGCTTCAAGATAAGTCAGTGCTTGTATATACTGGAAATGGGCAGGATTTTATTCATCTTTAAAATTCATACCTCCTTTGTACAACTATTTGTGGGCTTATTCTATGAACCGAGTATCAGATGCTGGGGATAGTCAGTGTATAATGGTGAATAAAATAGGCAAGGTCCTTGAGTGTATATGGTTTCACTCCAATAAAGTTGGCCTATGGTAACCAAACAAACAAGCAAACCCCACATAAACAAAAAAATCAATGTCAGTTAAACTATTAGGTGCTTTGGTTTACAAGAAGCTATGTAGCTTCCCTGGGTCGGGAAGGTCCCCTGGAGAAGGGAGAGGCTGCCCACTCCAGTGTTTGGGCCTGGAGAATTCCATAGACTGTATAGTCCATGGGGTCACAAAGGGTCAGACACGACTGAACGACTTTCGCTTCACTTTATGTAGCATCTCATAATTTTATAAATGATAATGATTTTTCCAGAATCATTAAGCTGCACATGCTCAGTTTAACATTCAGAGTTCTCCTTTGCCTTATTTTCTATTGACGCTTTCTTAGACACCTTTGTTCCTGTGTCTTGTGTGTTTGACTTGTTTAAGATTATTACAGTGTGTTTGGTGTGTAGCCCAGGGGCTAGTAAGTAGTGTGATTCCCATAAACAGCATTTAATGTACTTAATGATAAAGGTATTATGTTCTGCTGGTAGTTAGGGAACCTGCCACATACCTTCCCATCATCCCTGTTTAACTTTCCTAAAATTCCTGTGATGAACTACTAACATCATCCCCAGTTTACAGGTAAGGCACAGGAAAATTAAACAATGCATCCAAGGCCACACCATCCAGCAGGTAAGTGCATGTGCCGCAATACGTAAAGAACTGCTTCATTTCAGAGCCTACACTCTTAAACACTGTACCTAGTAGCACATTTGAGGTCAGTTTGCCAAGAGCCATAATTACACTATGAAAATTACCAATAAATTCTACAGCAAAGAATCCCGATATAGAAAACATGGAGAAAAAAAGCAGAACATATTAAATTTCTCATTAGTTGTCTTATCTGTTAAACATTTATAATTAAGGCCTAAATATTGCTTCATAAAATTGAAAAAAAAATAAAAGCACCTGCACCATCAAATAAAAAGAAAGAAAGAAAATTGAAGTAAGGCTAATGAGAAACCAGAGAACTGAAATATAATGATCGTAAATCTTATATTCAAAAATGTAAGTGATATTATACCAGAAATTATAGATTAGTGAAAGTAAGCTCGTAATTTCTCTTTAAAAATCGGAGTAATGGCATATCTGTGCTACTGAACCAAACGTGGATTTGCTTACTGTATGCACGGCAAAGCCAGGCTTGTGACCTGTGTTGTAGTGAAGAAAGCACAGTGTTTATTGCAAGGCCAAGCAAAGAGAATGGGCAATTCAAGCTCAGAAGACTCAAAAACGCCCCAGTGGCTCTCGGGGAAAGGTTTGTAAAGACAGTGTGAGGGACAGGGTCACAAGGTGTCCGGTCAGTTGGAGCGCGGTTCTCTGACTGGCTGATGGTGAGGCTACGGGGTGATGTTTCTGGAACCTCAGTCCCCAACCTGGTTCCAGCTAGTCTGAACTCCTCTGTGCTGATGGGGCGTGTGCAGCTCACTTCTCCGTGAGTGGGGCTTTAGTATCTGCAGAATGGCTCCTGGACGTGGATTAGCATGTCATCTACAGCCCTTGAGAAGGAACTGAAGACCTTTGACTTTGTTTTGTGGCTAAGCTATCATTTCTTCCTCTTGCTTGACTGTTTTTCTCTGTTTCTGTATTTTCTCACTTCTCTGAATAAATTTCTTCTTTGGATCTTTGGGGAAAGTTTAGGAGGCTGAACATTTTCTACAAACAAGAAGAAGGGGATGCAGTGTGAGGGGTTTCTGCCCCTGGAAGTTCCCTGCAGGGTCCTGCTTGGTTTCTGCAGGCTGAACTGAATTGGGAAAAGGGGTAATTGCATAAAAGATGACTTGAAGGATGATTATCACATGATTGAAACAAAGCCATGTGAAGAGGACAAAGTATGTTATATTAACTGAGTTATAGAATATTAACAGTGAGGACTTAGATGCATGATCTGGATCATAGAAAAAGCAAGGGAATTTTAAAAAATCTGCTTCATTGACTATGCAAAAGCCTTTGGGTGGATCAAAACAAACTGTGGAATATTCTAGAAGAGATGGGAATACAAGACCACCTTACCTGCCTCCTGAGAAACCTGTATGCAGGACAAGAAGGAACGATTAGAACTGGACATGGAGCAACAGACTGGTTCTAAATTGGGAAAGGAATATGTCAAGGCCATATGTTGTCACTCTGCTTATTTAACTTATATGCAGAGTACATCATGTGTAATGCTGGGCTGGATGACTCAGAAGCTGGAATCAGAATTGCCAGGAGAAATATCAACATCCTTAGATATGTAGATGGCACTACTTTAAGAGCCTTTTGATGAGGGTGAAAGAGCAGAGTGAAAAAGCTGGCTTAAAACTCAACATTAAAAAAACAAAGATCATGACATCTGATCCCTTCACTTTATGCAAATAGTTGGGGGAAAAGTGGAAACAGTGACAGATGTCATTTTCTTGGGCTCCAAAATCACTGTGGACAGTGACTGCAGCCACGAAATTAAAAGACAGTTGCTCCTTGGAAGAAAACCTACAACAAACCTAGACAGCATGTTAAAAAGCAAAGACATCACTTTGTTGACAAAGTTCCGCATAGTCAAAGCTATGGTTTTTCTAGTAGTCATGTATGGATGTGAGAGTTGGACCATAAAGAAGTCTGAGTACTGAAGGATTGATGCCTTTCCTTTGAAGTCTGGTGCTGGAAAAGACCCTTGAGAGTCCCTTGGACAGCAAGGAGTTCATAGCAGTCAATTCTAAAGGAAATCAACCCTGAATATTCATTGGAAGAACTGATGCTGAAGGTGAAACTCCAATATTTTGGCCTCCTGATGTGAAGAACCAACTCATTGGGGAAAAAAAAAACAAACCCTGATGCTGGGAAAGATTGAAGGCAAGAAAAGAGGGTGACAGAGGATGAGTTAGATCGATGGCATCACTGACTCAATGGACATGAGTCTGAGTAAACTTAGGGAGATAGTGAAGGACAGGGAAGCCTGCCATGCTGCGGTTCTTGGGGTCACAAAGAGTCAGACTCAACTTAGCAACTAAACAGCAATCAGCAGACGAGGATTTACTAGTCTCAAGATTTTCATTGTCATTTTAAAAGGTCTCTTGTTCTTATTTTAGTAGCAATGCAGAGCAATTATTCTGTCCTCTAAAATTTTGAGTACCTTGCCTTTGCTTAGTCGCTCAGTCATGTCCAACTCTTTGGGACGCCCATGGACTGTAGCCCATCAGGCTCCTCTGTCCATGGGATTCTCCAGGTGAGAATACTGGAGTGGGTTGCCATGTCCTCCTCCAGGGAATCTTCCCAACCCAGGGATTGAACCAGGTTTCCCACATTGCACATGGGTTCCTTACTGACTGAGCCACCCAGGAGGCCCTTACCTTGCCTAGAAGTAAATAAAAGTCACTTTTTATTAGTCATTTAATTTGCAAAAGCACTTTGACAGCTATTCGTTCATTTGGTTTTCACAGCAATACGTTGTTAATCCTATTTTATAGGCAGATGTTCTGAGACTTAGAGCAGCAAGTGGTTTACCCAAGTTCATGCAGCCAATCCACTTCCCTGCAGTCTCTGATTATGCAAGCCCAGTGCGATTCCAGCTAGAATAAAAATGAGTTCAAAATGAAGTTGGCTGCTTCACTTCTTGCTATCATCGTCCATATTGATATATGAAGAAATGGTCTTTACCTTTGAGGGCCCTTGATTTGAATACATTTGACCTCGTAACTTTGAATATCTTTATAATATGTTTCTAAATAAGTGGACACACATCCTGTTCATTCATCAAGCTGTCATCCTCCTGACTTTTTTTTTTTAATTTGAGGTTGGCTGGTGAAGACTGTGTGGGTTTTATGGTCAGCAGAATTGAGGGTGGTTAATGAAAACTTTAGTATAAATAGTTCTGAAAAAGAACCTAGGAAAGCTAAGGTTTCCCTGGATGTTCACTGAGGGCATTCACATCTCTACTCAGTCATAGAGACATTTCTTTCATGGATGTCTTAGAGCCTTTCATGAATAAAGAAGACAAAGTTTAAATTGAATCAATCATTCAAAGATGAATTTAATTTATATTTAGAGTCAATTTGTTTCAAACTTTGCAGTACCTTTTTGTTCATATATTCTGTAATTTAGTTCTTGTCAGCCATGCAGACTACACAGCATGATGATGTCTCTATTGAGAAGTTAAAAAGAACAATTGAGTTGTCTTTTTTATTAAAAAAGTCAAAACACACAGCTCCAAAGAAATCTTTTTTTCTCAGAAGGCCTGAAGTGATTAGAAATCTCAATAAAATAAAGCAAAATGAAATTAAACCATCATTTATCAAAATTGCCTCTGTGAATTTGAAACTTTGTGAAAATTTTCAGCATTAAGAACACTCCAAGCAATCCTTATCAAACTTGAATGTGCATGCCAATTACCATATTTATAAATGAAGTGCTATAATATATGGGATTTGCTTCAAAATACATGAGATTGGGAGTAAGGAATTGAATAGGAGTATAAATCCTACATGATTGGCCATGAATTTATAATTGCTAAAGCTGGACAATGAATACATAAATTTTGTCATAATAATTTTACTACTTCTATTAAAAAAGTAAAAATAAGAAAAAATTTATCATTCTAATATTCTACTTATTAAGTATTAACATACATTTGCATATGTATATTTATACACTTGTGTATGCATGTGTCTGGGTATGCATGCATGTGTATGTCCCTTCATCTGTGTGTTTGTATATCTTGTTGCTTCCAACTAGAAAGAATGGTGAATAAATATTTTTTATCTGAGTACATGATATTGCTGCAATGTTCTGGAAGAAATTGATCTGCCATATGTAGAGATGAAAGAAGACTTATATTTTTCTGTTCTCTGGAGATTATTTTAATTGTCTATGTGAGAATCATTTTTTTTTTCTGAAGGAAAAATGGAAGATAATGCTTTTTCCAAGTAATGTCTCTGTGGATTATAAGTAAACCATACCTATTGTAGTGGAATAAATATTAAATTCTATAAGCAACAGCAACAAAAAACATCCAAGCTACTACAGGAGCATTTTAGAAATAATTCTTAGTGTAAGTGTTGATGGTGGTGGTGGTTTGTGATGGGAATGGAATGGTTAGGACTTCAGGGACTTAATAGTGAATGAGTCTATAAGAGTTTACATGATTGAAAGATAAAATGGAATTCCTTACAGAGGCAACCACACAGTGAAGGCCCAGAAGTATGAAAAATAATCGTGTGTTTGGAAAATTCTAAGATTAATATGACTTGGGAATAGCCTGTGTATTAAAAAAAAGTATTTTTACAAATCTAGAAAAGGGCAGAGATCCAGATGATCAAAGACTTTTTACCTATGGAGATGGAATCCTTCGGTGGTTTTACGTTGAAAGACAATGTTTCCAGTTGAATTATTTGCAATTATTGCTATAAAATGTTTATTGAAATTGAGATTAGAGTCAGAGATGACTGTTGGGAAATAGTTCTAACTGTTCATGTTCATGTCAAGGCAGTGACCGTAGTTAATACACTGAAAGATACTTAGAATATGGAACTAATGTATCGCATTGAATACAGTGAGAAAAGAGGAAGGTATTTAAAAAATTGATCTTTGAATTCTAACTTGGGAACAGTGATATAGAGTTCAGGCCCACAGTCGTTTATCTACAATTCCAAAATCTATAAATCTCTGAAACCAAAGATTTCTGATTTTTTGTCACAAAAAATCTTTTAATGGAAAACCATTTCTTCAACTGATCCAAGAATATTTAAAAAATACTCATGTATTCCACTTAGTGTATTCATATGCTTGATGCAGAAATATTAATGTGTTGAATTATGAGTCACTGTGCTAGAGAGAGCTGAGAGTGTTGTATGTAATACATGATGTATATCCTTCATTATCGACAGTATATATTACGTATCTTATGTATAGTATCATTATAAAATCCAAAATATTCTGTATACTGAGATATATCTAGTCCTAAAGATTTCTAATAGGAGTTTTGGAGATATAGCACTACTTAATAAGATGTCATTTATTGATAAGATGCCACCAAGTCTCTTAAAAGTTAAAATAGCTGTATAAAATTCAAGCATGACTTTCCTGGGCATTACTTATAACCATTTCATAGGTTATAAAATGAATTACATTGGGGCAAAATGATCAGTGATTGAGTCAAATATAGTCTATGAAGAATATACTTTGCATGCTCCTATTTCTAGATCTCTGGTGCTTGGCTGGTTTATATTCCCCTGACTAGAATACGCATGAAAACACTGAAGGGAGCGATGTGAACAGAGATTAAAAATATTAGAGACGACTAGGAGAGCATGAAAGAGCGCTCTCGTGAACCTATGTTTCAGATGCTTCTTTGTAGGAAATGCCCACCAAATTTATTGCAAATGTCGAAGAAGTTTAAAAACTGAAATTCAAATTAAAATTCAGATTAAAAATGGAAGGATAATTGCTTTACAATATTGTGTTGCTTTCTACTATCAGTTCAGTTCAGTCGCTCAGTCGTGTCTAACTCTTGGCGACCCCATGGACTGCAGCACGCCAGGCCTCCCTATCCATCACCAACTCCTGGAGCTTGCTCAGACTCATGTCCATCGAGTTGGTTTCTGCTATACATCAACATGAGTCAGCCATGTGTAAACGTGTCTCTCTCTCTTGAACCTCCCTCCCACCTCCCTCCCCATCCTGCCCTTCTAGGTTGCCACAGAACCCCAGTTTGAGTTCCCTGAGTCATGCAGCAGATTTCCATTGATGGTCTATTTACATGTGGTAGTCTGTATGTTTCCATGCTAGTCTCTCCATCCATCCCACCCTCTCCCTCCCCTTCCCACCCTCATGTCTGCAAGGCTGTTCCCTGGTCTGTGTCTCCATTGCTGCCCTGAAAACAGGGTCATCAGTGCCATCTTTGTAGATTCTTGGAGTGTTATAGATTAGTACAGTTCATAGCACCACAGACAAACATGAACTCAGAATGGGTTAGAGTCCTAAATGTAAGATCAGAAGCCATGAAACTCTTAGCGGAAAATATAGGGAGAACACTGCATGACGTCCATCACAACAAGATCCTCTATGACCTACTCCTCGAGTAACAGAAATAAAAATAAGAATGAACAAGTGGGACCCAATTAAACTTAGCTTTTGCACAGCAAGGGAAACTATGCTGTTCTGTGCTTAGTCACTCAGTCGTGTCTGATTCTTT
The DNA here is from genome assembly GCF_029378745.1 of Bos indicus. Lineage (NCBI taxonomy): Eukaryota > Metazoa > Chordata > Mammalia > Artiodactyla > Bovidae > Bos > Bos indicus. The sequence goes on from NC_091786.1 coordinate 43,636,418, forward strand.
GCAACCCCATGGACCATGAAGTCCATGGAATTCTCCAGGCCAGAATACAGGAGTAGGTAGCCTTTCCCTTCTCCAGGGGATCTTCCCAACCCAGGGATTGAACCCAGGTTCCAGCATTGTAGGCGGATTCTTAATCAACTGATCTATGAGAGAAGCCCAGCACACAGATGCTCGTAAACACATGAAAAGCTGATCAACATTGCTCATTGTTAGTTGGTACCTCCTAATTCCTTCCTGGAGAAGACAGTGACAGCCCACTCCAGTATTCTTGCCTGGAGAATCCCTTGGACAGAGGAGCCTGGCAGGCTACAGTCTAGAGGTGGACATGATCGAAGCGACTTAACATACATACGTACACATACAAATATAATATACATTATATGCACACATATATATGTATTTATGTTTATGCATATGTGTGTGTTTTGTTTCTTGGAGATATTGTTTCATTCCAGACCACCCCAATAAAAGAAGTCACACAATTTTTGGGGGGTTTCCCAGTCCATATAGAAGTTATGTTTACACTACACTGTGGTCTATTAAGTATGCAAAGTATGTCTTAAGAAACACAGTGAACTCACCTTAATTAAACAATACTTTGGCAAATAGATGGGGAAACAGTAGAAACAGTGGCTGACTTTATTTTTCTGGGCTCCAAAATCACTGCAGATGGTGATTGCAGCCATGAAATTAAAAGACACTTACTCCTTGGAACCTCCGTCCATAGTTCATCAGGGACTCTGTCTATCAGATCTAGTCCCTTAAATCTATTTCTCACATCCACTGTATAATCATAAGGGATTTGATTTAGGTCATACCTGAATGGTCTAGTGGTTTTCCCTACTTTCTTCAATTTCAGTCTGAATTTGGCAATAAGGAGTCCATGATCTGAGCCACAGTCAGCTCCTGGTCTTGTTTTTGCTGACTGTATAGAGCTTCTCCATCTTTGGCTGCAAAGAATATAATCAATCTGATTTCGGTGTTGACCATCTGGTGATGTCCATGTGTAGACTTTTCTCTTGTGTTGTTGGAAGAGGATGTTTGTGATGACCAGTGCGTTCTCTTGGTAAAACTCTATTAGTCTTTGCCCTGCTTCATTCTGTACTCAAAGGCCAAATTTGCCTGTTACTCCAGGTGTTTGTTGACTTCCTACTTTTGCATTCCAGTCCCCTATAATGAAAAGGGCATCTTTTGGGGGTGTTAGTTCTAAAAGGTCTTGTAGGTCTTCATAGAACCATTGAACTTCAGCTTCTTCAGTGTTACTGGTTGGGGCATAGACTTGGATTACCATGATAGTGAATGGTTTGCCTTGGAAACGAACAGAGATCACTCTGTCATTTTTGAGACTGCATCCAAGTACTGCATTTTGGACACTTTTGTTGACCATGATGGCTACTCCATTTCTTCTAAGGGATTCCTGCCCACAGTAGTAGATGTAATGGTCATCTGAGTTAAATTCACCCATTCCAGTCTATTTTAGTTCGTTGATTCCTAGAATGTGGACATTCACTCTTGCCATCTCCTGTTTGACCACTTCCAATTTGCCTTGATTCATGGACCTGACATTCCAGGTTCCTATGCAATATTGCTCTTTACAGCATCGGACCTTGTTTCTATCCCCAGTCACATCCACAGCTGGGTATTCTTTTTGCTTTGGCTCCATCCCTTCATTCTTTCTGGAGTTATTTCTCCACTGATCTCCAGTAGCATATTGGGCACCTACTGACCTGGGGAGTTCCTCTTTCAGTATCCTATCATTTTGCCTTTTCATACTGTTCATGGGGTTCTCGAGGCAAGAATACTGAAGTGGTTTGCCATTCCCTTCTCCAGTGGACCACATTCTGTCAGACCTCTCCACCATGATCCATCCATCTTGGGTGGCCCCACATGGCATGGCTTAGTTTCATTGAGTTAGACAAAGACGTGGTCCGTGTGATCAGATTGGCTAGTTTTCTGTGATTATAGTTTCAGTGTGCCTGCCCTCTGATGCCCTCTCGCAACACCTACCATCTTACTTGGGTTTCTCTTACCTTGGACATGGGGTATCTCTTTACGGCAGCCCCTCCTGACCTTGAATTAGAGATACCAAGGGAAAATTTCATGCAAAGATGGGCTCTATAAAGGACAGAAATGGTATGGACCTAACAGAAGCAGAAGATATTAAGAAGAGGTGCCAATAATACACAGAAGAACTGTACAAAAAAGAGCTTCACGACCCAGATAATCACAATGGTGTGATCACTCAACTAGAGCCAGACATCCTGGAATGTGAAGTCAAGTGGGCCTTAGAAAGCATCACTATGAACAAAGCTAGTGGAGGTGATGGAATTCCAGTTGAGCTATTTCAAATCCTGAAAGATGATGCTGTGAAAGTGCTACACTCAATATGCCAGCAAATTTGGAAAACTCAGCAGTGGCCACAGGACTGAAAAAGGTCAATTTTCATTCCAATCCCAAAGAAAGGCAATGCAAAGAATGCTCAAACTACTGCACAATTGCACTTATCTCACATGCTAGTAAAGAAATGCTCAAAATTCTCCAAGCCAGGCTTTAGCAATATGTGAAACATGAACTTCCAAATGTTCAAGCTGGTTTTAGAAAAGGCAGAGGAACCAGAGATCAAATTGCCAACATCTGCTGGATCATGGAAAAAGCAAGAGAGTTCCAGAAAAACATCTATTTCTGCTTTATTGACTATGCCAAAGCCTTTGACTGTGTGGATCACAATAAACTGTGGAAAATTCTGAAAGAGATGGGAATACCAGACCACCTGACCTGCCTCTTGAGAAACCTATATGCAGGTCAGGAAGCAACAGTTAGAACTGGACATGGAACAACAGACTGGTTCCAAATAGGAAAAGGAGTATGTCAAGGCTGTATATTGTCGCCCTGCTTATTTAACTTATATGCAGACTACATCATGAGAAACGCTGGGCTGGAGAAAGCACAAGCTGGAATCAAGATTGCCGGGAGAAATAACAATAACCTCAGATATGCAGATGACACCACCCTATGGAAGAAAGTGAAGAGGAACGCAAAAGCCTCTTGATGAAAGTGAAAGAGGAGAGTGAAAAAGTTGGCTTAAAGCTCAATATTCAGAAAACTAAGATCATGGCATCCGGTCCCATCACTTCATGGCAAATAGATGGGGAAACAGTGTCAGACTTTATTTTTCTGGGCTCCAAAATCACTACAGATGGGGACTGCAGCCATGAAATTAAAAGACGCCTACTTCTTGGAAGGAAAGTTATGGCCAACCTAGATAGCATATTCAAAAGCAGAGACATTACTTTGCCAACAAAGGTCCGTCTAGCCAAGGCTATGGTTTTCCAGGGGTCATGTATGGATGTGAGAGTTGGACTATAAAGAAAGCTGAGCGCTGAAGGATTGATGCTTTTGAACTGTGGTGTTGGAGAAGACTCTTGAGAGTCCCTTGAACTGCAAGGAGATCCAACCAGTCCATTCTAAAGGAGATCTGTCCTGGGTGTTCATTGGAAGGACTGATGCTAAATCTGAAACTCCAATACTCTGGCCACCTGATGTGGAGAGCTGACTCATTTGAAAAGTCCCCAATGCTGGGAAAGATTGGGGGCAGGAGGAGAAGGGGATGACAGAGGATGAGATGGCTGGATGGCATCACTGACTCAATGGACATGAGTTTGGGTGGACTCTGGGAGTTGGTGTTGGACAGGGAGGCCTGGTGTTTTGTGGTTCATGGGGTCACAAAGAGTCGGACACGACTGAGTGACTGAACTGATCTGAACTTATCACTAAATATACCATCATATGAAACTTCAGTGAATCAAGATCAGTCACAGATCTCTGATCCCAGATCACCATAGCAATTATAACAATAATGAAAAAGTTTGAAATATTGCAAGAATTACGGAGATGTGACACAGAGACATGAAGTGAGCAAATGCTGTTGGAAAAGTATTGCTCAACATGTTTGATGCACAGTTGCCACAAACCTTCAGTTTGTTGAAAATGCAGTATCTATGAAGAACAGTAAAGTAAAACGCAATAAAATGAGTTGTGCCTGTATATACACAGGAGACAGACATATACAGACAGTCACAGGCTATGTCTTCATTTATATCGATGTTCGTTGGATCACAATGCTCCCCAAATTAAGTCGTGATTTTATGGTGTAAACATAAGTAGTCCATAATTTATAACTGACTTTTTATTTGAATTTAGAATCAAGACTCAATAAATACTTGTTAATTGGTTCTTAGGAACATGAACAAGTTGTTTGAATCCTTCCAAAGATTTATTTTCAAATGACAGAGCTCCCGTTCATCCAGCAAAGAGAGTTGTCCCAGTTGTATGTCTGTCTTCTTCATGCTTTCTTCACGCAGTGAAAGAAGCATGGGCTGTCTGGTTTCACAGCACCGAAGTGGCATGCCCCTGACCTCCTCCCATCGGTCACTGTCATGCACTTTAGTCCCTGAAAGTATGTCTTCCTGAAGGCATCGATAATCACTGTCGGGTTGCAGTGGGAAGTTAATAAGCATTCCACAGTTTGTTTGTTTTTTTTTTTTAAGGATATATAAAAGGAGGAAACAGACAGGTCTCCAAATACCACAAAACTGTTTCAAGCAGCTTGGCTAATGGTTACATGGTAACTACAGCATCTTCGGTGCTTTCCCTTTGGTGACGCATGTCTGTTTTGTTTACATCTTGGCCTCAATGCCTATTAGAGTGTCTGCAAACAACAGTCAATCCCTAAACAATGTTCTTCACTGAATGAAATTTTGCAGACCGCGAAGTTTATGCCTGCATGAAATGGGGGTACAGGTTAACTTGTCATGCAAGATTGTTTGAAATTCCCTGTGCTCTGGATGCTGGCTCCATCTCTTTTCAGGCCTGGAGGCAGGGTTTCCCCCAGCTGCTGCTCTGTAGCTACCTTTAACCAAGATCAGGGCTTCCCTGGTGGCTCAGCTGGTAAAGAATCTGCCTGAATGTGGGAGATCCTGGGTTGGGAAGATCCCCTGGAGAAGGGAAAGGCTACCCACTCCAGAATGCTTGCCTAGAGAATTCCATGGGGGTCGCAAAGAGTCGGACATGACTGAGCGAATTTCACTTAACCTAAGATCACTTCCCAACTGCTGTGGGTCACTGCTAACTGCCTTAACTTAAGCAGAAGTTCAAAGAAGGGCCTATCCCTTTGGTAAAGTTTCTGGGAGTTATAGCTGCCTCCATAATGAGCCTAAAATGAAAGCCAGTCCTCCACTCGATATATGCATGAATGTGTGTGACCAGGTTTTGGTACCCCTTTGGAAAATGCATTTCCCCAGCTGTCGGATGCACAGATAATTCATTGATTGACCCAACATAGCTGATCTCCAAAGAAGAAACCCTAACCAATACAATATTGTAATTAACCTCCAATTAAAATAAATAAATTTATATTAAAAAAGAAGAAACCCTAAGTCTGTAGGTCTGTTTCTGTTTTGTAAACAATTTCATTTGTATCTTTCCTTTTTAGATTCCATATATGAGCAATAGACTTTGCTTTTGCCTTTCAGAAAATGCCTTTCTCTGTCTGACTTTTCACTTAGTGTGACAGTCTCTAGGTTCCTCCATGTTGCTGCAAATGGCATTATTTCCTACCGGGGAGGAAGTATTGGGGCAGGGATCGTTAGGGAGTCTGGCCTCCACGTGTACACGCTGCTATGAAGTGGGTAACTAACGGAGACCTACTGTGAAGCACGGGACTATGCTTCATATTATTTAACAACCTAAATGGGAGAAGAATCTGAAAAGGAATAGATATGTGTATGTGACTCACTCAGTCACTTTGCTGTACAACTGAAGGTAACACGACATTGTTAATCACCCATGCGTGCATGCTAAGTCACTTCAGTCATGTCTGACTCTCTGTGATGCCCTGGACTGTGGCCCGCCCGGCTCCTCTGTCATGGGATTCTCCAGTCTAGAATTCTGGAGTGGGTTGCCAGGCCCTCCTCCAGGGAATCTCCCTATCCCAGGGATCGAACTTGCATCTCCTGCGTCTCCTGCATTGGCAGGCGGGTTCTTTACTGCTAGCGCCACCGGGGAAGCCCACCAATAATCACCTGAAATGCAATATGAAATAAAAGCTTAACAAAAGAAGACACCCTGCCTGTACCGGTTTTCAAATATTTTAAATGTCACGTCTTCTGGGTGGGAATATGTTAATTCAAGTAATGGAGTGTTCCCACACTTGGTGGAGGGTTTGCTGTGGTGGGTGAGGACTGGTGGGCCGTGCGGTACACTCGGCTCTGTGCCGTTCGATTTCCTCGTTTCATCATCACAGCAATCCTGGGCCCAGGTCTACTTCCTTTTATCTGTAACATGTGAAGGAGCTGCGGGGCCCGCAGAGTTTCGGCGAAGCCAGGGGCTGGGACAGGGCTGGGCCGAGCCGGGCGTCTCTGACTTCACACACTTTTGCAGCGCACGGCAGGGTTCGGGCCGCAGTCAGGGTATTCCCCCAGCCTCCTGCAGCCAGGGTGTGACTGAGAGCCTCTCACATGTCACCGAACGCAGGAGTTTCTTTGGTCCATTTTCCTATAATTTGAAACTATCACCTCTACAAATCCAAGAAACCAGAGAAGGAATCATTCGTGTCTAATTATTCAGCACTTAAATAAAATAGATAACGGTGACATAAGCAGGTATTATGTATGTGCAGGTAAAACGCTCTCAAGAAAAACATGTCCAAAGATGTCTTTAGCATAGGTGACATTTAAAGGTAGACGGCTTGTAAAAATTCAGCAGCCATGACTGCAGTGTCACCATGATGTTATTAACAAATATGCCAGAACTGACATTTCAGACAAGTGTCATGCTATGGCAGAGACATTCCTTTAGGTGGCCAAAATAAAAATGTCAAACGTGAGCAGGACATTTCCTAGACATCAAGGCATTCTGATTCAATATCCTTGACTATAGGGAAATGGTAACGTCAAAAATCCCTCCAAATATTTAATATACTTGACAACCAGTGCAAGAAGGGTTTCCTCAATTTTGGGTGAGTAAACCTGAGGCTCACAAGTGCATATGTACTTCTCAGAACTCGCAGCGTTCACAGCACCAGACCTTGAGGTGCAGTCATCTTATCTGGAGCTCATGTGGTCATATGAGTTCAGGGACATGGGTGTTCTTCAAGGAGTTTTTAATTTTTGAAATTGTATTCACAACTAAAATTCCTCAAGAAACAGTGCTTTGAACTTTTTATTGAAGTATGGTTAATTTGCACTGTTATGTTAGTTTCAACTATGGAGCACAGTGATTCAGGGGTGTGTGTGTGTGTGTGCGTGTGTGACTTCCCTGGCGGTTCAGATGGTAAAAAACCCACCTGCAATGCAGGAGATCTGGGTTTGATCCCTGGGTTGGGAAGATCCCCTGGAGAAGGAAATGGCAACCCACTGCAGTATTCTCACCTGGAGAATTCCATGGATGGAGGAGCCTGGTGGGCAACAGTCCAGAGGTCACAAAGAGTTGGACACGGCTGGACGACTGAGCACACACACACGTATATATGTATGCATGTGTGTGTCTGTCTGTCTGTCTGTATAGAGGCTCCCTAGGTGGCTCAGTGATGAAGGGATGAACCTGTCTTCTGGTTCAGGAGACGCAGGAGACATGGGTTCCATCCTTGTGTCTGGAATATCCACTGGATGAGGAAACAGCAGCCCACTCCAGTGTTCTTGTCTGGAAAATTCCATGGACAGAGGAACCTGGGGGGCTGCCGTCTATGAGGTCGCAAAGAGTCAGACACAGCTCAACAACAGAGCGTGCATGCACATATATATGTTCATTTTCATATTCTTTTCTATTTAGATTATTAAAAATATTGACAGCTCCCTGAGCTTTGCGGTAGTTCTGTGTTTATCTTCTTTATAGTAATGTATGTCTTAATTCCAAGTTCCTAATTTATCCCTCCCATGCCTTTCACTTTCAGTAACCATAAGTTTGTTTTCTATACCTGTGAGTCTTTTTCTGTTTTGTTTATATATTCATTTGTATCTTTTTTTTAAAGATTTGTGTTATAAGTGTTATCATGTGCTATTTTCTTTGTCTGACTTCACTTGGTATGATCATCCCTCGGCCCATCCCTGATGATGAAATGGTATTGTTTTGTTCTTTTTTATGGCTGGCTAATATTCCAGTGTGTATTTGTACCCCATCTTTATCCATCCGTCTGCCTGTGGACATGTAGATTGCTTCCATGGGTTGGATACTGTGAGGAGTGTTGCTAGGAACTTTGGGGTGCACGTATCTTTTCTTGGTTTTCTACTTTAATAGAAAAAAATTCCCTGTAGCAATTGTTTTTGCCTTCTAGTGTGGCCCTGTATTCTTTATCTCTCCTCTCAGATTGTACAGTTTATGAGGACAGGAACTCTGTAGCCTATCTGTTTCTCCTACAGCACTTTACATAACGTCTCTGGATGAAGTATGAATGAAATAAACTTCTGTTGGATGGCAGCTTCAGGTGAAGATATTAGAATTTGTGATTGTCATGAGAACTGGCCTAACAAAGTGTTTCAATTCGAGTGCCTAAATACCAGAAATGTATTGTCTCACACTTCTGGAGGCTAGAGGTCTGGGATTCAGATGTCAGCAAGGTCGCTTCCTTCTGAGAGCTGTGATTAGGAAGTGTGCCGTGCCTCGTGCCCAGTATCTGGTAGGTTTGGGGGCACTTTTTGGCATCCTCTGGCATCAGCCAGACCTCTGCCTTCATCTTCACACTGCGTTTCCCTGACTGGGTGCCTCAGGCCACATTGCCTCTGTTAGATTAGAGGCTGTGCTAATCACGCTTTTTTCTTTTCTGTATTTTGGGATGATACCTTGGGCCATTGCTAATCCTGAAGAGACCAGCCCCTAACCCCTTGCCTGCACCCAGGGTTGGAGACAGTAGCTGGCTGCCCTGCCAGCGCATCTTGGATAGGCAGCAAAGCAGCCCTGAGGCTGTGCTCTGATCCACCCCTCCCTGGCTTTTCCCCACGGGAGGTAATATCCCTCTCTGCTAATCACAAGGGGGCAGGCGTCAGACATCTAGGGCGCCCTCTGCAGCCCGGAGCCTAGAACTGCAGTATTCGCACTAGCCAAGCCCACACTTGGTCATCCTATCCCCTCCCTTGCTGCTCCTTCCCAGCAAAGCGCAGGGAGGGCTCTGGCCCTCAGTCACTGTCTGCCTCCTGACCGACCCAGTGCGTATCCGTGTGTGGCTGTAGCTCTTGTTTCCAGTGAGCTGTGAGTAGAAACTTTACCCCCTTTGGCAGTCATCCTCTGGTTCCGTTCCCTTCAGTCACTCAGTCATGTCTGACTCCTTATGATCGCATGGACTGCAGCAGGCCAGGCCTCCCTGTCCATCACCAACTCCCGGAGTTTACTCAAACTCATGGCCATTGAGTCGGTGATGCCATCCAACCATCTCATCCTCTGTCGTCCACTTCTCCTCTTGCCTTCAAATCTTTCCCATCATCAGGATCTTTTCAAATGAGTCAGCTCTTCCCATCAGGTGGCCAAAGTATTGGAGTTTCAGCTTCACCCTCAATTCTTCCAATGAACACTCAGGACTAATCTCCTTTAGGATGGACTGGTTGGATCTCCTTGCAGTCCAAGGGGCTCTCAGGAGTCTTCTTTAACACCACAGTTCACAAGCATCAATTCTTCAGCACTCAGCTTTCTTTATAATTCAAATCTCACATCCACACATGACTACTGGGAAAACCATAGATGGACTAGACGGACCTCTGTTGGCAAAGTAATGTCTCTGCTTTTCAATATGTTATCTAGGTTGGTCATAGCTTTTCTTCCAAGGAGCAAGCATCTTTTAATTTCATGGCTGCAGTCACCATCTGCAGTGATTTTGGAGCCGCAAAAATAAAGTCTGCCACTGTTTCCACTGTTTTCCCATTTATTTGCCATGAAGTGATGGGACCAGGTGCCATGATCTTAGTTTTCAGAATGTTGAGCTTTAAGCCAACTTTTTCACTCTCTTCTTTCACTTTCATCAAAAAGCTCTTCAGTTCTTCTTCACTTTCTGCCATAAGGGTGGTGTCATCTGCATATCTGAGGTTATTGATATTTCTCCTGGCAATCTTGATTCCAGCTTGTACTTCTTCCAGCCCAGCATTTCTCATGATGTAGTCTGCATGTAAGTTAAATAAGCAGGGTGACAATATACAGCCTTGATGTACTCCTTTTCCAATTTGGGACCAGTCTGTTGTTCCATGTCCAGTTCTAACTGTTGCTTCCTGACCTGCACACAGGTTTCTCAAGAGGCAGGTCAGGTGGTCTGGTGTTCCCATCTCTTGAAGAATCCTCTGGTTGACTCACCTCACATCCCACCTGCAGTAGTTCAGAGTCCTACTCTATTGCAATGTGACTTCATCTTAATTACCTCTGCAATGGCCTTGTTCCAAACAAGGTGACATTCTGCCATCCAGAGAGTTAGAACTTCAAATTAGGAATGTTGGGGACACAGTTCAACTCACACTAAAGGTATGTATTTATTTGTAGATTTTTGTGTTAAATAATTCTGTAAACTTTTTAACATAACATTCTAGAATATACCATGCTATGACAAATATATAGAGTATGAATTGGGGAGAAAAATCCAGGATTGGAAAAAAGAAGTGGAGAGTAGCTTAAATGTGGCAGATAGCTAGAGAGGTGATTGAAAACCGGTGTCTATGCAGATACTGAAGAATTACTAATGACACTGCCTGTGGAATATTTGGTGAATTTTCTCTACCCAGTTTCACAATCTCTGCTCTAATTTGGGCTTCCCTGGTGGCTCAGTGGTAAAGAATCTGCCTGCAATGCAGGAGACCCGGGTTTGATCCCTGGGCTGGGAAGATCCCCTGGAGAAGGAAATGGCAACCCATTCTGGTATTCTTGGCTGGAGAATTCCATGGACAGAGGAGCCTGGTGGGCTATAGTCCATGGGGTCATGAAGAGCTGGACATGACTGAACGACTAAGCAGTCGCAGCAGCTGCTGCTCTGATTTGCAGAGTGGTGTGTGCTCGTGCAGAATATCGAGGTAGCAGGATTTCCCTGGTGGTCCAGGGGTTTAGAATCTGCCTTGCAATGCAGGGACACCTGTTTGATCCCTCATCTGGGAAGATCCCACATGCCGTGGGGCAATGAAGCCCACGAGCTGCAACTCCTGAGCGCCTGCAGCCTAGAGCCCAGACTGTGTAACAGAGAAGCCGCCACAGTGAGACGCCCACACACCGTAACTAGAGAGAGCGGTCCCTGCAGCAGGGAAGACCCTGCACAGCCCAAAGTAATAACATATTGCAGCGACTCTCTAACTGGTCTCTCCTGCTCTTTTAAATGAATTGTCTTTTAATATTTGTCTTTCCTTCTAGATTCCTTGACCAGAGATCGAACCCATGCCCCATGCATTGGAAGCATGATGTCTTAGCCCCTGGAACCTCAGGGAAGTCCCAGGGATGTTCCCACTTTTGGAGTTCCCATGGCACTTGGTCCAGAAAGGTGCTGGTGTGGATGAGACTGCTGTGACAATCCGAGATCTAAATTGTAAACTGAGTGTTTATGGAACTATGGACACTATGATATTTTAAATCAAATGGTCAAGCTGGGCACATCAAAGTATTCTTTTAATGTAAGAAGATGATGAGTGTGGCTAAAAGAGAGTGATCAAAGGTGATTCAACTTAAATATCTAAACTGTTTCAGAAGAAATGGTCCGACTTGAAGGGCTGAGGGGGGTAAGTGGGTTGCAGGGGATGAATGGAGAGAAGAGAGGGCCGTCAGAAGGAATATATTTGTTCTGGGTCAGAGAACATTGAGGGGCCACAGAAGCAGAACGGGTAACCTCTCCTTGGGCCAGAGAAAGGTCCTCTGACCTACAGAGCTTTGCAGTCTTCATCTGTGGCAGACGTAACCTGAGTTTGATGGACTGGTTCTTAGTAGTTGCAAAATCTGGCTCAAAAATATAATTCCTCTTGCTCTAATTCTGATATAACCAAGCAGCATTCGCTTTATAAATTAGCTTCTCATTATGAATCTGCCTAGGAGAATACTCAGGCCACAGAGATAGAAGCTTTTGACGTTTGGGATTTTAATCGGTCTCTTCTGATTTTGCTTCATGTAGGCTGAGATTTCTCAACTTTGGTGTGCTGGTGAGACTCTCCTTCTTATTGAGTACCAGAGTGTGGTCCGTGGGAAATTTGCCTCCTGAAACTTTTGGAACCATAGCGACCTAACAGTATGGTTCCAACATCAATGACTTGAGGCTTTCTTGGGGCATTCATCCCTTTCTACCTTGTGTTAATACTTTGAGAGGTGTGGTGAAATAACTTTGCTTGCTAACTTTGAATGTTGAATCTAAGACTTGTTCATCCTGATGTCTGCAGTGCATACCCCGTGCTTTGTTAGTGACAGGCCATTAATTGTTTTTTTTTTTTTCCAATTGGGAGCCAATATGAATGTGAAATGCACATAATATTCTACTTCCAGAGGGAAATCCTATCTGGTCGTGTGACAACACGATCAACTTCTGCTGTAGAGCAACAGACTTCAGGCCAAGGAGCAAATATGCTCTTTGGCTTGTTTTTTTCTTGCCCATGGCTTGCCTTGTGGCTCAGCTGGTAAAGAATCTTCCAGCAATGAAGGAGACCTGGGTTCGATACCTGGTTTGGGAAGATCCCCTGGAGAAGGGAAAGGCTACCCACTCCAGTATTCTGGCCTGGAGAATTCCATGGACTGTGTAATCCATGGGGTTGCAAAGAGTTGGGCACAGCTGAGTGACTTTCACTTTCACTTTCATGAGCTAAAGATGGTTTTAACATTTTCAAAAGCTTGTAGATTCAAACAAACAAGTAAAAACAAAAAAGAAGAATATGAAGCAGCAACTGCACATGGCTCATAAAGCCTAAAGCATTTACCATCCATGGCCTTTTATGGAAAACATTTGTCAAGTCCTGTGTTAGATTACCAAGACAAAACTATGACATTATTGTGCTTTATAATTAGAGTGTCATGTGACTAATTTCCTGTAATTATATTTGTTCCTTGCGAAGTGTCCTTTCCGTATGAAAAACATTTTCTGAGAAGACTGTGATTTGCAAACTTCTACCGATTACTTGCATTGAATTCAGTGGAGGCTAAAAAATATATATTTTAGTTAGCATCTTACTACCTCTAAATAAATGCAACCTAACCATTATGTTTGCACAGTCTTCCATTGGTTCCAAATGAACAATTTTATGTTCCTCTCATTCTAGTTGAATGTAACTAACTTGGCTGTGCGTCTTAGCCGAGTATCTTACAATTAAGTATTACTTGGTTTTTGTTCTCAGAAAGTCTATAAGTAAGAGAAGAATTAAGCACGTTTAGTGTAGAAAGTTCTAGACTCATTACAGCCACACGAGTAGTTTTGCCCTAGTTTTACTTTTATAATGATAAAAAACAAGCATGTACATTACTTAACTTGTTTCTCTTTACATTTTATCACCTAAATGATCATTATATTGCCATTAGGAATGGCCTTTTTGACTTATTTAGAATAGTCATTCAAAAGGGGAAACATATTAAGGCTGATTTCTTTAATGATAGGGAATCAGGTCTGACATTTTAGACACATATTAGTTGCAAGAAAAGAGAGTCTCTTAAGGGAAACATCACTAATGTGTTTCCAAAAGGTCAAGGATTTATTACCTTATAACGGATGGATCGGAGCTACTTGATCTGAGCTAATCCGTTTCTTTTTTTTCCTCCGAACTTCTTGATTTAAAAATCATTACAGGAAGATGTAAGTGCGTGGGAACATGGTGAGATGGGGTGGAGAAACGGAGACAGAGACGTTTTGTGTTATTTTTGTCGCTTTGTGGAGCAGAGGTCGACAGATGGGGGCCGGGGCGGAGCGGAGGTAGGCAAGGGGAGGGCTCAGTGTTTGATGGCCCGGCTGTGTCCTCTGGTCCCATGTATCCCTCTTCCCCTGTGCTTTGCTGTCCACTGGGCATATCTGAACATGAGTCTGCTGGTCCCTTCTTAAACGTGCAGAAGAAAGTACAGGTTTGTGGGGAAGGAAGTTAGCTGTAGGGATGCTGCAGAAACGTTACTCTCTGTTGCCTCCACGTTTTATAAAATTATCAGCTGTGGGGCTGATAATCACCTCATGTCTACAGGGGATTTGCAGGAGAAGATTTCTGGATGAAATCACATTGTTTGGATGGCTTAGCTATCTGCTGCTAGAGCCAGGGTTCATTTAGCTGAATTGGAAACATAGCTAAACTAGATTTAGAAAGTAAGAGGGAGATAAAAGCATTCACTGGACGTGTGTGGAGTGATCCTAAAGACTCAGGGACAGGAACTTGTGTAAAGTCTCAACAAAGTATACCCCCAGCATACAAGTCCCTCAGGAACCACTGGCAGCTTTCCTGCCCCGTTCCAGGCTCTGTCCCGGTCCTCCACCATCCTCCTGTCTTCTTACCCTCCCTGATCTTCCTGCCCCCGGGAAGCATTCTTCTTTCTTTGTGGGTCTGATTTCTCAGTACTGTATCCAGCAAGAACACACACTCTTATTCCTCCTCCACAATGCTTCCTAGGTCAGCCCTCCGCATGAAACCCTTAGTCTTGTCTCTGAGTCTGAGTCACCATTTTAGAGAATAAGGTTGTCCGTGTTTGGGTCAGCTGCCCACCTGTGACACAGATGAATTGAAGTCTCTGGGATAAAGTTCCATTACCCCTTGGCCATGCATGCGGGTTCAGGAAACCAGCTTATCTGAAACGGTGGAACACTGAGGTGAGAAAAGCAGCCACTGGCGTGTATGTATTCAGGACATGTATGTGGTTGTCCAATCATTGTGCACATTGAGAAACATTCATTCATTCACTGAGCGCTCTGCGGAACTTCTATTATGTTCTAGAAGTAGAATGACGAATAAGACCTAGTCCTTTCTTTTAAGGAATTTCTAATGCCCTGGTATGGACAAGCAACTCTGTAAACACTTTCATTCTATTGAAATCAGTTCTTCATCTAGGTAAGCACAAAACACCCATAATAGGAGTTTGGGGGGACTTAAATATTTCCTGGAAAAACAAGTAAGAGATAAACTATCTATTAAAGAATAGTAGAAGTTAGCCAGATGGATAAGTTGAGGAAAACCATAGAGGGTGATATAAAATTCAGAGTCTGAGCCCATTAGTTTAAGATCAATCGTCAAAAAGAACAATCTATGAAAAAGCCAATTCACCAAAAAAAGTCAGCTTTCCGAACTTCTGTGTTACCAAAACTTGTTTTAAGAGATGCCATCCTTTCAGTGCAACTGATATGAATACATTATGGTTATGGGTTCCTACTTGTGAGTTTTATAATTTGGCTGAATTGATCATTCGATGACACTAATGTTTAGTGCATTTGTAATTCAGTGTGTTGACCCTGGGTGTATTGGCCTGCTTCCAAGTAAACAGGTCCAGCGCGTGAGGGGACAAATGCTTCCTCCTTTTGGTCAGGGCAGTGCAGCTAGAACATAAAGTGTGAACTGAGGGAAGTGGTGTGGGGAGTGGGGCGGGGGGTGGGGGAGCAGTGCGCGGATTGTCTCTTAGTGTTTATCTGTATCCATTTCATCCAAATGGATTGTAGGCTTCTTGAGATTAAGAACCATATGCTTTCTTAACCTAACTCGGCTTGTTTTTGGTGTGGTATTTTAGGATACACACATGTTCTTCTCATACAACGTTATGGGTTCTTTGGGTGTTAAGTAAGTACGTTTTAACTTGATACCCGTACGCTCATTAACGTTAAGTATAATTAGACTTTTCTAAGTCCTCCTTCACTTGCGGATGCCTCTCTCGCTTTAGAGATATAAACGTAGCATTATTACATACATTTTATTATGTTTTCATGCCTTCTGAAATAGAACTATTCCTGTTAAAACATTAGCTGCTGAAGTTATTAATGTAAAAGCAGATGTGTTTAACATTTGAAGATACAACTTACTGATTACTGAGGCAACTCTGTAAGTAAGAATTAAGCACGGTGGTGCAATTGCCACACCATAATTCCTTCCACAGAAATTTTTCCTAGGGGTTGGCTGATAAAAATGGTTCAAAATTTGCTCTTCAGTTTTCGATAGATTTCTTTCACTCAAGTCATTTCAGTAGAGGGCCAAATATGGTCCAGAATGTGATACTCTTAATTGAATATAACACAACATAATTATGGAAGAAGGAGTTGTGAAGGAATCTAGAGATTAGATCAGAAATGACGTATGAAAAAAAAAAAAAAGAAGAAATGACGTATGTCCCATTTTCCTGGTAAACAATTGACCTTCTGAGATGAGTGTCTATGCCAATACCCCTGTCACTGGTGAGGCTGAATATATAATCGCCTACAGTTTCCACGTGTATATCCTGAGTTGGCTTCTGTGTGTGTTATCTGTACTGTTGCTTAGTTAAGTGAAAAAAAATAAAAGAGAAGTGTTTGTTCTTTTAAAGACTGAACCACGAATAAATACCAAATAAATGAGTTTACTTAAGGGGATGGTGGTAGGTCCACTGGTAACTTGATTTTTTGCCAGAGTTCTCAAAAAATAGAAAAAAGGAATAAGATTATTTTAGGAATACTTATAGTAAATAGTCATAGAAAAATATAAAAAATTGTGAGTACACAGGAAAGAAAATGGTTTACTTATAGTTCATATTTTCCACCCCAAGCCAACTTTATTATAAAACTATACTAATACCAGTAACATAATACCAGATATAGAACAGAGGAATTTAAAAACATTAACAATGTAATACATGCAATGTTTTTACCAGATCTGAATTCCTTCAGAGAGTTGGAATACTGTAGAGTTGACTCATCTCCTATTGCATTCACCAGTCCCTTTATTTAGCTTCTTCTAGTAAGTTTATTATAGCAGTTTATTTCGTTTTTATTTATAGGACAAAACTTGCGTGGGAGCATTTGTGACATGTCTCTAAGAAGATTTGAGTGTAGTAACTTTAAGCTTTCCGAGGGAATGGATCATATCTGCTCTGTTTTGTAGCTCTCCCAAGATATATATAGTGCAACGCTGTGTTCTCGGTGTGCCTTGAGTGAATATTACGGGCTGCCTGAGTGGATCTGAGAAGCAGGTGCTTTTACGGCCTGCAGGCCACCTCTGTAGTACCATTGCCAGTACTCCGGGTGGCCATCTCAAAGGCCGAGATGCAGAACATTTATAGTCTCATAAAGTGGGGATCACCTTGGAATCTGCAAGTGCAACTGTAAACCAGCCCAAACATCGTAGAACAGACAACAGAGAGTCCCTGAGGCCCCATCCCAGCCCAGCGCTGACTCTCTAGGAGGCTTTTCAGCTTTAGGGACCATGGTCCAATTCTACTCTTTCCTGGGTTTTGCCACCTTATAAATTCTGGAGACTGCTGACCGCTTGTCATCTGATGGCTGACAATACCTGTCAGAAAGCTGTCTTACACAGGAGACAAACTCAAGGCCCCAGAATCCTGGCTGACCCAGACACCGCTTCCCGGGAGGGCCTAGGAGAGTATGTGACCCTTTTCTGTCATAGCTTTGAAAAGCCTTCCACCTCTTTCTGAGACAAAGGGGACATGGCTGAGTTGTTCCTAAAGATGACCCACCAACTTTTTCCAAAGACCTTTCACAAGATGACAGTATCGAAGTCAGGAACAGTGCTTCCGGTAAAGTCTAGTGATGCGCTGTCTTGTATGTTGGAATTTCTTACGTGTTGTATTTTCAGTGACTGAATCCTTCTATCAGGACTTCTCTGATGGTGCAGAGGTGAAGCATCCGTCTGCCAGTGCAAGAGATGCAGGTTCGATGTCTGAGTTGAGAACATCCCCTGGAGGAGAAAATGGCAACCCACTCCAGTGTTCTTGCCTGGGATATTCCATGGACAGAGGAGCCTGGAGGGCTGTATAGTCCATGAGTTTGCAAAAGAGTCAGACATGACTTTGCGACTAACAACAACAATAATACTCCTTCTCTACCCCAGTAAAGTGGTTAACTGTTGTTGTTTATATTACATAACATAAAATAAAACCAGGAGAGAACATGAGCATCAGTCTGAAGTCTTCCTCGGTTCCCAGTTTCCTGACTCAACTAGGAAAGAAAGACTTACGGTGCAAATGCCATCAAGAGAACATTTAGATAAATTTTGTAAAGCCTCATTTAGTATCTCAGGTTGACCAACACACCCAATTTGTTGTTGTTTATTTGTTTTGTATGTGTTTTTCTCCAGTTAGTAGCTGATTTTCTTTACACATAAGCTCAATGGGAAAATGTGAAAATAACTGTACTTTGTCTAAGTTAGCAAGTTAGGATGACTTTTATATTTCTTTTATCATGATAGCCACTTTCACCTTTTCCTTTTTCATGTATGCTGCTGCTACTGCTAAGTCGCTTCAGTCGTGTCCGACTCTGTATGACCCCATAGACGGCAGCCCACCAGGCCCCACCGTCCCTGGGATTCTCAAGGCAAGAACACTGGAGTGGGTTGCCATTTCCTCCTCCAATGCATGAAGGTGAAAAGCCAAAGTGAAGTCACTCAGTCGTGCCCGACTCTTAGCAACCCCATGGACTGGGGCCTACCAGGCTCCTCCGTCCATGGGATTTTCCAGGCAAGAGTACAGGTAAAGACTGTTTGGTGGCTAGAAAAGTACAAAAAAAAAAAAAAATACTATTTACATGTTATTTAAACTTTAAGAATTGAAACAGGAATGAAACAAAATGTGTTTTTCAAGCATCTTCCTGCTGTTGACTCTCTCATCTCACAGACGGAAATGGATGGAAAATGAGCTGATCTCGTCCCGCCCCTTCTCTTGTCTCGTTCCTGTGTGAAGCCTCCAGGTTGCGTGCTCCAGGGTCACGGTGGCTTTCAGCTCCTCTCTGACAGCTTCTAGTTACATGATCTTGACCTTTCTGTGACCTCCTGGAACACAGTCTCCACCTATAAAATCAGAAAAACACTTAGTACCTGTTCCTTAGGGTTTTATTGATGATTAAATACATCAAGGCAGGGAAAATTTTTAGAGAGTTTCTAATATATGATAAATACCCACAATGCGAAATACTCACTGTTATTGTGACTATGTGAGCCTCTTTCCACGGAACTTCCCATTGTTTCCTGCTTCCCGTTGAAACTATGGTAAATTCTGCCTGCTCATCACGCATATGCATCTCTGTACTTGGCTCTGTGTTCATCCTCTTCACTTCTTGGCCTTGCTGTCAGCCATGCCCATTTAAGTCTGAACTCTGGCTTTTAAATCTGCCTTACCAGTATTTAATACATATATGACTATGTATTAAACAGTGCATATGTGTTATGTATTACACATGCATTGCAATATTTAATATCAATAGTGTATATACGTCAGCCCCAAAGACACAAGGTTGATCCCTGGGTCAGGAGGATCCCCTGGAGAAGGAAATTGAAACCCACTCCGGTATTCTTGCCTGAAAAATCCCATGCACAGAAGAGCCCGGTGGGCTGCAGTCCACAGGATCACAGAGACGAGGACTTGACTGAGCATCCTTGTTACAGTCCCGCTAATCCTCCACACCCCTCCCCGGTGGTATCCACGGATCTGTGCTCTGCAGTTGTCTGTTTCTGCTTTGCAAACAGCTCATCTATACCAGTGTATAAACAGATCAGTAATGAGACCCTACTGCGCAGCACAGGGAACTCTGCTCAGTGCTGACCTGGCTGGGAAGGAAGTCCAGGAGGGAGGGCTTACGTGTGTATATCTGGCTGGTTCATTTTGCTGTACAGTAGAAAGTAACACACTGTAAAGGAATTATACACCAACAAAAAGTAATTTTAAAAGAAAAAGAGAAGCTGTCTTAGTGATCTTTGCTTAGTGTCTGGCTGCAGCTTTCCGTCTGAACAATGAGCTTGCCAGGGGGACGCAGTTTCTGGGAGGCGCTCCGTTCCTCCCAGACAGTAAGCATGTGGGCCTGCTGGCCCTCTCCCTTCCCTTCTCATTGCCCATCGTGTGCTTGCACACTGAGGCTAAACTTGCAGTCAGCAAGTCTCCTTCTCTAACTCGATGGAACCTGCCAAGGGCCCTTTAAACTCTGGGTATTTCCATACCTAGCATCTTATTCCTTTGTGGAGACAAACACTCCTTTTTGGGTAGCTCTTGTGTTCAGCTGTATTGTCAATCAGTGTTGTTACTGGTGCTGCTAGTTTAAGGAGGCATTGAATAAAACATTCAGATCGTGTTATTTAAAATGTCTGCATTTCCTTCCACACATTTCTCTAGATGTAAGCTGTAATCTACATTGAGTGGACAATTAGAGCTCAGTGAAACAAAGGGAAAGAAAAGTGGAGGGGGCAAAAATAACACGGCAAAAATAACGTGCAGATGGGGCTTGGGGATTGTGTCTTTTGTTTGTTTGTTTTTCCCCCACACATCAGAACTAAGAAATTCTGGGAACTTAAGAAATTTCCGATGAGAAGGGAGGCATTTGAGATCTGGTCAAGAAAGAATGATGCACGTGATGGTCAATGATCAAGGGATGCATTAAAGAGCAGTAGGTGGTGTAGAATTCAGAATTTTGCAGATGGTAAAAAGGAGATTTAATGAGATTTACAGCAGCAAGGAAGATGCTAGTCTGTCTTTCCATCAATTAATATATAGCCTATGGACTATGCATTACATTTTAAAACCACCATTTTCTATTTAAAAGAAACAGTGAAATCTAAATTAAGCAACTTAGTGATGGGGCAAGTTCTCTCGTATGAAGACTGAGAAAAATTTACTTGTTGAGTTGTTTACTTTTTCTATGACATGTGCTTGCCTGCCATGTACATATTTTAATAATGTTAATACAAATCCGGGGCTATTTATTTTGTACTACCATGAAATACAAGGGAGGAAAACAATGTAAAGATTCTAACAGGAGATTTTAAGAATGCTAAAGCTGTGTTTTTGTTGAGAGAAGCTTTTTAAAAAATTTCCTAGCTTTACAAATACTTGCTACTCAACAATACAGCAGAACCTAACTTTTCTCTCATTTTCAACACCTATTTTCTGAAAGTTTATTCATACAAACGAGGACTCATCAATTGTCTCCTGTGTTTACAAGACAGATCTGTCTTTCACAAGAAGGTTAGCACCAAATCATCAATTATCCTGAAGCTGTCTCTCACTGAATGTACTTTCAAAAATCAAGCTTCGTATGTCTTTGCTGCAAATATCAGTGGTCGCTTCAACACCACAAATCAAGAATACCATTGTCCCCTTCTTTCTAAATGTGAAATGGGTAGAAGTCCTTCCTCTATTTTTTTTAATTTATTTTTTTATGGGAGGATAATTGCTTTACAGCTTCCTCTATTTTTAAACTTAGTATTACCTTTGAAATTTACCAGATGAACTTTTCAAGTCCAGTTATTAGAGGACTTTTTTCATTTTGGTTCTCTTTTCTGTGTCATTGCTTAAATTTCCATATCTCTTTATGATTCTAAACACCATTTCTGGGTCTGCTCCCCAGTCTTTAATTTGGATTTTTTAAACATTTTACTTTCTTTGCACTTTGTGTGTAAGTAATTCATGAATACATCCTTGTCAAATAGCAACACCTACCATAGAGGGTAGAAAATAAAATAGGATATTAATTTCCAAATATGACAGAGTGGTTTGCATCAAGCCAACCCTATCTTCAAACACAACTATGAAAAATGACATAAAATAACAGCAGACGGCTCTTCAAAATCTGAACACAAAAAGGGAAGGCAAGATGCCAGAGAAAAGGAAAGCTAAAAGAAGAGAGATCAATATATATATTTATTTTTTTCCCTGAAGCAGACAATAGAGGGACTTTTATTTATTAGGAGAATCGTTAGCTAACCAATGTCTCCAGAATGTTTATCCATTTTATTTTATTTTTAATTTTAATTTTATTTTATTTAACTTTACAATATTGTATTGGTTTTGCCACATATCAAAATGAATCTGCCAGCTTTTGTTCACCAGCTTCCTTGTTGCTACCCAGGCTTCTGTCTAATCCTGCACTGTGGGGGTCGTGAGTCATAGAGGCTGAACAGGATGAAGGGACAGCAAGCCTGCGGTTCTGAGGGAGCTCTGACAGATGCACAGAGCTGGAGAGACCAACACTGACTTCATGGTCTCGGGGAGCTCTCCCCAACTTCCATCGGAGACTCCGGAAGCCTCACACCCTAGGAGCAAGGGCCAAAAGCCCAGACGACACAGCTCATGCTCCGATTGAATCAAGAGGATCTGCCTCAGTTCTAGGAGAAAGTCAGAAGAAACATAGTCTTCCCTGATGGAAGACAGATCCCTTCTGCAATCCTTCCAGATTTTATACACATTGTTCCATCATTCAATAAAGATGTATCAAGCAAATCAGGAACATTTACCCAAATCCAAGAGAAAAAGTAGGTCTATACGCTAGAGATTATTCAGATATTAGCAATCTGAAATATAACTGAAATTAATATGTTGACAAAATAATGCTATGATGTAGAATTTCACCAGAGGATTGGAATCTGTAAAAATAAGCAAAACTCAAATTTTAAAACTGAAATATATAATCTTTAATTAAGAGCTCAGTAGGTAAATTGACCAATTAATCAAAGCTGAAGAGAGGTCTCTTGAACCATTATATATCTCAGAAGAAACATCTGGAATGAAACACTGGTAGGAAACAAAATTGTGAAAATGCAGGAATAGAAAAAAATGAAGATAGGTGATGCATTGAGAAAAGTTCCCACGTTGGCGTAAGTAAAGTCCCAGAGGAGGAGCGAGTCTTCAGTAGAAATAATACAGATGAAAAGCATAAGTTGCTCATAGTGTTTGGATTATAGATCTCTAAATGTGAAAAGCAGAACTATAAACTTTTAGTAGAAAACATAAGAGAGTCTCTGCAAACTGGGTCAGAATAAGTGTTCTTATGCATGCCACCAGAAGCATAATCCATTAAAGACACTGGTAAATTCCACTATATTAAAATTTAAAAGTTTTGCTCTGCAACAACCCTGTTAAGAGAAGGAAAAGACATTGTACGTAAAGGGAGAGAGTATTTGCAGAACTCAGAGCCAACATTTTGGAGGCATGAGATGAGGACTCACTGCAAGATGAAGACGCAAGGGCTCTTGTTCAAAAGGCAAGAAAAATGAGTCATTTGGTATGCCAACATGGAAAACTCGTCCTTATCTTTCATAGTCTCTTTCTCAGTCTTCACAGTATTTTTTTTTTTAAAGACCTTGTTTTTAAAGCAGTTTTAGATTCATAGCAAAATTGTGAGAAAGGTACGGAGTCTTCCTATCTCCTCCCTGCCTCCACAAAGGCAAGGCCTCCCCTGTTACCAGGACACCCCACCTGAGTGCTGCACTGTGATAATCGTGGGCCGACACTGACACGTTGAAATCACCCGAAGTGCATAGGCTGTACCTGGTGATGGACGTTCTCTGAGTTGGGCAAACGTGTAAAGACGTGTAGCCATCACGTCTCATCACACAGAGTGCTTTCTGAGCCCCCAGAGCCTCCGTGTGCTGCCCCGTAATCTCTCCACTGCTTCTCCAACTCCTGGCAGCCACTGAGCATTTACCTGGCTCCAGAGTGTTGTCTGAAAGCTGGGATCACACAGTGTGAACCCTTCTCGGTCTAGTTTTTTTCACTCAGTAATCTGCATCAGAGCTTCTTCCTTATGTCTTCATGGATTGAGAGCTCATTTCCTTCTAGCACTGAGTAGTATTCTGCTGTCCGGATGTACCCCCATCTGTTTATTTACCCATTCACCACTGAAGGACGTTCTGGTTGCTTCCAAGTTTTAGAAATTATGAGTGAAGCTGCCATAGACATCGTGTGCATATTTTTGTGTGGATATAAGGTTTTGACTCCTCTGAGTGGATACCAAGGAGCTTGATTGTTGGATTATGGTAAAAGTGAGTTTAATGAAAAAAAAAAAAAAACCCAAAATAAAAACAAACACAAATAACTGTCAAATGATCTTTCAGAGGGGCTGGACAGTTTGCAGCCCCCAGCAGTGAGTGAGAGTTCCTGTTATTCCACAGCCTCTCCAGCGTTTGATGTCATCGGCACTCTAGACAGGCCGTCCTGAGGTAGACGGTGATGTTTCATTGTCTGAATTTGCGTTGCTTGATGCCACTGATGCAGAGCTTCTTTTCATGCGCTTATCTGTCATCTGTCTTCTTTGGTGAGGTGTCTTTTAAAGACTTTGGACCATCCATTTTTTAATCAGGTTGTTATTAATTTGGGATTTTAAGAGTTCTGCATGTGGGTATATGTGCTTTCCAGGTGGCACTAGCGGTAAAGAGCCCACCTGCCAACGCAGGAGACGTGAGAGACGGAGGTTCGCTCCCTGGGTCGGGAGGAGGGCATGGCCACCCTCTCCAGTGTTCTTGCCTGGAGAATCCCATGGACAGAGGAGTCTGGTGGGCTGTGGTCCATAGAGTCTCAAAGGGTCGCATATATACATGGCCAGTGTGTGTGTGTGTGTGTGTGTGTGTGTGTGTGTATATATATATATCTTTCATTAACTTTTACTTATTTTAGCAATAATTGAAGGACTTATATATAAAGAGTGGGATTATTGGCAATGATGAGCATCAGTCAGGCTTAACATTCATAAAAGGATATTATGTTTATGTATATTATGTTTATGTTTATTATGTTTCTGTATATTTTGAATAACAGTGCTTTCTCAGAAGTCTCTCTTGCAAATATTTTTTTCCCAGTCTGTGGCTTGTCTTTTCATCCTCCTGACTTTCACAGAACAGAATTTTTAAATTTTAATGAAGCCTTGCTTATCAATGCTTTCTTTCATAAATTGTGCCTCTGACATTATAGCTGGAAATCATTTTCATGTATGTGGGTTTGATGGGTGACAGAAATCTTCTTTCCCAGTTTTCTGGCAACTGACACTTTTGACTCTCTTATTTATAGGTGTGCTGCTGCTAAGTCACTTCAGTCATGTCCAACTCTGTGCGACCCTGTAGACAGCAGCCCACCAGGCTCCCCCATCCCTGGGATTCTCCAGGCAAGAACACTGGAGTGGGTTGCCATTTCCTTCTCCAATGCATGAAAGTGAAAAGGGAAAGTGAAGTCGCTCAGTCGTGTCCAACTCTTAGTGACCCCATGGACTTCAGCCCACCAGGCCCTCCGTCCATGGGATTTTCCAGGCAAGAGTACTGGAGTGGGGTGCCACTGCCTTCTCCCAAACTTTCTCCTTCTTGAGGTTAAGAAGAGCTCTTTCTTCCAGCACCTATTGTCCTGTTTCAGCACCTGGACAACATATGTATTGAAAGTTCCTCCAGGAGAATGGCATATTATTAAGTTGATATTCTTTTTAAATTCTGTACTTTCTTTGTTTAGTTTTTGCAGTGCTTGTCTTCACGGCTGCCTGGGCTGCTCTCTGAATGCAGTGCACAGGCTTCTCACTGCAGTGGCCTCTCTCGTTGCAGAGCATGGGCTCTGGGGCGTGTGGGCGTCCCTGACTGCAACATGCAGGCCCAGTAGCTGTGGCCCATAGGCCTGGTTGCTCTGAGGCATGTAGGATCTTCCCCAACCAGGAATCAAACCCGTGTCTCCTGCATTATGGGTGGGCAGATTCTTTACCACTGAGCCTCTAAAGTGAAAGTAAAGTTCCTCAGTCGTGTCCAACTCTTAGCGACCCCATGGACTGCAGCCCACCAGGCCCTCCGTCCATGGGATTTTCCAGGCAGGAGTACTGGAGTGGGGTGCCATTGCCTTCTCCGGCTATGAAGTCTTAAGTAACATTAAAGAGGCTTTTATTCATGGAATTTCAGCTTCAGCATCAGGCTTTCCAATGAATATTCAGAGTTGGTTTCCTTTAGGATGGACTAAATGACAATCCTAAAGGAAATCAACCACCCTTGCTGTTCAAGGCAGTCTCAAGAGTCTTCACCACAATTTGAAAGCATCAGTTCTTCAGCACTCAGCCTTTGTTATGGTCCAACTCTCACATCTGTACATGACGTAAAGTGGGATAAAAATCCTCTGAGCTCCACGTATTCAGCCTTTCCTTGAAGGCTGAATACAATGTCTTGTGCCCTCACTGCAAGGAGATTCAACCAGTCCATCCTAAAGGAGATCAGCCCTGGGTGTTCATTGGAAGGACTGATGCTAAAGCTGAAACTCCAATACTTTGGCCACCTCATGCAAAGAGTTGACTCATTGGAAAAGATTCTGATGCTGGCAGGGATTTGGGGCAGGAGGAGAAGGGGACGACAGAGGATGAGATGGCTGGATGGTGTCACTGACTCTATGGATGTGAGTCTGAGTGAACTCCGGGAGTTGGTGCTGGACAGGGAGGCCTGGCGTGCTGCGATTCATGGGGTCGCAGAGTCGGACACAACTGAGGGACTGAACTAACTAACTTGTGCTGTCAGGGACTGACTTGAGTGGGTACAGGGGAGTCAATTTCCACTTTCCCATGCTCACCACTCCAATCTGTGACCGTGGGCTGACATTCAACAGATGGTGTTCTGGGCTGGGTGCCCGGATCAGGGGCCAGTGGTAGTCACAGGACACACAAGGGCCCTGGGGGCAGAGCGGGGATGGCCCCGTGCTCCCTGCCCAGGACACACTGACCCCATGGCCAGCCCGGCCCTGCCATGCCCAGGCCCCCACCGGGGTACAAGGAAGCTTACAGCCCTCTCCTGCCAACACAGTCCAGTGGCTGCTCTTGGCAGATAGGGGGGCAACCTCAGGGTGGGGTCTAAGAGGGGTGTTGGGAAGGGCCTGCGTAACCAAAGAGAGAGGCATGGGCAGCCGGGAAGCCATCCTGGGGGGACATGAAGCACCCCAGCCCCAGACATGCACGTCATGGTCCCCCTGGAGTTCACTTGCAAAACATCGATTCTGAGATAGAATCTGTGTTATTAAGGATTTCAAGACAGGACATTAAACTCTAAAAACAGGACCCTTCTGAGCATGAGGCCCCATGGGACTGCACAGGTCAAATGCTCTTGAGGCTAGACCTGCAAACAAAAGCCTTGTTTCTAGAGTCTATATCTCTATCTGTCTATTTATCTGTATCTTTCTATTTCTATCTGTCTACCTACCTACCTACTTATCATCAGCAAAATAGAGTTGAAATGAAAGTTTGGTGAGTCTTGGTAATTATATCTGAACATTTGTCACAAGTTAGCAGAGCTTGTCTTTGGGGCTGGTTTTCGCCTCCCAGCAGTGGACTTATTTTGTTCTCACCTTTAGAGACAGAATATATTGGATTGTGTGTAAGTCCCACCTTACTCGTCCCCTTGTCACGTCATCCACTGTTCCCCATCCAGCCTTCCACTGAGGTGAGGTCTCAAACCTACAGAATTCATGACAAATGTAAGTAAAGATAGCATCTTCTATATTAAGATACATATTTTATAGTAAATATAAAAAGAAACACATGAAAAGATGCTCAACATCATTTGCCATTAGGGAAATTTTAATTAAGATGATGTTGTGATCTCACTAAATATCTATCAGAATGGAAAGACAAAGCAAAGCTGCCAGTACCAGCTGCCGATGAAGATTTGGAGCAGTTGGGATTCTCGTAAATTGCTGGTAGGAATTCAACACTGTGTAGTTTCTTTAGAAACAATACGCAGTTTCTTATAAAGTTAAGCATACCTTTGCTGCAGTATTGCTCCTGGGTAATTAAAGACATGATGGAAACTTGTAGTCACACAAAAGCCTGTACATGAGTTTTTCTTAAAGTTCTATTTATAATCTCAAAACTTGGGAAAGCCCAGAGTCCTTCAAGAGGTAAGTAGATAAACAAACTGTGGACCCCTCATACCATGGAATACTTCTCACAGATACAAAGGAACAGTTATTGATACACGTAGGTGACTTTGAAGAATCTTGAAAGTAGTAACTGGAATTAAAAATTCAGTCTCAAAAGGGTACACAGTTTTTTTGTTGTTGTTCCTTTAATATTACATTCTTTAATGAGAAAACTGGTGACAAAGACCAGATCAGTAAAGATAAAGATCAGTGGTTTTCAGAAATAAAAAGGGTATGACTCAGAGAGTTTCACAAGGGAGGGTTTTAGGTGATGAAAGTGTTTTAATATGTGGATTACAGTGGTGGTTGCAAACATTTACATTGTTGGTCTAATTAATGAAATTTTATACAAATGGAATTCAACTTTACTGTATGTTAATTAAATCTAAAAGATATCAATGGATTAAAAACAAGATATAAATGGAAAAGTAAGACATGTTCAGTAACTCTTTTTAGGATAACTGGCTAGCTATTTGAGGAAAAGAGTCAGTTTAATCCCTAAAAATGTCAATTTAAGTCCTACTTTGCACCATGAATACATTTCATATGAAATTAAATTGCAACTCAAAGAAAAAAACCTTTTGGTAAAATATAGTTTCCCGTTGCCTAAAATATGGAGGCAACCATAAAAAAGTACCTTCCTGTAGGACTACAGTAAAATAATACTTTAGCCTTGTCAAATATAGCTCAAGCAAAATTGATATTAATGTCAAAATTGTCAACCATGTCCTAATAATTAATACTCATTGAGAAACAGATTATAAAATAACTTTTTTAGAAAAAGTAAGGCTTTAATTAATATGTATACATGATTGAAGTGGAGATACATGTATTTCATAAACAGGAAGTTCTACTGTTAAAAAATGTATACAGAAGTGCTACATCTCTTAATAGGACCAAAACAAAAATATTTATAGTTATGTGTTACCATTTTCTACTCATTTCACTAGTAATGTAAAAGGAAAAATATACAATGCTAACAGGAGTTCAATGAGACTGGTATTTTCATCCCTTCATAGAGTGTAATAATGGCTATAATAATTTTGAAAGCCATTTAACAATGCAGGTGAAAACCTAAGTGGTTCATAATCTTTGCAACAATACTTCCATCTTTGAGTTTCTGATTTAAAACAATTGTTCAGAAAGTTTTAACAGAGACGATATAAATGCCTGAAGATTTTTTATACTGGACTTATTTTAAAAAGTGAAAAAAATTGAAAGAGCCTAAATTTCTAACAGAATATTGCATGCATGCATGCATGCTAAATCACTTCAGTCAAGTCCTGCTCTTTGCAGCCCCATAGACTATAGCCCACCAGGTTCCTCTGTCCATGGAATCCTGGACAAGAATACTGGAGGGGGTTGCCATTCTCTTCTCCAAAAGATCTTCCCAAAATGGGAATTTAACCCACATCTCTTATGTCTCCTGCACTGGCAGGCGTGTTCTTTACCCACTAGGGACACCTGGGTTCCATGGAGCCCTAGCCCCAAAACTTTGTGATGAAAGGGTCAAATAAGTTAAGAAATTCCTGCATAGTATATTTGTAAAGTCACGATAAAATTCCTATACTAAGTATTATAAGATACCTGTCCTGCAGGAAAGAATTATAAATATGTTTTAACTCAGATTTTTTCAAACTGATCTGCTTTTAACTCTCATGTTTCCCATGTATAGTATCTGCTAATATCTTTATAAAGAATTTTAGTAAAATATGTGTTAGTATAATTGCATTAAGATTTTAATGGTTTCCTCTGTTTCAACACGGATTTGAATGTATTGCTTTGTAATAAAAAAAAAAAATACACAAGAAGAAATGAGTAAGTTCAAATTACTACCCTCAGAAAGTTTATAATCTATTGGAGAGAAAAGGCCATTTGTAATTAATAAAAGTTACATTGTGAAAGGGTTATGTTAGCTTTATGAATGAACTTCTAAGTGAGCAAAGTGATGGGAAAATTAATTCTGCCTAGAGAGGAAAAGTTAGAAGAAGGCTTTAAGTAAAGAATTTCCCCCAGCTGGTTGAGATACGACCTATCCATAAGAAATCATTAGTTTTCTAACAGTTTCAGTTTTAGCCAGGATAGCTACTAATTTCCTGTGAAAATGGTGATATAAACAGTTTCTACTGCCTTATCTGAGATTAAACCCTCTTAATTTTATTTTTATTTTTTGCACTGTAAAATTACGATGTTTATCCTCTTATTCATTCTTTTTCCAAATCTTTGATTTTACAACACGAGAAAGGAAATCCTGACTCGTTTCCATAGATGTCATTCTCCCAACTTTACTTCTGCCGATATTTTTTTTTCTCTAAGCCAAAGTCTCAGGTGTGCCTGCCAATGCGATCTACGCTAAGAACACGGATAACTTTCCCACCTGAAAGTACGGAGAAGGCCCACATCACTCAGTTATCTAATGTCTCTCAGCGTTCCATAAACCCTCTTTATGCTAATGCTAATGCTAAGTCGCTTCAGTCGTGTCCGACTCTGTGTGACTCCATAGACGGCAGCCCACCAGGCTCCCCCGTCCCTGGGATTCTCCAGGCAAGAACACTGGAGTGGGTTGCCATTTCCTTCTCCAATGCATGAAAGAGAAAAGTGAAAGTGAAGTCACTCAGTCGTGTCCGACTCTTAGCGACCCCATGGACTGCGGCCCACCAGGCTCCTCTGTCCATGGATTTTCCAGGCAGGAGTACTGGAGTGGGGTGCCACTGCCTTCTCCCAAACCCTCTTTAGATAAGTGGAAATGTGAACTATAGAGGCGTACTGAAATAAACTTGGGTTTTGGTTTTAGGTAGTGGCGGTGGTGGTTTAGTTGCCAAGTCGTATCTGACTCTTTTGACCCCATGGACTGCACCCTGACAGGCTCCTCTGTCCACAGGATTTCCCAGGCAAGAATACTGGAGTGGGTTGCCATTTTCCTCTGCAGGGGATCTTTCTGACCCAGGGATCAAGCCCGTGTCTCCTCCTGAAGAGGTGGGCTCTTCACCTCTGAGCCACCAGGGAAGCCTAGTGTTGAGCAGAGCTCTGTCAAGAGCCTAGTGTTTTTTCTTGGTCAAGTTAAGCACTCAGTTGCAATTTGATCATAATGGTGACAACCTAGCAAAGTTGATAAAGGATTAGAGAGTATAGTTAAGTCTTTACAAGGTGTCCAGTTCAGTGAGGTGTCGCTGAATGAAAGCTATGAGCTATACGATGGTCATCAAGAACTGTATTAATACTCTTTAACTGGCAAGTGACCTAAAACTATGTCAAGTACCTGAGGAGGAAGAAAAAAAGGGAATTTATCAACACTTAAAATGGGAAGGTTCTGAGTGACTGAGTGAAGGGAGAAGTTAAGCCGGGCTTGAACTTTCTCCCTCTTTCTGTATCTTATTTCCTCATGACTCTACTGAACTTCAGTGTTTATCAGTCTTGGTGCAACAACTCATTTCAAAACTTGGCAGCATGAGCCAATAAATACTTAATATTGCACGTATTTTCTGTAATTTGGAATTCGGAAGCAGCTTAGCTGGATGATTCTGGCTCAGGGTTTCTCGTAGGCTTCAACCAAGATGTGGGCCATGACATTGGTCATCTCTTGATGGCCACTGGGACCGGAGAATGCACTGATAAGATGGGTCACACACGTGCTGATGAGTTGGGGCTGGATCTTGACAGGAGGCCTCCGTTCTTTTCCATGGGCGTGTGCCTGCTAAGGCGCTTCAGTCATGTCCTTCTCTCTGTGGCCCAGTGGGTCATAGCCCACCAGGCTCCTCTGCCCATGGGATTCCCCAGAAGAGCAGGTTGCCACGCTCTTCTCCTGGGGATCTTCCAGACCCAGGATTGAACCCTTGTCTCTGACGTCTCCTGAACTGACAGGCAGGTTCTTTACCACTAGCACCACCGGGGAAGCCCAGACCTTTCCAAAAGGTGACTTGAGTGTCCCAACGAGACAGCTGGGTTCTCTCCAAATAGATGGCTAGAGGGTGCAAGGCAGAAGCTTTATAATCTTACCTCTAGATGACACAGCGTTCTTTCTGCTTCATTTCCTTTGTGGAATGTGTTAGCCATTCGCTGTGAGAGGGGACTGCACAGCAGCGTGGACTCCGAGAGGCAGGGGCACTGGGAACCGTCTGGGACCTGGCCGCACAGATTGATTCATTTTCTCAGTCTACCAAGAATTTCTTCTCTCAGAGGAGGTGATGGCGTTGATAGCCATCTCTGGCATCACAGCTTGCAAACTGGAATAAAGAAAAGAGCTCTCAGCATCTGAACATTCAGGATTGCAGGAGGTCTCTGATTGGCCCAGTGTTGGGTCACGTGTCCTCTCGTGGAAGAAGTTGCCACAAGCCTGTAGTCCTGGGGTCACCTCCTCACCCTGAGATCAGGGCAGGGTCTGTGGTCAGTAGCTTCACTTGACTCATATAACTCTGGGGAGAGGAGAGGAATAAGATCTGTCTTTCTAGGATTGCTGGATAAAAAAATAATTACATTTTCTTTATCATTATCATCCTACCCTTGTCTATATGGGATAAAGTTCTCTATGGGAAGAATCTTCCTTTGTTAATTGGATCTGGATGTTGCCACTGATGTTTTTAGAGACTGGCACTTCAGGGTATTCCCTAGGTGTCAAAAGTAGGATATTGGGTGTGTTTTCCTTGTGTTTCTCATAAAATATAATTTTAAAAGGCTTGCACTACTAATGACTGGGTCATTTTACTTCTTCACTGAAATCTTTTAAATTCTACTCTTTAAAATCTCTTAGGCTGTGCATCCAAAGCATTTATGCATTAATTACTGTTTTGCAAGGACTACACATTTCATTAGTCTCTTAATTTTTTGGAAAGCGATTTTGTTTATCAGCTCAGAAGCTTAAACAATAAACAATAAAGAGCTGTATAAAAACAAAATGTTCACATCTTTCCCAAATAGTAGCACAGAACGACTTTGTGGTGTGTGTTTGTGTGTGTGTGTGTGTGTGTGTTCAGTGCTTATCAATATTACCCAAATTGATATTCTATTAATACAGTCTAGGAAACACAGTTCTATTAAGTTTCTTTGTAGAGTTACTAGAGTAGTAGAAAGGATAGGGAACAGACATACTATATTTCAGTTTTTAGAGGGCATTTGAAAACATTATTTTTTATTAATTTAAGATGAAAACAATTTCTAGATGAGTCATCTTTAAACATTTTTCTTGTATAATCTAGGAAAAATTTTTGAAAAAATAATCCTCTCACAAATTTTACCCTGATGTCAAATGCTTTTCATCATAACTTAAAAATTATTTTTTAAAACGTTGAATCAGAGATTTGCAGAGTTGACTTCACTATAAATATTTTCCATGGCATATTCTACATTGGTCTCATACATGCACTATTTCTAATTATTCATTTAGTAAATCAGTATTTGTAGTGTGATAGTGTACACAAACGCAACACCCAGAAGGAAACTTAGGACTTGGTCCAACATTTAACTATTCATTTTCCTCCTGCTGTTTCCTTCCCCTGGATCGCCTACCCTGGATTCTGTGTTCATTGTTTCCTCCTGCTGTTTCCTTCCCCTGGATCGCCTACCCTGCATTCTGTGTTCATTGCTCTCTGACTTGCTGTTTTATTTAGTTTATTGTATTTGTATGTGTTCTGAAGATATATATCTTATATATTTGTTATATATATGTGTAATTTTTAAATGTTTTTGTTTTATAAAAAGGCTTAAGACTATATATAGTCTTTTGGAATTTAATATTTCATTTAATGTTATTTTGGTAAAATTCATCCATATTTTTGAATGTCTCTTTATTATTTAAAAAGAAATATTTTATCAAGGTTTATAACATATATAAAATACATATACCCCCAAAATTTGCAGATCATAGGTACAACTGGATGAATTGAAATAAACACACCTGCATAATTTAAAAAAAAAAAAGCAAAATGCTCACATTCTGCCATAATATTCTCCAGCTCTATAAGACGAATATGCTCAAGGGGCATCTCTGAGTGATTATGTTACGCAAGACAGTCCTACAAAGTCAATGTAATACTCTATTTAAAATATACTTAACCAGACCAATAATAATTATCTAGCCCAATTAACAATATAGAAAGCAATTTCTGCTTTGCATTCCCTAAAGAAAATAAAGACCCCACTGCACTTAATTCCCTGTGATAAATCACAAAATGAAATAATAAATGCGGCAATTTCATTAAAATTGAGCATATTTATTAGAGATGAATCACAAGGGTCTTGTAATCAGAGGAAAAAAACTTGTCTGAAAAAGAATTTTAGGTATTTTTTGAGCATTTTAAAAGTACATTTTAGAATTTCACAGAACATCCTTTGTAAATAGTAATTGTAAAGTGGTAGGTCATGGTATTGTTATTTTAAATTAGCTTAAATTACATCCCAAATTACAAGAATGGAAAGCTCTCTCAGTGGAGAGGAGAACGTGCTTATCTCTATTATATTTCTTAGTTAGTCTGGATAGATATGCTTAAAGGGTGGCAGCTTTATGGGTATATTGTAGAGAAGTATAAGGTAGGTGGACATCCACTGAGTCCCTTCATTTTACCTCAATATGAAGCTCTCCTGGCTCGTCCTAAAGGGCTTGTTCCACACTGCTATGGTGCTGTTTATGTGCCCTTGTCCCATTAGGGGCTGTGAAATTAACAGTTGCTTCCCGAATTTGTGACTGTTAACCATTAAGTTCTGTGACCACAGCAAAACCCTTAACACATATATTTAGGGAAATTCTCTCTAGATAATTGAAAAAGAGTTTTCACTTCTTTAAAATGAAATGGAGTTTACCAACATGAACTAAATAAAAAATAAATTAGTAGCAGAAACGATCTATACTAAAAAAAATCTATCTCCTGTGCCTTTGCCAACATAAGAAACACACAACGTGAGAGCTGTGAGTTATGTTGTATTTGAGACAAAATGAGATTGAGGGCAGGAGGAGAAGGGGACAACAGAGGATGAGATAGCTGGATGGCATCACCGACTTGATGGACATGGGTTTGGGTGGACTCTGGGAGTTGGTGATGGACAGGGAGGCCTGGCGTGCTGCAGTTCATGGGGTTGCTAGGAGTTGGACGTGACTGAGCAACTGAACTGAACTGAAGACTTTAGCTGGGGAGACTGTCTCAGAGGGTTCTGAGAAACTGCTCCAAAGAGGCAGGGGTGAAGGCCAGTATATATGTGATTTTGGTGGAGGAGTATGTGCAATCAATAGGCCTTAGGAAGCATCACTATGAACAAAGCTAGTGGAGGTGATGGAATTCCAGTTGAGCTATTTCAAATCCTAAAAGATGATGCTGCAAAAGTGCTGCCTTCAATATGCCAGAAAACCTGGAAAACTCAGCACAGGACTGGAAAAGGTCAGTTTTCATTCCAATCCCTAAGAAAGGCAATGCCAAAGAATGTTCAAACTACTGCAGGATTGCACTCATCTCACATGCTAGTAAAGTAATGCTCAAAATTCTCCAAGCCAGGCTTCACCAGTACATGAACTGTGAACTTCCAGATATTCAAGCTGGATTTAGAAAAGGCAGAAGAACCAGACATCAAATTGCCAACATCTGTTGGAACATCAAAAAAACAAGAGAGTTCCAGAAAAACATCAACTTTTGTGTTATTGACTATGCCAAAGCCTTTGATTGTGTGCATCACAACAAACTGCAAAATTCTTCAAGAGATAGAAATACCAGACCGCCTGACCTGCCTCCTGAGAAATCTATACGCAGGTCAAGAAGGAACAGTTAGAACTGGACATGGACCAACAGACTGGTTCCAAATCGGGAAAGGAGTACATCAAGGCTGTATACTGTCACCCTGCTTGTTTAATTTATATGCAGAGTACATCATGAGAAATGCAGGACTAGATGAAGCACAAGCTGGAATCAAGATTGCCAGGAGAAACATCAATAACCTCAGATATGCCAATGATACCACCCTTATGGCAAAAAGTGAAGAAGAACTAAAGAGTCTCTTGATGAAAGTGAAAGTGGAGAGTGAAAAAGCTGGCTTCAAAGTCAATGTTCAGAAAACTAAGATCATCGCATCTGGTCCCATCACTTCATGGCAAGTATATGGGGAAACAGTAACATACTTTATTATTTGGGGGCTCCAAAATCACTGCAGATGGTGACTGCAGATGGTGACTGCAGCCATGAA
The DNA here is from genome assembly GCF_029378745.1 of Bos indicus. Lineage (NCBI taxonomy): Eukaryota > Metazoa > Chordata > Mammalia > Artiodactyla > Bovidae > Bos > Bos indicus. Next base: position 43,672,352 of record NC_091786.1, read on the forward strand.
ATTAAAAGACGCTTACTCCTTGGAAGAAAAGCTATGACCAATCTAGACATAGATTGTTTTTGTTAAAAAACAAAGACATTACTTTCCCAACAAAGGTCCATCTAGTCAAAGCTATGGTTTTTCCAGTAGACATATATGGATGTGAGAGTTGGACCATAAAGAAAGCTGAGAACCAAAGAATTGATGCTTTTGAACTGTGGTGTTGGAGAAGACTCTTGAGAGTCCCTTGGAGAGCAAGGAGATCAAACCTGTCAATCCTAAAGGAAATCAGTCCTGAATATTCATTGGAAGGACTGTTGCTGAAGCTGAAACTCCAATACTTTGGCCACCTGATGTGAAGAGCTGACTCATTTGAAAAGACCCTGATGCTGGAAAAGACTGAAGGCAGGAGGAGAAGGGGACGACAGAGGATGAGATGGTTGGATGGCATCATCGACTCAATGGACAAGTTTGAGCAAGCTCTGGGAGCTGGTGATGGGCAGGGAGGCCTGGCATGCTAAAAGTCCATGGGCTCACAAAGAGTTGGACACAACTGAGTGACTGAACTGAACTCTGCTAATCATGAGGAACAGCATGAGGTCATGGTGAAGGATTTTAATGCTTTTCTAGATATGAGGAGATACAAGGATCAGGCTCATTAGATCAGCTTGAAAATATCTAACTCTCTAAATACCTGTTTTGCGGTGTCTTTCCAGCGCACAGAGTCCTCACTCCTGGTCTTTACCCCGAACTCCCTTCAGGGGATGTGGATGGCCTCAGCTGCAGCACCATGTAGTTTAGTCCTTACAGAGGTGGAGGGCAAGTGCCGATGGCAAGCGCCAATTTGCAGTTGACACCTGGTAAATGCAGCTACCATCACAGAGGGCACAAGTCAGAGTACAATTAGTACATGCTCCAGCGGGTGGGCTGTTCTGTGGACAGAATGTCAGTCTGAGCTTCAAATGTCCCATCTTGTAGATTCGTTTTTCAACTTTTATGTATTTGAATATTATTAATATATTTGCCCACAAGTAATTGTTTTAGAAATTACTCCTCAGCAGCAATATAAAATCTCAAACTGTGATGGTAACACTTAACAAGAATACAGTTTTATTGCTTCATTACACCCACTGGGCCGTTTTTATTGTTGAATTTAATGGGTAAGTGTTCATTTTCCAAACAATGCAAACATGTCAGGGCAAAAGCATGCTGGAATTAATAAAGAAGAACAGATGGCATTTAAGGGGCAACTTACACATGGCTCTGTAAGTAGAACTCACTTTCTAGGATAAACAAATATTATTTGGAAGGCAGTGGTTGTGCCTAATGAAAAAGGAGATACTTTCAACAGGACATAAGACATGTAAAATCATCCACTTAGGTCCCCTCTTTGCCTATTAAATCCTGCTTTTCTAAATGCTGCATGAAATAACTTCAAGCTATTTAAATTTGGCTTATTATCATTATTTAAAGAGAGATATGTGAGATAAGTCTAAAAATGTAAAATTTCTGATGATGAGGAGGAGGCTAAAAGACTTATTCCTATGATGCCTTTCTTCACATTATGTGAATCAATTTATTGAAGCAAATCTATGAACCCTCCTAATCTGCCCAGTGTTATCACAGCTCTGTCCCTCCCTCCTTCCCTCTGAGCTCCCCAGCTCCTGAATACTGCCTCCTTCAGTTTTAATCTCCCACTTTTGTACTGAAGTCAGTTGATTAACAATGTTGTGTTGTTTCTGGTCTGTAGCAAAGTGAGTGATTCAGATAAATTTTTATATACACAAATATATATATATATTAATATATGTTTTCCAGATTCTTGTCCATTATAATTTATTACCAGATGTTGAATGCACTTCCCTGTGTCACAGAGCAGGACCTTGCTGTCTATGCACAGTGCTGCGTGTATGGTGACCCCAAGCTCCAGATTTACCCCCTTCCCCTTTGGTGACCCTAAGTTTTTTTCTGTGTGTGTGAACCTGTTCCTATTTTGTACATAAGTTCATTGTGTCTTGTTGTAGATTCCACATATAAAGGATGTCATACGGTATTTCTCTTTCTCATTTCACTCAGTATGACAATTTCTAGGGTCACCCATGTTGCTACAAATAGCATCATTTCCCTTTTTTATGACTGAGTAACAATCCACTGTACATATGTACTGCTGCTGCTGCTGCTAAGTCGCTTCAGTCGTGGCCAACTCTGTGCGACCTCGTAGACGGCAGCCCACCAGGCTCCCCCATCCCTGGGATTCTCCAGGCAAGAACACGAGTGGGTTGCCATTTCCTTCTCCAATGCATGAAAGTGAAAAGTGAAAATGAAGTTGCTCAGTCGTGTCCAACCCTCAGCGACCCCATGGACTGCAGCCCACCAGGCTCCTCCATCCATGGGATTTTCCAAGCAAGAGTACTGGAGTGGGGTGCCATTGCCTTCTCCGACATATTCTTTATCCAGTCATCTGTTGATGGACATTTATGTATAACTTCCTTCTTTAAACAAAATTTCAATATTATGAGTTGGCCTGGGTCTAATAAATTGTTATTCAGAATATCTAAATATTCCTCATGATAGGAAATTTGTCCCCTCTTATTTCATTTTCCCTGCAAAATGAATTTAAAATGTCTATAGAATTTAAAAAGTATGCCTAGGTGTGTGTATGTGTGTGTGTGTGTTTAGAAAGAGTGAGGACAGAAAAATTAGTCACAGCAGGGAAGCTTTAATATTTAAAAAAATAGATTTTTGTAAATTAGTTATACTCTTAAGTGGGCTTCCCTTGTGGCTCAGCTGGTAAAGAATCTGCCTACAATGCTGAAGACCTGGCTTCAATCCCTGGGTTGGGAAGATCCCCTGGAGAAGGGAGAGGCTACCCACTCCAGTGCTCTGGCCTGGAGAATCCCATGGACTGAGTCCATGGCTAGAGCCCATAGGGTCACAAAGTGCTGGACACAGCTGAGCGACTTTCACTTTTTATAGTCTTAAATAGTTCTAAACTACTCATAGTGCTCCATTAGTTAGTATGAGCTTGAAAAATAGATACGTGTTAACAGTAAACTGAAAAACATATGGTGTTGATCAGTGCCTGTCTTATTTTAATAGATCTCAGTTAAATAAATGCCTGCAGATAACAGTTAAAAGTTGTTGCTATAGAAAGGTACTGAACCAAGGAATGAAGACATTTCAGAGGAAAATGACCATGTATTTTCTTAAGAATTTACACATGTATTTTCATAAGTGAGGGGATTTTAAACTAGAATCTTCAAGTTTGTTACAGTCTAACTAGAAGATGGGACTCCCCAGATGGCACTAGTTGTAAAGAACCTGCCTCCTGATGTAGGAGACATAAGAGACAGGAGTTGGATCCTTGGTTTGGGAAGATCCCTTGGAGGAGGGCATGGCAACCCACTCCAGTGTTCTTGCCTGGAGAATCCCATGGACAGAGCAGCCTGGCAGGTAACAGTCCATGGGGTCGCAAAGAGTCAGACACGACTGAAGTGACAGCATGTATGCATGCAACTAGAAGTTATCACTAGACTCTCATTCTAGGGCTAGGACCAGAGTTCAAAACTCAGCTCTGCGTCAATTTCTTCATCTGTAAGTCTGGGTTAATGATAGGACATACCTCACTGGTGACATTTTGAGGATCAAATGAATGCACATTTGTAAACTGTTTCAACAGTGTATGGCACCTAGTGAGAGCTGTAGTAAGTGCTTCTAAATTATTAGTTTAAAAGCCCTGACATTTTCATTAATGGAATTCATTTTAAGAAATCATTAATTGTGAACACATTTCAAGCATGGTATTGTTGCCAATTACTCTGGACACTTGTTGTGAACAGGGTGATTTTACAACTATGGGAGTGTCCATCCAGTAACAGCATGAAATGGAGAGAGATGCCAGGATTTCAGCAGGAAATTAGTGCCCGAGATCAAAAGCACATCAAGTTTCTGTGACTAGCTCATCCTTCCCTTACAGACACGTCTTCTGATATAGCAAAGCCAGGTCAAAATCAAACGGTCACTTGCTGGTCATGTCCTCAGGACGAGGGCCTTAGATGACCTAAGAATTTTAGAACATCAAGACATTGAAGCCTGCAGCCTCTCTCCCACCAGAGATGGTCATGCATGCATGCATGCTCATTTGTCTTCAACTCTTTGTGACCCTGTGGACTGTAGCCCACCAGGCTCCTCTGTCCATGGGATTCTCCAGGCAAGAATCCTGGAGTGGGCTGCCATTTCCTGCTCCAGGGGATCTTCCCAACCCAGGGACTGAATCCACGTCTCCTGTGTCTCCTGCATTGGCAGGCAGATTCTTTACCACTAAGCCACCTGGGAAGCCCCAGAGATGGTCATGCCAAGGGCTAATTCTTGTCCACAGGACTGGTATCCCCTGGATAGTGTTTTAATAAATCCAAGTCACAATGCCTAGCAAACTCTTTCACCTGCTTTCCTGGTTGACCAATCCCTTGAAGTCAGTATTTCTTCATATGTCTGGTATCTGTTCAAGCCACATTTCAAGTTTCCTCTGAACTTTCGTTGCCCTGGGAGCGTTCTTTCTCTCCACCATAACTTTGCAAAGCTCTTTTCTGACCCATTATGTATTTATGTCAAAGCTTAAATTCTTCAGAGGCTTTTCTTATTTTCTAGTGCCTAAAAAAACCCCCTCACTTTCTAAAGCCTGTTTGAGGTTGAGTAAACTTGCTTAGTTAAGCAATAGAAATGTGAAACCAAATTGAATTTTGAAATGTTTAAAAAGAATGTGAATGTTTGACCAGGAAAGTCTCAAGTTATGCCTATTTTCAACTTAGCAAAGTATCATTATGAAAAATTGCATTAAAGTAAGCCAGCTGGACTTTGGTACAAAATATATACTCTTTCATGCCAGTTTCTATTGGTGCCTTGACTTTAGGCAATGAAGTTTGTTCTCAGAAGATAATCACCAACCACCATTCCTGAATGTATTGCCAACACCACAATACTAACATCTCCCTTTCCGGTGGGACAGAGATCTTTTCTCCAAAAGATGGATCTCAGTGGTTTGCATCATATTTATATATATGTGAATTGTTTTGAGAAAAAGATTGCTGATATGTAAGCTTTTTGCACACAGAATTGTCTAGTTTGCACTAAAAGCTTACAATAAAAGTTGTTTAACTGATAAGCATCATTGAGTTAGAAATGATTATGACACTGAGAATACTCTATCTAAACATTTGTCGACGGTGCCATTTCATTTGGCTTAAATGGTCTCTTAGTATTCTCTTTTTCTCCTAAATCATCTTTGATCTATACATTATTCCTCCAAATTAATGATTTTAAAGCTTCTACAGCTTTTCCATTTTCATTCCTGGCTCTTTGGATCAGAAAAAAAGTAAATCTCATCTGGTAAATTATAGATATAGTGAGCTGAAGTTGCCAGTAAATAATATTCAGTATACAGCACATCACCTATTTTTAAAATTTAAAAATTTTTAAAAACATTTTTGATTTAAACATACCTCAAAAATTAGAGCAAAACTGGGTAAAACTTTCTTTCTAAGTAGCCACATAGCAGTTCTATAAATGTTAAAATTGAAGATATATAGAATGTATAGAATCACAAATCTATAAAATCTTGGAGTGTGAAGGTGCTTCATGGCCATATGGTATATTTTCACATTTTTTTTATAACTCAATGAATTTATTCAAAATGAACTTAGTAATCTGGTCAATACTTCAGGAAGGGGAAGAAAACATATCAAAGCAACTTTTTTTTTTTCTTTTCAATCATCTGCTTGATGCATACCTTTCTTTTTTTAATTTAATTTAATTTTTTTAATTTAATTTTTTAACTTTACAATGTTGTATTGGTTTTGCCAATATATCAACATGCATCCGCCACAGGTATACACATGTTCCCCATCCTGAACCCTCCTCCCTCCTCCCTCCCCATCCATGCCTCTGGGTCATCCCAGTGCACCAGCCCCAAGCATTCATTTTTTATTTTGGGGCTTTCAAACTTTGCTTGAGAAGTTTAATTCTGAGAGTTTAATTCTGAGATGTGTTAATAAAATGCAACAGTCTTATCAATTAATATACATGTTGCTGAAGATTTGAGATCTGGCATCATTTAAAGGAAAATTACATGATGGTGTGATCACTCACCTAGAGCCAGACATCTTGGAATGCAAAGTCAAGTGGGCCTTAGGAAGCATCACTACAAACAAAGCTAATGGAGCTGATGGAATTCCAGTTGAGCTATTTCAAATCCTGAAAGATGATGCTGTGAAAGTGCTGCACTCAATATGTCAGTAAACCTGGAAAACTCAGCAGTGGCCACAGGACTGGAAAAGGTCAGTTTTCATTCCAATCCCAAAGAAAGGCAATGCCAAGGAGTGTTCAAACTACTGCAGAATTACACTCATCTCACATGCTAGCAAAGTAATGCTCAAAATTCTCTAAGTCAGGCTTCACCAGTACATGAACCGTGAACTTTCAGATGTTCAAGCTGGATTTAGAAAAGCCAGAAGAACCAGACATCAAATTGCCAACATCTGCTGGATCATCAAAAAAGCAAGAGAATTCCAGAAAAACATCTACTTTTGCTTTATTGACTACTCCAAAGCCTTTGATTGTGTGGATCTCAACAAACTGTGGAAAATTCTTCAAGAGATGGGAATACCAGACCACCTGATCTGCCTCCTGAGAAATCTATATGCAGGTCAAGAAGGAACAGTTAGAACTGGACATGGACCAACAGACTGGTTCCAAATCAGGAAAGGAGTATGTCAAGGCTGTATATTGTCACCCTGCTTATTTAACTTATATGCAGAGTACATCATGAGAAACGCTGGACTGGAAGAAGCACAATCTGGAATCAAGATTGCCGGGAGAAATATCAATAACCTCAGATATGCAGATGACACCACACTTACGGCAGAAAGTGAAGAAGAACTAAGTCTCTTGATGAAAGTAAAAGAGGAGAGTGAAAAAGTTGACTTGTTCCAAGTCAAAATTCAGAAAACTAAGGTCATGGCATCAAGTCCCATCACTTCATGGGAAATAGATGGGGGAACAGTGGAAACAGTGACAGACTTTATTTTGGGGGGCTCCAAAATCACTGCAGATGGTGACTGCAGCCATAAAATTAAGATGCTTGCTCCTTGGAAGAAAAGCTATGACCAACCTAGGCAGGATATTAAAAAGCAGAGACATTACTTTGCCAACAAAGGTCCGTCTAGTCAAGGCTATGGTTTTTCCAGTAGTCATGTGTGGATGTGAGAGTTGGACTATAAAGAAAGCTCAGTGCCAAAGAATTGATGCTTTTGAACTGTGGTGTTGGAGCAGACTCTTGAGAGTCCCTTGGACTGCAAGGAGACCCAACCAGTCCATCCTAAAGTAGATTAGTCCTGAGTATTCATTGGAAGGACTGATGCTGAAGCTGAAGTTCCAATACTTTGGCCACCTGATGTGAAGAGCTGCTCATTGGGAAAGACCCTGATGCCAGGAAAGATTGAAGGCTGGAGGAGAGGGGATGACAGAGGTTGAGATGGTTGGATGGCATCACTGTCTCGATGGACATGAGTTTGAGTAAGCTTCAGGAGTTGGTGATGGACAGGGAGGCCTGGCATGCTGTGATCCATGAGGTCACAAAGAGTTGGACATGACTGAGTGACTGAACTGAATTGAAGCCAGAAAATGTCTTTAAAAATGGTTTACCAAGCCTTAAAATCCAAACAAATACTAGATTTTAAAAATTATTTTGAGAACAAAGCACTATATTGCATCCTCAGGGTGCACAGCACAGCGAGAAGAGTAGCCCCACCCCCCAACCAGAGCAAAGCTTCTTTGCAGCAACAGAGACACAGAACCACCAGTAAGCAGTTAGCTAATTTAAAAAGCCAACCAAGGAGCTTCCTTTTTAAATGGTTAAATACAATATGTTGCCTACATTTTTCATGAGGTAAAGTCATGCATTACTGTTCTTTCACTGATAGAAATAGAAGCTAAATACCACCTTCTATTTAATGACATTATTTTATCTATTTTAAGATTGTAATTAAAGTTCTTCTTAGTCTTCTTTTTGCATCTAAGAAACCAAATCTTCTAATTTAAATGTATAATCTTCTGTCTACTGTTTAATGATCTGTTACATTTCTTCTTAGACCAGTATTCATGTCTTTTATGGATCTACTTAGAGTTTAAGTGTGAATATAATGCGTTTGAGAAGCATGAGTATAAGGAAATTGTCACTAAACTCTCTAACATATTAAAAAATCTCTATTAAATAGTCATTTTCTGTCTCAAATTTATCATCCTATATTACCTTTTTGTTTATAATAATTGTTATAATTCAACAATGTCATTTTCAATTTTGATTGTTTTACAGGGTCTATAATTAGTCTGATTTGAGTCTGAAAACTTAATTAACCATCCTCAAGCTTATCATTCAGATGAATAAAAATATATTAAATGGTACTGTAGTGAAACGTGGCTACTGCAGTTTATTGTGTTTTTTTTAAACAGGTTTCTACTTTTTTCTAAGTCAGATCTGATCTATTGATCAGTGTATCTAGTATATAAAATGAGTCTTTGTCTTATATGGGAAATTTAAACAGTTGTCAGAGTGCTGCAGCGTGTAAAACCAAATCCAGGGTCAGAAGTAAAGGGTGCGTAAGTGTTCATCAGGGGTGTTCATCCCATGAGAATTACTTCATGGGAGAAATAATTTTTTTTTCTATCTGTTTTACCCTAATATGCTTTATCTGTTTGAGGTTAGTATAGCTGGAAAAAAAAAAAAAAACTTAAACCATTTTTGAAAAGCTTAGGTGATAAACTGTCATGGAAATGTTCTTTGATGAACAAATACATTTCCTTGGAAATTTGGGTCAGTCCTCAGTTTTACTGTTAATACCAAAGAGTTCACTGGCTTATTAGGTTTTTTATTGCTGCATGACAGTATACATTATCACAGGAAAGTTAATGGGTAAAAACAACACAAACGTATTATCTCACAGCTTCTAAATATCGAGAGTCCAGACACTGCTGATCTGGGTGGTCTGGATCGTCTGCCAGCTTGCAGCTGATGAGCGCAAAGTGAAAAGTTAAAGTGTCATTTGAGTAGACAGAGTGCAGTGACTCAGAGTCAGATTACTCACTAACATACCAGTTACTTTGTGTGGGTTAGAAGTTTTGGAGCAAAATGGCTCTAAACAAAACACGTCCTCTGAGAGCATAGGGCAGTAAGTGCATGAAGTACTGGTTAAGAAACCTGATGAAGGGAAGCTGAGGTGGACCTTTCAATTTCTTTCAGGCTTCTAGAAATTGGTACCAAGGTGTCTGCCTGTGGTCACATCTAAGACTTGGCTGGGGAAGGAACCCCTTTCTTACTCTCATGGCATTGGTGACATTCGGCTGCTCATGATGGTTTCAGTTTTTTCTTGGCTGTTGACCAGAGACTACCCTAACTGCCCTGTCCCGTGGTCTCTCCATAAGGAAGCTCAGAATGGGGCAGCTTGCTCTTTCAAAGCTCGCGAGGGTGTGTCTCCTCACAAAAGGCATTAGAGTCGTTGTGGTGGTTGTTCAGTCGCTGTCGTGTCTGTTTCTTTGTCACCCCACGGCCTGCAGCACACCAGGCCTCCCCGTCCATCACCAGCTCCGGGAGTTTACTCAGACTCATGTCCATCGATTCGGTGATGCCATCCATCTATTTATCCTCTGCCGTCGTCTTCTCCTCCTGCCTTAAATCTTTCCCAGAATCAGGGTCTTTTCCGGTGACTTGGATCTTTGCATCAGGTGGCCAAAGTATTGGAACTTCAGCTTCAGCATCAGTCCTTCCAATGAATATTCAGAGTTGATTTCCTTTAGGATGGACTGGTTGGACTCCTTGCAGTCCAAGGGACTCTCAAGAGTCTTTTCCAGCATTAAAATTCAAAAGCATTAATTCTTCGGGACTCAGCCTTCTTGTAAAAATTCTTTTAATTGGAGAACAATTGTTTTACAATATTGTGTTGGCTTTTGTCTTCTTTGTGGTCCAGTCTCACATCTGTACATGTCTTATGTAACACACGTAAGATGTGACATACATGTACAGACTTAACAGCATCATACCCCTGTAAGCATGTCCGTCTTTCCAATATTCTATTTGTGGAAGCAAGTTACAAGTTCTCCAGGGGAGCCAGCTCTGCAAAAATCTGATGACCATGAAGTGGAAATACTAAGGACCGTCATACAGTGTGCCGGCCACAGCTGGAATGAATGCATTTTTCGGGAACTTTCTCTTGATATGGCAAAATATTCTCAAGCAACCTGGAGGCACTCTGTATCATCAGTAGTGCCTACTCCACGGCTCTATGACTGAAAGGGGGGAAATGTGAAGGCAAACACAGAACTTAGAGTGATCATGGTTTCTTAAGAATGCTTATGTAGACATCTAGATACAGGGAATATCAGGAGTAAACGTATATATTAGAGAAAGACTCAGTTCAGTTCAGTTCAGTCACTCAGTCGTGTCCGACTCTTTGCGACCCCATGAATCTCAGCACGCCAGGCCTCCCTGTCCAGCACCAACTCCCGGAGTTCACCCAGACTCACGTCCATCGAGTCAGTGATGCCATCAGCCATCTCATCCTCTGTCATCCCCTTCTCCTCCTGCCCCCAATCCCTCCCAGCATCAGAGTCTTTTCCAATGAGTCAACTCTTCGCATGCGGTGGCCAAAGTACTGGAGTTTCAGCTTTAGCATCATTCCTTCCAAAGAAATCCCAGGGCTGATCTCCTTCAGAATGGACTGGTTGGATCTCCTTGCAGTCCAAGGGACTCTCAAGAGTCTTCTCCAACACCACAGTTCAAAAGCATCAATTCTTCAGCGCTCAGCCTTCTTCACAGTCCAACTCTCACATCCATACATGACCACAGGAAAAACCATAGCCTTGACTAGATGGACCTTTGTTGGCAAAGTAATGTCTCTGCTTTTCAATATGCTATCTAGGTTGGTCATAACTTTCCTTCCAAGGAGTAAGTGTCTTTTAATTTCATGGCTGCAGTTACCATCTGCAGTGATTTTGGAGCCCAGAAAAATAAAGTCTGACACTGTTTCCACTGTTTCCCCAACTATTTCCCATGAAGTGATGGGAACGCATGCCATGATCTTCATTTTCTGAATGTTGAGCTTTAAGCCAACTTTTTCACTCTCCTCTTTCACTTTCATCAAGAGGCTTTTGTGTTCCTCTTCACTTTCTGCCATAAGGGTGGTGTCATCTGCATATCTGAGATTATTGATATTTCTCCCAGCAATCTTGATTCCAGCTTGTGTTTCTTCCAGTCCAGCGTTTCTCATGATGTACTCTGCATAGAAGTTAAATAAGCAGGGTGACAATATACAGCCTTGACGTACTCCTTTTCCTATTTGGAACCAGTCTGTTGTTCCATGTCCAGTTCTAACTGTTGCTTCCTGACCTGCATACAAATTTCTCAAGAGGCAGATCAGGTGGTCTGGTATGCTCATCTCTTTCAGAATTTTCCACAGTTTATTGTGATCCACACAGTCAAAGGCTTTGGCATAGTCAATAAAGCAGAAATAGATGTTTTTCTGGAACTCTCTTGCTTTTTCCATGATCCAGTGGATGTTGGCAATTTGATCTCTGATTCCTCCACCTTTTCTAAAACCAGCTTGAACATTAGGAAGTTCACGGTTCACATATTGCTGAGGCCTGGCTTGGAGAATTTTGAGCATTACTTTAGTAGCATGTGAGATGAGTGCAACCGTGCAGTAGTTTGAGCATTCTTTGGCATTGCCTTTCTTTGGGATTGGAATGAAAACTGATCTTTTCCAGTCCTGTGGCCACTGCTGAGTTTTCCAAATTTGCTGGCATATTGAGTGTAGCACTTTCACAGCATCATCTTTCAGGATTTGAAATAGCTCAACTGGAATTCCATCACCTCCACTAGCTTTGTTCATAGTGATGCTTTCTATGGCCCACTTGACTTCACATTCCAGGATGTCTGGCTCTAGGTCAGTGATCACACCATCGTGATTATCTGGGTTGGGAAGCTCTTTTTTGTACAGTTCTTCTGTGTATTCTTGCCATCTCTTCTTAATATTGTCTGCTTCTGTTAGGTCCATACCATTTCTGTCCTTTATCGAGCCCATCTTTGCATGAAATGTTCCCTTGGTATCTCTAATTTTCTTGAAGCTATCTCTAGTCTTTCCCATTCTGTTGTTTTCCTCTATTTCTTTGCATTGATCGCTGAGGAAGGCTTTCTTATTTCTCCTTGCTATTCTTTGGAACTCTGCATGCAAATGGGTATATATTTCCTTTTCTCCTTTGCCTTTCAATTCTCTTCTTTTCACAGCTATTTGTAAGGCCTCCCCAGACAGCCATTTGGCTTTTTTGCATTTCTTTTTTGTGGGGATGATCTTGATTACTGCCTCCTGTACAATGTCACAAACCTCCATCTGTAGTTCTTCAGGCACTCTGTCCATCAAATCTAATCCCTTGAATCTATTTGCCACTTCCACTGTATAATTTTAAGGGATTTGATTTAGGTCATACCTGAATTGTCTAGTGGTTTTCCCTACTTTCTTCAACTTAAGTCTGAATTTGGCAATAAGGAGTTCATGATCTGAGCCACAGTCAGCTCCTGGTCTTGTTTTTGTTGACTGTATAGAGCTTCTCCATCTTTGGATGCAAAGAATTGAATCAATCTGATTTTGGTGTTGACCATCTGGTGATGTCCATGTATAGAGTCTTCTCTTGTGTTGTTGGAAGAGGGTGTTTGTTATGACCAGTGCATTTTCTTGGCAAAACTCTATTAGTCTTTGCCCTGCTTCATTCCGTATTCCAAGGCCAAATTTGCCTGTTACTCCAGGTGTTTCTTGACTTCCTACTTTTTCATTCCAGTCCCATATAATGAAAAGGGCATCTTTTTTGGGTGTTAGTTCTAAAAGATCTTGTAGGTCTTCATAGAACCGTTCAACTTCAACTTCTTCAGCATTACTGGTTGGGGCATAGACTTGGATTACTGTGATATTGAATGGTTTGCGTTGGAAACGAACAGAGATCATTCTGTCGTTTTTGAGATTGCATCGAAGTACTGCATTTCAGACTCTTTTGTTGACCATGATGGCTACTCCATTTGTTCTGAGGGATTCCTGACCGCAGTAGTAGATATAATGGTCATCTGAGTTAATTTCACCCATTCCAGTCCATTTTAGTTCGCTGATTCCTAGAATGTCTACATTCACTCTTGCCATCTCTTGTTTGACCACTTCCAATTTGCCTTGATTCATGGATCTAACATTCCAGGTTCCTATGCAATCTTGCTCTTTACAGCATTGGACCTTGTTTCTATCCCCAGTCACATCCACAACTGGGTATTCTTTTTGCTTTGGCTCCATCCCTTCATTCTTTCTGGAGTTATTTCTCCACTGATCTCCAGTAGCATATTGGGCACCTACTGACCTGGGGAGTTTCTCTTTCCGTATCCTATCATTTTGCCTTTTCATACTGTTCATGGGGTTCTCAAGGCAAGAATACTCAAGTGGTTGGCCATTCCCTTCTCCAGTGGACCACATTCTGTCAGACCTCTCCACCATGACCCGCCTGTCTTGGGTGGCCCCACAGGCATGGCTTAGTTTCATTGAGTTAGACAAGGCTGTGTCCTAGTGCGATTAGATAGACTAGTTTTCTGTGAGTATGGTTTCAGTGTGTCTGCCCTATGATGCCCTCTTGCAACACCTACCGTCTTACTTGGGCTTCTCTTACCTTGGGTGTGGGATATCTCTTCACGACTAGGCAGGGACAAAAACCGAAATCACTAAAATAAAAAAATCTCTTTTGAGAAGTCAGAGTTCATGGGGAAAATAGAGGAAATCTTGGGACTGTAAGCACCAAGGTTGAGAGAGAATGCAACAGTGCTCCTTGAAATAAGGAGACAGCTTAGTCCTCCAGTGCTCAGTTGGCAATCCCAGATCTTAATCATGATCAACATCACAGTTTTGCTCTTCCTTGGCATGTAATCAATTACTGACAGTCATCCCATAAGCCCACACTGTCCCCCTCCTCACACTCCATGGAGAACTAGGGTATTTGCCTACGGGATCTCCTAACATTTAAGTGCCTGCAAGAGTGCCTGACACAGAGGAGATGCTTTTAAACTATGTCTTTCCAATCGCTTCTCAGTGATTCTCAGGCTTCCCAGCTCCTTCTTTGACCTAACTTTTCACCAAAACAATCTCTAATTTAGGTCTTCAGAATTTTTCTGGGGCAAGACACTTTTAGGTTTTATATAAACTCTTTTAGTTGCAAACTGGGTACAGATGAAACCACAAAGAATTTTGGCACATCCTCCAGAGAATGGGGCTAATATTTACAGTAGCTTTGTAAAAAATATGGCCTGAGAACTCAGGAGCTCGTGATTCATTCTCAAGCTCCCCGCTAGGAGAGCAGGAACATTGATGGCATAAATTCCAGGGGGCCGTGTTTTGTCAAGGAGGCCCTGAGGACATGACTGACTCAAGGAGAGATTCCCCAAAAGGAAAACAGATCAGAACACAGAAAACTATTTGCAGCTTGTTTGTAACGATAATAATAAAAATGCATTTTTTCCATAGAACTTTGAAACTTTGAGGGATAACAATAATTACACTGAAATGTAAGATATATATGACCTACTACTGAATACATGTTCTAATTGAAGAATGACTTTAAAAAAAGAATTGCCTTTTTTTTTTTTTTTAAGGTTTAGGTTATGAGCTGTTTTGTATCAGAGATATATTAGCCATGATTTTTTTTATGATGAGTCTCTTAAAGAGTAAGGTAAAATTTTTTTTATCTTAGGTTTGAAAGTAGAAATTATGATGCTGAATTTACAGAATTAAAAGTGTGCTGCTTAGATAAGGGAAAGGAATAAAATTAAAAGTTTCATTCTGCATTTATTCCTGCCACTCCTGATTTAATTTTGTATGTGAATCTTTGACTATTTAGGAAGAGTTTTGTCATCTTTTGAAAACCATAATCTTACTGAGACCAACAAAATTAGTTTGATACCATAATGTAATAAAAACTAGTTGAAATACCCCATTTATCTTGATTTGTCTCATGTCTTCTATTATTTTCCTATTAGAAAAGTAAGATGGGCTTCCCTGGTGGCTCAGATGGTAAAGACTCTGCCTGAAATGCAGGAGACCCAGGTTTGATTCTGGGTCCAGAAGATCCCCTGGAGGAGGAAATGGCAACCCACTCCAGCATTCTTGCCTGGAGAATCCCATGGACAGAGGAGCCTTGGTGGGCTACAGTCCATGGGGTTGCAAAGAGTTGAACATGACTGAGCGACTAACACTGCTACTACTATAAAAGTAAGATATTACTAATTTACATGGCCTCAGCTTTAAAGTTTCAAAGTGATACTTATATTTAACTCAGTTCAGTTCAGTTCAGTCCCTCAGTTGTGTCCGACTTTTTGTGACCCCATGAATCACAGCACGCCAGGCCTCCCTGTCCAACACCAACTCCCGGAGTTCACTCAGACTCACGTCCATCGAGTCGGTGATGCCATCCAGCCATCTCATCTTCTGTCGTCCCCTTCTCCCCTTGCCCCCAATCCCTCCCAGCATCAGAGTCTTTTCCAATGAGTCAACTCTTCGCATGAGGTGGCCAAAGTACTGGAGTTTCAGCTTTAGCATCATTCCTTCCAAAGAAATCCCAGGGCTGATCTCCTTTGGAATGGACTGGTTGGATCTCCTTGCAGTCCAAGGGACTCTCAAGAGTCTTCTCCAATACCACACTTCAAAAGCATCAATTCTTCGGCGCTCAGCCTTCTTCACAGTCCAACTCTCACATCCATACATGACCACTGGAAAAACCATAGCCTTGACTAGATGGACCTTTGTTGGCAAAGTATTGTCTCTGCTTTTCAATATGCTATCTAGGTTGGTCATAACTTTCCTTCCAAGGAGTAAGTGTCTTTTAATTTCATGGCTGCAATCACCATCTACAGTGATTTTGAAGCCCTCCAAAATAAAGTCTGACACTGTTTCCACTGTTTCCCCATCTATTTCCCATGAAGTGATGGGACCGGATGCCATGATCTTAGTTTTCTGAATGTTGAGCTTTAAGCCAACTTTTTCACTCTCCTCTTTCACTTTCATCAAGAGCCTTTTTAGTTCCTCTTCACTTTCTGCCATAAGGGTGGTGTCATCTGCATATCTGAGGTTATTGATATTTCTCCCAGCAATCTTGATTCCAGCTTGTGTTTCTTCCAGTCCAGCGTTTCTCATGATGTACTCTGCATAGAAGTTAAATAAACAGGGTGACAATATACAGCCTTGACGTACTCCTTTTCCTATTTGGAACCAGTCTGTTGTTCCATGTCCAGTTCTAACTGTTGCTTCGTGACCTGCATACAAATTTCTCAAGAGGCAGATCAGGTGGTCTGGTATGCCCATCTCTTTCAGAATTTTCCACAGTTTATTGTGATCCACACAGTCAAAGGCTTTGGCACAGTCAATAGCGTAGAAATAGATGCTTTTCTGGAACTCTCTTGCTTTTTGATGATCTAGCGGATGCTGGCAATTTGATCTCTGGTTCCTCTGCCTTTTCTAAAACCAGCTTGAACATCTGGAAATTCACGATTCATGTATTGCTAAAGCCTGGCTTGGAGAATTTTGAGCATTACTTTACTAGGCTGTGAGATGAGTGCAATTGTGCAGTAGTTTGAGCATTATTTGGCATTGCCTTTCTTTGGGATTGGAATGAAAACTGACCTTTTCCAGTTCTGTGGCCACTGCTGAGTTTTCCAAATTTGCTGGCATATTGAGTGTAGCACTTTCACAGCATCATCTTTCAGTATTTGAAATAGTTCAACTGGAATGAAGTCCATATAATAAACAATTGCTGCTTATCAATAATAAAAAAAATGATAATATGGGGCTTCCCTGATGTCTCAGTTGGTAAAGAATCTGCCTGCTATGCCAGAGACCCAGGTTTGATTCCTGGGTCAGGAAGATCCACTGGAGAAGAGATAGGCTACTCACCCCAGTTTTCTCGGGCTTTCTTTGTGGCTCAGCTGATAAAGAATCCGTCTGCAATGCGGGAGACCTGGGTTCCATCCCTGAGTTGCGAAAATCCCCTGGAGATGGGAAAGGCTACCCACTCTAGTATTCTGGCCTGGAGAATTCCATGGACTCTATAGTCCATGGGGTCACAAAGAGTTGGACACGACTGAGCGACTTTCACATGATGATGAATTTCGTTTGTCAGCTTTTTGCTTTTCTGTGACTTTACTTCAATTTATTTTAATTGTCTTACTTTTGTAGCTATTAATGAAGAATTCATTAGATATACCATATATAAGTGCCACTAAAGCTGAACATTGTATATAAACATGTTATATGTGTATAGCATATGTATATATATATATATATAATGTTCTGCAGACATAGAGAACAGACTTGTAGACACGGAGGGGAGGGGAGGAGGGAGAGGGTGTGATGTGTGGAGAGAGTAACATGGACATTTACAATCTGACATGTAAAATAGATGGCCGGTGGGAATTTGCTGTATGACTCAGGGAACTGAAACAGGGGCTCTGGGACAATCTAGAAGGGTGGGATGGGGAGGGAGGTGGGAAGGAGTTTCGGGAGGGAGGAGACATGGCTGTACCTGTGGCTGATTCTTGTTGATGTTTGACAGAAAGCAACAAAATTCTGTAAAGCAATTATCCTTCAATTAAAAAATAAACATATATATATATATATATATATATATATAAAGATATGTATGTATCACATATTTGCAAAATTACAATGAAAGCTGCTCAGTTGTGCGACTCTTGGCGACCCCGTGGACTGCAGCCCGCCAGGCTCCTGTGTCCTTGGGATTCTCCAGGTAAGAACACTGGAGTGGGTGGCCAGTCCCTCCTCTAGGGCATCTTCTGGATCCAAGGATCGAATCTGGGTCTCCTGCATTGCCAGGAGGATTCTTTACTGTCTGAGCCAGCAGGGAAGCCCCCAAATTAAAATAATGCTGTTTTTATGCCTAGTGTTATGGGAATCTCCTAACACTGTCATTTTAATTTTAAATTCACACTGCACTCTAGTGGGGAGTGAGATCAAAGCCAAGTTTTTCTTATGTTGGTGCTTTTTAGCACTGAATATGGATTATTTATACTTTTAAAAGTGAAATGTGAAAGAGTGCTATGATCTATCATTTTCTCAAAGCTGAGATAGTATAAATATAATTTATATATTCTATATAATATATATTTAATATTTAACCCTGGAGTTAAATATTTACTCCTGGGGTTTGAGCAAGCTCCACGAGATGCTGAAAGACAGGAAGGCCTGGCGTGCTGCAGTCCACGGGGTCACAAAGAGTCGGACACAACTGAGCGACTAAACAACAGTATTTAACCATTATAATACAATATGATTTTTTTCTCTAAGTTGCTCTAAAGTAATAGAGGAAAATTCACTAATGAAACATTTGGATTGATTTTTCATGGTGTATTTGGCATATATATATGTATATGTATATATATATCAGATCAGGTCAGTCGCTCAGTGTATATATATGTGTGTGTATATATACACACACACATATATATGTATATATGGATGTAATTTACACCATAAAATCCTAATATAAGGAAATATGAAATAAAAGATAATCCCTCATTTTTTTATAACTAGAAGACAAAAGAATAGCCAATTTTCTTTCATAATTTTGAAAAATGAGGGTTACATGTTAAAATACTGGCTTGTGAATTGTGTTTGACCCTGGTTTAATTCAGCGTGTTTATCTACACTCTGCAGAGGAAACTTTGGCAACAGCGTCTTTGAAAGCACTAGAACTGGAACCACTTTTCAAATATCTAGTAATTTTCTCATTTTTTCCTAAGTGATTTTAAACTAAATTAGTGCTCTTAAAATTCATTTTTGAGGTTGTTTCCAGAAATTTTATTCCAAGTAATTAGTATCCAATCACATAAATGTAGTACATATTTTTTCTAACTATTTCACTCCATAAATGCTTACTTGCGATATCCACAAACTTTTCCTATTTTTTAAGATCAGGTTTGAAAGATTTCTGGAAGATGATGCCCTGCAGTTGCAGCTGTGAGATCGTGCCCTCATAAACAGTGCCTGGAGCTTTATTGTTTGCTCTGCTTCTTTTCTACTGAGCCAGTAAAGAAAAGTTGCATAAAACCTATGAACTCCATAATAATTTTTACTCCTCATACAAAGTACAACTTTCCTTTACTGAAATGGTCTGAATTGATGTGTCCTACCCAGACATTATTATTTTCATAATAAACTGAAAAGGCTCCTTATAGTGGGACCCTTTAAGGCGTTCAATATCAGCAGATTCTTCTCTTCAGAGAGAGATTTTTGAGAACACATTTGTCTTGCATTTGGGCAATATTTAGACTCTTTTAGACTTTGACTTTTATTTTCTCAGTGAAACTGACTTTGAAAAAAACAGCTAAAATTTATCACTTGCCACCCTCTGAATAGATACTATTAAAACTCAAAGGAATGAACTTGGAATTTCTATTTTTTTACTAAATATTTGGCTATCATCCACCTTAGCTGGTCAACTGTATCGCCGTGAAATAGCTGTAGCTCAAATGTTTATTTTGTTTTTATTAGATGAAAAATGATTGTTAGATATGCTGTCAGATCATGATTTGTAAAGGGATTTTCTGTTTGTTTGTTTAGTATTGGCTATGCCACTCCAGTACTCTTGCCTGGAAAATCCCATGGACGGAGGAGCCTGGTAGGCTGCAGTCCATGGGGTCACTGAGGGTCGGACACGACTGAGAGACTTCACTTTTCACTTTCATGCATTGGAGAAGGAAATGGCAACCCACTCCAGTGTTCTTGCCTGGAGAATCCCAGGGACGGGGGAGACTGGTGGGCTGCCGTCTATGGGGTCGCACAGAGTCAGACACGACTGAAGCGACTTAGCAGCAGCAGCAGTAGCATGCCACTGTTTATGGCACAGTTTTGTGTTAAATGTGTTCTACAACTTTAAGTCCCTACCTACCTCATTAAATAATATTCTAAGGAAAGAGAAGCCATTGCAAAACCAAGAATATTTTAATTTATTCTACTGTGCTGCTTGCATTTCTATGCCTTTATAGGTCATGGTTTATTGTGCTCTGAACTGCCTGTTGGCCAATGTTTTTTATTGTCATTTGATTGTCAGTACAAATTATTGCAGGATCTTAAGGGTCCTTGCTGTTTTGACAAGCGAGAAAGTCCAAGAACAAAGGATAAAACCAATCATGGGTGAAAGAGCAGAACTTGACTTCCTAACTTTGAAGTAAGATATCAAAATTGTGTATAAGGAAAAATTTCCATTTGATTAAGTTAGGTTTAGTTTTTAGCCAATAGACATTCCTTTTCATTTTGTGTTAATGCTTGTTGATTGTTGTGGTAGAGTTAAATACTAAACAAAATGAAATTTATGAGACCAGTTGAATAACACGTGTGTGTGTATGTGGTGTGTGTGTGTGTGTGTGTGTGTGGTGTGTGTGTGTGTGTGTGTGTGTGTGTGTGTGTGTGTGTGAGAAAGTCGCTCATCCTTCAGTTTTATTGGAGCAAATCATTATTAGACACAGGGCTCAGTGGGGGTTTGTTAGATTTTTTGTTAATGGGTTGGCAGGTTAGTTATTTTGTCAGAAAACTTGATTGAGAGGAAACGGCTTGAAGCCATGGTCCGTATTAGATTTCACACTTCTCTGCACTGAATTTACCTCCAAGTCACATGCAGGGCACCTGGAGAAACCAGAGATGGTAAGCCTGTACACTTTATGCCTGTATATGGCAGCTGAGAAATAAGAGCATGTACTTTTAAGCCAGTCTGAAGCACAGAGTCAAGATGGCCAGTCCCCCGTAAGGCCGTGATCTTGCTGCTCATTCTCCCCGTCACACCGTTTACTTTTCCTGCTGTGGAGATTAATGAGCAAAGAATGAACAGCAGAGAAACTTCTGTCTTAGTTCTTTCCCAGAGTACAGGAGCTCCAAAGAAATTTCTGTTCTATTAGTCAAGAAGAAAAATAAAGAATAGTCTCAAACTAGTAGCTTTTTTTTTTTTCAATTTAAATAAACTTTTTACTTTAGAGTAGCTTTAGATTAGCAGAAAAATTATCAACTTAGTTGAGTTCCATAAACTCCACCTACATAACTTTGCTCTACTGTTAACAGATTAGTCTGGTGCATTTGTCCCCAGTAATGGAGCAGTAATATTACTGACACTGTATTCTTTATTTGGACCTTATCAGGGGTTTTTCTTCTCTCCCCCTGGCTCCCCCAGCCCAGATAAGGAAATGGCAACCCACTCCAGTACCAGGATTCTTCTGGGTAAAGTCCCATGGACAAAGGAGCCTGGTGGGCCACAGTTCATGGGATCGTGTCCAACTGAGCAACTGACCACAGGGTGTTTCTAAACCAATGGTTTTGCTCTTTTCTAGCACCCCATCCAGAACACCACTTTTTTTTTTCTCTATTGTGCAGTCAATTGGTTTTGTAAAATTTTTCTTGAAATATATTTGATTCACAATGTGTTAATTTGAGGTGTACAGCAAAGTGATTCAATTACATGTACATACATATACAGATATAGGTTCTTTTCCATTAGGGCTTCCCTGGTGGCTCAGAGGTTAAAGCGTCTGCCCGCAATGCGGGAGACCAGGGTTTGATCCCTGGGTCAGGAAGATCCCCTGGAGAAGGAAATGGCACCCCACTCCAGTCCTCTTGCCTGGAGAATCCCATGGACAGAGAAGCCTGGTAGGCTACAGTCCATGGGGTCACAAAGAGTCAGGACACGACTGAGCGACTTCACTTTCACTTTCACTTTCTTTTCCATTATAGGTTATTACAAGACATTGAGTAGAGTTCCTTGTGCTATACAGGAGGTCCTTTTTTATTATCTAATTTATATATTGTAGTGTATACATTTTAAACTCAATTCCTAATTTAGAATTATTTTAAGTGATTTGTAAATAAAGGGTAAATTATGTATTCAATAGTTACTTTAATTATTATCTTAAGGTCAGAGATACTGCAATTGTCAGCTGATTTTTCTCTTAGACCGGAGTATACATACCTTATATTTGTCCAAAAATAATGTATTCTGATAAAATCCTTAGATCTGTCACACTTTTTTGTACCCTATGAAGCTATCTTAGATGTTCAGAACATCTTATGCATTTGAGGTACAAACCGTACATTTTTAGATACTGAGACAATTTTAGCTTTTTTGTATATGTAGGATATGTCCATCCAAATGTAAGTGCTTTTACTTGATTGATATTAAAATATGAGAATTTCATTTAGTTGTAGAAATCAAGGAAGAAATCTCTAATGTATTAATGGTATCCCCAAATCACTGTGGATGGTGACCGCAGCCTTGAAATTAGAAGATGCTTTCCCCTTGGAAAAAAACCTATGACAAACCTAGACTGCCTATAAAAAAGCAGAGACTTCACTTTGGGTCCAGAGAGTCTTAGCTATGGTTTGACCAGTAGTCATTCATGGATGTGAGATTGGACCAAAAAGAAGGCTGAGCACCAAAGAATTGATGCTTTCAAAATGTGGTGCTGGAGAAGACTCCTGAGAGTCCCTTGGACTGCAAGGAGATCAAACCAGTCCATCCTAAAGGAAAACAACCCTGAATATTCATTGGAAGGACTGATGCTAAAGCTGAAGCTCCAATACTTTGGCTACCTGATGTGAAGATTCTACTCATTGGAAAAGACCCTGATGCTGAGAAAGATTGAAGGCAGGAAGAGAAAGGGATGACAGAGGATGAGATGGTTGCATGGCATCATCAGCTCTCTGGACCTGAGTTTGAGCAAACCCTGGGAGATGGTGATGGACAGGGAAGCCTGATATGCTACAGTTTATGGGATTGCAAAAGTTCAGACATGACTTAGCAATTGAACAACAATGTGTCCTTTAATGGATCAAACAGTTCCTTATCTCTATCATGCAAGCCCCCTTTTCTTTAATTCCCACCATAAATTTGAAAGGTCAGGAAGCTAATACAGGTACCCTCTCTTTTGGAAAGTTTGCATGCTTTATACGGCTTTTCTTTTAGGAAGGCTTACATTATTTTACTACTTGATTTTGCTAACTGAAAGAAATTTGAAGATGATTTTTGATTTTACAAAATAAAAGATGAAAAGTGAAAATAGCATTTTTTATTTGTTTTCAGCAGCTGTGATAGGTGAAACCTCCTTTACCAAGTCCAGGCTCACTCTCTTCACCACAGGACAGGCCAGTGAATCCTCGAGATGGAATGTTGAGGCAAAGAATACGGCTTTATTGGAAAGCCTGCTGACTGAGAAGATGGCAGACTAATGTCCCCAAATAACCATCTTGCTGGGGCCTGGATGCCAGATTGTTTTATGGATCAGAGATGGGGGAGGTGAGGAAGCCAAGTTAAGAAGACTATTTAATTCTTGCAAGTATTTCCTAGAACGGCAAGCCTCAGGCAGGCAGTGTTACTTTCTTTTTCTAATAGTCATTTCACAGGTGGTATGGAATGGAATGTCTCCTGCCACATCAATAAACAAGCATGTCACAGTTATCTTTGATTCCATCCCTCCAAACACGAGTTTCTGAGCCATGCTGACACACCACACTCCCTACACAAGGAATCAAGGGTGGCACAGTCATCAGAGATTTCAGCCCGTGAGCTAGACAGAGGCACTTTAGTTTAAGGAGAAGGCAGAGCAGGCAGGGTTCTCTAAGCCAGGCCATTATGTGTGATTATACTAACAAAAGCAGCAAAAACAGGGGTTCAAGTCAAAGAAACAGACCCAGCATGAAATCAGAATTAACCCTTCCTGGTTCCATTGGTACTTACTCAGAGCATGGTGAGTGAGAGCCTGTGATATGGAGATGAATGAAAGTGAACGCTGATCCCAGAGGTTCCGTCTTTAGGTGCAGGACCCGAGGTGAATTCCTCGTGCGCTGTAAACCTCAGCCTCCTCAGTTTGAAACAGGAAAGACTATAGTTCTGCACCATTTCCTTGTCCGTTGTTACGATGTTTGTCATTTAAAATGGCATTTAACTGGTATTTGGCATGGCAAAAGCAAACTGAAACCCTTGCCGTTTTGATCTCCAGTGGCCTCCGTCTG
The DNA here is from genome assembly GCF_029378745.1 of Bos indicus. Taxonomy (NCBI): domain Eukaryota; kingdom Metazoa; phylum Chordata; class Mammalia; order Artiodactyla; family Bovidae; genus Bos; species Bos indicus. The sequence continues at coordinate 43,696,459 of NC_091786.1, forward strand.
CGATGGCTTGGAGCAGGGCTTGGGTTCCCAGCCAGAGACTGGGCTGGTTCACAGCAGTACAAGCACCAGGTCCTAGCTACTAGACCTGTAGTCAGTGACACGGGCCCTGGCCCTTCAGCTTTGCAGAAAAGAATTCCCACAGAGATGGAAAGTAGTGAAGCAAGCAAAGCATTTAGTGGGAGGAAAAGAGTACAATACATGTAGATACACTCACGAGTAGGAGTTGTGCCCTGATGGCAGTTTGAATTACTTTTATGGGGTGTTTCTTCCAGGTTTTCTTCAGCCAGTCATTTTTATTTGCCTGGTTCACAGCCCAGGTTTAGTATATCTCAGGATCCTCCCTGTGTGCACATGCATCTCTGAGCCAAGAGGGATTCTACCGCAAAGGTGTTTGCGTAGGAACATCCCTTGATATAACTCCCCTTTGGCCTGCAAGGAGACTTTTCTGCACATGTGTGGTCAGGGAAGACTCCTGACTTTGGAAATGAGGACTATGTGGACTGGGCAGGGCCCAGCCTCCTCCTTTAATTGTCTTGCTATTCTAGTCTTGGCCTTTCTGTCCACAGGGAATGAGTCTCCAATGGCTTTACCCTGGGGGGAGGGGGTGCTCACCTACCTCCTACTTCAATTTGCATTCCATGAAAGATAAAAAGTACAGTATGAAAGCAACCTACTAAAATGGGAAGAACTAGAGATTTTGAATTGTAAGTGTCTCTGTGTGTGTGTTAGTCACTCAGTGATGTCTGACTCTTTGTGACCCCATGGACTGTAGCCCCCCAGGCTCCTCTGTCCATGGGATTCTCCAGGCAGGAATACTGCAGTGGGTTGCTGTTCCCTTTTCCAGGAGACCTTCCCAACCCGGAGAGCGAACCCTGGTCTCCCACATTGCAGACAGATTTTTACCCTCTGAGCCACCAGGAAAGTGTCTATGACAATGCTTATTTGCTACTGATTTTAGTAATATGAAGGAATCTAAGAATTATTTTATTATTTTTTATTTTTATTGATTTTTTTTTTATTGAAGTACAGTTGATTTACAGTGTTGTGTTAGTTTCAGGCGTACAGAAAAGTAATTCAGTTCTGTAACACACACACACACACGTATGTGCATATGTATATGTCCTCTTCCAGGTTCTCTTTTGTTACACATTTTTACAAAACAGTGACTTTAATTCCCTGTGCTATACCAAGGGGCCTTGTTGTTTATCTGTGTTATATACAATAGTGTGTATCTGTTCATCCAAGCTCCTAATTTATCCCTCTCATATTTCCCCTTTGGTAACCATAAGATTGTTTTCTATGTCTGTGAGTCTATTTCTATCTTGTAAATGAGTTTGTTTGTATCATTTTTTTTTTTTTAGATTTCACATTTAAGTTATATCATATGATTTTTGTCTTTAACTTACTTCCTTAGTATGGTAATCTCTAGGTGCAGCCATGTTGCTGGAAATGACAGTATTTCATTGTATTTTATGGCTGAGTAGCATATACAATGGTACATCTATCTACACATGTGTATATATTTATTCATTCGTTGATGGATATTTTCATTGCTTCCATGTCTTGGCAACTGTAAATAATGCTCCTACACTGTTGGTGGGAATGTAAATTGATGCAGCCGTAGTGGGGAGCAGTATGGAAGGTTCTTTAATGGAAATTTGCTGTGTGGCTCAGGAAACTCAAACAGGGGCTCTGTATCAACCTAGAGGGGTGGGATGGGGAGGGAGATGGGGGGAGTTCCACAAGGGAGGGGATATATGTATACTAATGGCTAATTCATGTTGAGATTTGACAGAAAACAGCAAAATTCTGTAAAGCAATTATCCTTCAATAAAAAATAAATTAATTTAAAAAATAGAGTTATCATATGATCCAGCAATCCTACTCCTGGACATATATCCAGAAAGGATGAAAACTCTAATTACAGTAAAAAATACATACACCCTAATGTTCATAGGAATCCAGGAACCTTGATTGGCCTGTTCATAGCTTCCTTTGCACCCTAGATTCCACATGTGTCCAAGATGGAGAGTGTGAGGCTGAGTTTCCACCTGACGGCTTTGAAGAGAAACCAGAGAAAGAAAAGAAACAAGCCAATTTCACTTTGTGCAGTGTGTGTAACATTCAGCTGAATTCGACTGCTCAAGCCCAAATCCACTACAATGGCAAATCACATCAAAAGAGGTTAAAACAGCTCAGCACCGGGCTGGTGAAAAACGACACTGGTAAGTGTTTCTGAAGCTGTATTTTCAATTTTATATCGTCAAGTTCTTTATGTACCTGCAGATGTGGAAATAAAAGAATAGACTAAGCTCTATTTTTAAAGCTGGGAAAACAGTAAATTAAAGTTTTATCAGCGTAGCACATTGAAAGAATTTCTCACGGCTATCTGAGGGACAAGGGGAAATTTGGTTGTCGTCTGTGTGTAAATGTATTAGGATTGGGATTGGGATTGGGACCTACCAGGACACTTATGATAATTAGAAAAAAGTTGACATTAGATTTTGTTGATATTTGACTTTACTATAATTATTTGAAAATTAGCATATTCTTCTACATTTTATATAAAACAATTGTTTCTGTGTTTGTTTTATGCATGTTGGGGCCTCAGTTGGTTCACAAGATTGCCATTTATTTTAAAAAATACATACTTTTCAAGTCGAAGTTTTAACCAACAAAATGTGATCTTTTAGTATGTACAGATTCTTTAAATTTGCTGGTGAAAATTCATGGTTTGCCTAATCACTTTCTACTTTTAAAAGTATAAGCTGAATTTAGGAGTAAGCAAATTTTAAAAATAGCACGTACGTATTTTTGAAACAAATGGAAGATTATTAATAAAAGCAGGGAGAGGTGAGGGAAGGGAGGGTAGAATCCTACAGCAGGATTTAGGGCAGCTAAAATAACAGTAACGCCAAAGAGTTAACAATATTGTGGTCTGGTTGGATGTTTCATTGATAAGATATGTTTTATTGATAAGATATGTTTTATATCCATTTTATTAACATTTAAATATGAGACTGGATTTTGATATGTTCTAATATTTGGTATTGAAGACAAATATACTTTTGTAGTGTTGACTAAAATAATTGCACGAGGTGGCAGTTGTGAGTGAAACTTTATTTGGGGCAATATGAGGACTGCAGCCCAAGAGACAGAGATCAGTAGCTCCGAGAAACTGCTCCAGTGAGGCAGGGGAAAAGATGGTATATATGTGATTTTGGTAAAGAGGGGGTATATGCGATCAAATATATACTTTTTTGTAGAAAGTTTCCACTTGTGCCATGAAGCTTCTGCTAGTCAGGAGAAGCAGTCATCACCATGAAAGGTTTTAATGCTTTCCTAGATATAAGGAGATACAGGAACTGGGCTCATAAAATCAGCTCCTGAGAATATCTAGCTGTCTGAAGACCTGTTCTGCCAGTTTTCTAGGAGCACAGAGTGCCTGTCTCTGCGCTCCACCCTGAACTCCTTCATGGGGTGTTGGAGGTCAGCAGCTGCAGCCTCACAGATTCCATCCTTGTAGAAGTAGATGGCAGGCACCCATGGTAAATGCCAATTTGTGGTTGACAGGAGTTTGCTTCAAGGCTACCAAAATGAGAAAAAAACAAACAAACCACAAAACAGTGTATTTTTTAAATGGAAAGTATTTCTACCTTCCTTTGTATTTTTAGTATGGCTGAGCTGGAATATTCTAATAGAAAGGACTCTGTGTTTCTCTTTCTTTTGTATGACAAAAGGTTAATTATGGATCTTACTGGTCAAAGAGATATTTAAAAATAATCATTGCAAAGTAAATAAGAACTACGAAATTTCATAGCTCCAAGATGAGCTAGTGAGGCCATGGACTTATTAAGTCATATTTAAAAATACAGATTTCATGACCTCTGCTTTGAATCTTCTAGGGAAAATCTTTTCCCTATCATTGGCATTAGGGTAAAATCATGGTAAGTACAGCGTGATTGAGTTTCAAGTTGTCTTTCTTTCAGTTGCTGTGGGTGTGAAGCCCAATCCACATCTCTGTCCATTGACACTGAATTAAATCACAGAGACAGTTTTGGGTGAAGTTAGAACAGAACAGCTTGATTGCTTTCCAGGCAGAGGGAACCAGAGTGGGCTAATGACCTCAGAACTGTGTGCCCCCTTGGAGGGGATAGTGGGGGGTTCACAGTACTGGTTCAGAGACAGTGTGATCGGCTCGTGGACGTTCTTCCGATGGGTCAGTGGTGAGCTGAGTGGGAATCGGCACCATCAGCCTTCTGGCTCCAACTGGTCTGCGGTCTGTGGGCTTCTGGATTAACGTCTCCCGCCTGTGTGGGGTTCAGTGTCTTCACAGCAGCTCAGAGATACTGGTATGTGGGACCCTTGAAGGAGAACGAGGACCCTGCCCCGAGGCTGCACTGTTATCTCTTGATGCTCCTCTTGTCTCTGCATCCCCTCCCTTCCCTAATTAGCAAAGGTTTGGACCTGCTGCTCTGGGAAGGTCTTGGAGGCTAAATGAAGCCTGTTTCCTATAATCAAGAAATGCAAGCTTTTGTGCCCAGGAGACCCACAGGGGTCCTGCTGGGTTTCAGTGGTGGTGACGGTGTCAGCTTCAGGGTTTTACTTCACTTACCTTGGTATTTAAAATTGTCTTTGGAGAAGTAATAAGTTACATCATAGAAAGAAACTCAAGAGTTTAAATCATAGCTAATCTCAGATGAAATTCAGGATGGTCAACAACTTTCAAATCATAGGACTGAGTTCCTCAAATCAAATATTTTAAAATAATTGCATCAGTCCACATATAATGGACTAGCATTGTACTAAAGGCTTTATGTACATTTCTTATTTATTTTTCTTTACACCCAGAGAGATATTTCCATTATCATCCTCTTACAGATGTAGAAATTGAGGAGAATGACAATGAATCCTGTACTGAAGGTCACCCAACTCTTAAATGGTCAAACTAGAGATCAAATTCCAGTCTTATACATTAAATAGCTGCATTCTAAAGTATACTGTCTCCCCAAAATGAATATTCCATAGAAGTGGTGACTTTATTTATTCAAGGAGAAAATTATTTTAAGAGAATATAAAAAAATAAAATTATATCATATTCCCAACAATGCAACAATCAATATGGTGCTTAGCAAATTTCATTGCTACATTTTCTTTGCATATTATTTTCCCAAGTTTCTTTTTAGCATCAAGTTATCAAAAGTTGTGAAAATGATTATGAATTAATGGGAGCACTTGGTTTGGATTATCTTGGTTTGATCTGAAATCATACTTCGGAGGAGCCCTCACCTCTGATGACAGGTGGATTTAACTACAGGTGGATCTAACTACAGGCAATCAACTCTCAAATCAAGTTGTTATTTTACATTGATATAGAAACATATTATTTCTTTTATATATCCCTCTGTCTTTCCACACTAGAAATGTACTTTTTCAGACCTTTGGGGAATAAGGAAGGAGCCCAGTTCTGAGAGTCATATGATTAATTGTCCTTCCTTTACTCACACAGTGACCGAGCTAAAATCAGGAATCCTCAAGAGTAATGGGTCATGGAAATATTGAGTTGAGCATTTTCACCTTTAGTTTATTCAGAGGTAGAAATGGGACTAGAAGGAAATAGCCTCCTCCTTGAAGATGCACACACAGAATGGCTGCTGTGAACTTCTTCCATCTTTAAAAAAGCATCTCATCTCAGATTTCAAACTTGAAGGCAGTGTGGGAGGGCCAAGAGAGCAGTAAGATATTAGAAATATTTACCTGGATAAATTCAACCTTATCCATAGCTCACTGTCAGAGACGCAAATAAAATCAGTAGTAGTTGCTGTTGTTAATTTGCTAAGTCACGTCTGACCCTTTGTGACCTCACGGACTGCAGCACGCCAGGCTCCTCTGTCTTCTACATTCTCCTGGAGTTTGTTCAAATATGTCCACTGAGACATGGAACTAGATTTTATTATTCATTTGAGGTTGTCTAAATGGAAAAAATTAGTAACACTGGTTCTGGGTGACTGTAGAACATTGTATAGTTACATGCCTACAGGTGTATTCTAAAATATGTGAAAAAGTACAAGAATAAACAAGAGGGACATCACCCTAGCTAAAATAGGGTTTCTGTATTTCTGAGCAAAATGTGGCATTTCTCATGTCATTTGACTTATTACCTAAAATGGGCTTCTGAAGATTGCAGTGAAAAAATATACCGTGTGTGCTGGTTAGGTAGGAGCCCCTGGTCCCACAGGTGAGACCTGACTTCACTTTCTGACAGTTGCTGCCGTCTTGACAGGAGTTACAATACCAAAGACACATGTCCACACGTGCATGTATGTTGTCCTGAGTCCCCAGGTCCCTCCTGACGACTGAGAGTGTTGCCTGCTCAACTCCCCAAGCACTGCCTGCAGGTGAAGGGGCTGGCTCTTCTGAATTTGCTCCTTCCTTGGAGCAAAACCTCCCAACTTCTTGGCTCAAAAGGCCATTCCAGCTTCAGCTTTACCGATAACATGGCTGCAATTCTATCAAGTCCAGCCCACCTTCCCCCAGGTCTGCTTTCCTCCTGCCTCTCACTTCCTGATCTCTAATCCACCACTTGCCCCCAAGGAGTCTGCCCCCTGGGAATTCACCCAAGCCATCACCAGTGGGTCCCATATATCCCTAAGTAACATGCATAATGTGCTTCACTGTGCAAGACTCCAGCGTTTAATACTCCCTCCTTGTGCATTTCCCGTCCAAGCCTGTACTTAAGCTTTGTTATCAGAAATGCAGAGGCAACAACAGAAAGTGAACTAGTATTCACTGTTGCTCCACTTCTTTTATAAGCATCATCTACTGCACACAATCCGTGTCTCTGCAAAGCAATTGTTACTGCATCTGTTTTAAAAATATGTTAGCCAGGGAGATCAAAGGGACAGGGAGACTTGCCTAATAACTCTGTTCATTTGTTAAGTTTGTCATATTTATATTATCACGGTACACTCATCTCCACGGTAGACTTACATTCTTCTGTCAACAAAATTATGCCAAATATTTGGTATTTTCTTATGTGATTGAGTTTATGTCATTTTTAAAGCACTTAAGTTACATTATTACAGGAAAACTGATGTTTCCTTAAATTATTTTCACCAACATAACTGCGGAGGACGTTTTGTGCAGTGTAATTTACCACTACATATTATTCTAGAAATACATTTACGTTTACATTAGCACACTTTTTGAAGATGAGGTGAATACAGAAGTGGCAGAAGGGTATTAGATAATTAAAAATTTCTTAAATGTCTAGAATTTCACTTATTTCAGAGGTTGCATTCTTCACACTTTCAAGAAAACTGTAAATCAAAGAAATTCCAATACAAGCTGCATGCACGCCTTACTTTATTTGGAAAAGGTCTTTGATTTTATATTTATGGGGAAGGTATGTTTTGCAAATAATGATTATTTTCTGATAATAATAATGTCCTGTCTGAGCTGTTCATAAATGTACAAAAATAAAACAAAAATCATCAAAAATCCCACAAATGTAATTACTTCTGATCTTTTTGTCATCATTCTACCAGGTATGCAGGTAAATATGAATAAGCAATATTATATGTGCAATATTACATACATTATAGTATAGTGTTTATAGATGATCACCTTTTTATGACTACATATGTTTAATTACCATAAAGAAATTAATTAGCTTATGTTAAGGTTTTGCTCACATTTGTCATTTAGCTTTCCAACTATGTGAAATATTCTATAGTGGAAAAGCCTTATCATCATGAAGTATAAAGTGAAAAGTTAAAACAAAGCATCCTGAGGAGTTTTATCAGAAGACAGGAATTTGAACATTAGCCTAAAAATACTTTGATTCACGAGAGCATTTTGGAACACATATCGCAAAGGGTACAACTTTCAGGTTGTTAGAAGCTTCTATGGCCAACTAACATCATTCAGTTTCAGGGCTCACCGTGGTTAAACTCTTACTAATGCGCGTTGAAAGACTGAGTTATAAGTTGACCGATTATGGCAGCTTTGTTTTGTAAACACCGTCTTTGTCATATTTGAGTTATTTTATTAAGCCTGGTTGTCTAGTTTTATGGGGCTGAAACTGCTGTTGAATGATTCAGTTCTGTCTACAGTGTTCTGGACCCTTTCGGGGCTCATTGTTTTGTGGCATATAGATTGTGAGCGTCATCTCCCTTGTCTATCCCCTTAGCATTAAATTTTCTTTTATTAACAAAGAAGCTAAATAAAACTGTACTGTCTAGCTTTCACTTATCTATTCTCTTTCCTCTTTCCATTGATTATCCTAGATAAGGTTTAAAGTGTCAGTAGATTTTCAATTTACAAAGGTGTTCCCTCTCTTGCAACATTGGTAGTTAATTAAAATAGCTTCAGAGAGTTTTCTAATACCTCGTCTTAAGATATATATATGTCGCTGTGTGTTAAAGGTTTCATTTTCATATAAGTTTGTCTCATCTTTTAATCTCCAAGTACCATTCACACTTTTGTAGAATGTCAAATGTCAATAAACGAATTAGAATTTGCCAATATCTTTGTGGGTTCATAGTGTTCCCTTTCATTTAATAATGAAAACTGCTTTCTTAATACTACTGTGTCTATGTTGGTATATGACATACTGCAATGTGGCAGTAAGGAATACTGCTTTGCTCATACTTCTGTCTTATCGACCATATCCTTTAGAAGGTTCAGCCAAGGGGAGGCAATAAAAAAATGCTGATGCTAAATTGACCAACATTATGTGATAAGTTATTTTGTTCTTACTTGAATCTTCTAAGTTTCTTTTTATCTCTGAGGGATAAAAATATGGGGAAAAGTGACAAATGCAAAATATTCCAATTTTGACTAGGTCTCTGGCTTTGGTTACTGATTTTTATTTCTCCTGTAAAATAGGGATACATTGTTAATTAGTTCAATGGAAACATACCTTCTTGCTAACACTTTAATAGTTTAGATCAGAAAGTTAATCCTCTTAGAAGCATTATGCTTGGTGTACTCTGCTGCTTTATGTCTCATTTTTGTAATTGAACATGAAGGGAATGTAGCATTTTAATCATAACTCTGCCAACATCTTTAAATTCAGGCCAGTTGACATTTTTTGTTTGTTTGTTTGAAATTTTCGTCACCAAGAAAGACACGGTTTCTCTCCTTCTAGACTGAGTTGGTGGTAGTGTATTCTTGGTTATCAAAATCTTCATGGCTTTGGGAGTTTGAAATGGTGAATATTCATGATGTGTGAAAAAGCGTGGTACGTAACTGTATGATCCTGATTATATGAAAACGGATGCTTAGTTGTGAAAATACATAAATGAGACCCAGAGGACGCGTCAGAGGTAAACCGCTTGTTGTGATGGATAACGTTGCCTTTGCTTCTTGTGTTTTTGGTTTCTTGTTATGCACATGTTAACTTTTAAGAAATAAATGTTATTTAATGTTTTAGAACCTTTTTAAAGGGTTGTTCTAAGAAAATATTCTAATAAAAATCTCTACTGAAAAACCTTCAAAAAGAGAGCACAGACACATTTATTATTCCAAAAGGGACAGATTTCTGGTCACCAGCTACTTGCTTGACCTGGACTTGGTAAGTCCGTTGAAGGAAACCATCTTTTTCAACACAGAGATCTCTTTCTCCAACCTGTGTCCTGAAGAAACCCTTCTTTACCGGGGTAACGGTGAGGTTTTACAAGCTGAGGTTAGTAATCAGGGCTGACCCCCTGTCTGGAGACTGTGGCACTGTGCCCAAGAAAAGCGTACCCAAGCTCCTCACGACCACTGTTTGTGTGAAAAAAAATAGATGAAACGACCACTAAGGGAAACTTGAAGAGAGAAACGGATGAATTAAATGCCTGCCATTTAGCTTGAGAACAGGATTTATTTGAGATAGAAGAGTTTCATTTGTGATTCTGTGTCTGTATGGGGTGTGTATTTGGGGACATTAGAAGAATTGCAAGAACTGAGAGCTTGTGGCGGTGGTGGTATAAGCGGGGGGTGCAGAGTACTGCTTCGGCCCGTCTGAGCCTCGCTCTCTCTAGCAGGGGTTCAGCCACGTCTTCTTTGCTCACCTTTTGCCTCTTTCAGTCAATAACCACGTTCAGCAGCGACTTCCTCCCGTCATAGTGTTTCTCTACCCCCCGATCTTTGAAAAATAAGCATCTTCCTGCTTTTCTCGATTTGAAAGTATGTTTTGCCACGTTTGTTCTGTTTCGTTTCTATTTCTTCTGAAAGCAGTTTGCTGCACGGTAACAGTGTTAGTAGATACTGGAGACAGGATGCTTTCAGGTATGAGTTCCCCTTTCCGGAGAAAGGTGCCTTGCATTTGGAGGTCAGTCCCGTAACTGGCTTCATGGTTTCTAAAGCCCCACCCCAGGCGTGTCACACTTCATCGTTTTGTGTGTTTCTCAAGAACACTAAGCAGTGGTGTGAGCAGGGGTGTGTGTCTGTGTGTGTGCAAGAAGGTACACTAGGGTGGGGCAAATAGAGTAGCACTGACGTGCACGTCACCGTGTGGAAACAGACAGCTAACAGGAAGCTGCCGTACGGCTCAGGGAGCTCAGCCCGGTGAGCTGTGGGGACCTGGAGGGACGGGGTGGGGATGGAGGGGAGGGAGACCCCACAGGGAGGGGATCAGTGTACACTTCTGGCTGATTCATGTTGTTGTACAGCAGAAACTAGCACAACACTGGAAAGCAAGTATACTCCAATTAAAAATGAATAAATAAAATAATAAAAATAAAAACGAGGGTACAATAGATTAATCATTAAGTAGATCTTTAAAATGTGAATTTTAAGTGTTTAAATAAGAAACTTTGACATAATTTTCAAAAATAGAATCTCGGGTACATGTATTTCTTCTCCTTGTTTTCAAAATTGCAATAATACAACACAAGAAATTTGGGAACAGAAGTAAATATATCCGTAGCAGCATTGCATACTTGAGAATAGTAAAACAGTGAGGAATTTCTGGAAAATATAAAGGAACTAAGGGCTTCCCTAATAGCTCAGTTGGTAAAGAATCCACTTGCAATGTGGGAGACTCTGGTTCGATTCCTGGGTTGAGAAGATCCCCTGGAGAAGAAGAGAGAGGCTACCCACTCCAGTGTTCTGGCCTGGAGAATTCCATGGACTGTATGGGGTCACAAAGAGTCCATGGGATCACAGAGAATTTCGGAAAAATATAAAGAAAATAAGGTGAAAATGAGGTAAAACAATAAAGCTAAATGCAAACAAGAAAATACAGAGTTAAGGAGAAAGGGCCCTATTACTTAGGTTTCCAGAAAAATTTCAGACTGCCTCTAACTTTGATCTGAGGTAGCCTTAAGTGTAGGGCTCACCGTTTGATGGACATCAGGATGACTTTATGTACACTGATTTGCAGCCAGAAGCTGGGACATAACCGACCTGCCCAGCCTAATCCTGGAAAAGTGAACAGCAAATGAGTCTAGGGACTACAAGCCAGAAAGGGCAGGAAGTGAATGGTTTGATGGAGATCACGGATGAGAGAGGTAGAGGAAATAGATGTGTCTGATAAGAATTTTTAATTTGTTGCCTTCATACGTGTGCTGTAATATCTTCTGACATCTCACCTATAGAAACTTCAGTAAAGGCAGCTTCACTTACTGACATTTAATGTAAGATCAGAATCCTTCGTGGGGAATAAAATGTGTTCCAGGACTATATCCAAGTTGAGAAAGATATTATCTTGCAGATAGAAGGACAAAGGAAGTATAATGCCTGCTCTGCTCATTTGCAAACCTTTTAATCAGGTACAGCGTTGAAATCAAAGGTGTGAGCAAGACATACTTACCCGTCACTTAAAATTTGCCAACTTTGAGAAAATGCATGAATTTCAAGTCAAGATTTTACCTCAGAGAAGATAGGTAATGGGAAACCACATGTGCTTTTATTTCAAGATTTTCAGTGATTCAATATATATTCGTGTATATAATACAGAGGATTGTGTGAACTCGTCAGTGAGAAGAGGTGAAGGACTGTGGTTTCAAAAGTGAAGAGTAAAAGCAGAATTAGTGTAAGAGTATTCCTCTTCCTTGCTATGCCCTGGTGATCCAGTGGTTAAGGCTCTGCACTCCCAAGGCCGGAGGCACAGGTTCGATCCCTGCCTGGGGATCTAAGGTCGTGCAGTGCAGCTGTAACAAATAAATAAATGCTCTTCTAGAAAACAATCATTGGGAAGTATAAAAAATTACAAAAAAAGAGTGTTTAACTTCCTTAGCACATATTAAGCAAACACATGCATAGGTAATAGTAATTCTGATCAATAATTAATATTTTCAAGTTCCAGAGAAGATTAGTCTTCTAACAAAGACAATTGGTACAAAATATGTCACTCGCAGGAAGAATAAAATAGTGAATATAGTTTGAATGGGGAATTAACAAGGTTCTCCATTAGAACCCTGTTTGCATGCTGTGTATTTGGAATAGAGTGGTTGATGTTAAGAAATTGAACAGAGGAAAAACTGATCAGAGCTTAACAAAAATGATAACTTCATCTACATACACATTCAATTTGTACTACTTCAACATGGGTTTTATCCTCACTGGTAGCACAGCTACAGTCAAGGGAATTATAAAATAGGCAAAAGAAAGAAGAAAGGGGGAAGCAAACTTAATGTTTACTTTTTGTAGGATGAAGAGAAAGAGTATCTTAACGACGTAATGAAGATGTCAGAAATATATACCGTGGGTTATGTTAGTTGTGCATTTAATAATATTTCCAGTCTTATTTTCAGTGCAGTCCAAAGGACCAATGAGATTGCCGATTGTGCTAATGACATGTTGATATCCTCTTCATATTTTCCACAGTGAGGGCTCAGTATTAAAAATAAAAAGACTTTATTTTATTGTTCAATTCACAGATCCTCTCCCCGAAAATAAGTCCATGTGGGCTGGGGCTTAGGCCAATCTGAGAACCAGTCTTCTCTTTAAAGACAATGTTACTGAGATATCTTTGACATATATAAGTTTTACATATTATGGTATAAAATTTAATGTTTTTATATATCTGGATAAACTGAAAAGATTACCATGATCAAGCTAAATGACTTCTTCATCACTTCTACATAGTTACCCTCTTATGTGTGTATGTGTTGAGAAGATTTAAGACTTACTCTCTTAAGGGATTGCCTGTGTGTACCACAGTATTAGCTCTAGTCACCATGCTGTGTCAGACATCCAGAATTTACTATCCCTGTAACTAAGTCTTTGTGCCCTTTCACTGACATCTCCCCATCTCCCCCACACCCCTACTCACCCCTGGTGACCACAATTCTGCTCTGTGCTCTTACAGGCTCTGCTTTTTCGATTCCACATATAAGTGAAGTCTGCAGTAGTTATCTTTCTGTGTCTGGCTCATTTCACTTAGCATTGTATCCTCCAGCTTCATCCATTCTGTCTCAAATACCAGGGTTTTCTTCTTTTTACAGACTGAGTAATTTCAAATTGTGTGTGTATATATGTATATATGTCCAGACACACAGTTTAACCTTGAATCACGTGGCTGTTAGGGGTGCTTACCCCCAAGGTACTTGAAAATCCTGACTAGATAGCTAAAAAATAACTAATATCTTTGTATAAGCCCCCTTATCTGTTGTTCTACAGCTTCAGAGTCAACCAACTGCAGATCCTGTAGAACCTATTTATTGAAGAACAACAACAAAAAATCCAGGTATAAGTGGATCCACTCCAGTTCAAACCCATGTTATCCAAGGGTCAGCTTGCACATACACACCCCCACACACGCCGCATCTTCTTTACCCACTCATATGTGCACACCTGAGATGCTTCCATTTCTCACTTATCATGAATAACGCTGCAGTGAACACAGGAGTGTAGATGTTTGTTTGAGATGCTGATTTCATTTCCTCTGGATCCACTCCCGGAAGTGAAGTTGCTGGATCGTAGGATTGTTGTTGTTTAGCTGCTGTGAAATGTTCAACTCCTTTGACCCCATGGAATGTAGCCCTCCAGGCTCCTCTGTCCTTGGGATTTCCCAGGCAAGAATACTGAGGTGGGTTGCCATTTCCTTCTCCAGGGGATCTTCCTGACTCAGGGATTGAGCCTCAGTCTCCTGCACTACAGGTGGATTCTTTGCCACTGAGCCATGTGGGAAGCCCAGATCAGAGAGTCGATAATGGAGACCCATCATGGAGACCTCCATGGAGGCCCATTATAATCAAATCATTAAGAGTTAAGGAGACAATTTTGAAAGCAGCAAAAGTGACTTGTTACATATAAGGTTCAGCAGAAACCTTGAAGGCAAGAACAGTGTGAGATGATATATTCAAAATGCTTAAAGGGAAAAAACACTGCCGACCAAGCCAGTAAACCTGGAAAGAGTAGCCTTTAAAAATGGAGAGGAGACAAAGGTCTCGGACAAATAAAAGCTGAGGGAGCTCATCACCACTAGACCTGCCTGACACGAAATGCTAAATATAGCTCTTCAAGTTGGAGCAAAGGATGCTAACTCAGCAAGACAAGAGCATAAGCAAGTATGAAACTCATTGGTAACATTCACATATAGGCAAAGCCAGGTTAGACTCTACTACCTTAATAGGGGTGGGTAATTATTTTTAATCCTCATTTAAAGGTTGAAAGACAAAAGTGTTCAAAATAACTGTAGCTAAATATTAGTGAATGCACAACACAAACCGATGTAAACTTCGAATGCCTCTTTCCCCTCAGTGCTCCCAGAGGTTTGGCTTTAGACCCCAGGGGATAAACCTTTCCAAGAGGCTCCATGTTCAGTCAGGTTGTCTCCCGAGGGACCAGCCCCAGATCACTTCACACGTGATCACATAGGTTGGGATTTTCACATGAGTGCTGTTCAGAGGAAGCCTACTCTAGTTCTACTTATTTACATTTTATTCTGGATGCCCCACTTAGCATATTAAATATATTTTAACAACTAATATGTGGGTTCAGAACAAGCTTGGTAAGTCATATCTTCACCACGGTCCCTATCCCTCTGTAATTAAATGTGTTATCAGATTAAGTGGGTTGGTGGCTTGAAGGAAGACATTAACAATATTTATATTTTACTTAATAATCAATGTTGAATACTACAAGGTTTGTCTTCTATGGGAAGATTTCTTATTCAGAACCTAGAGAAAAGAGAATTGGAGAGAATTCTCTTCAAAGAGAATTCATTGTTGACTTAAGAAAAAAATCCTTTGCCCAATTCGTACTTCCAGGGAGGCTATTCCAAGAATCTACCACTTAATTTCTGTAAGTAAAATCTGGCATGAACATACTCTTTTTTCTGAGGAATATTTATGTAAATAAAGCAATAAAACTAAGTATGCATATGTGTGTCTATAATATACATACTCAAACACAAATAAGTAACAATTACTATATAGCTTGGAGACATGTGTAAGGCCCTGTTTGAACTTGTAAGGAAAGATAAAAATATGGCTGTTTTATAAGGAGGATATTCATAAACTAAGAGTTATTTTGCTGTTTCTACTCTTTCCAGTTCCTTCTAATTATTTATGGCATTATTTTGTTTACTTTCCCTGTGCAATGAGCTTCTGGAAAGAAGGAAATGAGACATTGTAGGTGGAAGTATTCCAACAATATAGGCTTCCCTGGTAGCTCAGACAGTAAAGAATCTGCCTGCAGTGCAAGAGACCTGGGATGAATCCCTGAGTGGGGAAGATCTCCTAGAGAAGGGAATGGCAACCCACTCCAGTATTTGTGCCTGGAGCATTCCATGGACAGAGGAGTCTGGTGGGCTACAGTCCATGAGGTCGCAAAGAGTCAGACACAACTGAGCGACTTTCTCTTTTTTCACTTTCATTTCATACAAAGATGTGAATTTTAATTCATTTTTTTTCCTCTGAAGTGACTCTGAATTATTTGAACTTAAGGGCTCCAAGAATTTAATAGGAATTTAATTGCATATTAAACCTAGACTAAAAGTCAATGGGATACACTGTGAGGATGTGAGATTTCTGAAATGTTTCTTACATACAGATTACCTGACACTCTGCTGTGCTTTGCTCTGATACCATCAAAACCAAAAGCTATAAGACTTAGGGACAGTAAGAGGAGAAGTGGGGCAAGTGAGCTGTTTTTTCTATGTGTCCTTAGAGGGGAGGAGAAAGTGGGCAGTGGTCACTGTGGGGAGGAGAGGGACACAGACAGAACCCTAGAACTGGCCAGTAAAAGGTGTAAAAAAGGGTGAAGAATTTGCCTGCATCTGCGATCCCAGCTCAGGTGGCCAAATTGACAGATACTTGTATTTGGGGGCTCTCTCTTAGTGTGTCCATTAGAGTCACCTGACTTGGGTGAAGTGCGGTTCTTTGCAGCCTCCCCCAAAGTTCTTGAACCAGAAATACTGAGGGTAGCCAAGGAATCTGTGTCTTAAAGAGTTCTTTAGGTGCTTCTGTTACAGGCTGTTTGAGAATCACTGCCCCGTGTAATACATATCATCTCAGAAGCAATAATTTTAAAATTCAATAGTAATGTATGTCATGTATTTAGTACCAACGGGCAGTAAATTTTCAGTACAATAAGCTGTGGCTATAATGATGGTTAATTCTTGTTAAACACTATAATCTGCTGGGAGAAAAGTCCAGGTTGGGAAACTAACATGTATAATCATAGATTTTAGTGTTTATAGTGTCCTTAGAAAAATGGCCCAGGGACACCTCAGGTGACCTGTACACAGATCTCATGGGAAGTGAGAAGGGCTTGTGTCTGTGTGTGATCAAGTCCTGTCCAACTATTTGGGACCCCATGGACTGTAGCCCACCAGGCTTCTCTGTCCATGGGATTCTCCAGGGAATACTGGAGTGGGTTGCCGTTTCCTTCTCTAGGGGGTCATCCCGACCCAGGAATCAAATCAGTGTCTCCTGCACTGGCAGGGGGATTCTTTACCATCGAGTGACTAGGGAAGCCCTTGAAGGGTCTGAGTTTCAAAAATTAAAATCAGCGCTTAGGTAGTGATGTTGCAATTAGTCCTCTGACCACAGTGCGAGTAGCAAAGATCTGGCCCGTGGCCCCTTTTACTTATACTTGGCAGTCCTGTGCAACCCCTGAAGCCATCTGAAACAGGAGTTTGAGTGTTTGTGGAGAAGCCAAAGACAGAAAGTAGGAGCAAGTTGGGGCTATCTGAGTTCATGGCCTCCCCTCCCTTGAATTGTGGCATTTGTCCGTCTGTCTTTAGGAAGCCATTCAATGCTTCTCAGAGAGTTTGGAAAGCAACCATACATTGCTAAAATTTTTATGGTCACTTTCTATTAATTTCACACCTTCAGAGGGAGACAAATATAACTTTAGATAAAAGGAAGACCATTGCACAGAACAAGCCATACGTAACTCCTACCATGTAGATTGTACTGTGCAGGGCCATCCAGAAGGGTCCACACTCCTGCTCTGCTTAGTAAAGCTTTCACTTTAATTTTATTTTGAACATTAAAGCAGTTTCTTTTTTGAAACTAAATTTAGTTTTAATCGCTGACTCATATACATGGATCTTGGTGTATAACTACAGGATGCTACCAAGGGAGACTTTTCAGTAACCTCCATTGTTTCACTGGGCTTCCCAGGCGGTGCTAGTGGTAAAGAGCCTGCCTGCCCGTACAGGAGACATAAGAGATACAGGTTTGATCCCTGTGTTGGGAAGATCCCCTAGAGAAGGGAACGGCTACACCCTTTAGTATTCTCCCCAGAGAATCTCATGGACAGAGGAGCCTGGAGGGCTATATAGTCCATAGGGTCACAAAGAGTCGGACATGACTGAAGCAACAGCATGCACACATCCTTCTGCAGTTTGGAGAGTTTTCCAAGAAATGATTGAAAATATGGTCTCCACTTTAATAAAGGAAGCTGGGTGGTGTTGAGTAAGTGGTTCTGTCCTTTAAGCAACACAGTTAAGGGCTTAACTGTGCAGCGTGACAGAGCAGTAATAGTGCGACTTGTTTAAGTGGAGCCCATTTAAGTGGAAGGCTTTTTACTGCGTCTGACTCTGCTCTTTTAGGGCTGGTGAACTTGTCCTTAATTGGATTTGATCCCTCCATCATGCATGGCTGAAGACAAATTTAAAAAGCACACATTTTAACTCAGTAGAGTTTCCTTGAATTATGCAGTTTTGTATTAAGGTCGTTACACAAATTTTACACAACTTGAATTCTATGCATGCACCTCAGTCTAAAACGTTATTGAATCAAAAGAATAAGCTATAGTAAAGCTATATTTTTATGATTAACAGTCCTAAAAACAGTAATTGCAGAGATGAAATATTTACCCTGTGTTGGCCTCAGAAACCTTGTTTTAAATACCCATTCCTGGAGTCAGCTTCTTCTGAGTTGAAGCTGGCATTGCCTACAGCTCTGGGCTTCCATTTTCCCAGTCCTAAGCTCAGTAAAAGAGAACACCTCTTTTTTAGTTACTACAGAAGAAAGCCTCACTTGTCACCAAATTCTCTGGTAAATGCAGGGAAAGTGGGTAGGAGGTTTTAGAGTCAGCCCTGACTCTCTTATGGAGGAAGAAATATTTTCTGGATGGAGGTACATGGAAAATAGCGAAGTCCTTCTAAGGTATCACAGAAATTTCAAAGGTCATAAATATTAACCAAGTTCTTGTATAGACCAAGAATGAAATCTTTTTTTCCCCAAAAATTTTCTATGGAAAATCACATAATCTTTGCAAACTCAAAAAGGGCACTTTGGCCTGTAATAGATTTTAAAAGTGCTTCTAAGAAAAATTGGGTCATAGCTTCAGTTTTATATATTTACCTTACGGGCAGGATTTGACTGATTATTGGGGTTTCAAAATAATTTGAACTTATTCTAAGAAAATTTTTGAACTTGGAAACATTTTATTGCCTGTTGTTCTTTTATGAGTTTTGTATCTTAATATTTAGCACTTAAAGTGATTTTTTTAGTTATTAACAAACACTTTACTGGTGGATAGACTTGGTTTTCAATTTCATGTTATTCTTTTAAAAAGAATTGGCCACACCAAAAGAATTTGGCCACACCAATCAGAGCAGAAAAAGAAATAAAAGGAATCCAAATTGGAAAAGAAGAAGTAAAACTCTCACTATTTGCAGATGACATGATCCTCTACATAGAAAACCCTAAAGACTCCACCAGAAAATTATTAGAACTAATCAATGATTATAGTAAAGTTGCAGGATATAAAATCAACACACAGAAATCCCTTGCATTCCTATACACTAATAATGAGAAAACAGAAAGAGAAATTAAGGAAACAATTCCATTCACCATTGCAATGGAAAGAATAAAATACTTAGGAATATATCTACCTAAAGAAACTAAAGACCTATACATAGAAAACTGTAAAACACTGGTGAAAGAAATCAAAGAGGACACTAATAGATGGAGAAATATACCATGTTCATGGATTGGAAGAATCAATATAGTGAAAATGAATATACTACCCAAAGCAATTTATAGATTCAATGCAATCCCTATCAAGCTACCAAGGGTATTCTTCACAGAGCTAGAACAAATAATTTCACAATTTGTATGGAAATACAAAAAACCTCAAATAGCCAAAGCGATCTTGACAAAGAAGAATGGAACTGGAGAAATCAACCTACCTGACTTCAGGCTCTACTACAAAGCCACAGTTATCAAGACAGTATGGTACTGGCACAAAGACAGAAATATAGATCAATGGAACAAAATAGAAAGTCCAGAGATAAATCCACACACATATGGACACCTTATCTTTGACAAAGGAAGCAAGAATATACAATGGATTAAAGACAATCTCTTTAACAAGTGGTGCTGGGAAATCTGGTCAACCACTTATAAAAGAATGAAACTAGAGCACTTTCTAACCCCATACACAAAAATAAACTCAAAATGGATTAAAGATCTAAACGTAAGACCAGAAACTATAAAACTCCTAGAGGAGAACATAGGCAAAACACTCTCTGACATACATCACAGCAGGATCCTCTATGACCCACCTCCCAGAATATTGGAAACAAAAGCAAAAATAAACAAATGGGACCTAATTAAACTTAAAAGCTTCTGAACAACAAAGGAAACTATTAGCAAGGTGAAAAGGCAGCCTTCAGAATGGGAGAAAATAATAGCAAATGAAGCAACTGACAAACAACTAATCTCAAAAATATACAAGCAACTCCTACAGCTCAACTCCAGAAAAATAAATGACCCAATCAAAAAATGGGCCAAAAACTAGATAGACATTTCTCCAAAGAAGACATACAGATGGCTAACAAACACTTGAAAAGATGCTCAACATTACTCATTATCAGAGAAATGCAAATCAAAACCACTATGAGGTACCATTTCACACCAGTCAGAATGGCTGCGATCCAAAAGTCTACAAGCAATAAATGCTGGAGAGGGTGTGGAGAAAAGGGAACTCTCTTACACTGTTAGTGGGAATGCAAACTGGTACAGCCACTATGGAGAACAGTGTGGAGATTCCTTAGAAAACTGGAAATAGAACTGCCTTATGATCCAGCAATCCCACTGCTGGGCATACACACTCAGGAAACCAGAAGGGAAAGAGACACGTGTACCCCAATGTTCATCGCAGCACTGTTTATAATAGCCAGGACATGGAAGCAACCTAGATGTCCATCAGCAGATGAATGGATAAGAAAGCAGTGGTACATATACACAATGGAGTATTACTCAGCCATTAAAAAGAATACATTTGAATCAGTTCTAATGAGGTGGATGAAACTGGAGCCTATTATACAGAGTGAAGTAAGCCAGAAAGAAAAACACCAATACAGTATACTAACGCATATATATGGAATTTAGAAAGATGGTAACAATAACCCTGTGTACGAGACAGCAAAGAGACACTGATGTATAGAACAGTCTTATGGACTCTGTTGCAGAGGGAGAGGGTGGGAAGATTTGGGAGAATGGCATTGAAACATGTGAAATATCATGTATGAAACGAGATGCCAGTCCAGGTTCGATGCACGATACTGGATGCTTGGGGCTAGTGCACTGGGATGACCCAGAGGGATGGTATGGGAAGGGAGAAGGGAGAAGGGTTCAGGATGGGGAACACATGTATACCTAAAGAATCTAAAAAAAGAAAAAAAAAAAAGAATTGTGCTTGTGGAAAAAAAAATAAAAGAAAAAATTATTTTATCAAGATCTATTCCATCTTTGAAAATTCCATCCAAAGCTCTTTTTTTAATTTTTAAAAGTTTTTTTTTTTAATATTTAATTGGGGGACAGTCGCTTTACAATGTTGTTTTGATTCTGCCATTTGTGTTACAGCAGCAGGAATCAGCACAGATTTCATATTTCCCCTCTCCCCTGAGCCTCCGTCTCACCCACCCACCCCA